>NW_026555329.1:18495000-19120000 GCF_021234165.1 Pteronotus mesoamericanus | reverse complement strand
AAATGAAAATATATTACTAATACATTATAATAAAAATAATTTCTAGATGGATAACTACCTAAATGCAGAAAAACAAAATGTTGAAACCTTTAAAAGAAAATAAAGAATAATTTTGTAATCTTGAGACAGGAAGGGATTTCTTAAAGTACAAAAACAACCTAATAGAAAGCTAAAATTATACATGAGATTCTATATATTTAAAAATATTTTCCTCAAAACCACAAAACAAAAAATATGTTTTCTAAAGAAATGTGAAAAGACATTGTGCTATAGATGCAGGTAAAAGTATTTGAGACAATGTTAATATACAGGATAGATGAAAACATATAAATTAGTAAGAAAAAAAACAATCCAACATCAATAAAAGTGGGTAAAAGCCATGATCTCACAATGTGCAAAAGTGAACAGTTGACTCTTAAGTATATGAAAAAAACATTCAGCAACACCAGTAGTTAGGGAAATGCAATTGAAATCACAATGTGATATCTTTTTACATTGACAAGATCCGTAGTGTGAAGAGTCTGAATATACCAAGCATCAGTGAAGGTGTAGAGAGTCAGCATTTGGAACTGAAATTTGTCAGTTTGTTCAAATTGAAAATGCCTCTGATCTTTGACTCAGGAATCCTATTTCTAGGTATATAACCTGGAGACACTCACACATGTGTGTAAAGAGACATGTATGAAATTGGTTATTACAATAGTATTCATTATAGCTAAAACAAAATAATACAATTGTCCATCTGCAAAAACTGGATGAATATATTTTGGTGTATTTATAAAAATTATATGGTTGTTAAAATGAAGTAGCTAAAATTGTATTTATAACCACAGGTAAATCTTATATATAACATTGAGTGAAGCAAACTAAATTGCATAAAAACAGGTTTACTGTGAAGTTCGGAAACTGTAAATGTTATGCCTATTCATGCATGCATGTTATTTCTATTTCAAAACAGCAATAGAAGGCTAACCATCAAAATGAGCATGATGGTTACCTCTGTGGAAGCAGTGAATGGAATAGAATTAGAGACAAATAATAAAGGGATTTCAGCTTTTCTTTAATAAGTTTATTGTTATTATCTAATAATAGTATCTGTGTTTATTATCTAATCCCTTCTTTATTTCTTCCTGATTGAAATACTTCATTTTGAGGATTTAAAAAAAACACATATAAAACATGTATATAAATTTAGCAGCTTTATATACTCAACAATACTAATACTGTATATTGCTCCTAAACATAAATATTTATACACATGCACACATATACATCTTTATGTGTATATATATGAAATTTATGTATGTGAAGGGATTCTTGTTCTTCTGTGGAGAGGAGAGGTTGGACTAGGTATGAAGCCCAAAGGGTATTATATTAGGTATATCTGTGATGTTCTGAGTACTTTTTAAGTACCAAACAAATGCAAATATGTCATACATTAACAGCAATTCTTTGTGATAGTAATATGGATGTTGGGTAAACTGAATTTCTTTATTGATTATTTCTATTCTTCAGAATAATCTTGTAAAAACATTAAACATTTGACTAAGATCTGGAGCTGCTATGTAAAAGACATATAAATTTTGTATCTATAAGAGTATCTTAAAAATCAAGTATTTTGTAAACTCATTTATGATGAATGGTAATGTATCAACAGAAAAATTAATTGTGGGTAATTTTTTCTCTCTTCCCATAGAATACAAGTCAATGACCAGATTGTGGAAGTGGATGGAATCAGCTTGGTGGGTGTCACACAAAATTTTGCAGCGACAGTTCTCAGGAACACCAAGGGCAATGTCAGGTAAACATGTGGCTTCAGATATGTATAATTTGGTTCCTTGATATTTTTTAAATTTAAGTTTTCTCTGATTATACATATATATATATATATATATATGTAATTACAGTGAGAATTCTAAGTGTGAAAATACTTGCCATTAGCTTTTAAATTTTCTTTATTGCAATTAGTTTATTTGAATGTAATTTAAAACTAAAAATTACAGTATTCCATAAAGACATGAAGATATGGAGTGTACCATGTGAATCAATATGGTCAATTATTGCCCTGACTGGTATAGCTCAGTTGGTTGGACGTTGTCCTGCAAACCGAAGGGTTGCCGGTTTAATTTCCATCAGGGCACGTGCCTGGGTTGCAGATTTGGTTCCAGGTTGGGTCACATATGACAGGCCACCAATTGATGTTTCTCTCTCACATTGATGTTTTTTCTCCCTCTCTTTCTCCCTCCCTTACCCTCTCTCTAAAAATAAATAAATAAAATCTTTAAAAAATATATGGTTAATTATTGAGCTATGGTAGCGTGCCTTATTGCCGATATAATACCAGTTGCTAGGAAGATAGGATGTCTAGTTACATCCTTAGTAAAGGTTACTTTAAGCCTCGAATCCTTTTAATAAAACCAGTTACACAGTAAATTGAAATTGAAATCATAATGATTATGCATATATACAATAATACATGTTGTTTAGACAAACAGGCTGAATGATTTGAGGTTAATAAGCTCATTTTTTAAATCTTTTTATTTCTTTAAAGAAACAGGCAAGAATAATTTTTGGTAAACTATAACTTTTCCAACTTTAATGGAACAGAGGGTATATTCCTTTGGACCTTTAAATTTATATCCAATCTTGGGGTTCTGAGAATTATAGTTTGGAAAACAAATGAGCCAACTAAGGTCAAAATTTGAAATTTGTTTTATTTAGTCATAGAGTTCTAATTTTTTAATATGTTGCTTATGTCTTATACTTCCCCAAAAATCCTATGAAGGAATATATAAGGGTACATTGCTTAGTATGTGTAATTTTGAAAGTGTCCTACCATTATCATCAAAATAAAATTGCCAAATATTTTGAAAACATGAATGAGTTAAATGGTCTAAAGAGGGTAAAATTATTATTTCACTGCAGCATATTTTATGTTGCACAAGCATGAGTTTAAGTTTTAGAATTTAGACTTTTTCCGTTGGAAAGCACCCATTAATGCTGAAGAGGATGTTTAAGAAATACAGCCTCAGTGACTTTTATGGGTGCAATGTTCATGCTTCAAGAATACTCAGTCCAGAGAAAGCACGGGAAGCACGGGAAAGAGTACAGGACCAGCCGTGCTGTCCTGTCAGTAAGCGAGATTGTCTTTCTGCAGATTGCTCTGTTGCTGAGAAGGCACTTTCCTGTGTCAGCATAGAACTTGGTTTTGAGCTGCCCATTCGGCATTAAAGTGAATTTAAAAGTGAGCTAAGATACACATTCAACTTATAAAATCATTTGTCAGTTAGAAAAATGTTTGTAGTTACGTGGAATCTTTCCTTTCTCTTCACAATTTTGTGCTGTTGCCATTTCAAACCCTGTACAACCTGCCTCAGTCTTCTCAACTGGTCTCCCTGATTTCATTCAGTCTCTTCCTTTTTGAAAGTGTCCTTCTCATCCTTACCCAAATGGAGGAACATGATAGCAGTATTCAGATACATGAAGGGCTATGGGGAAAAGCAGTTGACTTGTTTCATGTAACTGTAGAAGCATAACTAAGGTCTGTGAGTAGAAGTAGTGATTCTGCAATCACCGTGTCCCTCTCCTCTTCAGAAAGCTTCAGCGGCCTTCCACTCCGGGCAGAAGCTAAGCTCTTTATCCTGCTCTTAAAAGTCTTTCATCACCAGATCCTACCACTTACCTCTTCCGATGGTGCTGGTCTGGTGCAGTCATACCAGATCAGGAAGTTATCATCCCTCAGAAGTGATTTGTGAATTGTTTTCGTGTCTTTCTCTGCCATTTTTTTTCCATTGAAAATACTGTTTAGAACCTACTTATCTTGAGGAACATAATGCAAATTCTTTCCCCTCTAAGAAGCACTCCTTGACTTCACTGTCCCCTAGTTGTCACTTCTTCCTGATACAGTAACCACTTATTTCGCTTCTTTGCCCTGGAAGTTACAGAACATTCTGTTTTTATCTTTTAAAGGTATACATCTTATTTTCCAATTAACTTTGCAAAAATCTTGATATCAAAATGGGACCTTTAACCTCCTTTTTTCCCCTAAATTATTTAACCCTGGGTCTTCATCAACTAAAATTAGCAAACCATGATCTTAATTGAATGAAAGGAAAAAAGTCTTTTCACAGTTTTAACTTATTAAAAACAATATTTGAATCCCCTGAATATATTTTATATGGTAGTCTTTCATAAGGTATTAATATAAAAACAGGATTCAAAAACCAAACCTGTAGTTTTAATGAACTATTTTAAAATGAGTATGTAAAATATATATGATTCTGTATTTCTTATTTATTGGTAACTTAGCTGCCACATTCAGTGGTTATTAAATTTATTTTTTGAAAGAGCATTTAAGAATTACTAAATTTAGTTTATATTTTTCTAACTGCTAAGTACAGATCTGAGAAGAATTTGTTGGAACTCATGGCTTTGAAGAGCCAGGAAAGGGAAACATATAAGCTAGTGGTGATGAGAAAATTGAAACTGAGATATGGATAATGATTAATTTTTAAGTATTGGAGATCAAGATTCTGATTTATTTACTGAAAGGTATATGAAATTGGTGCCAGCATTTTCATGTGAATCAAATTAACACAATGAAGTCATGTGACTTCATCCACACTTAGAACCATTTTTTATCTGACCTCTTAGTCTGTTTATTTTATTAATCTTTGAATTGCTATAGCTGAGTTTGTGAACTAATAGTACTAATGAAGACCCCATTAATTGCCATTTTAACACACTAGAGACATCATAATATAAGTCTTTTGATATGTTTACTTCCAAGGGTATATATGTTTTTCAACTCTGAGTCATTTATATGAGTAAAGCATTTAGGCCACTTTAAAGAAGTGGTTCAGCTCAAACCACTTCTAGGTTCCTGGGTATGGAAAGCCCAAGCCTGGCTCAGGGTATTGTTAAATGATTATTATTTCATCTATTTTACTGACATCACAAACTGCATACCAACAATGAGTACTGTGCTCATATCATGGTAATTACTTTAAGTGATTGATTAGGGAAAGGACTCACAGGGCTCAGTTTATATTTAGAAATGAGGCAACACAGCAAAGTGAGAGAAAGCCAAGGATTGAAGGGTGGTTGTAGAGGACTCAGACATAGTCTTCTTTATCATCCTTCCACTGGGTCTCCCAGAACGTGTTCATCTCCAGATTTTAAACCACTGTGACCTGTCCATGAAGCACCTTGGCAGTAAGAAGCCCGGAGTTGGTGTGTGGTAGGGGTATCTCATAGTGAGCTGGTCATGTAGGTTCATTCTTACTACATGACAGCTCAACCATTGAAAACCCTCAGACTCCACCAAATCCAGGGACAGGTAATAAATCCAATTATTATTACCAAGCAATTCTGATAGGCTGGTATGTCTTGCCTTGAAACAACTCATGAACCCATGTTTGCAAAACATTGTTTACCCCTGGATACTACATTTCATAGCTATGACAGGGGTCAGTGCTCTGCTCTAGGCCACTCTGGAGATAAGCACTTGGTTGGTCCAGGTGACCTTAGATGAACCCATGCTGCGTCATACATATTGCATAACACATTTACTTTAGACTCCTTTGGCTTTTGACTTCAGGTTTATACTATTTAGTATGTCTTTATTATATATTTCAATGTTACCTAAAAACTAAACCTAACAAGAAAATGTTATAACAGTTATTTAAAAACCTATAATCTTTTTGGTGGTTGATAAAATGTAATTTGCCAAATGTAATATAGTTAAAAAGTTAGAACAGCCCTGTCTGGGTTGATTTAATGTTTAAATTAAACCTATGGAATTTTCCATACTAATAGAATAATGGCAAAAAAATCATATGCTCATACGTTCATCTCAGCAGAAGTGATGTTTAAAAAACTTCTCAGGCCCTGTGGCTTAGTTGGTTGGGCGTGGTCCCCCAAAGTGAAAGGCTGTCAGTTTGATACCTGGTCAGGGCTCTTGCCTAAGTTTCAGGTCTAGTCCCCAGTTGGGGTGTGTTATGAGAGGCATCCATTTGATGTTCTCTCTTACATCAATGTTTCTTTCTCTCTTCCTCCCTCCTTTTCCCTCTCTCAATAAATAAATAAATAAATAATTTTTTTAAGCTCTCAGGCAACTTGAAATATGAGGGAATTTCCTCAATGTGATACTTATTAAGTGAAACCTACAGCAATTATACTTAAGATGAAAGACCAAATGATTTCTCCTTAGTATAAGGTCAATGCAACTATGTTCATTTTCACCACTTCTATTCAGCATTGCACTAGAGATCAAGCTAGTTCTGAAGTAAGAATAAGAAATGGAAAACACATAGATCGAAATGGAAGAAGTAAAACTTTATTCACAGACAACATGGCCAGCTATGTAGAAAGTTCTAAGGAATCTACAGAGGTTGCTACTAGAACCAATAAGTGAGTCAAGTAAGGTTACAGGACATACATTGATGTATCGAAATCAATTCTATTTCTTCATACCAGCAGCAACAAAGAATTAAAAATTCAAATTTAATAGCGTTCATGATTAACATTAAAAACATGAAATATTTAAGAGTAATCTGACAATATATTGAATATTGTGGCAAAATTCTTTTGAGAGAAAATAAAGACAGCTTAAATGAGTGAAGAAATAGACCATGTTTATGGACCAGAATACTCAATATTGTTAAGATTTCAATTCCCCTCCTCCCGCCAAATCTACAGATTAAGCACAGTCTCAATGAAAATCTCAGAAAGTTTTTTTCTTTTTGTACAAATTAACATCTTTTTAGAAAAGAACAAAGTTGTGGATTTTCACTTCTGAAAACTATGCTAATCTCATCAGTCTGGTTTAGACATAAGGACATAAATACAGGTTAATGGAGCAGAACAGTGAGTTCCCGAACAGACCTGTACAGACATAAATGGTTGATTTCCGATGAATTCACTGAAGTAACTCAGTGGGAGAAATTACAGTCCCTTCAAAAATTGGTGCTGGAACAATTGGATAACTACATTTTTAAAAAACCCAAAACTTGATCTTCCTTCCATATTCTATACAAAAATTAACTCAAGGTTGATCATAGATTTAAGTACAACAGCTGAAACCATACATTTTCTAGAAAACAGGCAAAAATCTCAATGACCTTGCGTCAATTGAAGATCTTTTAAGACAAAAAAGGAAGAAGTAAAAGAGAAAGAAATGGTAAAATGCATCAAAATTTTAAGTATTTGTTTTGAAAAATACTCTTAAGAAACTGGAAAAACAAGGTAAAGACTGAATATCTGCAAAACATTTATCTGATAGAGGACTATTATTTAGAAGACATGAAGAATTCTTATAGTTCATTAAGAAGATATATAACCCTATTAAAAATGTGCAAATCATTTAAAGAGACACTTCACTGAGGAAGATATACAGTTACGCATCTGAAATGCTGCAATAAAAACATATATCGACCCAAAGACTCATGTTTGCATATTCAAAGGAGCTTTGATCATAATAATTGAAAGCTGGAAAAACTGAGTTCAGATGTCCTTTAACTGATAAATTGATATTCACAATTTGTGTATATCACAATATACAGGGGTGGGCAAAAGTAGGTTAATAATAATAAATACAATAATTAATAAATAATACAAGAATAAACGTTTGAACACTCACAACTGTAAACCTAGTTTTGTCTACCTTTGTAATTTATTTGTTTACTGTTGCATACCTTATCTTTAGAATAACCGTGAAAATTTTGAAGCTGTTTAGGAAAGACTGACCAGGATGGTGAGAAGTCTAAACATTTTTCCTTCTACATACAGGGTCAGGCACATATAACGACCCACCTTTCTTTTTTACAAAATATTTTATTACAAAATCATAAGCAGGTAATTCTGTAACATAACAATATCACACTCAAGCATACCATTTGACATTTTAGGTGAAATGTTTAAATTAAAACTATAAATTATTACATCCATATTATTATCCTAGCAACTACACTCAAACAGGCGTTACTTCTGCCAGACCCTGTATCTCTCTGCCCTGTTTGGAAGACGTTATAATATTAAAAAGAAAATTTAAATGATTGATAAGTGAATTTTTATAGATATGAAGATGTTTATTTAGAATTTACCCGGGCATGTAATTTCTAAATATGGAAACTTAAATTTTACTTAAAAATCATTGGTATATCTGACATTTCCATTTGAAATGCATTAAATCTTGAAAATGTTTTCCCTTCATTTACATCATTTTAAAAGACTTTTCGTTGCCATTACACAGAAGGGAAAATCGAGACTTTCATTTTTTATCAAAGTGATTTCATGCTTGTGCATAATGAAGTGCTGTATCTAGTGCAGAGCAGTGAAGGAATTGCCCTGTCCGTGGAAATCATCAGTCCTTGTAGGTTTGTGTTTGCATTACTCCTAATACTATAGACAAGAGAAGCAGCCACTACTGATTTTGGACCGTGGAGAGTAGAACTTTTTTTAAAAAGATTTTATTTATTTTAGAGAAAGGGGAAGGGAGGGAGAAAGAGGCAGAAAAACACTGATGTGAGAGAGAAATGTTGATTGGTTGCCTCTCCTACACACCCTGACTGACTGAGGACCAAACCCACAACCCATGCATGTTCCCTGACCAGGAATTGAACTGGCGACCATTTGCTTTGTGGGACGATGCCCAACCAGTTGAGCCACACCACTCAAGGCAAACACTTTTCTTATACATATGAGAATGGGCGATGGTCACAGGTGATGAAAACAGTGGAGACTTCAAAAATCTACTTTAAGAAGACTTTGGCTTAATTGAACATTTTTTTGGTGTCACTATATACAGATTAACCTTTTTAAAATTTCCTCTTAAGTATTGACATGCATAAATATTTAAACTTGAGATGTCAACGCTAACTTTTATACAGAGAAATGTTATTTCTTGGGAGGAAGTAGCATTTCTAGAAAATAGCATTTACGTTTATATCTATGACGTAGTCCAAAATCCTTGGGCATGTGTTAGACAGTTTTTTAAAAGAAATCAACTACAATCATGTGTCCTTTAATAATGGGGATATGTGCTGAGAAACGTGTCATTAGGTGATTCTTCACATCATGTGAACTTCACAGGGTGCACTTATGCAAACCTAGAGGATAAAACCTGCTACACACCTAGACTATGTGGTATATAGAAGTCTGTATAGCATGTTACTGTACTGAACACTGGAGGCGGTTGTAACACAATGACAATGGTACTTCTGTATCTAAACATACCTAACACAGAAGAAGTGCAGTAAAAATATGGTATGAAAGATTAAACTGGTACACCTGTTTAGTGCACTTACTATGAGTGGAGCTCGCAGGACTGGAATTACCCTGGGTGAGTCGGTGAGGGAATGTGAAGACCTAGGACATCCCTGTACCCTACTGTATACGCTATAAACTCTGTACACAAGCACCACCAAAAACGTACAAGTAAAGCATTGCACTGCAACATCACAATATTTGCGATGTCACTGGTGATAGAAGGGTTCTGCTGTCTTATAACTACGGGACCACCGCTGTGTGTGCGGCCCACCATTGCCTGAAGTGTTAGTGTGCAGCGCAGGACTGTACTTTTTGTTTACGTGAAATAGGGTATAGAAAAATGTTCTGATAATTAGTATTGGGTTAAATACAAAACTCCTTTCAAAGAATCGATGCTTACAATTAAGTTTAAATATTCCAGGTCTGTGTTTTCCAGATCTAGCTTTTAAGTGCGACATCATCCTGGGTGGATTTAAAAATTTTTTTAATGTTAAATATATGGTATGTTAGAGCTCACCATATATCTAGCTAGAAAGGAAAAATATTTAAGAGTATGCAAGTACAAGGATGAGGCAAAAACTTGGTTGTATAGGACTTCCATGTCTGAACACTATCAGCAAATTTATTGATTGATTGATTGGGTTTTTTCCCATAGCCATTTAGCCCCCTTAAACCCGCCCCTCCCCTCTGCAGTCACCACAACGTTTTCCATATTCATAAGTCCTTTTACCTTTTTTCAGCAAGTTATGGTGAAAGTGCCAGATATATTAATATTTTTACCACCACTTGCTCATGTAGAATTAAGTGACATACTTAAAAAGCTACCAAGTTCAGGAGTTAGATCATAAAATGTGATCAAACACCAGAAAAATGAAACACTTTTTTTTCAAAAATGTTCAAAATTACCAGTGTCCTTGTAACCTGAAGCTCAAGTCCCAAGAGTAAGAGAGTCTGTCTTGTGCAGGTGTTTTTCTTTTTGTTTTTTAAAGATATGTCATTCAGGGTTTTGTTATACATACAATAAATATTTGTTTAAAGAATATGTGAATGGAAGAATTGTTTATGTAAAACTAATAACTATATCCTGGTATAACTTTTCCTTTTTTAAACTAGCTTAATTCCGCATTGGGAATTTTTAAATTTTGACATCAAATACCATTTTCACTAATGTATCACTTTTATTAGAATACCTTTGTCTGTAAAACAAGGCACTCATAAATCATTTTCCAACATAAACTCTCACATAATTCACACAGAACACATAGAATCTTTATTTCAGTTCAGCAAATTTTAAGTGCAACTTTATAGTTGTTTATTTTTTGTTTGACAGCTCACCAGAGAATTCAATAAATTAATCAGATGAATTCCATATAACCTTGTCATCTAAACTCCAAAGGACAATATATGGGTATTGCGTGCTCTGGTAATAGATGAAAAGGAAAGAAAAACTGATTTATCTGACTTTGCCTATTTCATCTCAGCATGAGGGGGAGAGGGGACAATTTTCACTGAAATAATTTATATTGAAACAAGATGATTGTTTTAGACACTAGACCAAAGCCATGCTGAAAACATAAACCTTAATTGTATATTTTGGTTTTAGTATTGCATATATATATACTTAGAAAATACGTAAATTTTTATTTTACATATCCATTACAGTTTGGTTTCTGTTATCTCATTCTTTATAGCTGAAAAAATAAAAAGACCACACCACTTCTTGTTGCAGCAAAGAAAAAAAAGTTAGGAAAGTAACAAGAAAAAATATTTTTTTCTTAAAGGATCTTCTAGTTTAGACATAGGCTGATTTAACTACATGTGTCATTTCAGTTGAAGATACTGTCTAAAATATATATATCATAATTGTGCACAAATATTCAGAGGGACTGATTATTATAGACATTTGTTATATTTTTGAAGATTTTTAAAATTCAGTTTAATGTGATCATGTAATCCCTACTTAAATCTTTTGAGGGTGACTGATATTAACATATTCAGAGCACAGTAGTACAAGTATTTTATCATTTTCCTGTGGTTGACTCACAAAAATCCAGTCATTTTTCAAAACTAGTGTGATTCATAAGAGGTAATTGGAGCTGTGTGTACAGACAATGCTTTTACATACACACAACCCTATTTAGATCTTAATACATTATCTAGATAAAAACAAGAATAAATATTTATTAAATACTCTCTAGGTGCCAGGTAGTTAAGCTTTTTGTATGGATTATATAATATTTATTTGTTAAAGTCATTTTTCCCTTTTACAGACCCTTTAAACCCCTAAGTAACACAGAATATTTATACTGTGAATATGAATCCATAATTGAATTAATAAACTTACTTTAAACTTTACATTTTCTGCTGAATTCTATATGTGCTAGATTATATGTAAACTGTTATAGGACATATTTATAAGGCAGCTTTAAAATGGACCAAACATTTAAGAACATATAGAAAGGTAAGTTTAATGTTATACATTTCTCAAGTGAGGGCTTTTTATCAGTTTTGTCATAATAATAATAGTGCCTTAAAGTCCTTTCATGTTTATACCACATTTTATTCTTTTATTGTTCTTTTAGACACATGGAGTAGATACTAATTTTCAATGAGGAAAATAAAGATAGAGAGTAGTTAGTTGCACTTCTGGGTGCTTTTCCTCTGGATCATACCCATCAGAATGAATCCTAATATTGCAAATATGTACTATAAATTATAGTGTATTACAAGACTTTAAAGATGTGTACAGCTAGGTGCTGTACCACCACCCACATTACCTGCTTGAGTGAAAAGATATGTACCTTAACAACACTTTTAAAAGTGAGTACGTTTCCTGAGAGGAATTGTCTATTTTATATGCAGTTACAAATCACTTCTATTTCATCAAACTGTGAAGTGATTTTGAATGTGAACTAATATTGGGCAAATAGTTAATAATGTTAAATTGTAGGAGTAAATTCATAAAGAAAGTCAGGCTGTGATTTTGAGGAACTATGTCTTCACGATTTAAAATGCTGGTTTCTTATGCAATATGGGACAATTCTTATTTCCTCTGAAACTGTGATTATATGTATTCATTCCTTTTAGGTTTAGCATTTATAAGTAATTCTGGTTTGGAATTAGGGATCATGTTTTAAGGATAGGAAGGAACTTGCACATCATATTGGAGTTTTGATTTATTATATTATGTAATTACATAATTTATTATGATATAACCTAGACTTTAAAAAATAATTTTCTGCTTTTATAATTTCTCACAAGGTCTTTCTTAATGTTCCTTCATTCATCTCTAAAACGGCAATTAAAATCAGTTTCAACTATTGGCAAATGGACCACATCTTATGTTTTCTCTTCCTGAACTGTGTTTAGATTAACTTTAAACATTCGCCTTGCAGAGGAAATAAACTTTCCATTCTTAGGGAAAATTGTTAAACTAAAAGACTGACAATGTAATTCTCAAATAAGTTTAAAGAATTTATGGCCTACATAAATGTGCATTCTAATTTACTTACTATGAGCTTGGCTCCTGTTTTTGATTAATATGCATTTTGTACATTAATTGCTTCCTTAAACCTCCTGTTATCTTTATAATAAGTTAAGTTATACTCCTTTAAACTCCACTCGGTTATGCATTTAAAGAAACAAAAGATCAGTATAGGAAATTAGGAGGTAAACCACAGATAGGCAGAGTATAATAAATCAAACAAACACATACACATATATCATTTGTGTGTGTTTCTCTGTGTATGTGTGTATCTGCAATATATATAGGTGAAGATATTTAAGTAGATACCCAGGATATATAAAGAAATGTTACAGTTCAATAATAAAAACTCCAACAACCCGGTTTTTTAAAAAAGTGGACAAGAGATTTGAAAAGATATTTCACTAAGAAAGACATATGAATGGTCAAAAAATGCGTGTAAAGACACTTAAAATCATCAGTCATCAGGACATTAGAAATTAAAACCTTTATAAAATACAATTTGATACCTACCCAGTAGAATGGCTAAAATTTTCAAAGACAATACTAAGTGCTGATGAGGAGGTAAAGCAACTTCAACTTTTATGTATTGCTAGTAAGACCATAAAATGGTACTACCACTTTGAAAAACAATTTTTCAGTATTTTATCCTCACCCAACAACATCTTCATTGGTTTTTGTAGAGAAAGGAAGGGAGGGAGAGAGAAAGAAAGAAACATCAATGTGAGAGCGAATCATTGATTGGTTGCCTTCTCATATGTGCCCTGTCCAGGGATCAAAACCCTCAACCTAGGCATGCACCCCTAACCAGGAATCAAGCCTGTGACCTTTTGGTCTATGGGATGATGCCCCAAACAACTGAGCCACACCGGCCAGGGTGGCAATTTTTTTAAAAGTTATGCATATACTTAACATATAACATCAATTTCACTATTAATTATTTTTCTAAGGAAAATAAAAATTTATGTCCCCACAAAGACTTGCACTCAAATGTTTATAGTAACGTTGCTGATACTATCAAAAATCCAACCCAAATACCTATCAATACAAAAATAGATAAACCAAATATGGCAAGTCTGGTATAATGAAACACTATTCAGTGATAAAAAGGAACAAATTGCTGATACTTGCAAAAACATGGATAGCTGTCCAAAACTATATAGTGAGCCAAAGAAGCCAGGCATTCTATAATTCCATTTATATGAAACTCTAAAGATACATCTAATACGGGCCCAGAATGAGAATGACTTACTGGAAAGGGAAATGATACGTTTTGAGTTAATGGAAATGTTCTGTATCTTTATTGAGGTAGTGTCCGCAGGTTTATATATTTGTCATATTGACTGACCTGTACATTTAAAATATATGTATTTTATTGTGTGTGAATTATACCCGAATAAAGATGAAAATTTTAGTATTTATAAATTCTAATTAGAGTGTATTCTTAAAGGAAAATAGCTCAAATAATAAACACTCAAACATAACATCAAAATTAAGTCCTGTTTGAAATTTCATAAAAATCTTTTTAAAAAACAATTAATTATAACGTCTAAATATGAAAATTTGGACATTTAGTGTATTTGTACAGAGAATGTGGAGTATTTCATTTAAAATTATAATTTTATACAGCAATAGATTATAATCACAAGAAAACATCTATTAAATATAGCAGTAGCTGAGTCACATCCAAAGTAGTGATGTTCAATAATATATAGAAATTATATCATGGAGATAATTTATTGTATTTTTTAAAAAACAGAGCCTTATATTAGCATGGAAAGATGTTAAGTGAATATTAATTTGTTGAGCAAAACACACAGTATTAATAAGGGTGGCTCATAAGTGACTGTGCCTCGCAATAGATGACTTCCCTGGTTTTTCCTTTATAATTTTTTTCTTACAAGAATTAATATAAATGTATTTCCCTTAGTCCCTTTATTATTCGAAAGCATATTCTTCCTCATACTATCTTGCTCCAAAAGAAGTTAATTAATTCACCACCTGTCCTCATTTTAGTTTTTCATTTTAAAACAAAAAAACCCCACTTCCATTTGTTTCCTCTTTTTTTCTTTATTTCCAAAGTTACAGTAACTTAGCAAAAAGTTAGTACCTCTCTCTGTGTGAATATATTTACCCACCGAATGTATGCTATACCTCAAACATTTTTGAAGCAGTTTTTGTTTTATAAAGAGGATATTATTATGAAAATCTTAAGTTCAATAGTACAGGAAATTAGGAGTTTACTTCCATATGTAGGGCATCAAAAATGTGTAAAGTACTGTTGAATGAATTACATTTGTTTTGTCTTCTCCCAAGGTAATATTTTTTTTATGATCATGTATTTTTTTTCCTTTCTTTTCCTTTGGGCTGCCACAGAAATCACTCCAATTATTCCAGTAAGCTCTTCTACCACCCAGGCCTGCCATTTAAAGTATAGTGGTAGTATTACTATTTTTTTGAGGCTTCTTGAACCCTGATGAGATATCAAGCTTGGTTACTTTTCTTAGCTCTCCTATTTACGAGACAGTCTAACTGTACTAGTCTTCTTTACCCATCCTGCAGATTTGTTATTGGGCGAGAAAAACCAGGACAAGTGAGTGAGGTTGCCCAGCTGATAAGCCAGACGCTGGAACAAGAGAGGCGCCAGAGAGAACTGCTAGAACAGCACTACGCCCAGTATGATGCCGATGATGACGAGGTACGTAGCCCATGCTACTTTTTTTCCCCTACATACCTTCTTGCTAGGTTCCTACTTTGTAAAACTGTTTACTTTATAACAACATGACAGATTCTTTGCAGTTTCCCAGGGAGAGTGTGGCTACATTCAACCTTCACCGGAAAGAAATATTACTTGAATGTGTTATTCACTTTTGAATCAAATAATGGCATTCTGTTCACAGGGTGAAGATTTGGAATCAAGGAAGTTATCTCATCACTCTATTAAAAGAAATTCATTGAAACAAAAAACAGTTAAAACACCAAAATATCAATAGTAGCTGTCTTTATTGTTTGAATTAGATGATTTTCTTTCTCAGCTTTATGTTTTTTCAATTTTTACCAAATTTTCTACAACTATGTAATGCTCTTTCAAAAAAATCAGTAAACATTTTGCATGAAGAGGCACACACACAGAAACACAGAAAGTACTAAAAATCGCTGAGTGTTTTCGTTTTTCCAGGAAGAGAAAGTTCTTTGGATCTGCTCACTATGATTTGTGCTAACATAATGCAGAACAAAGCTTTTCCACAACACATATTCCATAGAGTAGATACATATTGGAATAATTTTGCATCCTGTTCTCTGCAGAAGATCAAGTAAATGAATAGAAGCTAACCCCCAAGTGAAAACGGCTGTCCGGAACCCTTGTGTGTGTAATATAATACAGATGCTGGTCTATTTCTAATGTAAATGCCAAACATACATTGATATAATGGGACAACATGCTTTATTTTAAACATGCATGTGTTTCATATCGGCATGTCCAAAGATCCATCAACAATTTAGTTGTAGCATTTCATACTCCATAAACATAGTAAATATTCAGGTAAAATAAATATTCTTTATCCCAGCTGATATAAGGACAGTGAAACTTATGTTCAACCTCTGCTCATCTGAATTTATTCTTTGTCCAGAATTTTTCTGGTTTCTAGCCAGGATGTAGTGAGGATTAATAAACAGACATTCAAATATTTTTATATATATTTTAGTCTGGAATGTTTTAACCCAAATATATATATTAGTCTTTTCATTTGCTTGTAGCATAATGAGGATGTAATCTCCATTTATTATAGTAGGAAATTTAAAACAGTGCATTAGTTAACTTTCGTTCAAAGAGTATACATTAGAAAGTCTTCGTGTGACTGATTAGTCTCTTAGAATTCTATTAAGTTGGTTTAGTTCTTTTCACTTGCAGAATTCATTTGAAATGGTGAGTATTTTTTCATTAATATGGGATATTACATAAGAAAAAGTTACCTTGGATTTAGAAACTGAAAGAGTGATTTCCTCAAATATTTGAACTTTCATCCTACCTAGTTTTCCATTCTTTGCACTAGTGTTTTGTGTTTTAGCAGAGATACTTATTTGCTTTGACTACAAGTCTATTTTAGGGTCATAGAATCATTCTCTGCAGGTCTGGTTTTTACCTGCTCACTCTGCTAGAAAGACTTTGGATCCGAGGCCCAGGGGAGAATGGCTGACGTCAAGTGGTGGAAGCTGAGACCAAGCTTTCCAGTCTCTGTGGGCCTCCATGTCTCTGGCTTTAAAGCACAGGGACTGGGCTCAATGTCTAAATTCTTTCCAGCTTCTAATATTCCATGAACCTCTGAAATAAAGCATCTGGTCTAACAAGGAAAGAAGGAAAATAACAGTTTTTTAAGGTACTCCAAGTGAAATTTTTAGATCACGTACTACATACTTCTCAGGTTATTTTGAGGAATTGATCACATTCCTCCCGAAAAGTTTTCGACTCAGGCATCTAAAGCTTTATATATAAATATATATATGAGAGGAGACCCAAAAAATGGATTGTATTTATAAAAAAATCGTGTTTTCTTACACTCTTAAATGTCATTCACCTTAAAAGTACTCTCCATTTGATGTGGTTGTCGATTGCAATGCCTTTTAGTGCTTTTGTTTTTTGTTTCCCCTCTTCCACATAGGCAAAACTTTTCCCTTTGAGGACTTTTTTTCATCCGGGAAAACAAAAAAAGTCGCTCCAGGCAAGGTCAGGGTGAAGAAGGAGGGTGGGGTACAGGGGTCATGCCGTCATGGGTCAAAAACTGCTGAACACTCAGCACGGTGCGGGCAGCTGTGCTGGTAAATCACCCGTCATGAAATGGGCAAATGCATTGAAAGAGTCTTCAAAAAAAATTCACTGAAGCTGAACTCAGCCTCTCACAACAAGGCCAGCTGGTGCACTGATACAGATGGCTTCCTAGATCACTCACCTAGTGGGGGACGCCTGTACTACAAGCATTGCACCCTCCAAAAGATAATTCCAGTTTCTTTTTGGCTCCCTCTTCGTATATACATACAGTTTTCTCTAATGTAATTATATGAGTAAATGCAAAAGGAGTATTTGTTACTGAACGTTTATACTTAGGAAAACATCATATGGATTTTTCTTTGCCTGTTTTTGTAAGGAAAGCAGGGCCGATTGTCACTTAAAACAGACATTTTCAGGGGGTATGGGGGTAAATAAATATTCATTGCCAGGAACTTTTCAAGGTGCCTTTCCCACATGATTTCATGTAATCTTACAGCAAACAGATTCTTTTTTTTCTCTAGAGAGAAAAGGAAAAGCAGCAACTGAAGCTTTTCCTAGTGGTACAGCTCGTAGTTGTAAACTTAGGATGGGGAGAGGGTCGCCCTGGCTCTGAGGGAAGAGTTTTTAGTGGCGTGGGCTGATGGGTCTCTCTGTGCTCAGGCACACACAGACTAATTGGGTGACACCCAATTAGAGGATTCTTGTCAAGGATGTTGGAATACCTTGTAACACTTTGCTTCTGAGACCCTTTGTTCTGTTTCTAATAGTATGGAAATTGAATTCTTGGAGGGTTTTTTGCTCTAGGCGAATATTTAATCCATAAGTATCCTATGGAGATAAGGCTTTAAGGGAAGAATGAGTGAGTATACAAATATTTTACAAAAAATAGAGTTTAGCTTTAGGTTAAACTTTTTCTTCCCTCTGCAAGTTGTAGAAATAGAAATCAGGTGCTTGCCACTATGCCGTTCCATGTAGCCTTCACTTTATTGAAACGGTAAGGGGCCTTTTCCTGTGCCTCCCTCCCTCCCGCTCCTGACTTCTGTTTCTCCCTTTCCTGCCGTCACGCACAACCTCACCAACACGTGCCTGGCTAAAACCAGCTGTTAATTTTCTGTAGTTGGAGAGATGAAAGCTGTACAAAGGATGAAAATTCACTCTTGTGTAAACACTTCAATTTATCTACGTGACTTAAATTCTTGTTTTTACTAATGCTACCTACTATTCTTAAATTGATTGGAATGCGGTGTCTCTATTTCTTACTTACATTCTTTCTTTGTTAATAAAATGTAAAATGTCCAAGAAACCTAATGGAAATGAGATGAACCAGTACTGGTTATCCAGTGGTCCTTGAATATTCAGTTAATTTTATATGGAATTGAACAATTTATTGATTTATGTATCTTGGTTAATCATGAATTGTGTAATCAATCACTTAGTTTTTCACTCTTCTTATTTATAGAATCTTTTTGTGATTTCAAAGATAGAATCATTTTTATTTGCCCATATCCCCTGAGGTATATTCCCCAAGCCAGCCAGGAAAACCTCTAATTAAATGCAGAACAACCAAGTTCATCCAAGTAATTTCCAGAGCCAGCACTTAGATCAGCATTGTCTACTGAAGGATAGATAGCTTCTGGTTTTGGTCAAATCATCCAAGGTTTATTCTAACTTGGATCTTGTCACATTGACAAAGGGGAGTTGCTTGCTTGAATTGCCTACAGGGAAAACATTGCAATGTGATAAATATATCCAGAAATTGTAAAGGTACAGCGGTCCTCCATCAGAACCATATTTAGGGTTAAGAATACTTTATCATGTATTGTGTGTGCTTAGCTATATCTGTTTCAGTGCTTTAGGAAAGTATACATTATACTCCAAAAGAATTTAAAATATATAGATAATATCCAAACTAAATTTCTGCAGTTTTTTTCTAGATTTTTTTCTCCAAGTGTTTAAACTAGAAGAGTTTATAATAAGCAAACAGCCAATTCAGTTTTCATTTGCATTCCTATATCTTTTTACGCTCAGTGTTAAACATTCTGATTTTTAAAAAGCAAAGTTAAAGTGGCTCTACCGAAAGGCTAAAGAGTAAAAGGGATCCTATAAAGAAGAGGGAGACATAAATCTGAAAAACTGAAAAATATTAAATGTGGATCTGTGACTAATGATTGTATTTCTGGATTTAATAGAATTATTGTTCATTTCTTTTTCTTTCGCCCTTCCTCCCTCCCTCCTTCCCCTCCACCCTCCCCCTCCCTCCCTCCCTCCCTCCCTCCCTCCTTTCATTTTTTCTTTCTTTCTAACAATCTGAAAGGTAACCATGGAGGATTTCAATAAACCTCTCAGACATTCAGCACTATCCCATGAAATTCTGGGGGTATGGTAAATTTTTCAACTAGATTTTAATTTTCAGTAACAAATTAAATCTCCTGTCATACTACACACAACCGATCTTTAACCTTTGAGTGGTGGGATGATATAATTCTGGTATTTTTTGTGTGCTGTGGATTTAATATGTAGATTTTGTGTATCTGATTCTATCAGAAAGCATTTTGCAATGTGAAACTCTGTGGACTCAGATTGGAAATGAAGCACAAACGAATAATTATATCACTTTTTTTAATTAAAAAATACATATAGCCGTTCACATTAAAATGAGCTGTTTTACATGCACATTTAAAGGTATATGATTATTTTACTTTTGCCTCTTTAGATATTGTTTTAAAATATACTATTCATTACATTTTAAAGTCTTAGAGTATAGCTGGCATTTTGGTCTCTTTTAGGCAGTAGTTCATAACAATGTTAGGCCTCACTCCAGAAACGAAGGCCGCCTTTTTAAAACATAACTTAATCTTTCTATAATTTGTTTCCATTACTGGAAATTAATATTATAACTATATAATGGCAATATTAGTCAATTTTTTATAATCTTTTAAAGTATTGAATACAGTTTAGAACAGCTATCTCCATGGATATGCGTCTTCATTGCTTGTGTTAACATGTAATAACTAGAGGCAAAAATATAATGGAAGATCTGGCTTGCATAAGTGTTAAAAGGTTTACAAGAATTGAATTTTTATGTGAAAAGCATTAAAGGGATAACATTATATTTGACTCATGCAGTTTGCTGTTCCTGGTTGGAGCAGCTTGGGTTGCATGAACAAGTGATTGCAATTATTATGGATGGCCTTTTAATAATGTGAATTGACTTTATCGTATGTTTAAAATGTTCAGAAACTAAGGGTGGGGCCATTCTCTTAGTTCTTGAAAGCATACATGGTGGCAGACACTGGAGCTTCAGCGTTTGGGTTCTTTTTGAATTCTTTATCATTAGGCTGCTCCCTTTAGAGGGGAAAAAGCTTTTTTAATTTTTGTTGTCAACCATTTTAGAACACTGTGGCTGAATTGCAAGGAGTGTCTGGCAACTGCAATAACAATAACAACTATTTCCTTAAGGTTTGTTTTCTGGTGGGGAATGATGCTTATCTGTACCTTCTTGCTTCACGTGTGAAATTACATATTCCATGTCTTATTAACTAGCTCTGTGCTCAGAGGAACCTCTCTAGAGCTGTGTGTTTTGAATGTTGAATGATAGTTTGAAGATTACCGTTTGAAAAATAATATTTAATTCTGAAATGTTATTGTAAATATTTTAGGTGCAGGTTCTGCAATTTGGACTCGCTTCCTAATATTTAACCATGGATGTTTTTAACCCCTAACGCTTTAAATAATTTGTAATTCATTTTAAAGGGAAACAAGAGATATCCAACAGCAGGGCTATATGATGTTGGTACAATACTGTGTACGGAGTGATTTATATTGTCTTTAAATCCAGTGATTTTTTTTTTGAGAAAAGTATCATTTGATACAAAGCTCTTAATTTTTCAAAAACTGCATGCACATATCTTTAGATTATCATAGTGTTTATTTGCATGATTTATATGGCAGACATGCCAAAATGTTTAAAAAGTTGTATATTATAAATGAAATAATTCTCGTTATCTTTAGCTGCCAATAATAGAGATAAACGAGCTTAAAAATGAAAGTCAGATATTTTTAGAAGGGAGATCAGCTTATGGTGATTAGAAGAGCCTGAAGAAAAGGGGAAATATAAAACCTTTTCAACAAGTTGTTCAGAGACTCCAGTTTGGCTGTATCTTTAAAATCATTAAATTTATTTTATTCTTTGGCCTGTGATCCCCTAATCTACAGTAGTGGTCATTTTCATTGGAACCCAGAACCATAAGGTACTTGGAAGAGATTCAGTGGAAGAGTGTATGCATGCTTGACATAACCTAAATAATGTGCTGGCATGTATGCACATAAATTCACACACACATGCAAACACACACACACAGACACACACTATCCCCAGGAAGAAAATATCCTTCTCTACTTGAAAGGTCCTCTTTAGAAATATTCTTTGTGTGTAGGAATGTTATTACTGTCACATTGAGCACAGACAGGCCACTGATGAGCAGTGTCAATGAAAGACAGAGGTTAGAATAGAAATCGTCACCTGAATGAGGTCATCTTCTTGTAGCTCATTTTCTTTATTTTATCATAGTGCAATTGACTTAAATGCATTTTCCTGTTATTTTCTTCCAATTACCACATTGTGGTGATATTTATGTATGTGCCAGATACAAAATGCCAAAGAAACTTTATCAAATTTTTCTATACCATTAAATTCTTCTGAGAGTGTATACTTTGTGGTTCCTAGAAATCATGCTAGAGTAATTCTGGATTGCAATGATGAACCAGAGTTTGCAGTGTTAAACAGATGTCAGAGAAACAAACACAAATGACAGAGTTTTTCAACTTTAAAAACATTTGTAAGTTGAGTATAATTCTTTACCAAAAATTTCTAAAATGCTAAACTCCCAGTGAGAGAGGGCCTCACAGACCAACTCTCCAGTGGGCCATACGGGGACCTGCGGGTCCCCTCCTCCTGTTTTCTCTACCTTGAATGCCGTAATGTACGCCGACTCTTGGCCACCCTTGTATGCCCGCCCATCCTGTTCACCTTTCAGGGCTCTGTTTAGGTTTCCTCTGTCTCCTTCACAAAACGCCTCAGACCCTCTAAGCTGGCCGGGGAAGCGGGGGGCCTGTTTTTATGAGTCACTAGCACCAAATGTATCTCTATTATTATTTACCTATAAATGTGCCTCACTAGCTTGTGATCTCTTCAGTGACAGGTTGATTTTTAGTACGTTCAGGTTTGAGCACCACATTGGGTAGTTTAGAGGAAGCCAAGAACTTGAACTGAATTGAATCACTCAAAGGATGTTAAGATGAAAATTGGAGAGTAGGATTAAATGAGAAGAATGAAATTTTAGTTAGAAACATAATCTGAGACAGTGCCGGAAGAATGGCGTAGAATCCAGGATAGGAGTGCCCAACTTAGTAGGACTAGGGATTGGCGACAGGGAAAGGACCAAAAGAACATTCTGTGCTTGTCATTGGCACTTCGGGAGTTAGTATATCTTCATGGTCTTTTGCTTCCGCATTTTCATGGTTCTGAGAGACCATGATTTTCAAGAAGACTCTAGCTAGACCACAAGGCAACAAAATCACCCTCATATAAAACCAGAAAAAAATGAGTGTATGTATTTCATTCTTCGAAAACCTTTGGGACCTTAGCAATAGCAATTTGGTGACTCATATTGACATGACTTCTTTTTCGTTATAAATGAATAAATGTGCAATAGAAATAATAGTCAAAATGGCCTGAACGATGTCAGGAACAGTACTGCACAGCTAGCCATCTTCTCCTCACCGATGCATTAACCTAGAAGTAGACTTCAACCATAGAAATACGTTTTCAACAGCAATAAAAACTAAACGGTGACCTGACCAAGGACTAATGTCTTAAAGCTGCCTCATCGCAGAGGTTCACCAGGTCTTGATAAGGGCTTCATTTATTTTAAACTGACACTGATGCTAGTAAGGGTGGTGGGAAAACTTACTTGATTTTTGAAATGCCAGTTCCTAAAGGGGTTTTAAAATTACTTTATTGACATAAAGTTGACCTAGAGTAAAATGTGCAGATCTTACTTATATAATTTGATAATTTTTATGTGTCTATATTCCAATATTAAAAATCAACATTAATGAGGAATGATTTATATATATATAAATAAATTGCACCAGTTTAAACTGTGTTTAGGTTAACAGCTTGATTAATAACTACCACCACAATTAGGATAGAACCAATTTTATTACCTTAAGTAGTTCCCTTATAGAACTTTGCAGTCACTGTCAGCCCTAAACAGCCATTCGGTCTGCTTTCTGACATCATAGGTAAGCGCTGTCAATTCTAGAATTACATTTGAATGACATAAAGTATATACTTTCTATGCCTAGTTTCTTTCACTTTTCATACTGTCCTATTTATTCTGTATGTCCCATATATTCTGGTGATACTGTAATTGGTATTGCTCTGAGTTACAGTAGCCAAAGCTCAGAGCTCATCCAAAATGGGATATCTAATTGGAGAATTAGCCTAAAGCTAGAGCCCTTGGGGCTCCACTGCTCTGTCAGATGAAAATAGGTCAGATCTTCCACCTCAAGGACTGCAAGGGAGTTTGCCAGTGTCAAGCCTTGGTGCTGAGTGGGAGAAGAGAAGTGTCTTCTGAGGAGTTGTGATCATGGCCGCCTGGATTTATGTTATGTTTTAGGAGAGGAAAAAAAGCATATCCTTTCTTGAGGGATTTTACCTTCAGTCAAAGCCTGAAAGTTAAAGTTTCAAGAAGTAAGAGATTACAGTTTCAAAGTACAAAATTCAAAGGAAAATAAATCACCGTAGTATCAATCATCAGGAAAATGAGAGGGAGAGGGAGGAAAGGAGAAGGGAAGGGAGAAAGAAAGTAGAAAAGAAAAATAAGGCACAAGTTATTTTATCACTTATATCAAACCAGAACAAATAATCTCCAGTCACATGTAACTGTTTCCAGAAGACAAAAAAATGGAAGTAGTACAACTCTGATACCAGTGAAACTTTGAGAGTATGAAATGTATAAGGTAATGAGGTACAACCTTCAACATTTCCAAATATTTAATTTGGAAGGTTAATTACTGGATACCAAAACCAAGTAATGATGAAAAAGAAGTCTTACAGCCCCATCCTACACATAAAAATAATGCAAAAAAAAAAATCCTCCACAAAAGATTAGCAAATCATATCCAATAACATAAAAGAGATCATGGCTAAGTTGAGTTTAGTCAATTATGTAAGTATGGTTTAACATTTGAAAATGTCACATCTTACATTTGACATCATATTGGAAGGCAAGAAGGAGAAATACAGAAATGGGTTGGAAAGGAAGAAATGAAACTGTTGTTATTCACTAGTGATGCAATTGTCTGTTTAGAAAACATCAAGCATGCCTACAGATTAATTATTAGATATAAGATTTTAGGAAGTTTGCTGGATACATAATTAATAAAACATATAACATCTATTCAGGGAGTCTCAGAGGGAAAATATAATTTATAAGTTACCTTGGTAAAAGTCAAGACCTTGCCTAGTAAAGGATAATCAAGACCTTCATAAAGAAAAATAAATTTTATTAAAATATATTTTTAAAAGTTTATATAAAACTACAAAGGAACCTTGTTTGTAGATTTAAAAACTCAATAGCTTAATTGAGGCAACTTTCAGTTGATTTATACCTTCAATGTAATTCCAGCAAAAATAACTCTAAAGGTTTTAAAATAGGATTTGGTGAACTATTGCAAAAATATATATGAAAGAACAGTGCACCAGAAATAATCACGGCATTTCCTGTGCCTTAAAAGAAAGAGATTTATTATTAAACTGTACCAATTTAGGCCCTGGAGCAAAACAATGGATATGTTGGTCAAGGAGCCCAGAAACAGGCCCTCATGTATATGAAAATTTGATTTTTGACATAGATAACATACTCAAGAAGAGTTAAAAATGTTAGGCATCTCAGTGAAAGAAAGATGGTGAAACTGCAACCCTCATCTCAGTTCGTATCGTGAAGTTTATTCCAGATGGATTGACTACTCAAATGTATAAAGCAAAATGATAAAAGATAGGAGATGGTGTAGATGTATCTATTTATGACCTTAATCTAAGAGGTGATTTCTTACATGAGGCACTTAAGAAAGCAAAACCATACAGGAAAGGGTTGAAAACATTGACTACATTAAAGTTATACACTTATGTTTACTAAAAGAATACTGTTATGAAAACAAAAAGGCAAACCAGAAGCTGGAAGAAAATTTTTGAAAAATAAATAACTGAAAGAGAATTATATAAAAAGTTCTATGAACCAATAAGAAAGATTATGTATAGGCTATTGACTTAATCAGTCATGACATAAGAGAGGAAACTTCCGTGGCCAATGAACATATGAAAAGATGCCCAACCATATAAGCAACGAGGATATGAAAATTAAAAACCAAAATGAAATATTTCAACCTAATGAATTGATTTAAGTCAGATATTTTAGGTTTTGGTGAGAAGGTAGAGTAAAAAGACGTCTTATTCTCTGCACATAGAAATATAAATTGGCCCATCTACTTTAAAAAACAATTTCATTATCTAGTAAATTGACATCTTACTAAACACCTTAGTAAGACTCTTACATACATGACCTGTAAGAAACATATAGCCCTGGCTGGTGTGGATCAGTGGTTTGAGCGCTGGCCTGTGAACCAAAGGGTCGCCAGTTTGATTGCCAGTCAAGGCACATGCCTGGGTTGCACGCCAGGTCCCCAGTAGGGGGCATGCGAGAGGGAACTACACATTGATGTTTCTTTCCCTCTCACTTCCTCCCACTCTCTCTAAAAATAAATAAATAAAATCTTTTTTTAAAAAATGTAAAATACTGTTCTTATAATAGAAAAAAAGTGGATATAACTGATATCTGTATCAAGAGAATGGGTAATATATTGCAGTATATTCATACAGTGGCAAATATACAGAAGTTGTTTTAGCAATCCACAACAACTGGTGGCATCTCAGGAGTGTACCATTAAAAACAAAAAGGCACCAAAGAATACAAACGATATGATTTCATTTATATAAGTTTACAATCATGTAAAAATAAACAATACATTGTTTAGTTATAATAAAAATATAATAAAACCTACCAAGAAAATTAAGGGTGATAAAATTCAGCAGGATTACTCTGCAGGACATGTGTTAGAATTAGATTCAAGGAGACACACGCAGGGCTGTAATTAAAATGTGGTGGTTCTGCTCCTGTTCTTGAACTAGGTTGTTAGCTCATTGGTGGTGCCTACATCATTACTTGTTGTATTCTCTATATGTTACATAACTTTTATGCATCAACTCAACATTTAAGGAAAAAATTAAAATCTGCCACATACAGTTGCTTCTATTTATCAGTTATATAAATATGAAATGAAGATGACATAGTTCCTGCTCTTCAGGGACTTACGAAATGACTTAACACCCTGTATCTCAAACTTGTCTCATTGTGGGGACCTCATGGTACTTCTGTAAAATTACAGATTTCTGCCCCCAGCCTCAGACCTACCGAAACAGAGTATACACGATAGAGGGCCTAGGGTTGGGGGGGGTTTGTGGGAAGGGGTTAGATGCAGTCAGAGCTGGAGTTGTCCCATTAAAGATGCCAGGAAAACTGATGTAAAGACCTTTGAGTCCTGGTATTGCAGAGACTTTACAAAAAGATACTGCTGCCATGGACCACCAGATAGCCACAATGAGGAAAGGAGTAGAATTGTTTTTCCTCCAAGGAAATTGTAAGATTGAGATTACATTTATTATTAATGGGTAGATAATCCATAGAAATACCATTAATGACTTTTTTGTTGATTTTTTTTTATTGTTTACTATACATTCTGTATCCATAACTTCTGGCTTTATTTGGTGGCCTTTTAACATTTTTACGAATGTATGAGTCAGTTTTTATATAAACACCCCATATTTTCCAGGATTCAATTAGTTGTATAATTATGGAATTGTTAAAATAATAATAACATGTACCACAACTCTTTGGTCACTGTAGTTGTGCTCTTCTGCAGATTAAAATTCAAGGAAATACAAATCTCTTAGTCTCTTCCCACAGTTCTGCTGGCATCAGAATAAGTGCTTCATTGTTTCCTAGGCAAGTAAAATGAAACTCAAGGAAGGCTGCCAACTTGAAATTGCAGTGTGACATTTGAATTACAGAGGTCTGCTTTGGTCTGTTGACTGTTCAGCTCTGTATCTCAGTGGGAGAAATAGGGATCACTGGTTCCCTCCTCATATAGAATACATTTATCAGGGACTTAAAGACAATGGCATTTATGTCTTAGCAAGTGGATAACATTTATTAAGAGAATCGAATTGGGACTATTGAGTCATGGAAAAACATAGTTTATACTCCTATGAAGCTTTCTGTTTTGCTGTGGAAATAATAAATATATATGGTAAAGAATTTAAATCATTTTCAAGGCAACCTGTCAAAAGTCCACATACCCATACTATAAAGGAATCATCATAACTAAGGACATACAAAGTAAAAGCATGAATTTGAGATTCTTGGTTTCAGATATGATTGCAGTAAGTTTTTTTTGTTGTTTTATTTTTTTTCTATAACTGAGTAACCAGCTCAATATTGAGAGTATTCAAAAAATAAAAAGGCCAGTTTGTCTGCAGAGCAGAGTATATAGAAAAGGAATATTGGTTGGGAAGTCTTTGAAAAGGTAAATTGAACAATATTGTAGAAACGTTCAGCTGAGTTTCTAGACATTTTTTCCATTAAATAATAATTGGGAAACAGTTCTCTACTGGGCTCTTGCATTCCTGGGGCACTCAGAAATGCCCTTTGATCTGGACTACCTTTTCAGAACTATCTTTTTAGCCTTGAAAGATAGTCTTTCCCTCTGGAGCAAGGGCAGTAATCCTTACTATCTGTTATAAAAGATGCAGGTTACTCAAGCTCTGGGGTCCTCTTCTGTCATGGCTATGTGTGTAGGCATCATCTGGCCCTCTTCTCCTTACTCTTTGGAAATTGGGGCTTGTGGTACCAGCACAAAAATCATGGTAGACTGTATCAACCAGTATGAAGAACCATTCTGGGTCAGAGGAAGTTTCTGACCTTGTTTAGACAACACAGAGAAACTCACCCACACTGAAGATGAAAGGAAGGAATTTGCAGTCGCCATGATCAGAAGCTTGGGAATCCCTTATAACTTAGGCTGGTTTGCTGGCGAGTTCATGGGGCAAGGCACATGACATTAGGTAAGGGGACAGAGCAAGAGTTGGGCTGCCTTTTGACTCAGCCTCTCCTGCAGTTTATCTTGCCAACTTTAGATTTGTTCAGGCAGTAAAAGATCTCAAAGCCTTTTGTAGTAGGACTTGGATGCTGTAAGGGAATATTGGTCTCATTAAGGAGATTTCCTTGAGACAGACAAACTCATGTGGGACAACACTGGTGAGTATTTGGGTCCTACCTGGTCTGTAATGCTGGTGAAAGGAACCCTCTGGAGAAAGAGAACCTGTTCCAATTTCTCACAGTCAGCCTCACCAGCTTGGAAAACTTCACCATCCCTTATGTTCAAACCAGATTTACACTTGGACTCCGGATTGAGATGTGCTCCATAACAGAGTCCCCGCTGTGGGAGTCAAGGCGATGGCTTCTGAGTCAGACTCCCCACATCTAAATAGGCTGCGTTAGTAATGATGACTCACCTTACATGGTGCTTTGGGTGGACATTGGAAGTTTAGTTAAAATGGGAATAATCTCCGCATGGCTCAAAACTGATGTCTGGCCCAGAGCTGCTCTCTGCTTCAATGCCCCTTGGTGCCTCTCTCCGCCCTGACCTTAAGGAGAAAGATGACTAGGGGCAGGGCAAGACCTTCTTGTCCTCCAGAGAGACCAAATGCTATATGAATCCCTTGAATACGCTGGGGAACTTTGGAAGGGGAGGCACCCAAATTTTGTGGTTCTGTGAATACTGGGTCACAGATCACATCTCACCCAGTCCCGTAGTGAGAAAAGACACCCAAATTCAACTAAATGTGGTTGGGGCAGGGTTCACAGTGGGAAGGGAAGCTAAAGCAGCCTTGTAGATGTGGCCCTTTGGGCAAATACAAGATAATGCTGTTATGGCTTCTGCTGTTAGATGTGTTAGCGGAACTGGTGTTATATGGCTGTACATCTTTGTCCCATTAGTGCCAATGGAGATCTTCCATTCAGAGATTGCCACATGTAGAGCAGTAATAGGAGGACCAATAGAACACTCTCCCTGTTTTCTCCCAAGTAGTCCAGAAACAATATAGAATCCCAGGAAGAGAAGGGGAAATCACAGCTTCTTTAAATACTTAATGGCTGGCAGAACCCTCGGGCCATTTCTGAATACAACACTCCATGTGTGATGCAGCAAGAACAACAACAACAACAACAACAACAACAACAAAACTCACATGGGGGTGAGGGGCAGCTATTAATCTACTAAGCTCTTACGGAAACTGAAACCGAATGCCTGATGCATGAGGCCTTGTGACTCTCTCACTTGAATGTTCTCAGTTTGAGATGGTCCACTGGAACTCACTGACTGGTAAGGTTGGAAGAGCCCAACAAACCTTCCTTATCAAATAGAAATGATAGTTTTAAGAAAGGTGCCACCTTGGCCCAACAGTATCTTAGATTTCCGTGAACAAGTCCAACTTTCCATTTCAGGGAAACTTGATCCATCTCCAGAAACAAGGCCTCCAGTTCAGCAAGGCCTTCAATTCATAGAGGTTTCCTTAGATACCTGGGCTTGCCTCACTGGGAGCTCAGCTAAGCCATCCAATGCCATCTGCTGTTTTCCTGCCTCTGCACCAGCGAGGCACACCCCAAAATGGACTCAGTCACTCTGCTCAATCAGTCGGCAGAACTCAAGGCCATCGTTAGGGTCCTGACCAGTACTCCCCTTGATGAACCTTGAGTTTTTACTGACTCTTGGACTGTTGTCAGTGACCTAACTGGTGACTTGTAAAATGGCAGACTGACAGGTTCAAGTTTGGGATGGCAAACTGTGGAACAGTTTGGCAAGTTGTGGCAACGGATCAGATTCTTTGGGCTCATTCATGTAACTGCACCTTCGGGGCGGTCATAAGAGCTGCTGTGTATTGAAAAAAACACCATCTGTAGATCACGTAGCACTCAGATAGATGATCCAGAGATCCCTCTGAAGGGAGGCTATTCTTGGTTACTCAGGGTTGCTTTCCTGAGGGTTAGCTGATATGTATCCTGCAGGCAATTGTTCTTAGAATCGGACTCATCTAACTAGATAAAGTGGTACAAAATTTGAATGGTGATGTGATCCGTGATACCACCTTCATCCTAGAATGGATTCAGGTCAACCTCAACTGGCTGGCCAAGGTTGCAATAAATGACAGAACTGCCCCGAACCCCGCATTTTCATCTTGTGGGCCAGCACCAAATCTGTGCAATCACTGATACATCCTGCTATATCTGAATTAATACCTTAGGCCAAGTGGAAAAGTCGATAAAGAAACTAAGGAGAAAGTCAACTGGTTTTCTAAGGTAGACCTGATGGTTTATGGTATTTGTTTTGCCAGTAGGGCCTGGAAGCCTTGGGGAATATGTTGAGCTAAATATTGCAGGCTAGACTCATTCTGCTGCTTAGAGATCTCTTAATAGAACTCCTAAGAATATGCAGTGAGAGAGAATGGATTTGGGCCAAACCCCTGTTGGTCAAATTCACCTGTATGGCCAAAGGAATATCATACTCATGGGAGAACTCACCAGAAGCCAATATGGAGCAGAAATGCGGGTGGATATTGTCTGGAGACAATCCCCCCATGGGTCTCTCACTGCTCTGCCTGTCCTGTCAACAGAGACACTGTTGTTTCAGATTATCTTTTCAATGATGTTTGTCTAGTGAACAGCCTTGGATAATAGAGGTAGTGTCTCTCTTTAGGACAGGGGACAGACTTGTATACCACCCATTTTTAAAAAATTAGGGTTTCCTAAGCTCGGAATTTTTAACAAAAGACTTTATGCTCACACCCTCTGCTTCACTTTTAGACCATCTCCTCCTGGTAGTACCTTGGGTTTGAACTTTGTTTGGTATCCATTTCTTAATTTTAGAATCATTCGGTTCTCTAGGGACACTTCCGACCTTCTTCTTTTAGAAGGTGAGAATGTTGCTAAGCTTTCTGCCGCTACACAACAAGGGCCCCCTTCCAGATTTCCACGTACAGTCTATCGCCCTCAAAATCCTCCCAGCCTTCATTTGTTGCCTGTTTCCAAAGTCACTTTATCATTTTTCTGTATTTATTATATCCCCTTTCTATTTCTGTATAACAAATTACTACCAAAACTTAGCAACTTGAAATAAGTCATGTTTATACATTACAGTATCTGTGTGTCACTGTAATTGGATGCCTCTGCCCCCGGATCTCTCCCAAGGCTGTGAATAAGGTGTCAGCCAGAGCTGCAGTCATCTAAATGCTCAACTGGGGGAAGATGCGCTTCCAAGCTCACTCCCAGCTGTTGGCAGAACACAGGAGATCCACTCCCAAGCTCCCTCATGTGAACCGTTGGCGGACATCAGGCCCTTGCTGGCTGCTGGCCAGAAACACCGTTCCTCCTGAGGTGGGCCTTTCCGTAGGGCCATGCGCAACGTGGCAACTTGCTTCTTAAAAGCAAGAGGACAAAAGAGGTGCAAGTCCCAGTCTTTTTGTAAACTAATCTCAGGAACTACATCCCATGACTTTTGTTGTACTCTGGTTGTTAATCTTTAGGTCCAGTACACATTGAAGGGGAAGAAACTACACAAGAGCATAATTGCCGGGAAGCTCAGCTTCCCTGCAGCCCCATATTTGGTGTCCCTTTGAGGAGTACATTTTCCAAAAGGAAGCGGGGTCAGGGCGGTATACTAAAGAAGTCTTTAAATTATTATAAAATCAAATGCTACTTTATGAGTGGTCTACCACAACTGCTAGAAAGTTTTAAGAAGAGAAAGATGAGTTTGGTTAAAAAAAAGATTTTATAGGCAAATCTTAACTCTATCTGGTTAGACATTTTCGGACAAATAATTTGTCAGCAGCATTACCAGTGACCTGGAGAGCCGAGCAGCTAAAGGCAGGGGACACAGAAGGCCAGCTCAGTAACCTAGATACAGATTTTTAGATTTTTCCTGATTTGGTGACTAGACAGTAAGAATAGAGTGAAATATCAGAAAACATTCTGAGAAGAAAGATTGACCAGGAAGTTTTGAGTGACTTGATAAATAAGAAGCAAAATGGGCCAGGGATCATGTGGGATGTTTTACATATTTTATTTCTTTGGGTTCTATCAATACCCCCATGAGACTGGTGGTTTTTTTGTACCATTTTATAGAAGAGGAGAGGACAATAGATACAACCTAGAGACTCAACCATGTCCTTAGTGAACGTATCCATGACATCGTTTCTTCTCTTTTGGGGCTCCAGTCTTTCCAACCCCAAAGACCCTGCTCTTTTTGTTCTTGTTGTTGTTGTTGTTGTACGGCTTTGTGGCATCATATTGGAAAAAGCAAGGATGGGGAACACAACCAGAATCAGGCAGCCATCTACTCATGTAGCGTATTCTAGGCACTGTGGTGAACACTTGGAATATACCGCTACTGGAAATTCTCCCACCAAACTGAGGAAGAAGGCGCAGTTATTCCCACTTTACAGATGAGCAAATGATGTTAAAAGAGACTAAGTGGCCTCAGAGGACAGAAGTAGGACACACGAAAGGCCACTGACAACAAAGCAAAAGAGGCCTTTGCAGAGAAGGGGCTGCTTCGCTGAAAGCCATCTGGATGGTTGGCGCAGATTTAGGAATTTCAAACATTAAATGGTTAGTTTGAGGTCTTTTCTTCTCCAGATAGAAAGCAACTCTCTCCTATTCACTCACAGAACTGAGTCTGAAAATATACATAACCAAATTCAAATCCAATAAACAAATTCCAACACAAACTGCATAATTAAGGCTATTTTTATGATTAGCACCATTTAGTTTCCCTGAATATACCAGAGCAAACATTGCTACAGCAAAAATTACTGCTAATGGTTGAGCCTAACAATAAGAGAAAATCCCCCAAAGGGTCATTTAGGCCCCAGCTACAGCTGTGCTTCACTATATTTCTTACTTGAAAGCGGAGAATTAACAGGAAAATTAGGCTCTGCTATGCTATGCAGATGTAGCTAAGACTGTATTAACTTATTCAGCAAACATTCCTTCAGTGCCTGCCCTGTGCCAAACTGTATGCTAGCCACACTGGGGGCGCAGGAATAAATCCTACCGGGCACTCCCAATGAACTTGCAGTTGAAGGAAGCTGATGGAGGGAGGCAGATATAAACAGCCTCGTCATGTGAGTGATATAAGGCATATAGCAGAAACATAAAGGGGTTGAAGAGAAGAGTTTTAAAGCTGCAGCTTCATAGGATGTGCTAAGTAGGTGGATACTGATTTCTTATCACTGGGGTAGAAGAGTATCCAGTTATGTGAAGAGAACAGGGGCCTGGACGTTTCCTTGGTCTTGGCTAGAAGTTGGTGCCTACTCCAAAACTGGGAATATGAGAAGAAGAATAAAGTTAAGGAATGGAGAAATTTTATTTCAGAAATGACCAATTTTCTTATAAAAGATTCACGTGGCGAGGTCATTTAGAACATAATATTTTTGAGACCAAATCTTATTAGCAAACGTCTTGGTTATAAGATAGATTTGGAGAAGTTTAGTATGTTGTTATTATAGTATAAGTGCAACCAGCAGCAACAGCAGCAACTTTGAGCACCTACCATGTGCCAGAATTTGTATTAAACACTTCACAGGTGCCATCTAATTTAATGTGATGACAGACTTGTTAGCACAGGGCCAGGATTTGAGCATAGGCCTAGGTGACTTCAAAACCAAGATTCTTACATTGGTCTCTGCTTAACCAGCTCACCAATATAACAGATTTGTCTGTTCCTTCTGTACAACCTGGGCTGAGATCCACAGCTCCCCTGGGTGTTCAAGGCTCTAGTGGGTCTACATGCTTCTGCTCCCACCAGTCAAAAGTTACATGTGTAGTAAGAGACAACTGTACTTATTATTGTAATCATGTATTTTAATAAAATGTTAAATGCTGTGAGGTAATATGAGCATAAAATGATGTCTGTGAAAATGGGATAAAATGCTTAGGAAAGATTTAGTAAAGACTGGTCACTCAGGAAGATTAGATATGAGAAGGAAATGTAAAAGATATAAATCACAAACACCTCATGGAATTCTGCATTCATTTTGCTTTGCAAGTATCTTCTTCATCCATTTTAAGACACTGCAGTAATTCTATAGACCGTATGCTATGGTTCTGGTGTATGTAAGAAAAAGTACATGAGCCCTGACTGGTGTGGCTCGGTTGGTTGGAGCGTTGTTCTATGCACCAAAAGGTTGCAGGGCTCGTATACAAGGCAACCAATCAATGTTTCTCTCTCACATTGATGTTCTTGTGTCTCTCCCTCCGTCCCCGCCCCTTCCTCTCTCTCTAAAATCAATAAATGTATTTTTAAAATTTTTTTTTAAATAAAAGAGAGTACATGAAACATCAGTCAGCCAACCCATAAGCCAAATCTTTTGAAGATTTCTCTGCACTTGCCCAGGGTGAACACGTTATGAGAAAAAAGAAGAGGATAAGAATTTTGGAGCTCACTGTAGACACTCCTCATAATCTTCAAAGTGAATTGAATGATAATGTTCAAAGATGTGGAAGGGGAATCTCAACACAACAGGATTATGCACTAGGGTTTTTTCACTGGGGAAAAATGATAGGAATGTATTCCTACCCCCCACCCCCTGCAAAACTTTAGTCATGTATCCTGCAGGCAGCAGGAAAAAAAAAAAAGCATGGGCTTTGAAATATGTTAGATATACCTTCAAGAACATAACTAATAGTCTGATCTTGGGTAAAGTCTCTGAGCCTCAGTTTCCTCAAATTCAGATGGCATGGTAATGCAGTTTTTAAGAAATGGACAGTGTTGGGCACAGAGTGAGTTATGAAATAATTGTTACTCATATTTTGCCCCCTTTTGGAGGAGCTAGCAAAAAGTATGAGGTCTATCTGGAAAAAGTCCAGCCATTGTTAATATAACGAGAATGGTTTGCACAACATTGAAGTAACCCAGCAGCCAGGAAGCGTAGACTGCAGTGCTCATGCATGAACGATGACACGTTCTCTGTACTAGTGAATGGGGGCAGTAGACCCTATTGAGTGAGCATGTGTACTGTGTGGCTGTTGCATTTAAAATGACTGAGCAAGTAGAGCAACAAATTTGCATTGAATTTTGCATTAAGCTTGAACATTCTTCCATGAAAACTATTAGGATGATTCAGGAGGTCGCAGGTATGGGCAACTGGTGATTGGCAGCTTCATCACAACAACACATCCGTTCATGCATCACATCTTGTGCAGGTGACTCAGCTTCCCTACAGCCCATATTTGGTGTCCTGCAACTTCTGACTTTTCCCAAAACTAAAATCAACTTTGAAATGGAAGAGATTTCAGCCCATCGATGAGATTCAGGAAAATAGGATGGGGCGGCTGATGGCCATCAGAACTGTGCGAGGTCCGAAAGTGCCAAAGTACATTTAAGGGGACTGAGGTGTTATTGCCTTTGCACAATATATCTTGTACCTTGTGTCTTCTTGAATATATGTCTCTATTTTTCATATTACATAGCTGGATACCTCTGACAGGCCTCGTATAAGATAGTAATCAAGAAAATAGACAAATAGATGAAAAGGAACATTTACTATCTCTGTCAATTCTTACATGGGGAGCTATTCTTGTCTCTTTTAAAGTGGATTTGCAGGTTGGGACAAAGAACTTTCAAGAGTCTCTGTTTACTTGAAAGATGTTGAATCTGGCCAGAAATTAAGATAAGGAACTGGATACTAGTGGGAATACTTTGTTGTAGCAACTGTTCTTTTGTACATTGTTGTCCACCATCCTCTGTAAATGCCAGATTCAATCCAACCTAATTTTCAGGTTTATACAATTCTGCTAACGTGTCTTTCCATGTAATTTATTTTACTTGCAGGTTAACTATAAAAGGAATGTCCATTTTCAATAAAGATAAAAGTATAAGAATAATACTTTCTTAATCTAATAAATGTAACTTTTTAACTTCTAGATGTTTATGAGATTCTGTAGTAAATGCATCTTTTGTTCTAAAGCTTCTTCAGGATGGGAATGGTAAATGCTCAGCAAGAGAGAATAGCAACATAAACTTTCCAACACCCTCTCCAGAGCCTCTAATAAGACATTAATGCAATCAAGACAGCAAAAGACATACTTTGTCCTCAGCATGTTTATAAGACTAATAAGAAAGAAGGACATTAGGAGATAAAAAGGTGAAATGAAAAATAAGAATTCTAGCAGAATTACAGATAATTAGGATACAGAGATGACAAGGAAACTGGTGAAGTCAAAAAATAAAAGAATCATGAGGAAGCCTTCTTAATAAATTTATGAAGATAATTTTGATAACTCAAATGGATGACAAAGCCAAAACTATATATATATATAAAGGTAAGAATTGCATATCTTATATATACACTAATCCTGTTATTCAGTATAAGGAGTATTAAAGAATAAATGTGACAAAATACTTCCTTTTTATCAAATGACTTCCCAGTGCATTTTCTTGATAGTACTAAACCTCCTTAAGAGGTAATAGATATTACCAGGTAAATGCAGTTGGTATTCTTGGATTTATTTTTAAAATGATATTTGTTAAGATTCTATGACAGGTCCCATCCTAGAAACATACAGGGTGGGGTATAAGTAGGTTTACAGTTGTTCATATGCAAAATAATACAATATATAGTAGTACAAGAATAAACTCTCTGTTTTGCAAAATGAGAAATGCATTTTTATATTATTTATTGTGGTATTATTTTCCATACAAACAACTATAAAACTGTAAACCTAATTTTGCCCCACCCTGTATTTATATTCATTACTTTGCATGTAGTGAAGAAAAATCTATTTTCAAGCTGGCAAAGGGAAATACTGTTGTTCATTTCGGCTCTTATGTTTAAAATGTGCCACATCATTGTCAGACTTTAAATTTAGCCTAATATTTTGAGTCATTCATGATATTCATCAAATTGATGATATAGAAATAAATTTTATATACCTGGTTTAGGCCTTCATGATAAAAGTGTGGCTGTGGTACTAGTTGTAATTAAAAACAAGCATTGGCTTTTATATCTCTAAATCAAAACTTTCAACAAGGTATTGAGATTGTGTACATACCAGCTTTGCTACATTCCTACTGATTAACATCACCTGGATTTACAAAGTACCTGTTGGTTCTAAATATAAGAGGTCTGTCCAGGAGGTATCCAGCCATGTAATGTGAAAAATAGAGACATTTATTCAAGAAGATACAAGATACAAGAAACATTGTACATAGGACAACGGATGCTTCATTCCCCTTCAAAGCAGGCACTTTGGGACCTCGCACAGTTTGCCCAATCACCATCAGCTGACCCATTGTATTTTCCTGAATCTCATGGACAGGCTGAAATCTCTTCCCTTTCAAAGGTGATTTTTAGTTTTGGGAAAAGTCAGAAATCACAGGGTGCCCCATCTGGGCTGGAGAGAGGCTGAGTCACCTGGTTGATTTGATGTTTTACCAAAAATCTCTGCACGAGATATGATGCATGAGCAGGCGCATTTTTGTCATGAAGCTGCCAGTCACAAGTTGCCCACAGCTGCGGCCTTCTGAATCATCCAAAGAGTTTCCACAGAGGAATATTCAAGCTTCATGCAAAATTTTATGCAGATTTGTTGCTCTACTTGTTCACTCATTTTGAATGTGACAGCCACACAGTACACATGCTCACTCAAGGTGCCTACCGCCCCCACTGACTAATACGGTGAAGTCATCATTGTTCACACCTGCGCATTCCAGTCCACTCTCCCTGGCTGCCAGGTTACATCAATGTCATGCAAACCATTCTCATTATATTAATAATGGCTGGATTTTTTACAGACAGACCTCATCCTAGGTACAAATAGGAAATGAATTTACAGAATATCACAAAAAAATATCAAATCTGGAGTTCGAGTTCTTTTAAGGTTGGTAGGATCTAATTATACCAACAGATGAAAGCTACCTGGAACCAACTAGCCCCCACTCGTAGTTACCTTCCCTGGTCAGTGCCTAGGACACTTAAAATGGTATTCTAATGGCTTGGACATTTTTCAGACTGGTTTCTAAAGAGTCTTAGACTTCCAGATACTATTATACACAAGTGCCACCAAAGTCGAAATCTTCATCATGATAACCTCTGCGTGGGAAGTAGAGCCTGAAGGATGCCAAGGCAGTTTGCTCGTCATGGTTGATGGTCCTCAGGTTCCTCAGTAGAAGTTATGCCTACTTCTGGTCCCCGTAATTTAGGATAAATGTGGAGAACTTGCAGGGAATCAGAACACAGAATTGCAGAGAAGGGAACCTATGAGAAAACTAGAATTGTTTTACTTGAAAAGGAAAAGTCAGAATGGCCATTGAATATAGTCTTCCAGACATGAGGAATTATTAAACTGAGGTTAATGACCACATTTCCTTCATTCACAAACATAGCAAAAGAAATAGAGCTTCAGGCTTAGTAAGAACATAGTACAGAACCAAAAGGAAAACAACAGCAATCAGATGCTAAGCCTATTTAATCAAAGGAAGAAATCACTCAGTATACTTTTTGTGAAGGTTTTTTTAAAGGCAATTTGTTTTTTCAACCCTGTGAAATCAGTGATCTATCTTTAAGTTATAAAGTATAGATTTCAAACTGTTACTTTGAATTGGCATCTCATAGCCTGATGTTGCCAGGAGCAGAGCTACCTTCTAATCATGTTAAGGAGGTTAGTGGTCAAGGGGAACATTTATTCCAGGCGTTATAAACTCAGAAACCTTCAGGGGCCTGAGGGTATAATGAAGGAGCGAAGCTAACAGCATAGATTAATACAGAGTTACAGAAGTTGTGGTGCCCCTCCAGAAGGGACAGCCACTGCTGACTAGGGCCAATTATTATTATGTCACAACGGACCTATATTGCCAGATAGTTGGCTTTCTCAAGAAAAACTGATAATCTAGAATATGTGAACTTTTTTTTGACATTGATGAAATGCTAAGCTTTATCAAAGTACTCTCCAGTAAAGCAATACACCTGTGTGGGATGTTACTTTAGAAACACTTAGACTACCCTTTAGGTCGCTAGTTAACCACATTAGTTAAAAAAGTGAATGAAACAGAACTGACTGAATTCTAAAGTTTAGGCGAATTAATCTACTAAACTTTCGTTAGGCTTAACTCAGGTCCCTGCCAACTCTGAATCATTTGAACTCCCCTTCTTCCCTGCTTCTAGTATCAGATGACTTATCCACACAGGTGGTGAGAATTTAAAGGAATTGTTTCCCTTAGCAGTGTAATTTTATTTAATGAAACCATCAAATACTTAGATTGAAAACTTTTGTTGCTATACTAAAGATGCTACTGACGCTATTAGATTTTTAGAACTGCGCTTGTACACGGCACAGACATGTCCCTTGGAGTGTTTGAACTAACATTCGTTTATAACATTGGCTGCATCTGGCATGCTTGGCTTAAAAGCCTACTTACCCTTTTACCATTTGGTGACGTCTTAGTTCTCTTTTGTAACATATTTTCAAATAGCCCATCTCCCCCTGGGGTGAGGACAGCTAGATTTCTGAAATCCCCTTCCTTTCAGACAGGAGAATACGCCACAGATGAAGAGGAGGATGAGGTAGGCCCTGTCCTTCCTGGCAGTGACATGGCCATCGAAGTCTTTGAGCTGCCTGAGAACGAAGACATGTTTTCCCCATCAGACCTGGACACAGCCAAGCTCAGTCACAAGTTCAAAGAGGTAAGCTGCTGGTCCCCAGAATGTTTTTTGATACCTGTCCGTTTCACTATTAAGTATATATTTTTGTTTCAAAAATGCAGTAAGAATAATCGGTTTTCAAAATAGAGCCTTTTAATAGTGGGTTGTCTTCAATCACATTGAATTTCAAGGTAAAAGTTAAGTGGACCTCATTCCACCATCATTCATTTAAATGCTTGTGACTTGTCATAGTGGCGGCTTACAACTTGTCTATTCCATAATTGCAAGCTATAGCTTAAATGTGCAATTTTCATAAGTTCAGGTTATATTTTTCCAGTTTTTCTAGAAGTTTTGGACATGGTGATAAGACTTCTTTTAAGTGAGTGGTTTCTTAAAAAGTTTTTTTTTTATTTTCTTTTCCTAAAATAGACAGGGTCCCAACAGAGTCAGGTGACATAACCAAATGGTCTAATGGAAGGAAGTTGAGTGAGTGAACTTTGAACAGAGGGATAGATGGTGAAGTGCACAGGGCCCCAGCAGGGGGCTGCTGTTGCCATCTTTTGGCCTAATTGTAAAGAGGGAGACGGCCTTTCTAACAAGGGCCATTCAACATCTGCGGCTTTATCAGATGCAGCCACTGCTAAAAATTACACCGTGGGGGCAAGTGTGCTGTATACGCAGATGCTCCCCTGTACCTGCTCATGCTACCCATTGGTCAAAGCCAGGCGGGGCAGCCAGGGAGATGCAGCCTTGAAATCTGAAGAGGTCAGTGCTCTCTAGGCAGGAACTGTGAGAAAAGGCCAAGAATGGACCCTCAGGGGCACGTGCAGGTGACCACACAAACTCCTCCTGGCGAATGGGACCGCAGTCAGTTTATTCTTCATTGTTTCCGGGAACATCCTCCAGTATTGGAAGACAAGCATGTTGTTATTTACAGCCTCCCCACAGTGACCCTGAAGCAGAGGCTTGAAAACCTCTGTTGTGTGGTTTCAAGTCTGTTAGGGACTTGACCACAGTGGGGGGCAAATGTCCTATACGTGGAAAACAAGGTTGGTAATTGCAGGTTCATGGTTTCTCATTTTATTTGTAATTTCTAATTTTAATTTTGGTATATCATAAATAGGCAAATTTATACAGTCTGATGTTACAGTTAATATGCCTAATATGTTGACTTGCCTTTTAAATTCCTGTGATGAATTTACATTTGTGAGACCAGCATCAAAGTGGATGTGCTTTTCAAGTATAAGTTTTTATTTAAAAAACTTAAGTTCATTATAGAGTTTTGAAAAATAAAGACTTGTATAAATACCAAACAATCATCCATGATCCCAATATCATGGTATTTGGGATTATATATATAATACATTCTGTGTTAAATTCTTACTCTACATTTAAATTTGTATTATTAGGATTTTCCCACATCATCAAATGTTCTCCCATAAGTGATGCTTCTTCACTCTTTTATCTTATGGATCTTTCATGATTTATCCTAATTCCTTGTTTTGGAACATTTTCTTTGTTTCCATATCTTTTTATTTATCCTTTTTCCGTTTTTATTGCTGACACCATTACATGTCCTTCTTCCCCCACTTTGCCCACCTCCACCCAGCCCTCCCCCCGCACCCCGCTGGCTGTCACCACACTGTTGCCTGTGTTGGTGAGTCACGCGTACATGTTCTTTGGCTGATCCTCTCCCTTCTTTCATCCAGTCCTCTCCTCCCCTCTGACAGCTGTCAGTCTATTTATTCCATGTGTCCCTGTTTTCAGGCCTTTTTAAAATTATTATTATTAAAAGTAATACTATAAAAATACCTTTGTTCTTGTCTTTAGGATGATTTCTCACAATAGAGTTATTAAATAACAGAATATGAATATTCTGGGGACTCACGATACTTAATGCCAAGTTGCGACCAGAATGGCTTTTCATGTTGATATAGAAAAGCATTTGTGTGTTGAGAGTGCCCATTTTTCTTTCCCCTATTATTATTAGTCAGGTCGAACCATTTCCATTGAGATAGTTCACAGAGTCCCTGAGGCAAAATGCATGGGTTTTTCAGATGACTTATAGCTAACTATTCCTAGTTCTAAATCAGATCCAAATGTTTCAATACAATGAAGTATACACTGTGACTCAGAATTTCCTTACAGCAATGCCTGTCTTAGGACCACTTCTTATGAAGGCTTTCTGAATTAACTGATGTTTTCAAACCAAAAAGCACTGTGGAAAAAGAAAGTTCTGCAGGAAGTGGTTGAGTATAAGAAAGGGATGTGATCTGGGTACCTGTTTCTCCATGGCTGTGATTTGGCCCAAGAATAAAGATTGCCTAGAAGAACAGATGGGCCTTGTTCTTTAAGAAATCTTTCTTGGATGTTCTAACTCTCAATCCAGCTTTGAGGCAGTAAAGTCAAGGCAGTATACCCGGGCAAGAGCCGATAGGATAACTCTTTCATGTTGCCAGGTGAGTATGGTCCCTACTCTTCGCTAGATAATGAGCTGAAAGTAGGGTCCACATTCTTTTGTGGCAGCTAAAGCCTAAATGCAGAAATACTCTATGGAAAGTTATATCCTTCATTCTCTGAATTGAGCCAGGGACTCAGTGCTCTATAAATATTATTTGAAGTGTACACCATTGTGTAGACAACTGCATGACCTACACCAGGGGACGGCAAACAATAACCCATTGCCTAAATCTAACCACTGCCTTTCTTATAAAGTTTTATTCAAACATGGCCATGGACATCCATTTATGAATTGTTTGTGGCTGCTTTCATGCAGCAACAGCAAAGTTGAGTAGTGGTACAGAAACCGTGCGTCTGCAAATCCTAAATTATTTGCTGTCTGACGTTGTTGTAGGCTGCTCCATGATCTGGACCTGTTCTGTATAACAGAGCTGATTTGCTTTTAGCCTGAATAATCAAATCTGTAGTTTTCGTTTAACGTTGATTTTTAAGAATTGGAGGTTTGTCCCCACCTCAAAAACAAATACCACATCATTTCACTTCTAATTGACTAATTTTCTTTTGTTTTATATGTAACATTAACATATTCAGGATATTGCCACCAAGAAGCAGCTGCGTGGCACTCTTACACAGCATCTTACGCAGTGTCCACGTCACAGCTTTAAATTTCTTTATGTGATTAACATACGTGTCCCAATATTCCATAGCCCAGATATTTTTCATAAGATTATGCACAAAACCTGGGGGTGGGGGTGGATAGCCATGTTGTATTGGAATCTGCACAAAGTCTCATATAACAGAGGGTACCCTTAATTACATTATTTCAAGCAAAAGTACATGTCATACTGTTTGGACAAAGCACTTTAGACTGACATCATCTCAACCAGCCGTACTTTTGGCCAGTTGTGTATCCTCCTAGTAGACTTCAGGCTCCCCTGCCTTGCTCATCCTCAGCCTTTGCACAGTCTTTGGCAAGCAGTTAGAGCTTAAATGTTTGTCGAATACACATGATCAAGCATATACTGGGACTTTTCTGTATACAACAAGAGAAGTACCTTAACTTAATTTTTCCCAAATAGTTAACAAGATGGCTAGCACTTCTATTAAATACTCATTTACCCATTTCCCTCTGGTTGGAGGGCCAGCATTACTAGATGCAAAATTTGTGTTTTTACACTCTGGACTGCTTTGGGCCTTCATATTCTGTTCCATTTTCTCATTCTTTGCTGAAATATTATTATAATGTGTATTAAACATTGATGGAATAAATCATATCTAACTCTTCAGAAACTTTCTTTTCAACTTATTGGAAAACATATGAATCACTTTATTAATTTTCTTGGGAAAAAACTTCTTTGTAATTTTTATTGTAATTACATTAAACTAGTAAATTAACTTGCAGAAAACTGGCATTTTTATCACATTGACTCTTTTAATCCAAGCTTATGGAATATAGCTCTTTAATTCAAGTCTTTTTCCTGATGTCTTAAATTTTATAGCCCCTTATTAGTTACAAATAAGCATCCACCTGTATATAAGAGAAAATCTTACATAGAGTGGATTACTCAAAAGCTGCCACAAAGGTTATATTAGCTTTGATATAAGTTAACAAGGTTTCATTATTTTTCTATTTTCAGAAATGACTTTAATAAGAGAGACTTAATGACTTGCATACGGTAGAAATTACTGTTCCCTGAAAGTTTGTCATTCATTACTCAGCTATAAAACCATCTGTGCCTTTGTGGAGGAAGGTTTTAAATACCTTTTATAACAGCTATTACTCTATTCAGATTTTCAAATTGTTCTTGAGCCAATTTTGATATACAGAGTCTGGCAGAAGTAACGCCTGCTTGAGTGTGGTCGGTGGGATAATAACATGGGTGTAATAATTTATAGTTTTAATTTGAACATTTCACCTAAAATGTCACATGGTGTGCTTGAGTGTGATATTGTTATGTTACAGAATAACGTGCTAATTATTTTGTAATGAAAGATTTTGTAAAAAAGAGAGAGGGTGGGCGTTATTTGTGCTGGGCCCTGTATTTGCATTTCTCAGGAATACATTTCTCATATATTTCCTAGGCACTCATAATCATTAACATATTTTTATAGTACAATTTTAAAGTACTGAAATCTTTAATATCTATATTTAGTTACCCTTTTTATTTTCTTTATTTAAATATTTTCATTTTTTAGTTTTTTTCTAGAATTTTGTCTGTAATGTTATTTTTTACATTCCTATTTTTCTTTTTGAATTAAAAACTACTTATTTTATTATTTTTTACTAATATCTTTATTTTTCATCCTTCTTTATTGGCATTAATCAGTTGTGTTTACTACATTTATTTTTTTATAACTCTTACATTCTGTAAGGCTATAAATAGCTATTTATAGCCTTACAGAATATTATTTAAAGCTATAATTTTTTTCTGCATATTACTTTAGCTACATGTCACAATTTTTTACATTTAGAATGTACTGTCTCTTAGATCTATTTTCTCTTGGGATTTCATCTTTAACAAAATTTATTTAGTGACATATTTCACTTTCTAGACATATGGAACTTTATTTTGTTACTCCCTGGTTCCTGGGTTCTAATTTTATTATATTCAGGTCAGAAAAGATATTCCATATGATAGATGTTTAGAATTTTTGAGACTTTTGTAGCTTAACACAGAAATAAGTTTGTTTAAATATTGCTCATGTATGCAAAAAGCACTCATATTCTATGTTTGGATATGAAATTTATATATGTTTTTCACTTATGTAAGATTTCCATGGGCACGGACAGCCGTGTGGTGGGGATGGAGATGGAAGAGGCGTAAGGGGGGTGAATGGTAATGGAAAATAGGCAATGAAGAGTAAACCAATTTTTTTTAAACTGCAGACTGATTTTATTTTTTTAAATGTCAAAATCCATTATAAAATATTAAAAAATTTAAATCCATTATAAAGCCTCAGCAATTAAAAAAAACATGACACCAGCACAGAAATAATCAAGTAGATCAATGAATAAAATGAGCACTCTAGAAACAAATGTATATATCTAACAATGTTAATATATGATTAAACCGGTATTTCAGCTCAATGGGGAAAATAAGGCTTATCCAACAAATAAGGTGCATGGACCACTATTACTTAAAATAAAACAAATATAGAGCCCTATTTGACACATTAGACAAAAAATATTCAGGTGAGTTAAAAATCATTATGTAAAATCTAAGGAGTTTTAGGAGAAAATACAAAATAATATTTTTCTTACCCTGAAGTAAAATATTCAAACCCAGAAGCTATAAAGTAAAATATTGACAATATGGCTATATTAAACATTTAAGATTATAGAGTAATATACATATAAAAAAAGTTAAAGGACAACTAGTAGAGTAGGAAAGTATTTCCAATACACCTAAAAAAGGGTTAATGGTTTCTTTGTTTCTTAGGGAAAAAGTTCTACAAACAATTAATCAAAACATGGATAAAGAATACCAAAAGGTCATTTAAAGCTTTTTAAAAACAATAGAAACAGGCAAGAAATATACAGAAACAGGTTTAGTTTCAACAAATAATAAAGTAACAATTAAAATAACACATCATTGTCACAATCAGATTAATAAGTATTAAAAATATTGGCAATATCAAGTATTGGTGACTGTGAAAGGAACTGGGTGTTCATAGACTCTTTTTCTTCGTCTTCTTAAAGGAGTCCCTTTAACATATCTTGCAATGCTGCTTTGTTAACAATATAAATACACATTTTTCTATAGCACAGCTTACATTTTATCTTATCAATTAATTCTGAAAAGCATGTTAAATCAAAAGCTACAGGATTTTCCCTATAATCCTATCAATTTTCGTTTTGTATATTTTAAATCTTTGTCATTATCCCCATAAGAGTTTAGGATTATTAGAACTTCTTGATTTATTATAACACCTCTCTTGTACCTTATGATGTATTTTACCCCAAATTCTATCTTACCTGATAGTAAAAAGTCAACACTGCCCTTTTTTTGCTTCATATTTGCTTCACAGCATCTATTTTCTCTATTTTTTTGTTTGTTTTTAGCCATTCTGTATCCTTTTATTCAAATGTGTTTTATTTAGTCAACCTCTTCCTAAACCTTACCTTTTTATGACACTGGGAGTCTTTGTCAGTTAATTGGTGAATTTAACCCATTTATATTTACTTTGGTTACTTTAATATTAGAAGTTAAATCTGCTGACTTATTTCATATTTTACAATTTTAATGCTTTCTTACTGTTTTTTAATCTTTTACCTACTTGCCATTAGATTCAGGAAATTTTCATCTGCTGCTTAAAAGTTAAACATTTTATTCAATTTTTCCAGAGATTTCCCCTGAGTAACTTGCACTCAGCCTTGAGCTATTTTCTCCTAGCAATAAAGAAAACAGATCAATAGCTATGTTGTTACCATTCAACAAAATAATAGCCATAGCATACTCACATGTACTTCTCCTCTCCAATTTTATTGTTTTGTATTTCAGGAGTTCTAGTTAATTATATTGATAGGTATGCCTTTTACAAAATAAATAGTTGCTAGTCACCTACACTTCTTTCCAACTCAAATGGGATTGCAGTGCTGCCCTGATGTTAATTCACCATTGTCCTGATGCTGCTACCTTACCATGTGGAACCAAAGAGTAACTCAGTGGCCAGGATCATCCAAACTGCAGGGCATCGCAATAGATTGTCCCTGATTCACCTTCAGGTGCAGGCTTACCTGGGTCACCTGTGGAAGATTAAAGATTAGTTAGATTGTTGACTCATTCGTGGTTTGCTGACATTTTCTTATTTCAAATCCTCAGTTTTTCCCCCCCAAATATCTAGAAACATCTATGTTCCGTGTCTTACAGTTTCTCACAAGCTTTTTTGTGAACTGATGAATGAGAGACCCTGAAGCCCATTTGTGTTCCTTTTTTTCTTTTTCTTTTTTGGCATCTCTCAAGTTGAATTCAGGAGAGGCAATGAATGCCTTTGTCGGTTTGCCATGTTGTACTAAACTGGAAGTTTTCCCCTACCTAATGTAGTCATTTCTACCTTTTTTTTTTAATTCCATTATCCTATTATCCTTAGGAATGTTTAATTTCTTTTATTCTAATTTCTTGCAGTAAACAAATTTATTATAATATTTTATTTTTTAAACACAAAAGCACTTAACACTATGAATCTCTCTCAGATTAGGCCTTTGACTACATATTTTATTTTAGTTTAAAGATACATTCTTGTCCTGATTTTGCAAATAGTCTATATTTTTCATTTTTACTGTTTTCATTTTCTCTTTGACTTCACTAATTGAGGAAACAACTTTTAATTTGTAGTTTTTGCATTAATTTAATGTTTTCTTACATTGTGGTCAGATAACATTGTTTTTACAAGTTTTGATTTTTTTAAGATAGAGTTTTTATTATAGATTAATATGGGTATTTGTGGAAAAAAGTGATACTTTGTGTATTATACGTTCTGTAACATTATTAACTTTTACTACTTAACTTAATAAACAAAGCCATTTAGTAAAATTTAACATCATAAAATTTGGGTCTAACAACTTTGATTATATATTTCAATGTTCTTTTGAAAGCACATAAAATATGACTTAAAGAGTTTTAACTATCCTTTGTCTGATGTTAATAATCTGCTACTTTTGTTTGTAGTTTCCAGATAAACACACTAGTGTACATGTGTGTGCCTACTTTTAACATAAACCTAACCGTAGCACTTTGTTTTATTGTAAATTTAAGAAATACTATCTTGGACTCTAAGAGAATCTAGCAATTTAAATTTATTGTTTAATTATTTAAGATCTAATTTAGCTCATCCCATTTTATGTTTACATTTCTTTTACACTTATTGGGGTTTTTTTTGTTTTTTTTTTAATTTTATTTTAATTTATTTTTTCAAATACATTTGTCTCTGCCTCCCCCCCACCACTTTCCCTTCCCCCCCTCTCTCCTTCCCTCCCTCAGCTCTTCCCCTTTGGTTTTGTCCATGAGTCCTTGCTATATGTTCCTTGACTTTCCCCTTCCCTTCCTTTTCCTCGCCCCCCCCCCGCCGCCTTCCCTCCTGTCTCTGTTGATTTTCCTTTCAGTGTTGCTCGTCTTATTTTCCTTGCATCTTTGTATTGTTGGTTAGGTTCCACTTATAGGTGAGATCATATAGTATTTGTCTTTCGCCCCCTGGCTTATTTCACTTAGCATAATGCTCTCCAGTTCCATCCATGCTGTCGCGAAGTTTAGTAGTTCTTTTTTTCTTTCTGCTGTGTAGTATTCCATTGTGTAAATGTACCATAATTTTTTGATCCAATCATCTACTGATGGGTATTTAGGTTGCTTCCAACACTTGGCTATTGTAAATTGCGCTGCTATGAACATTGGGGTGCATAGGTTCTTTTGTATTGGCGTTTTGGTGTTCTTAGGGTTATAGTCCCAGCAGGGGAATCACTGGATCAAAAGGCAGTTCCATTTTCAGCTTTTTGAGGAAATTCCACACTGCTTTCCACAGTGGCTGCACCAGTCTGCATTCCCACCAACAGTGTACTAGGGTTCCCTTTTCTCCACAGCCTCGCCAGCATCTGCTATTTGTTGATCTGTTTATGATGGCCATTCTGACCGGTGTGGTACCTCATGGTGGTTTTGATCTGCATTTCTCTAGTGGCTAGTGATGCTGAGCATCCTTTCAAATGCCTCTGGGCCCTCTGTATCTCCTCCTTGGAAAAGCGTCTGCCCAGGTCCTTTGCCCATTTTTTGATTGGATTGTTTGTCTTCTTGGAGTGGAGTCGAGTGAGTTCTTTATATATGTTGGAGATCAAACCTCTATCTGATGTATCATTAGCGAGTATATTTTCCCATATGGTTGGCTCCCTTTTCATTTTGCTGATGTTTTCTTTTGCCGTGCAGAAGCTTCTTATTTTGATGAGGTCCCACTTGTTTATTCTTTCCTTTATGTCCCTTGCTTTAGGAGACATATCAGTGAAAAAATTGCTGCGTGGGATATCTGAGAGTTTCCTGCCAATGTTCTCCTCTAGGACTTTGATGGTGTTGCGACTTCTATTTAAGTCTCTTATCCATCTTGAGTTTATTTTTGTGTATGGTGTGGAGCCGTCCAGCTCTCCCAACACCATTTGTTGAAGAGGCTATTATTGCTCCATTTTATGCTTCTGCCCCCTTTGTCAAATATTAGATGCCCATAGAGACCTGGGCTTATTTCTCGGCTTTCTATTCTGTTCCACTGGTCTATGGGTCTGTTCTTGTGCCAGTACCAGATTGTTTTGAGTATAGTAGCTCTGTAATATAGTTTGATGTCCGGTATTGTGATCCCTCCTACTTTGTGTTTCTTTCTCAAAATTGCTGAGGCTATTCGGGATCGTTTATGGGTCCATATACATTTTTGAAATGTCTGTTCTATTTCTGTGAAATACGTCATTGGTATCTTAATAGGGATTGCGTTGAATCTATAAATTGCTTTGGGTAGTATGGACATTTTGATGATATTAATTCTTCCAATCCATGAGCACGGTATATGCTTCCATTTATTTGTGTCTTCCTTAATTTCTTTTTTCAATGTTGTATAGTTTTCTGCGTACAGGTCTTTTACCTCTTTGGTTAAATTTATTCCTAGGTACTTTATTTTTCTTCTTGCTATATCGAATGGTATTTTTTTTCTGATTTCTTCTTCTTCTATTGCATTGCTGGTGTACAAAAATGCCTTTGATTTCTGAATGTTGACGTTGTATCCTGCTGTTTTGCCAAATTCACTTATTAGGTTGAGGAGTTTTTTGGTAGAGTCTACAGGGTTCTCTATGTACACTATCATATCATCTGCAAACAATCATATATTGGTTTTTACTAAGAATTATCTTCAAGCTTTTTAAAAGTAGTTTCTATATCTATAATTTTCAAAATTAAGAACAAAACAATACCATTTGCATCTTCCATATAAAAGTTTTTAATACAGTCTTGGTTTCTAAGACAAGATTGTTGTTAAAATTTGTCACTTTTTTTTGTTTTCAGTTAGCTTTATAAAATATGGACAACAAATACTTATACTCTCAGCTTACTCAGTTTCAGCTTATTCTGTTGTTGTTTTTCTAGAAATCGTGTCATTATAATCTTTTTAAAGTATTATTTCATTTTCTATTATTTCAGTGTCTGAGATTGTCCTCAGATGTGTCCTCTCATATCAGTGATACCATTTTCTGTGGCATTAAATATGCTTTTGACTTCAAATTCATGTATGCTCTTCAGCCCCTCCAACAAGACTTACTTTTTTACTATATTTTAGTTTCCTTACTCATCATCCATTTCTCATGCTTCTTCACTTTCTCTCCATCCTGGCATTTCATAGTTTCCTTAAAATATCTTTTTACTATAGAATACATCATTCCGACAGATTTACTTACTTGAATTTTCAAGTCGATACTGTTTTTACCTTGATCTGAAGGTATCAGATGCCTGTTTCTCCTTTATTCATCTTGAGATGAGACAAAAACTGTTTTGCATTTGATGTTAGTCAGCAGTAACCCAACTTTTGTGATTATGAATCCCATGCCTAGACCTACATGAGGAGGGTATATCTGTGTGTCCAGCTTCCAGTCTAGTACAGTTCTCTGTACTAAGGGGAGAGATTTCCAGATCTTGCCACTTAGTTCTCTAAATTAAAGGGCGGGGGGCGGGGGAAGATTATTCCCTGCTATCAAAGCAACCACTATGACCACCCTTGTCTACATTGCTCTACTTTGGGGTCTGCAGCTAAAGTCTGCAGCTTTGGGGTCTGTATGCAACGTGGCACTCCAGGCAACTTCCTGCATTCTTAGCTATTCTGGTAGCAGCTTTCTGAGTAACTATGGGGTCCTGAGAGGACCAGAGGGCCCAGCTGGAGGCCAGTTCCTGGGAAAGGCAGTAGAGGCTTCCCAAGCTTCTCACTGGAAAGACTCGAGATCTAAAGCAGTCAGTGAGGGCAGCACCTCTTTGTCTTTTGAGAGGAGATTGGATTGATTTTTCTTGATCCAATTTCATGACTTTGTCATATTTTAGTAACAGTTGTTTTTAGTTTTAGTGTCCATTTGGTTGTGAGTTGTTCTTTTTTTAATGTGATTTCACTGCAGATTTAGTGGGAAGTAGCAAGAGGCTGAGTCAGAAACTGCAGACCAGGTGTTTAAATTGACTACCCAGTGTTTCCGGTCCTCCCCGCTGCTCAGCAGCCATGGGCAGTAGTGCCCCATACAGTTCTATGTTTGTCTTAAGGAAAAAAAAATTGAGTGTAAAAAAATGCATTATTTTACTTAAATCATAGTGAATGTACAAAATAATCTAAAAAAGGTATGAATGCATTAAGACAGTAAAATAAAGTTTTCTTCATGGAACTTTGCATTAACATGTGGAGAAGCTATAAAATGTTACTTACCTAGCAGTAAACAAATATTTGTCTTCAAAGGGACTGTAATTACAGGCCGTCACCTACATCCAGCACCTTCACCATTAATCACCAGCTGATGAGCTCCTACTTAGAGAGTGACCTTGCTGGAGTATCTCACCCTGTGCTACACGCACTGCAATTAGTGTTGTCATTCAGATTGGATTGTCAGCCAGTATGAGTGAATTTTGCATAAGCTATTCCCTGAGAATAATAGTTTTGTTCATGTAAAGATAGGTTCCATATGTAAGGCTTTGAGCAGAAGTTACAAAGAACAATGGCTTAGCTTCATTTTAAGAGCACCAAAGTAGAGGCAAAAAATAGCCCCGATTCCTTCTTTTGTGGAGCTTACACTGTCATAGGTAAGACGGACTCCAAATAATCACAAAGATAATTGTAAAAATTGTAATTCCAATGCTGAAACGCCTTCATGAAGTACACCAGTTATTATTTTGCCCTTCTAAAGTAAGAGCAGAGACTGTTGCTCTTACATGATTGTAAAATGCCTACTACCAGAGCACTTCTAAAATCTTTCCTGCAAAGACAATATTTTTCACTTAAAAAAAAAGTTTCCCATGCTTCCATAGGATAAGTACAGACAATGCAAAAGTTCAATCTTTTTATTTATGATAGTTCATAAGGATGTTTTTATTTCTAGTGCAGTTATATTGGGATTATATTGATTCAGCAACATGAGCACATGTTCCATCTTCACCTTGTTTGAGAGAAATAAACAAAGTACACCCAGCAGGTACACATGCAGAATGTTACAGGAGAGCTACCGTTCTCGGCAGGAATGCAAATGTTTATTTGTTCTGTAATCCTGGGGCGGCTCTCTATGGCATTTATGTCAAAGATGACAGGAGAGATGAAAGCGATTGGTCTTACTGTAAGCTGAAACACACTGACCTAGGATTTTACTTCCACCCTTCCACCCAACTCTTTTCTTCAATCCCAGATTCTCTGAAGGCCAAAAGTTCCAACAGGTCATTCATGCTCTGTTTCTGTTAGCCAATCCTGTTGACTTCCTCTGCCTATAGTGAGTCAGCATGAGCAGTCTTGGGGTGACGTGTGAACCCTTGGACCTGTACTCTGGATAGGTTGTCGAATGTGTGGAAGGAGGACTGCTCTAGAATAAGAAAACAGCCTGTTACCAACTGTGCTTCTCTTGTCAAGCTGATTCACCTCTTTGAAGAGGCAATTTCTCTTCCTCACAGAAGTGTCTCACGCTCACCATGCCAACGTTGCCTGAAAAGTGGGGTTCATAGTTGGAGATGTGACAAATAGGCCAGAGCCAAAGGTCATGTGACCTGGTTTTAGGAGTCATAGATTAATCGGGCCATCTAGGAGCAGGTTTCCCTGGCGTTTCTCCCAGGGTGATCTGGGAACTTCTCTCGGGAGCTGGTGTTTATTAACCTCCCTGTAGTAAGTGTCTTGAAGGTAGAGTCAGTGTTACACTCTTGTATCCTGAGTGACTAGCACAGCACCTGGCACGTAGTCTCATTCAGTAGATGCTGGTTGAATAATGAGGCAGGTGTTTCTTCCAAAGTTCCATAGACAATAACAGCAGCTGGCTGAGCACCAGTTTGTATTCGGTGTCAGAACACTCAGAGACTAGCACAAGTGTCCATGGTTTCCAGGCAGAGTAATCCTTTCTCATCTGGGAGGTGACAACTGTGACATACGCCTCGGGGTTTGTGTGAGCCAGAGCTGGTTCAGATGAAGTGCGTGGTGAAGGGGAGAACCGGGGTAGGGGTGTCAGAACCCCTGCCTCTACGGGAACTTGAAGAAGCCACAGAAGTTCTCTGAGCCTCCTTCCCCATTGTGAACCGTGAGATGAACAGTGCCCAGCGTGCTTCCCTCACAGACTCATTTGCAAAGCTAAAGGAGATGATATAAAAGATAAAGGGTCATGTAGGAAATTTAGTGTCAGTGGAAAAAACCGTGGACTGAAATTTATAAAACCTGACTCTGACCCTTAGTAGCTCTGCAACTGAAGCTACTGAAACACAGTTTCTTTCTCTATAAAATGAAAGAGTTCAACTGGTTTATTTTGCTGTTAATAGTGATGAATTTGTAGAAATTCTTTTAATGTCCATACAGGATTAAAATAATCACATCTGTAATTTTAGGTCTTATGAGTACTAAGAATACTTTGCACGAAAACGTGTGTGCATCTTCTGAATAATGTCTGAATTTCCATCCTTAATTCTGCCTTCCTGGATCTAAAGAGTTTGGCTGCACTTAGGAACACGCCAAGCTTTTATCAGTTCTGCTCACAAGTTCAGCTCTCTTTTGTTACCCATTTCGGTGAGATAGGAGGGGTGGGGTAACTGAAAACCAACTTGTCTGTTGGACGGTTTTACCTAAGTCTGTCCTGCACAGCAGTAGGTTAATCTGGCATATGCATGCACAGGGCTGACTAGGCTGGCTTTGGACGAGAATTTCTAGACTGCAACCATGACAACCATCTCCAGGCTCTCCACTGCATAAATGTCACACCTGGAGCACTTGCACAGGCCTTGTAGTTTGTCACATCTAGCTCTCTCATTTTTCATATGGGAAACGGAGGTCCAGAGATGCAGGTTACTAGAGGCCACAGTAATTGAGCAAAGAAAATCCAGTCTCAACAAGTTGCATGCCATGTACTTGGTTATCCTGTAGGGACTTAACTGCTGAGAAAATAAAATTTGGCACTTGCCCCTAGTTGCAATGTTCATTATAAAATCTGCCCTTTTGATTTCTTGCTACTATTCAAATAGAACCAGAGGTGTTTGTTTTATTTCAGATGTGACATTTTACAGCATTAAGCACTTTTAACTGAGAGGTAATCATATTTGAGTTCTACTGATTAATCTTTCTTAATCTTGGCTGACTTTATAGAAAGCTGATTCCCTGCTAACCACTGTACTGAAAGCTTTTGTGGGTTATCTCATTTAATCTTTCAATAAGGAAGGTTAAGAACTATAAGGAACTGCATTTTACAAGAGAGGAAAGTGAAGGTAAGAGAGGTTAAGTAATTTTCCAACATCATATAGCTAGTACATGATAGGCCTGAGATGAATTTAGTTCATAGATAGGTTCTTGGAGCTGTGGAGAAAGCATGTATAATTAGACCAATTTTACCACAGGCGATTTGATAAAAACAAGAGAAGTTCAATATCTCATCAGCATTATAATGAAACAACGTTCAACAACAAAATGGACATTGAGGACCTGCTGTATTCTTTACACTTGGCACACTTTGGCATCAAGAAAAAGGAATTGATCTCCTTGTCAATAATAATTGCAAGGTTCTCCAAAATCACCGAGGCACTTGGATTTGCTGGGCGCCCAAGTATATTCATCCTGACGTGTAAGATCCCCATGGAAAATAATTCCTTACAGCCATGTATGTGTGCATTGTATGTGCACATGCATATATATATATTTATATTTATATAAATAACATATCAGTTCTAATATCTTTGCCACTTTATTTATATTGGTAGGGTAGATTAACAGTGATATTTATTAGAAGGAGAAAGAGTCATTTCTACATCATCTGGCATGTAACATCTCTTTAATAAATGCCAGTCAAATTAATCCTTATTTTTAAGGAAAATGGCACTGGATCAGGAACCGAAAGATCAAGGTTCCAAGTCCTGGTTTTAACAGCAGGTCACTGTGGGAGCAAGAGCAGGCCAGTTTTTGGCCCTGATCCCCGGTTTTCCATATCCACAGTGAGTCCAGAAGTGTGAGTCTGCAGTAGAGGCCACTCGAGCAGGCCAGCCTGGGCTGCCTGGCACAGTCAGGTCCCAAATGGGTCATCCGGATGAGAGTGCTTCCTCGGTGGAGGCTGTGAGAGCGCAGAAACCCCTAGGAACCAGTGCGGGTGAAAAGAGCAGGAGGGCACAGGCAAGAGAAGTGATGTGAGCTGGACAGAATCAAATGTGAATGTGCTGTGATCAGCCCTCGGGAGGGAGAGGTGTAGCAGTGAAACAGGGCAGGAGCCCGGAGAGCAGCACGAAGGGAGCATTTTGTGAGAAACTTGGGGGGCCCTCAGGCCTGAGCTTTTATTTATTGGCATCTGCAGGTGTTAGATCAACCTGTGCCTGATTCTGACTTCCTCTCTGGTAGCCAGGTAAAAACCAAGGAGATGCAAGTGACACACCCAAGAGAGAGCCAGAGAGCCGATTGTTCTGAGGCACCGTGATCGCCGAAGGTTCACATTTCTAACCTACCATCAGCCAGGTCCCTTTTTCTGAGAAGAAAACCTTAGACTTACTTCATTATAGTAATATTAGAGGTTTATCCTAAATCCAAAATGGTCTGAAACAGATTTCTAAAATAATTTTGTGGCAAACTCACTTGGGGGCCAAAATGACTACCGCTGACAGGAGATTATTTACAATTTCTATACACTTCACTTAGTGGAAATAGTCCTGTGCAAAAATATCTGTGTGTTTGATCAGAGCGTGCCTCCACCGATGCTGCTGTGAGCAAAATGCAACTATGGAAAACGCATCTTTCTACCTTTAAGAAATTGGAAGAATTCTGAATTCCAAAATCATCTGGCCCCAAAGATTTCAGAGAAGAGATTGCCAACCCACATGTTGTTTTCCGTAAATGTTGGTGTATTTATTTATCCTTGAAGGATAGGAATTTATTTATTTTTTTCTTCTTCCTTCACAGATAAGTGCTGGGAGGGGAAAAGAAAAACAAATGTAAATCGGGAGGTTGGGGGGAGGGGTGGCTCTCGTGCTAATAAACTGTAGCTGTAGCTTTTGGGGGCCCGGGTCCTCGACATAAGTAGATATTTTGGAGGACAGAAATGTAGACCTGTACCTTTCCTGCAATTAAAAGATAAACAGATTTCGCGGTGGAAGTGCATCATCCCTTTACAGAAAGCCCGAGCTGTAAAGAGCTGCTCAGCCTAGTGACTCGTGGTACCACAGCGCCACCTTTCTTCCAGATTTGGAATTGAATATTCACACTGCCACTAGCCCGACTTGCGGTCGACAGGACTGCAAGAAAACAATTCTTTGGCACTGAAATCATAAAGGAAGAATTGCAAAGGGGGCAAAAAATGTGTTTTCTTCCCTTTGGCCCCTGAGCAATTAAATTTGTAACTTAATCCGATGTTAGGGAGTGTGGGCCATAGACCCCGCGTATAATTACTTTGTACCTAGTGAGTCATTTTACATACTAGACATTTTAATTTACAACCTGCTGCATTGCAGCACTTTCCTAGGGCTTCTGCTGGGTAACACGATATTCTTTTAGTGTCTGGGGCTTGAAAAATATAGATACACTTTCTTAGTTCCGATTTTTCTTTCTTTTCAATTTTCAGTTGCAAATCAAACATGCAGTTACAGAAGCAGAGATTCAAAAATTGAAGACCAAGGTAAGCACCAGTCAGTACATGGTGTTTGAACAGTACCTTTTAAACTTTGGAGGCTATGAATAAATTCAGACCTAGCAATAAAGGATTTGTTCGCATTCATTTGAAAGAATGCAAATGTCAGATTCACTTCCACTGTTCGATGCATAGAGGAACGTGCCAATGAGAGCGTGCACCCTGGAGTGTGAGCACCACTATACCCCCTAGGGAAAATTGCATGATATTTTAAAAATACATATTTACATATTTACACATATGTGGTTCCCTCTGAGCTTTCCCTGAAAAGTATATTTAATAGTTCACATGCCGAATTACATTTTGAACACTAATTCCTTAGGCACAAGCTGTTATTCTGTATCTCTTTCTCTTTATTTTAAATAGGTTTATTCATTTATTTTTATTTATTCATCAGAAACAATTCATTTTAACATAGCACATTAATTATTTTGTATAGAAAAGTTCCAATTTCTAATAATTAGAGATGGTGAAATTTAATATAATATGTGAATATTTGCTCATAGGTGCCAGATGTTACTGGAAATTTTTAGTCATTTAGTTCACATTATTTAAGTTTGTGGAGGATAAAACAGATCATGATGAAAGATTCTATGTATTTTTAGTTTCTATATAATGCAAGATTCAAAAGGGTATTTTTATTAATAAGTTGTAAGGTACTTATCAGTTCCTAAAATTGTGTCTAGTTTTATCAAATATGTAATTTCAGAGATTTAAAAATATCTTTTGAATTACTTTTAAAACAGCATTCTTTATTGTTTTTATGGTCTTTTAAAAATTAAGACATAATGCCTTTCCCACCACTAACGATCTGTTTTCCTGTTCACATTGAACACTTGTTTGGGTTTTTCCATGTATTCTAAATGGAGATGAATTTACAAGGCTATTTTGGTTAAATGGTATTCCCAGCTAATAACTCTGTAGCTCTTTAGTCAAAACATATCTATATATCATTCATGGTATCAGCTAAGCTCTCTGAAAAATAATTTTTAAATTAGTAGTGGTTGGTAAATAAACAACTTAAATGCAAAACATTGCTTAATAAAAGATGCAGTAAAATCCCAGTCTCATTTTAAGTTGCTATTGTTTCTCGGCATAGGATGGAAGGACAGAGGTATTTTTTTAATTGTTGATTACAGTTAGGGAGAAGGTTCCCCTGTGATGTAAGTGCTTTAACAAAGCTTATGTTTTTTTTACTATAAACATTTAATTGAGAAATCCTATAAATTAGTGTTTTATAGTTTTCTCATTATTATATTGGCATATAATACCCATAGATGAGCTTACTTTACTGCAACTCTATGTCCATTTTGATAACACAGTTTTTAATTTTGAAATGTTTTTGACTACTTTGATTGACTGCAGAGATTTACTTTGTAATGTTTTGCAATATATTTAGTTTAAAATATGCAAAAAACATTTATTTGCTGAATGCTCTATTATTCGTGGATGTCTTAGATTTTGAAAATTGGTAGTTTGTGCTCAATTTGTTTGTGACTCAGCCTCCTTTTGAACCTTAGAAAAAGGCATGTGAAACAGATGAAGCACTAGTTTAAAGGGCAGAGCATTATTGTGAACAAATGACCTTGGACCTCTCACCTAAAGGATCGACCTTGAGTTTCTGTAGAAACAAGAGGGTGGAACTAGTATATTGTCTATTTCTAACAGTTCCTGGGAGAAGTCACAAGAAGCTGCCTTTCTGTTCCATTGGAGGGATTTAAATTAATTCAACAATAATTTATATTTGTACTTACACTGTCTTTTATACTTTTATGAAGATTGGGGTTTATAAGGCTCAGAACATGGCCAGCAAAATAATCAGCCACAAACTATGTTCATGTCAATTGAAATAAAGGATTAAAAACAAAAATAATATTTATCAGATGATTATTATGCACAAGGAGCTATTCCAAGCACCGTGGTGTTAGAGAACCTAAGTCACTTGCCCAAGGTTTAAAGGCCTGTGAGGGGGGCCGGACAGGTGCTTGAAGCCTGGGGGGTGGCACATAAAGTCCATGGTTTTCTAACTGCTTTGCTCTACATCTGAAACTAACACAGAATAATATTGAATGTAAACTGTAATTGAAAAAAATAATTACTGGTGATTTAAAAAGGAGGCAAGGGGGATTAAGAAGTGCAAATAGGTAGTCACAGAACAGCTATGGGGATGTAAAATACAGTACAGGAAATGGAGTAGGCAAAGACCTTATGCGCATGACCCTTGGACATGAACTATGGTGTGGGGACTGCCTGAGGGAGTGGGGGGCGCTGGGCGGAGGAGGGCACGGGGCGGGGGGAGGGAATCAGGACAACTGAAATAGCAAATCATTCCAATATAACTTAAAAAATAAAGTAAATGAAATGGAGAAAAGGCCAACAGTGACAGAGCTGGGATTCAGATTTAAATTGAATGACTCCAGAGCCCTCCCCCTGCCAACCGCGAGGCCACGCTGTGCTCTGCCCCTCTCTCCTCCATGCTAGTCTTTCTTCTCCCCCTTTTCACTTAACTCTTTTAACCTATAATTATACGTTTTTGAAAAACCTCTAAAGAAAAAAACCTGTTGAAATGCATTAGCTAGAGTTAGCCAGACTCTAAAACGCTTTTTACTGCTCACAGAATTTCACACCACATACTGTGATGGAAAGATAATGGGAGTTGGAGTCAAACCCACGTTTTTGTCATTTGTCAGCGTGGACGAAGCATTTTCCTCTTCAGGGCTTCCATTTTATAATCTGTGAAATAATGAAAATAATACTTGCTCCTCACATCTCAAGGTGTTTAGTGATTGAGTATATGTAACTATTGAATTTAATCAAAAACATGCTATAAAAATGTGAGTAATTTTTGGTACAAAAGTCGCCAGATTATCGTTGCCTTGACATTTTTTTAACCAGCTTCAAGCAGCAGAAAACGAGAAAGTGAGGTGGGAACTAGAGAAAACTCAACTCCAACAGAATATAGAAGAGAATAAAGAAAGAATGCTGAAGTTGGAGAGCTACTGGATCGAGGCTCAAACGTTATGCCACACAGTTAACGAACACCTCAAAGAGACTCAAAGCCAGTATCAGGCCTTGGAAAAGAAATACAACAAGGCGAAGAAATTGATCAAGGATTTTCAACAAAAGTAAGCAGCTTCCAATGACTACAGAATACTTGTATGCGTATAAGGAAGGTTTATATCCAATAATTTTTAAATATCTAGTGGAATAGAAAAGATGACCTCAGAGTTATCCCTCTAAGAAGCATAGTTAAAGCAAAAAAATGGAGAAATTAAGTTTTGGAAAGCACTGCTATTAATTTTTTCATAGAATATTGTATTTTCTTTTTTATCATTTTTTGGAAACCAGTTACATCGTGAAATTTTCTTTTGGTCATTAATCATTGATAGTAACTATTAAAACATTTGAATCTCTGTCCTTTTCTAAACGTCCCTGTAGTTCAGAAGCAGGACAGTACATGCAAAGCAGCCGTTGGGGCCTTGCCGAGGCTGTCTCTGTCTCTATTCTTATAATTGGTAACTGCAGGATTTTCCCAGGCAGAGAGTGTAAATATTGACTGGCAGGACCCCGTGCCCTGCCATTTCCCTGCAGTAAGAGAGACCATCACCACACATTCTGCTCTTGAATTTCCGCAGCTCTTTCTGAGCTAATGCTGCTTTGCCTCCATCTGTTGGATGTTGGTATAATTTCAGGGAGACTGACCAGGGAGATTTTTACTGGATTTTTTTCGTCAGTTACTTCTGGCTAATTGGAACAATGAAAAGTAATGCCAGTACCGCTTCTGGTCTCCCATGCCAAGCCTTGGAAGCTAAGCGTATATATAAGATTCGCCATATCTCTGTTATTTCCTATCATGGAAATAATGTTTTCAATATATAAAAGAAAATGCTATAGGAATAAAATATAAAAATAACAGTTAAAAATAAGACAGATGGGAGCTGACACAGTTCTTCTTAACCCACTGAATTTTGGGGCATTTGCAGATTTTGATTAAAAAAATAAAATGGAAATTATAATGTAAAACAAGTTTGTCTGAAAGAGGGAAATTGCTCTTCATAATTGTTAATTCAGCACATCACTATTTTAACTTTTCTTGCCAAAAATAGCATCATAAACTCTATTTCATGTCATAATTTTATAATAAGTCTTGCTAAATTTGCATTCTATATTGCAGGCTCTCAAAGTGGGGATTAGTTCTCCCTCTCCCCAGTTCTCCTCAGTGTGTGAGTGACAGCCCCCTCAGCTCTTCTGGCCCACCCAGCCCTTTTCCACCGTCATTCATAGGAAACAATCTTATCATTAACTTTTACCGTTCAGCTCCATCAATTTACTAGGTATACTACTTTTTACATGCAGAATTATATCTACCGGGCATGTAACTATCTCCACTAAATTACTCAAGGTGGGTCATTAGTTTATGAGCTCCTACCTAAAGATGTATGGGTGCTCTAGAATCAGGAGATACAAATGAAAAGCATAGTAAGTTGAATCAAAGCATCTTTATTTGCTTTGTGGTCCATTAAAATGTTTTATTTGCTTTCATTGCTATATACCTTTTCTCTAACTGTTATTGAATTTTATTTCTTTAAATAGCTCTATTTATCCCACTGTGCAGTTTATTGCCTCTGATAAGAACTTCCTTATGTTTTCTCATTTTTCGAGTGTTTGATGCAATGAGATCTATTATTTTCTTCTTAAGAGAACTTGATTTCATCAAGAGACAGGAAGCAGAAAGGAAGAAAATAGAAGATTTGGAAAAAGCTCATGTTGTAGAAGTTCAAGGCCTGCAAGTACGGGTGAGTTATATGACCAGAGCCACTTCATAACAGGATAGATTTGCCTGGTTCTTGGAGAGGAGTGCTGGTTTAGAGTTTTATAAACGGCTTTTTTCTTTCTTAGATTAGAGATTTGGAAGCTGAGGTGTTCAGACTCCTGAAGCAAAATGGGACTCAAGTTAATAACAACAACAACATCTTTGAGAGAAGAACATCTCTCGGTGAAGTCTCTAAAGGAGACACCATGGAGAACTTGGATGTCAAGCAGATGTCTTGTCAAGATGGCCTGACTCAAGGTTTGTTTAATCTACCCACAAACATTGTTTTTAATGACTGGAAAATGTGGCTTTACATTCTTCTTTTTCTTATCCAGAGACTTAAAAGCTGAAAATGCCTTCCTGCCATGGGAAAGAAAAAAAGATTTATCAAAATAAGAATTTATAATTTAGCGCTTATCTTATATCAAAAATAAATGCTTTGATGTAAGAAAACAAAATTCCATCTTAAGCAAACCAAATGCTTTAACACCATCATAATGCTGACAGACTTAATAAGCTGCTTTAAAGGGATAGTTCATCCCATCTAGATTGAGCTGCATTACTTTTATTTTAATGAGTAAGGCCTGAAATCTCTAAATCACTAAAAATCTTTTTCATAACATCAGAAGGCTGACTATCTACTTCCAGCTCTTGGAATTCATTGAGTTAAGAAATTCCACATAAGTTTTGTGCTTTTCTCTTGCTGTCCTATATCTAATTCTCATCCTTTTATTTGTCAAAGACCAAAGACCAAAACACTGGACACATTTTCGGTAAAAACGGTTGTCTTCTTTCATACACCAGCCATAAATAAGTCACCGATTTTCTTGCACACATGCACACCCAGACATAAGTTGTGTGTATAATGTGAATGAATGTTTCAATATCTACAGTACGTATACAAATTAGAAAACATGTAAGAATTTGTCATTATGAATACACAGGAGGATATGAAACTTCTGTTTAAAATAGCTACCTAGTGGTCCCTGGAAAAGGGAGACGAGAAGAATGTGCAGCAGCAATGTCCTGAGAGGACGGATGGTCACAGGCAGTCACTGGACATGCAGCGCAGCTCTGCTCCCTGATGAGCTGTTTCATTTGATAATCTTTCTCATCATCATTGAAATTTCTTCAGTGCTGATGAAATTTCTCATCATCTTTGGAGTATTAAAACGCCTCCAATGAGATTTTTTTATAAACGAGTGTTTAGATCATATTGTTAACTTTTAGAACTAAACTCTTAGCCATTAAAAATGAAATGTATTGGAAACATATCTTCATTTGAAACTAAAGTGATATCTAGAGATTTGCATCCATTCACTAAGTTAAGTTCATTAAGTTCATTCCTTGTGCTGGCTTTTCCCTTAATAAGATATAATCTGTGTATAATGCCTTCTGGGCAGCTTAAATTCGAGTATTTAGCTCCAGCATTACCAGTTACTGAAGAGCTGTGTGACTTCATTAAGGTCCTTCAACTCAGCCGGGTTGGTTTTACTAGGTATTATGTATAAATAGTAACACCTCTTTCTCCCCACCCTAAAGAGTATACTGGGGCTATAGAACTGACTCAGTCCTCAAGGTGAAAGAAAGCAATTTTATTAGAGCTTTTATAGAATTACAGTTTGTGTATCTGGAACTCTGTAATTTTGAAACCCAAATTTTTTCCTGTTTTTGAATATTTTAGTTCTTAAAAGTCATTGTGATTCATAGTGAATCTGTGTCCTGCTGTGGCGTGTGCACAAGCATGAGCTGAAGCCAGGAGCTTTCCAGAGGCCAATGCATTTCTGCTCTTTTCTCTTCTTTCATTCATTCATTTCTTTCACTTCAGAAATCTGTATCTTGTCAAACATATAACTAATATATTTATGAAATTATATGACTACAGAAGATCAACAAACTGTACTATTAACATGCTGATTTAGATCAAAACCTTACATTTCTTCTGAACCCTTTTTCCCTTCTACACCCTCCATTTTGCCACATAATTATCAGTTTCCCTAGCAACACTGTCGGTTCGCAGTAAGATGCAGAGAAACCCATGCATGCTTGTGCAGTAGAGGCAGAATCAGTCATCTCAGACGTTAGTGGTAACACATCAAGAAGTGCTCTTCCAGTTTTGCTGCCAAGGACAGTCAGTGATAAATCTCCTTGAATTTCAATTGCTTGATCACATAAACAAAATGGCTTGGTCAGTAGCTAGATAAGAATGCTTTGGAAAGCACTTTTCTAAATTGATCCTTTGCTTCTGTTGCTAGGGAACGCTGAAGTCCTAGAGGTTTAGAAAAGGAAATAGAACTGCAGACCAGACGCAGACCATCCAGCCCTTAAGGATCCCCCCAGACTCCAACACACGCCTCGTTGCAGCAGGCGGTGTCCCAGTTCCGCCCCTTAGACGCAGGGCTCTGCCTTCCTCCCTCCTGGAGACTGTCCAGTTCTGATTTGCTTTCCAAGCCCTGCATGTTTTATTGATTAACATACTTTCAGGCCTTGAGGCAGCTCCATGAAGCAAAAGGATTATCATGTATAGGTCAATGAAAATGATGTTCCAATGAAATAGTGAAAGAGAAAGTAAGGGGAGAGTGAAGGACTCAGAAAGGAAAGATGATGAAAGGGGGAGTAGATGAGCACCCATTTCTTCACATGTGCTCGTGTTCTTCTAGGACAGAGCATCCCAGGGGATGGATTAATTTTGTGACTCTCAATATCAAATTATTGTAAATTTGTACAATGATAAAACCATTTTTCACACCATGCACAATTTACCGCATTAAAGTCACATCGGAACATCATTTGTTTGGTTCGCTCTATAAACTAAGCCCACTCAAGTATTTTGTTAAATTTTTGATGGAATAAATATACACCTTTATTATGTAATATATTTGAATGCTTTTTTATCATATCACATAAAGCAAACGTACTAATTATTTTTTCACCAAGAGCCATAAGAAACCTTAAATCTCTTCTAGTCTGTGACAGTGTTTTGGTCAAATACTATTTTACACATGTTCCAGAATGTGGAAAATAATTTTGCCCTGCTGCCATGGTGAGCATTGGTGATTTCTTTGTGCCTCGGTAACTCTGGTCTGTGTAAGAGTTCCCTACATTGTATCTAAGCACCCTCGAGTGACTAGATATGCTTGTGGCTCCCCAGCTAGTTGTGTTAGCATTAGACTAAGAGCAGAGAACAAGCATGTTAGAGAGATCAGGGTAGGAAAAAGGGTTGTAGTCTTAGTTTGGTTAGATTCCCTAGAAGAGTTAAACAACAGTCTCTTCCTCAGCTTCCACATATTCCAGGATTCCTATGATAATACTGTTTTCAGGATGGCAGGGGTCAAGGGTAAGGAAAATAAAGAGTTTTACATAAGAAAAATAAATAGAAAATATATTTTCAGAAATAAAAAGGAATTTGAAGAAAAGGAAAAAAAAAAGGAATAAAATCAGAATAATATTTTCTTGATTTATAGACCTTAGGTTAAAGGTGAAGCTTTGTGTTAGTGGCGTGCCCTCAGATATTCCTGGAGTGACTGTAGGCTTTCAATGCCTAAAAAAGAGTGTATACTTAATTCTGTAAACATTGTGACCGATTCTCAATGTTGAGGCATAACAGGAGCTGTGTTGTGTGTGTTATCAGTGTAGTCTGAAGATCACTGTGATTGTTTTACAAGATATCAATTATCACAGCAACAAAAAAGATAAGGTAGCTAGTATGAATTCAACAAAAGAAGCTCAAGACCTATGGAAAGACATTCATGGAGACCTAAGTGAATCAGAGAGGTAGGAAGCTTCAATATTGTAAAAAATGCCATTATTCCAAGTTAATCTATATGTTCCATACAGTTTTGATTAGAATTTAAATAAAGGCCTTTATTTATTTACTTGAGAACTTAACAAGTTATTTCTAAAACATACATGGACTAATTCTTGGTCCAGAATCGTCAAAATACTCCCGAAGAAATACAGTTTGAGAGAACTTGTTTTTTCAGATGCCAAGATTCATTGTGAAGTAATAATGATTAAGGCAGGGTGGCATAGTCTCATCAATTGACAAGGAGACGAGTGCTCCAGAGTGGAGGCTGGAAACAGACTGACCTGTTTACATCAACTGGAGAAAATGCAGAGCTGACGCTGCAGATTAGGGGAGAAGGGATGGACTAACAAACGGTACTGGAGAAGGTACTGTTCAAAAAGAGAAAAATGAAATTGGATCCCACCTCATAGCATTTGTGAAATAGATTCCACATGGATTAAAGATTCAATATGAAAGGCAATATTTAAACCTTTTAGAAGGAAATGTAGGAGAATGTTCATATGATTTCTTAAGATGCAGAATTCCAAATCATATGAAAAGGTTGATAAATTTGACCACAGTAATATTAAGAAAATCTGATCTTCAAAAGACACTGGAAAGAACTTGGAAAGAGAAGCCAAAAATTGAGAGAAGGTATTTGTAGCCCATATAATTAAGAAAAAGGGTTGTTATCCAGAATATACTCAGAACTCACACCAATCATAGGAAAACAGAACTAAATGGACAAAAGACAAAAGCAATCAGTTCACGAAAGAGGAAACCCAAGGTTAGTGAACATACGTAAACATTCAACATTATTAGTAAAAATCAAGGGACTGGCAAAGATAGCTTCATAGTAATATATGATTGCTAGCATGTAGGAAAAAAAAGGAAAACTCATACAACAATTTTTGTTAAAACAATTTAGTATTATCCAGTAAAATGAAAGATGTATAAATTCTATGGCCCAGTAAGTTCACTTCTATATGTATATATGCTCTCTAGAAACTGGCCAGTGTGTACTAAAAGACATGTTCAAAAGTACACAGCAACATTGTTTATCCTAGCTGCAGGACAAAGTCAACCCTAATCATATCTTTCAACATGAACCAACAACCAAAAAAACGATTTGCAGAATATTATGTACAGTTCATTAGCACGTACATAAAGTTAAAAAGCAAGCAAAATTAATCATTATATTCTTTAGGAATACTTTGTGGGATAATTAAGAGAAAAAAATCAAGGGCTACAACTAGAAATAGGCCACAGAGAGGGTTCCCAAAGTACTAATTTTATTTTTTATACTTGATGGTAGCATGAGTATATTTTCCTTCCTCCTTTTCCTATCACATACACATACCGTGTAAATGTTTGTATACATAAAATATTCTAACATATAAAAATTTAACCAGCATCATTGAAAGATAGGAATGAAAACCACAAAAGATTTTTTTTTAGGCTTAAAATGTCAGTCCGAGATTTAGCAAGAAAAAAAGAAGCCAGCAGTAGGCAGACACGACACCCATGAACGGCCTGAGGCCATCAGGCTCCTCCAAGACACCGTTTTCTGCCAAGGCTGTGACCTGTGTTGCCTTTGTCCTTTCTGCCTCCCAGTGAGCCCTTGGTGAGAGTGGCTCTTTTCAGGCACCTGTGGCCTGGAGACCAGGCCAGGACCTGGCCACCATGCCCCATCTGTTTCCTGTCGGAGTCTGAGCGTACACTCAGCATGCACTTTTAGCATTAGAACCCAGACTTTTACAATAAAGCTAAAGGCATGATTAAAGCCAGAATTCATTAAATGGAAAATCATTAAAAGGAAAGGAGATGCTGGCACTCTGTTACCAGGGGTGTCTTTCACAGCCGCCCAGGTACCGAGCATTGAGGTGACTGCCCCATGCTGGCCCACTGTGGCGAATTCTGGAATGGAACCAGGCTTTCTTCATCATGAATTCAGATGTAATTTCTTGGGAAACTTTCACAATTTTCATTTTTTCCAGAACAAATTATTTTTAATAACTCAATCCCTGACAAATAATTTTGACCATGAGATATTATTGAATTACACTAATTAAAGGGTGAACATTCCCCGTAAATCACTGTGGAAGATTTTAACAAGCATGCCAAATGAATGAGAAATCAATACCTATTGATTGTTTTTTGGCATGTCATTAAACCCAAAATCTGTCCTCTTCCTCAAAACACAAAGCACCTAAAGTGCCCACAAAGTTTTGTGCAAGTTTTGGGTCTGTTTTTGTGTTAGCCACGAAGACTTGTTGCCAAGTCAACAAGGCATTCAAATGGAGGCATTTGGTTGTAAAAGGACATCTCTCCTTGGTTGATGTTTCTCACTGTATCTCCATGAGTTTATGGGTTTCACCAGACCCTGCGGTCACACTGAGGTATGCGTGAGCACAAGAAGATATCTGAGGTTGTTTTGATAGAAAACAAGTTATTTTGTCAGAATGAACTTAAGCCTAGTAATTTTCTATCCATTTTAGGAAAAGTAGGCTACTTTATATTTTATTTTGGCCTTTGAGTTTTATTTGTTTGCAGTGGGGCTATAAGGTAGATTGTGATCATCTGGAAGTAAAGACCATTTTAACCCAAATGTGGAATATAACCCCTTTTCAAGAAAACTTCACAAGATAGCTGTCTCCTGAAATATTTATTGCATTTTAGGGATATGCTATGGTTCATCATGGAATTCTAATTATATAGATGGGGAGATACGATGTCGTTATGCAAGGGTACAATGACTAAAAGAATAGGCTAGGATCAGAATGGGTGGATTTAAAAAATAGAAAGGAGAAGATGATACATGGAGTGGTTTGTATATGAAGTACATTTCTATAGATTGTGATGGGCCACACATTCCTATAGATTGTGATGGGCTAAGATTTCTTCCAACCAAGAGGGAAACCAGATCAATCGTGAGGTTACAGCACCTGTAAAATTAAAACTCAACAATGAACAGCTATTGGAATTAGGACCAGAAAATTCTCTTTGTGTATATGGTTTTGAACAACGTGCCAACTATATTATCTCAGTAGTTATAGTATCTAGATTGTGGAGATTTTTCATAGTAATGTGGGCACTAACATCAGGTTGTAACTCAATTCCTTTAAATGGACATAAAGTAATATACTATTCTACCTCCATACTGTATAGTAATTATTCTTGAGACAAGAGGAAATTCTACTTATGAGGAAACTTAAGAAACACTAGGAAGTAGGTGCCCTGAAAAACTCTATTGCTTGTGAATTTTTTGATGAAACGAAAGGGTTTGGGGGCATCAATAAAGCCATCTGGATTTTTATTTTGGTTTTAAAGTTGATTTATTCAGGTTACATTATCAAAGATCTAGTTTTTTAAACGTTTAAATTTGGTTTACAAATCACTATTAAGGAAAATGAATAATATTTATTTCCTACTTGCAAACTTAGCTAATTGAACATCTACATTTAAACTTGCATTTATAAATTTGTTATGTTTGATTTCCTTTGTAGAGTACTATTATTAGCAACTGACAGTCTTCATGGGTACCTAAGAAATTCTTATACATATATTACATTACGCCCACAAGTGTTATGAACTTTAAGTTTTCTTAAATCTTCTAATCCTGTACATATCTAGGTCTTACTGTAGTCAAAAGATACTTTCCCATGGCTTCCTCTGCTAACAACTGTCATCTCAGGTAACTTAGGTTATTTTCTACCAAAAGCAAAAGACCTGAATTCTTCCTCTACCTATCAAGGAAGTTATAATATTAAAATATATAATTTGGGGAGTTGCCTAATTACCATGCTTGGGATTACTAATGTCCAGAGATTTTTGACTGAGAAACTGATTAGATTCTTGTAGTCAGCCTTGAGTGAGAGCACAGAATCTTCTTTATTGTTGTCCTGTCAAAGACACTATAATGTCAAGAAGAGGACATTTACATATCCCACCTTCCCAGACCCAATTTTTTTGCGCATGACCTCATAGTTCTACTCACAGAAGTCCGCAGCTCCCAGCCAGTTAAATTTTATATTTCTTTGAGTGTTAGGTTATGCAGATCTTTTCCATCAGGTTGTAAAGACGTCTGGCACTGAAGGACTCCTAAGATATTTAAATGCTTTCTCCTGTTGTCTACATCTATATTCTGTATCCTTTCATAGTCTGTGAATCAAGGAACTTACAAAAGTTTCATATGCTGTATGATGGGATTTAGGATATCTCACATAGATTTTTTCTGGCTTGCAGCCACTGCCTCTACGGCAGTCTGGTGGCATTGCTAATAAGCCTATCCTGAGATACAGCTGGCAGGATGTGGACCCCTCTGCCCTCTGAGAACAGGAGTATAGGTTGACCTTAAGCTAAGGAAGGCTGACTTTGGGAATCAGACTGCACCGAAGAACACATAACCAAATTATGCATCAGAGGACATATGGATGGTTTTGAGGTTGCATTTATTGACAAAGAGGTAAAAAAAAAAAAAAAAGGAATTCCTTAATATTTTTTGAAGATTACCAAATGAAATGTGTAGTTCATGCAACAATAAACTCAGGCCTAATTAAAAGATTAGGAAACAGCAATAATCTTCTACTTGTTCTAAAATGATAAGAAATCAACTTTCTAAAATTTTATAAATACTACTTGGGATACAAAATGTATCAGCTTTTATAAGTTATAAAGAAACCAACTATAAATAAAGTTAAGGGCAAGAGGTGCCCAGGGACGGGTTCCTAACCAAGGTGTTATCATAAGATGAGCTGAAATTGTGTAACTTGGGCTCCGATTACTGTTTCTGATTCAATGCATCTTCCCAATACAATACTGAAGCTGGAAGTTAGGCCATAGGGCCTTATTTAGGCCTCATATTCAGGCAGTTAGTAAAGTAGCAAGGCAGACAGACTGCCTCCTCACCTGGGGCAGGCTGATAGTCACACAGATTTTAACAGTTACCAGGACAAATATTTGGAATACTGAGTCCTAAAACACAGAGCTATCAGACTAGAATGGAATGAAGATGTGTGTAAAAGAAAATGTGTTGAATGTGGTTTTTTAAAAATTAATTGAAACTACATAAGTAATATATAAACGCAAAAAAACCCCACATAACACAAGAAAATTTTACCGGTACAAATAAGGTTGAAGTACCTGTTAACCAACATCTCCAAATCTAATACCTTTTTTGGAAGTAACCACCATTATCAGTCTGAAGTGTATCCTTCTCATGTCTTTTTATTTTCCTATGCAATTATATGCATATCTTTATCATTAGACAATATATTTTATGTTACTGTTTTTAAATATTTATGGTGAATATACAGATTGTTCTGCAACTTGCTTTAGTCACTTAAGAATATATTGCTAAGCTTCTCACTGTCAGTAAATAGACATTTGTTGAGTGCTTATTATATACCAGTCATTCTTCTAAGCACTTATATATCTTCTTATGCACTTAGTCCTCAAAATGCAGTTATTGTGTTATGTTATTATCATGTCAGTTTTGCAGTTGAGGATTCTGAGGGACAGAGGTTTTGGCAAATTGCCCCATTTAGTGGCAGAACCACTGTTCTGGATTCTTTTCAAGGAAGACTAACCCCCGGACTACCTCCATGGTAACTACTTAACACCGCCCCTGTGTGATACATAAACCTGCCTCTAAAAGCTGTATGTATGACCCCAAAGCCCCATGGGCCCACCTTTTATGAACTTGCAATGACTGTGAATGATATGCACCAAGTGTCTCATTATGCTCAGCATTTCAGTGATAATAGCGCAAGCCAGGCAGCGTGATGGTATAAGGCCTGACGGACTGCTTTTGAGGAGAATAATGCACATAAGAATGCGGAGCAGACCCCGTTGTCATGCTGCTCCATTCCTCTACTTCCCCTGCCGCCTGTGTCTGAGCCGTGGGCAGCATTCCATTTACGTCAAAAATAACGTCAATCCAGTGAAAAAAACAGAATGACTCACAGCATTACTTTAGGGAACTGATTTCTGTGTAATATGATATATGGCATCCTAATTTCACAGAACATTTTTCATAACAGCTGCTAAAGTCATAGTCAAATCTATTACATTTCTTTTAAAGGATCCAATTCAAAGCAATAATGAGGCTATTCTTAAGATGCAGGTAGACTGAGTGGACTCCCACCCCCTTAAATACTCTATCATCAGCTACTTTATAGCTTTTCTGTATTTGTCTGTCTGTTTGATTCACTTGAGTCTGCTGTCCTTTTGTATGTCTAGTTGAATTTGAGTCAGAATAAAAAAGCCTGTTTCAGAGACTGGAGGGTCCAAGGAAGAACAGAAAAAAAAAAGGGAAAGGAAAAAAGAAACTTTCCTCTGATTCTTAGGGACAGCAGAGCAAAATGCCGTGGAGAGAAGGGGTAGAGGAAGAACCCAGAGTCTTGGGTTTATGAAAGCAGCCCTATGCTATTGACCAAGATCTGCGTGGAGGATGAACGGCGGTGAGAGACCATGGCCACCCAAGCCCTTACATTTAGTGGCACAGAGCTTAGAATCATTAGGCGGTGGGATTTCTCCTGCCACATCCCCAGCCACAGAACTGACCGATCATTTTTTTTAAGTAAGACTATTATCTCTTGGATAAGTAGAAAGCCAAACAAAAATCCCTCAATTATTTTTTTTCTCCTGGTACTATATGCTTCTGGGAATTGGCAAAGTTAGTCCTTGACATGTATTTTTTGTTTGGAACATAAAGTAAAACTAAAAAGAAGATTCAAAGAAAGCAGATTACTTACGACATTTACTTTCAGACTTGAGAGTGACCTTCTAGAAGGACAGGCTTCTGAGACTGAACTCCATCCAGCCTCCTCCACCGCTTAACTGTGTGATACAGTTAGAAGGAAAGTTCTAACCCTACAGCCTTAGTTTTTTTATCTGAGAAAGATGGGCGGGCTAGAATCTTTGTGGGTCTCTTGAATTATAGTATTCTGATTCTTCTATGGCATGATAGAAAAAGAGAGCTTCCAGGGGTTGGACAGATCACTTGTCCAGTACTGAGCAGCGTAACTGCTGTACACATGTCCTCCTGTTCACACAGCTCCTCTCACGCTCCTGGGGCGTGTGACTTGCGGGGTCTCCTGAGCAGCACTCCTTCTGCCTTCCATCTGGCGTAAGAGCTCTCAAAGTGAATGACCTCAGCTACTTTCCATTTTTCCAGTTTTTAACTTTAAGACTTTTTTTTTCCCAATTGGAATATGAGTTACTGATTTGTAATCCATGCATAACTACTATAAAGTGGCCCTGAGATCTTTGTTTTCAGGTACTTAAAAATCATTAGTCAGGTGCGATGTGTTGCTGGCCTCTTGGATAATGGAGTAAAGACACTGCTTTTCAGATTCCGGCTGACTGCATCTTTTAAAGATGTAGCGCCGTGTGTGCACTTGCGAGGTAAGAACCCAGTCAGCGGTAGCTGATACTAAAGCAGATCTACCAGATTGCCGTATGGGGGTTGACTGACACCAGTAATGGGCAAGTTACTGAACAGCAATGAAGCCAGAAGTCCCAGAATAAATTCTCTTATATTCTAAACCCTGCTAAGATGTAGTTCTCCTGTTCCCTTACTCTGTCCATGACCTAGTGATGGAGTAGCTACCACAGTCATGGATATTGAGTGCTATGTTCGGTCCATCCGGACCAGAATTCTATTGCAAATGGAGCCACGTTTACAAAAGTAGGATGAGCTTCCTCTTCAGGTCTTTTTGAAACCAAGTAACCAAAGCTGTTATTAAATCAACCAAACAAGAAGTCATCTGAGAAATTTTTTTCTGTACTTTTTAATGCCTCCTATGTGGAAAGCCAATGGTAATATTTCATACATAGCCTGCTGGAGAAGTAAACTTCCTAGACCAGTCACACAGTATGTGATTTTACAACTGAAAACACAACCCTACTGGCATTAAAATCTTATTCTAATAGCTGTTCAACACTAACTAAATTGAAGTGCACAGAGTAGTAGCTTGGGAGTCAAAAAAACTAGAACAATCACAGCATCTCATCAATTAGCTGTGTGGATAACGGCAAGTTACTAAAGTTCTCTGAGCTCAGGAGAGAAAAACATCTACTTAGCTGCTTATCTCTTGTGGCTCTTGTGTGGAACGCAGGAGACGGCGTATGTGACAGTAATTTGTGTCATAGAACGTAAAATCCAAGTATGAAACAGATAAGCTGTAAAATGTGCATGTAGGACAGTATATCTACAATAATTATAATATAATTATATAATATAATACCAAAATAATATAATGGTTATTATATTATTGCTTTCATCTATTTGGGGTTTTCTCATTTTATATGTAAATCAGAACTTGTAAAGTTAGTTCTCTCCCAATTGTCACAATTAATGAACTCTTAATGGGTAGCTGCAAGTTTAGAATTTAATGGAAAGAGGAAATTAAAGTGATCAAGGAGATTATTTTTTCTCCACTGATATGTAAAAAATGAAGGCTACTAATTAGAAAAATATTTAGCTGTTCTTTATATATTCCTGAATGATCTGACTTTTCTGAATATTCACTTTTCTTTCAAATACAGAAAATTAAAAGTCAAAATCTTCTTTAAATAATGTCATTCAGTGGATGTATCTCCTAGGGGAAAAATATGTTTGTTAGAATCATGGGCCAAGGGCTAAGTTCCATAGGTAAGAGAGGTGCAGGTGAGGCACTTACTTGTTTTAGTTTTGTAATATAATGCATTTAGAGCGCACTTTTATAATAACACTATAAGAAGGTGTTTCCTGGGGTAATGCTACTCTAAGAAATTGTTTTATTCTATCAATAGCAGTACTTAGTAAGATATCAAGTACTTAATAGAATATTAAGTTCTAAATATTTTTTTACAACTCGGTTATTTGCTTTGTTTTAATAATTTAAATCCAGAAGTACTTAATTATTAATTTCTTGACCATTATGATTTCATTTAATGAGTGCCACTCTGAAAAGATAAAAGTAAAACGATAAAGACCTATTAGTAAATTTTGCTCGAGAAAATTGACACTGATTGATGGTCATCTTTTGTCACCTATACTTGACCAGGCACCTGACTTCTGTAGGTTTTTGTCCTTGGGTTTCTAATCTCCCAACTTTAATAGACCTTCACCTTACATATTTGTTTATCAAACACTCCAGCATGCATACACATAAATAAATACAAATCAGTGATTTTTATAATTATGTGGTAGGTTTTATGCTCTTTGGTTGTTAGATTTTTGTTGTTGCCTTGCATATCTTTAGTGTCGTTTTTTTTGCCCTAAGCCTTTTTGCGTTTCTTCTAAACCTCCCTGATTTGTTGTTGTGGTTGTTGCTGTTGTTACCAGTAGACTCTCCGACAGGCCATCATGGCTGTCACCCGTTTCTTTGCTGGTATTGCTAAGATGTTGTCATCAGCGTGTGTGGTCTCTTTATCAATCCTCTCCATGACTTTTCCGCAATGTGCTTTTCTTAGACTTGAATGAAGCAGTCCCAGAGACAGAGCGCCTGGATTCTAAAGCCCTGAAAACACGAGCCCAGCTCTCCGTAAAGAACCGGCGCCAGAGGCCCTCTAGGACAAGACTCTATGACAGTGTCAGTTCAACAGACGGGGAAGACAGTCTAGAGCGAAAGGTGAGCACCCTTGACTGTCTTCTCACTTACAGTGTTAGGCCGTATCCTTGTTCCTACAGTCTATTGATTTTCTGCAACCAGATTCAATGACCTAGTTGGAAATAGCTGGAATAGTTTACTCTTTTGTCTCCAAAATCCTTACTCAACTCAACTGATACATTGTTGTAATTCAAATTCTTTCTGTTCTCATTCAGTGAACTAACCAAGAGCATTATCCATATTGTCGTATTTCGTATTTCATGATGGCGTTTTTTGACACTCAGCAGTTGGTTTTACCTAGCAGGAAATAATGAATATACAAGTAATTGTTTCGATATGCCTTAGGTGTCTCTCTTAGTTACAATGGTGATATGGTAAGCTGTTGTGAACTGTGGAGTCTCGTTGGTAAACCAACAAACAAAATTGGTTTTCATGGGTATTTACTTAAAAAAAAAAAAAAAAAGGTCGGTCTGATTTCAAAGTAAGTATTACAAGGACCTGATGCTCTTATATCAGCAGCCGCCAAACCGTTTGTATAACCACATGCATGTCACCAAATCACTTCTGCCCAAGGGTTTGAGAACCTCCTCTCCAGAATCAGATTCTGGTGCTCCCTCCCTCACCTCTGTGGCTGACTGTGTGCCGCTCTCGGAGTCCGACCACATAGCTGAATTTCAAGGCCTGCTGCACGCAGAAAGGGAGCCTTCCTCCTCCACTTGGGGAGATACTTCACCCTCCTCTCCTTCAAAATCTGATCATGATATGGAAGACTCTCCCTGCCGCCGTCAAGCCACCACCAAGAAAATATCAGAAGAAAAAGGTATGGTTAATTTTTTTGTTCTTCTTTCGTTTTGTCTAACTGCACTAACACCTTGATCTGTGTAATATAAAAATGGCTTTTTTCCTCAGAATTCTAAATCCTTTGTCTTCTCATAGCTAATAATTAATATTGCCTTTTTTGATTACATTATGGAACAAGAGAACATCCCCTTTCGTTTATTTATTTCTTTTTTATCTTTTCCTACCTGGTTAGTATTTTTACTTCTTTAGCTCTCCACCAGTTTACTAATAAAGGAAATTCTCCAGGAGGCCTTCTAGAGATTTTGTAGAGTAGTAGCCAAGTTTCAAGAAACACTAAAGTGGTCATATAGAAATATATATATATTTGAAGATGAAAGTGATATAGGTATTAACCTATTAATTTGGTTTTTATTTAGAAGAAATTTTCACAGTCATGACTTATATTGCAAAAGAATGTGATAGAAAGCTATGACAAAGATAATGCAGGGAGATTAGTCAATTAAATTCTTTAAAAGGCTCCTAGAATTAATACTAGCATTTCAAAGCAGTGACAGCAGATTTTTGTTTTTTAATAGTATGTTTTAATTTATAGAAGTCATAAATTCCTGTTTAAACAAGTTAAATGATGCAGAGAATAGTTTCATTCTCTTCCTACCGCAGCTGACATGTTCCTTTAAAGTAACCAAGTAGACTGGGTTATACAGCGACCCTTGAATAGTGTGGGACTAGGAACACTGACCCTCGCACAGTCAAAAATTCACATATAAATTTGACTTCCCAAAAACTTAACGACAGTTGTCCATCAGTATCCATGGGGGATTGGTTCCAGGATCCCCCGTGGACAAAAATTCGTGAATGCTCAATTCCCGTATGTAAAATGGTGTAAAATAAAGTGTATGGTTGGCCCTCCCTATCCATAGATTCCCAACCACAATCAAAAACACTTTTTAATTCATACACAAACACATACACATAATACACATACATACACACGCACAAGATATAAAATAAATATATAAAATAAATACCTTGATGTGTATAAGAGTGAAGTATCTGCAACTTACTTTGAAATGCAATTAAAAATTAATGGATTAATAGATGAGTAGAGGGATGGCTATATGATAAAAAAAATGTAGAAAGATGGAAATTGTAGAAGTAGGTGCGGGATATATGTTTGTTCACTGTAAAATTCCTTTGTCATTTAAAAAAATGAATAGCAAAAAAGAAACCTCATTTCTGTCCATACTGAACTAGAGACTCATTACAAAAGACATTGTGTGGAACTTGGCAACTTGATCCTAAATTTATAAGAAAGAAAAAAAGGCATAAAGTACCTGAAACTCTTAAAGAAGACTAAGGTGGAGGGCCTTGGCTTACCTGATACCTGGAATTATTTAATTCTGTATATTTTTATATGGAGAAATACAAATAAACTAAGAAACAAAACAAGGAGCTTAGAAGCAGATTGCATACACACATACAGATTTTATAACAGCAGCATGTGTAGATGGTGGAGAAAGAATAGTCTTTAATAAATTGTTTGGGAGAATTGGTCACCCATATTTTAAAAAACTATAATAGCCCTCCTCCCCATCACATACCATACAAAAATTTCATTCAAGGAAGATTCAAGATTTAAATAGATAACACAAAACTATACAACTTAAAAATATATATAGGAGAATATTTTGTGACTTTAGGATAGGGAAGAACTTCTTAAACAAGATGTAAAAAAATTAGATTGATAAAGTCAAATCATATTAAAATTATCAACTTCTATTTCTTAAAAGACACAATAAAAAATCTCCCAGACTTGGGAAAGATGTTTATGCCTATGTAACTAACAAAGGATTAGTGTTCAGATTATGTAAATAACTCCTATACAGCACTAAAAAAAAAAAAAAATAAGACAAATAGTACAGAAGTGTATAATATCCTGAACAGGCACTTCGTAGAAAATAAAAACCAAGTGGCTATAATAATACTTATGAAAAGGTGTTCAACCTCATTAATAAGCAGGAAAGTATGAAATAAATCAAATGAGATATCATTTTATACCCACCATATTTCCAAAAAGAATTAAACTTTGGCATTACCAAATGCTGGCAAACATGTGAAATAACCATGAATCAGATATTTGCTGGTGGAAGTGTAAGTTGGTACAAGCTCTTTGGAAACTATTTGGCATTACCCAGTAAAGTTAAAAATGTGCCTAACCTCTGACCCAGCAAGTCTTCACCTGTTGATGTAGCCTAAGAAATCCTGCACTTGCCTACTAGGAATCATGTATAAGAATATTCACAGCCCTGTTGCATAATAGGAAAACCTGGGAACAACCAAAAACCGATAATCACTAGAATAATCGCCAGTAGAACAGATAAATAAATTGCAGTGCAGGGTCCGGCAGAAGTGAGCCCTGCTTGAGTGTGGTTGGTAGGGTATGATGTGGGTGCAATAATGTATGTTTTAATTTGAACACTTCACCTAATATGTCATACAGTATGCTTGAGTGTGATATTGTTATGTTACAGATGACATGCTTATGATTTTGTAATAAAAGATATTGTAATAAAAAAAGGGGCCTTATTTGTGCCGGACTCTGTACATTCCTTTAATGAATCAGTGCAGAAGGGAAAATGAATAAACCACACAGAAACAGGGGCGAATCTCTGAAACAATACATTGGAAAGCAAATTACTGGTGAATACAGATGAATACATGTGATTCTATTGCTATAGAGTTAAACAAAGCTATCAGATTATTGAGAGATACAAACAAAATGTTGAGGTTATGAATGAGATGACAAAGAAAATTACTTAGTGGGAGTGCCAGGGAGTAGAAATAAGGAAGTACATACTGGGGACTTCAAAGTATAAACTACAGTGGGGGGTGGGGTGACAAATGAAATGGGTATTTGGTGTTTTTTTTTCTTTATATTCTGCAGCTATCTTATAAATACTCGATTTCAGTGGACAAGAAGCAAAGGACCATATATACAAATTTAATCAATAGACTTTAATAAACAAGAAGCTTCGAATAATTTTTTAAAAGTCAGAAATAGGCTAAAGGAATAAACTGTTGATTCATTGAAGAGAAAATCTGCATTATGTATAAAATACAAAAAGATGATCAACCTAATGATGGAGAAGTGATCATTTAAATTAGATACCAATCAAATTGCCAGTACCTTTAAAGAATCCCACCAGCCAGTGCCAGCAGTGATATGGGACATGCCCCTACATTGCAGGTGTGATTGAACATCATTGCATTTTTTGAAAGTCCATATTCATTTATCTCGACCAGATCACAAATTGTAGTCTTCCTACAAACACATGGTGAACATAGAAATACAGTTGGTTGTGGAAGCTCACTCTGTTTCACAGCTTTTGGTAAGCATCACAGCTTTACTTCCGATATTGGCTCTGGTTTTCCTTCCTGAGCCTGTCAGTTGCTGGAATTGTCTTTCACGGACGGGTCCTAAGCACAGCTCTTCTAGAAGAAGTTTTGAAATAAAAATTAAGGACAGTCAGTCCTTGGTACTCATTGGCTTCAGAACTCATCAAACTTGGTACTCATCACATTTTTTAAATTTATTTTTTGCATGTTTTTATTGTTGTTCAAGTACAGTTATCTCCATTTTCCCACCACCGCTTTCCCCCACCCCACCCACCCCTACCTCCCACTGTACTCATCACCTTTTGACAAGAAAAAACCTTTTCAGCACTCAGCGCTTGCTTGGGACTCCTCACACTTGCTAGAGCTTGTATGAGTCACGACGACGCCCCACAAGAGAAAATGCTTCATTGTTTGGTACTTGTCAGTTTCAGCGTGAGTTCTGGAACAAATTAAGAACAAATACCGAGGTACTGCTATACTTAGGGAGGACAATATACTAGTGAAAACAAGAGAAAATATGTCCAAGCCCACTAATTCATCAAAAGTGATTGTCAAGTTGGTGAAGGACTTGCACTCTGATTTTGGCCTACCTCCGAAGGAATGGAAGGCTTCAAAAACTCATTAGTTAACCTAAATTGTGGATTATTTTCATACTTTTTATAGAAATATACCTGTCAAGCTCTCTATTATCTCTTCAGAAAAAATATGCGTAGACCTTAGTTGGCCCATAAGAAGGCAAACCAGCAGAAGCATATATTTATTGGGAGCTATAGGTTAATACTTTGTGGTCCTCTGAGTTTATCAGGTATACCTAGGTCTTTGAAAGAAATTACGTATAGTCAGAGAATGATCACTCACACATGAAATCTGGCCCAGATATTTTTAAAGGGGGCCAAATCTTGTCTAGATTATTTCTCTCTGCCTTTTACTTCTAACTTATGAATCTTGGAAGTGAGCAGATGTTGCTTCTCAGGTTGGAGAAGTATTATATGGATGTGAATTGTCCTTTGCAGTCCATTAGCAGAACTGTGCAGTCAAACGTGATTAGCAATAATTAGTAGTAAAGGCCATTCTTTCCCCAGTGCCTCTCTTGATTGCTACTGCTGCTGCTTTGGGATGAAGTTCCCAGCTATACCAAACGGGGCCAAGAGAAGAGTGAGGAGTTTCTTTTCCAGAGACCAAGTACTAGAGCTTTCCCATTTTTTGATTTTTCTGGGTGGACTGTATTTCTGGGTAACCAGAAACAAGCAGTTAATTGAGCTTTTATAAAGTACTGACTTTAGCCCTGGTCGTGTAGCTCAGTTGGTTAGAGTGTCACCCAGATACACCAAAGTTGCAGGTTTGATCCCTGGTCAGGGCACATACATGAATCAACCAATGAATGCATCAATGAGTAGAACAACAAACCAGTGTCTTCCTATCTGTCTGCCTGTCTCTCTCCCCTCTTCCCCTACTTCCTCTCTTTCTCTAACACCAATAAATACAAATTTAAAATAAAAAAAGTCCTGACTTTATAGTTAGTTACTAGTATGATAACCGTTTTTGGGGTGTTAACTGTGACCAGATGAAAGCAGTACCTCATGTTCTTTTCTTCTGATAGAAGTGTCCACCCGTAAGTGTTCTATGCCTTCCATATTCATTGACATTAATCCATTCACTTGTGTGTTCATTCAAGAAATAGTCGTTGAGCACCTGCGCTGGCTGGGTCAGGCATTGTGTTACAGGCTGAATACATAATTTTAAGATTCCATACTTTCCCTCAAGGCCTTTGCAGAGTAGAGTCAGTGTCTGTCTGTTTCTGTTTCTCTCTCTCTCTCCCCCCCCCTCATTTATTGCTTGTTTGTTTTGTGACACACTTTGTCTTCCTGACACCCCACCACCACCACCACCAGCAACAACTGGAAGGACCTCTACGGCTTGCCTTCCATTTTCTGGCTTTGCTGCACCTTGAATTGAAAGACTTCACCTGTCAGCCAACTGACTCTCAGAAAGTAGCCTATTACTAGTTGGGCCCTTGAGAGTCAAGACTTTAGACCTTTGTATTCTGAGTCCAGAAATTTAGTAATATACCCAGATTTAATCAAGTTTGGAGGGACTGATTTCATGCTGTTCAAACTTTGAAAAAACTAATTTCTAAACCAGAATACTAATTTTCTAGTTTACTTTGGGAGGTACAGCTGACAGAGTAACCAACATCATTCATATGTTTTGTTCTCTCCTGGTTGTTAGGTTCAGAAATCAGCGAGCATACGATTCAAGTTAACTGGATGTGTACATAGAATTTGCGCATTAGACTGGGATGACTGATGCCTGCTTGTTTCATTGAAGCACCACCGAGAGTATAGCTCTTTCATCTCCCTCAAGGACTCTCCCTACCTAGTTCCCAAGATGGACGTCAGTATCATTGAAACATTGGGGAAATCCCATGCTTCAATTTTATGACGTTTCTGGAGCTGATACAATATAGATTCAGAGTAGGATCTAGCTTCATTGTCCTTAAAATCCAATATGGAGAATAGCATTCTGTAAAATCCTTGTGTTCCTTGTTATCCAAGACTAATCCGCTAAGCAGACCTACACAGCTCAGAGAAAGTATGGTTAACCTGATTTCCTTCTCTGTGTAAGTGTTTATGTGTGTGGCTCTTATAACGCACTGGCTCATCAGTAAATAAACCAGAATAGGGTTTAGCGATACATGTAAGTACAGACTAGACTTCGTATTTACATTCTTACCTAACATTCCTCTCTCGGAAAGTTCTAGTCCTTCTTCAGAGCCCAGCTTAAATTTCACCTCCTTTTCCAGATCCTTAGTACCCTGTCCCCATTCCCAGGCAGGGTGAGTTATTCTCTTCTCCCTGATCCCACAGAAATGTTCACATGGTTACTTCTGCTTCCATCATTTTGTGTATGATAATAAGTGATCTAATTGTCAAGTGTGAACCAAAGTTTTCTCATTCATCTTATTCATCTTTGTATTCTTAGTCCCTAAAAGAGTATGGTATGTAAATGATGTATAATAAGTTTCTTGGATGAATTAATAGGTATGTGTCTGCAGATAACCAATGCAGGTCTTCTAGAACAGAGGTCATCAAACCAAACCCAGCCTCCACCTGTCCTTATGAAGTCTGATTGGAACACAGCCATACTCAGTTCAATACTGCCTTTTTTAATGCTGCAATAGCAGAGTTGAGTAGTCATGACAGAGACAAGAGCCCACAAACCTGAATTTTTTACTATCTGTCCCGTTACAGAAAAAGCTTGCTGACCCCCAGTCTAGATATGTGTTTCCATCCACTGAACATTGCTGGATAAACTCTGAAAATGTCTTAGTCATTGGTTGCCCTTTATCTATTGATGGATTTTTTTTTTTAAGTAATACACCATTGCTTTTGGTTTATCACGTTACTACAAAGACAATAATTGTTTGAGCTGTATCGGGTTGCAGTCCTGTGGATAATACTCTGGTGTCATCGAACACATCATTGAAGTTGGGTGTTTTCTAAATCGTGTCAGTACTGCATCCCAAGTCTTGATTTTGTTGTCATATTTGTGGGACTTCAGTGGAAACTAGGAAAGGAAAAGTCCCATTTTAACTGCCTAAATGATGAACATCTAACCCCATTTCAGTTAAAATTAAAGGAAGTATAAGAATATTTCTAGAAATTTTAAAAACAAGTTACATGATAGTGAGAGACATGAACATATTTTCCCAGTGCCTATTTTCTGAGTAACCTAATACAGAACTTTTAGTCTCTGGACTTACATAGCATTGGGCCTTTGTTCAGGCAAAGTTAATCAGAGTAAATTAAGCACTATCAGTTTTCTGCTGGTGATTTCTAGAGATTATGATTCTAATTTTATATATAGCTCTTCGTGCGTTGTCCTTCACAGAACATGCCCTCAAAAATATTTGTTGAATTAATGTCCTGGCAAGCAGAAGTATTTACAGGATTCATTTACTATTAATATGTTGCATTAGGCCTTTATATAGAGAGAAATAGTAAATTTTATCATTGCCCAGAGGAGGGCGAGGTTATATCTAGCTGACATTGGTAAACAAGATGTGACAAAGAACATACAGTTAGAGTAACCATGGAAGAACTGAAAAAAACAAAAAGGGTAGGTAAGAAGGCAGGTCAAGCAGAGGGAGGTCGCATGGCCACAGACAGGCACACGTGAGATGAATTTAAAGGAATGGGGCTGGCCCAGCTCGCCTGCAGCCGTTTGTGTATGTGGTTTAGAGTGGTAGCGTGTAAACTCGAACAGATGAGTGTGTAGCTTGAATTTAAATACCTTTGGTACCTTCCTTTACTAGGAAACCAGAAGATGCTTGAGCAGAAGACTAAAAAGGAAAAGGCACTAGGTGTAGGAAGGAAGAGTCAGGAGACACTCGGAGGTGATCGCCTCTAAGGAGGAGCAATAGACAGTGACAGGAAAGATGCAAGAACCTTTGAAACAGAAGTTGACTAGATACAGGGTGAAGAAAGGGAGGCGGTCAAAGCTGATCACAGGGTTTCCAGCCTCAGGAAATATGGTCCTGTCTTGAATAGAAAATAAGAAATCAGAAACTTTATGGGGGAAAGATGATCAACTCACTTTGTAACAGAGGAGGCTGTATGCTCAGGAGAGAAGCCAGGCATGGGAGTCCCCACAATGAAGGGATAGGTAGTCAAGAGTCTTATTGCAGTGAGATTGAGAAGAATGAAGGCCATAAAGTCCTTAGTATTTAGCTGTCAGGAGATCTTTCATTACATTCGAAAATGAGGACCACCCCTGACCAAGTAGGTCAGGTAGTTGGAGGGTCATCCGTACACCGAAAAGGTTGTGGGTTCGATTACCAGTCAGGGCACATGCCTAGGTTGCAGGTTCCATCCCCAGTTGGGGCATATACAGGAGGCAACTGATCGTTGTTTCTCTCTCACATTAATATTTTTCTCTGTCTGTCTCTCTCAGTCGTCTTCTCTCTAAAATAATCAATAAACATATCCTCGGGTGAGGATTAAAAAAAAAAAAGAAAAGAAAATGAGGACCAGGTCAGACTTCTAATTGCTCACAAAGGTAGTGTTTGAGAGATTTCAAAAAACCTAATAAGACTTTTACATAAACCTAAATAAACTCACAAAAAATGTCACATTTTCTTTTTCTGATATCATAGCAATCCAGCATTGGTTTTTTGGCGGACTGGAAGTTCTGATGTCTGCTAATGTGCACTCGATTGATTTAGGATGGGAAAGTGCATTCTTACTTAGTCTTGCCTCCAAACTCAGCCTTTTGAAAGCATTCATGTAAGTGTTCCAAGGAACACACTTTGGCAAATGTATGAGATAACGATGTGAGGTTGCCTAGCAGCAGGCTCTGCCATGGGCAGAATCAGGCTTTTAGTCCCAAGAGGTCCAATGGCTGCAACCCTAAGAGGTTACAGAGTTTCCATGTACATTGTCTCATCTGGCCCTCTCAGGCGCTCGTTAAAACGCTCGTTAAAACGCTCGTTAAAACATCTCCCAGCTACCTCTCATTCAGAAAATAATTAGGCAGTCTACTTTGTAACTTTGCACAGTCCTAGCCATTAAGAGTTGCTTGAAGATCGATCTGGAAGAATCCAGCACTTTCTTTTCTTTGGCTTCTCTTAAAGTAATTGAAATTTTGCTTTTTAAAAAATGTCCATTAGCAAAATCACCTCAGCAGGTACTTGTGCCATGTCTGTGGATTTTCTTTATGTGTCTGTGTCACATCTGTGGCCATTTAATTCAGTTACCCAAAGAGTAATGATGCAAGCACTCATAATAAATATTTCAGGTTAGAAGTGGATTTTGACATGGTCATATTTTTGACTCTTGTATTTTATTTTATTTATTATTCTTTTTTTAATCCTCACCGGAGGACATGCTTGTTGATTTTAGAGAGAGGGGAAGGGATGGACAGAGGGAGAGAGACACCGATGTGAGAAACAAACATCAATTGGTTGCCTCTGATACGTGCCCCAACCAAAGACCAAACCCACAACCTAGGTATGTGCCCTGACTGAGAATCATGCCAGCAACCTTTCACTCTGTAGGATGACACCCAACCAACTGAGCCACACTGGCCAGGGGATTTCAAAGAATTATTGTAATCTAAGTATCACTAAAAATAGGCAAAGCTCATTGCAAAAAACCCTCAGAGTATTTGTCAATATCGTATGCTTCCTTAGAGCTTTACCTTCAAAAATGACTCCTAAATGAGAACTGTGTGTGTACTTCATGTTTTGTAAGTATGTATGTTAAGAAATTTCTCCTGAAATAAACAATATTATAAGCAAAATTAACCTGCATGGTTCACTGAACACTTTCTTAGGAGGACTACTCTCTCTGTACTCTAGTTGCTGGAGTTTTGTTTTTGTTTGTTGTTGTTTTTAATTTCAAAGAGATAGAGATAAACGGACACTAACAGAATTAGGAAGGAGTAGTTTCAACTCTAATATCCATCAAAATTAAAACATCCTTTGTTAATCATCTCAGATAACTGGATATGCTGACAGATAATACAAAACAGGATCTTTTGCTAGATAGTTCCAGGTAGAGCCTTAGGAGTTATCTGCCTTGTCCAAGGTGGAATAAGTTGCACCAGTAGAATCTAGCTCCTACATTTGACATTGAACTCCACTGCAGAGCCTCTCCACTGATTGGTTTTTGGCATTAGTTCGAGTGTCCCCATTCCCAACAGCTGCTGCCATTCAGAGAGCCAACAGGACTCAAAAAGGCAAAGATCACTCAGCTCCAAACACTGAGGAGCGTTTGGCGTCTTCAGCATCCTGGGAGGCCAGCCAAGTCATGCTCCAACCCAACTTTAAAGAGAGACCGTTCAAAGATGCTAGTGTCCTAGAGCCGAGCCCCTGCTTGAGAAAGTCTTCCCCGTGTTCTGCCCTCCTCTGTCTCTGGACTGGCCACAGGCAGGCCCTTAGCAAGGGAAACCCCGTTAGGGGAAGCTCTGACTCACACTTGCTCCCTAAACCTCCCAGTCCCTCGGGGTGACTGGGTTCCTGTCAGAAGGCACGGGAACTAAAGGAAAGTCATGGTGGCCCCTGCTTTTGATGTAAAGGGGATCCAATAGTATTTATTCTTCCTTATTTTATTCATTCCAATATATATTTGAAGGTAACGCTTTTTGTGATGCGTATGGGGCCTCAGTCCAACAGGACGTCTCCTGGCTTAACTGAGTGTTCCTCAACACGGCTATGTTTTGTAGCTTTAAAAAAAATAAAGCACCCATCATTTCCTTTTGCAGTTAGAAACTGAGGCAAAGCCTTTCAGGGATAATGAACTGACTTTTGACTCATGGCTTTAAAAATAGTAACAGTTGGTCTTTTTTTACATATGTGTGTATTCTAGATGGTGCCAAAGGCCCCCAATCACTGAGGGCATCCAGTTCACTGGTCCTGCAAGGAGGCAAAATTAAGCGGAAGTTTGTGGATCTGGGGTAAGCGCCTTATAATGTAGAATGTAAAGCCCTCTGTAAAAGATGGATTGAAGGAGAAAATGCCAACTTTCCTTTTCTGACTGTGTGCTGTCATGATAGGGCACCGTTGCGAAGGAGCTCCAACAAGGGAAAGAAATGGAAAGAAAAAGAAAAAGAGGCCAATAGGTTTTCTCCAGGTAGCAGGTACGGGTGAGTGATGAAAAACATAGATTTATCCCTGTAGCCAAACTTCCTGGCCCCTTTCTGTTGCTAACCAAAATCAATGGTCAGTACCTGGAGGTGAGATGAAAGAAAAATTTCCCAATTTCTGTATGTGTTACTCCAGTTAAAGCCTACACCGGGCCTTGGGTATATCCATTGGCTTAATTGCAGAATTATGATCACATGAACAGTTTCACCAACTATTCATCTAAATACTGCATAAGTATGTCTATGCAATATTAAGCACCTGTTGGCTTTCAAGAATATTCGGTCCACGTGTGTAGGAATGACTGCCGTTTCCTGCTGGACTGGGCGGTTCGTTTGTGGGCCTTATTAGCGATGCTTACTGCTCTATGAAGGTTATCCCTTGGAGAAGTGGGCTTTATACAGCGTGTTGCCGATTGTTCCCAATTTTATTCTGAGATCACTTCATTTTAAACTTGGGTTCGTGTAGGGAAACAGTCAGGCATAGAGCTCTGAAGCTCGACTGGCTGGGTTTGAATTGGAGCGCTCACCTGTAGAACCTCGGACAAGTTTTTTCGTCTCTGCATCTCCATTTTCTCCAATGTGAAATGAGAGTAATAGCAGTTTAACGTCAGTGTAAGGGCTAAATGAGTTTTCGTGTAAAACATTTAAAATACTGCCTGGCACATAGGAGGTATTCTAAAATAATAATAAAGACAACAATTTGCAAGTTACAGAGATGTTTTATATTTATCATTTCATTTGCCCATTGCAATAAGATCAGAAGGGCTGATAGAAACACCATACTTTATTGATGAAGAACTTCACCTTTGTATAATTTAATTGATTACCCCAGGATTATGCAACAGACAATTAATTCCAAATTCCTGGGGCATGTGCCTCCTGTCTAGATGTCTTTCTAACATTCATGTCATCTTCAGGTACCTATGCATTTCATTTTTTTTTTTTATTTTTCAGTGACAGTTTACCTTGAGTATTATTTTATATTAGTTCCATGTATACAGAATGGTGGTTAGACAATCATTTACTTCACTAAGGGGTCTGCCTGATATTTCAGGTACCCACCTGGCACCATACATAGTTACTGCAATATTATTGACCGTATTCCTTATGCTGTACTTTATATCCCGTGACTATTTTATAACTAATGATTTGTACTTCTTAATCCCTTTACCTTTCTCACTCAGCCCCCCAACCCTCCCTCTGACAACTAACAGTCTGTGCTCTGTATCTATGAATCTGTTTCTACTGTGTGCTCTCTTATTTTGCTCCTTAGATTCCACATATAAGTGAAATTATATGTCTGTCTCTGACTTATTTCTGTTTCTTTATGAAATTTGGGAATCATCCCAAAAGCAATGACTAGGGAAGATACAGACAAAAATGCTAAGAATAAAAGACTAAAATTATTTGGGACCCGCTTATCCATTTCATAGGTTGTCCTCTGCTATTTCCTTTTTTCTTTTTCTCTTTTCCGGCATACTGCATGCTGAGAAAGTATATCTTCTCCCTAGGATTACAGAAAAATGGCGTGGGAGATGAGCAGAGAGAATCCCAAATTAATTATTTTTGTTAGTCTGAGTTTCCATTATGCTGTACAGTCAAAAAAGGGTAGAAAGCGCTGTGTGTACTGAGGACACCAATCCCAGGGGGGAAAAAAATGACCATAATGCAACTCAAAAGAGATTTAACTTTGGGTGGTTTTGGAGTGAGAAACATGAAGCCGTCTACTTTTGTGCCTTAGAGTTAACAATAGAAAACTGTCAAATATGCAGAGGGAGAAGAAGAGAAACAAATAATGAAACTTTTGAAGAGCAAGAGAGATGCCCAGACGCACAATGGGAGAAAAATTTGGGCACCTCTGAAGGGACACTGTCGTCCCTTTCGTCCTTGGGCCCTGGGTCACTCCTTCTAACCTTGGAGGCTAAGAGGGACCTAAGCACAGGCATTCAGCAGGCGTGAGAAGGTTCGACTGAATGCCATCATAGTAGCCAGAGAATACGGCTGCCTTGTATAAAGTCCAGATGAAAATCGAGCAAATGTTGCCTGTGTTGGTGAGCGCTCACCTGACTCTAGGCAGCACATGGGTGGTCAGCGGTGGGTTGTCCTCTGCTTGCTGCTCCCCGTAGCTAATGCCAGCTTTTGAACCAGCCAGGCTTCTCACTCGGCTGTCTAGCCAGCTCTCTATTTTTAAAACATGAACTCTGGAGTCTCTCTGCTTCAGTAGTCACAGATAGTGCCGCGTGTACCAGCGCTACAACGTAGTTTTGAATTAGAATCATAATTTTCAAAGTATTTGTAATTACTGTAGAATTCTGACAGAACTGAAAGGAATTGATGTAATGGAACTAGTAGAATAGGGAAGAAGAGAGACTTCTGTTTCAAAACAAATAATGTTTTGAGCTATCACAGTAATTTGGTTAACACTAATCAAATCTAATGACAGCCTTTGTTCTTCTATGTAGACTGACAATGGGTCCAGCACCTTACAAAACACTCCTGGAAGAACAGTGACCGCCAGGTGGGAGCGCAGGGTCCCAGGGTCCCTGAAGGGAGGGGGTGAAGGGGCCAGCAGCCCCTTCCTGTGGAAAACTGAGAGGAAATTCATCATCCTGTGAGGCTTTCTCCAAAAAAGCAGAGTCTAATTCACGGATTGAGTTTGTAATCTTATCTCCAGGGCATTTCTTCCAGTTCTTATATGGTTGTAAAAATCTGATGAAGTCATTCCGTTCTAATCTGAGGCTATTAGACACTAAAAGGTGAGACATTTGCCAAATTTGGTCTCAGTTTTAGTTTCTTTTCCTCCCAAAGAGTAAGGAATTTCCTTCATTGTATTCCTTATAGAGATATAATGACTCAAATACATGACCAACATGAAACAGATAAATGAGTTAAAATAGTAATAAACAAATGAACAAATGATACAGAGAAATACTGGTTTGGTTTTATCCTTTTCAAGTCCATGCTCAGTGAACATTCTGATTTAAATAGGTAACACAGCAGAGGACAAAAGCAGGAGACATTTAGTTGTCAGAGGCTGTTTCTCCCCAAAAGGATGAACCAAAGAGTAAAGTAAAATACCATCTGAAGTTCTAGAGTAAGTGGCCATTGAGTTCAGCGGACTGTCCACTTTGGAGCCCTGCGAGCGAAGCTCCCAGCTCGTCCCTGACGGGAGAGCCCTGTGAGCAGGCCTGTGTGTCGGAACAAGGCCGAGGGCGGCTGTGGGAAAGCGGCAGGGCAGGGAGCTGGCCCTTCGCTGGGGGGGCGAATCTTGATTTACCTGAAGTGTGAACAGTCGCAGAAACTCTGAGCTGGGATCCAACTATTCATCCTGACTTTGCCGCAGATGAGTCTCTGAATTCCTTGGACCTTGGTTTCCTACCAAAGAATAAGTGAGGGGCCTGAAAGAGCCTGGTCTCTAACCTCCACCCGTCTCCCCCAGCACTATCCAGGACGCAGCCTCTGGCCCCACGTGTCCACTGAGCACCGGATATGTGGCTAGTTTACATGGAGATGTTTGTCAGAGAAAACGTGTGCTGGATTCCAGAGACAATATGAAAAAAGAGTGTTAAATATTAATTATAAAAATTAATTTTACCTTACAATTTTTTTCAGGTGGTTACTAGAAAATTTTAATTTATATAATGTGGCTCATATTCTGTCTCTATTGGACAGTGTTGATCCATATGATTCTATGAAAAACAAATACTCTTTTGATTTCTAACAAACACTCCTTTGATCTATAAATTAGCATGTATTCATTTATTTACCCTTTGTATCTATATGTACTTCCCCTTATTCCAAATATGATTTGTTTATATATACAAAGTACATATGATACAACATAACTTATTTTAAAAGTAAATGGGATAGGGAAAACAAGAAAAAGCAAAAAGTAAGGCTGGTAACTAAAACAGAACATCTTCAACAATACCTTCATAATAAATTTAACAGTGGCCTTCAGTAGAAGCCAACAGCGTAATGCCAAAGTGGCTAAGAGCCTGGGTTCAGATCCCAGCTGTGCTACTTACATCATAGGCAATTTACTTAAGCTCTGTACCTCAGTATCCTCATCTATAAGATAGAAACACATGCATATTTCACATACCTATTCAGGTCCTTGCAAAGACTGAGAAAATCACATTTAAGTACATTTAAAATTCTTAATTAATATACATGGCTATCTTTATCATATTTAAAGCAATTCTGACCACAGGGATATAAAACAGAGTATTGTCCAGATGTATTTTGCTGGCAGTCTTGTTCAATCCAAGGATGATTTTGGTCCTATCTTGAAGAATGGGTGGACTCTGGATTATAGTTCAGACAACCCTTCATAAATGTTTCTCTTGAAGAAGCTTTAGCAAAATCATGGCATTTCAGTGAGTCTGCGATCAGACCCTGTGGCATGTCCCTGGCGGCAGCTCTGTCCTGCTGCTGAGTTCGGGGGACGCCTCTGCAAAGAGCCGAGGAGCTTGCTGAGGACACGTGCAGGAAGAGAAAACACGTCACCTCTTCCCAAACCGGGCCCTTGGAGCTCCCAGAGAGGAGCCAGAATTGTCCTTAAAAAAAGTTTAAAATAAAAAACAGCAAGCAAAATGCAGGTGTAAATAGCCAGCAGAAAATGACCACTGTGGAAAGGCAGATTGCTTGGAGCTTGGAAAGGCTGGAAGCACGCGTTACCCAGCCCCTCTGGCCACGCACAGTGACGGCAAGAGCTCAGGGAAGTGCCGGCAGAGCCCTTAACTCTGGTGACGTAACTCCCGCCACCCGATATTCTCAATGTCCCACAGCACCTGGGGTTCTAAATTAAGAGTAATTTCGGAAAGTCTCCAATTTGAAAACAACTTTTTTTAAGTTTCAGTTCAATTTACAGATCTTGTCATTTTATTTATGCATCTTTTATTTTTATATAAAATAAAAGCAGTCACTTTCACAGAGACCTTTGAATAATAGGAGTTTAACCTCAGTAGAACAGATGTGTTCCCCCAAAATCATCTGTCCTGTCTTTAGCTACATTTATGAGTTTACTCTATTTAGTTTTCTTTGTTAGCATTTTCCAATGCCTGAAACCTGACAAATTTACATTCCCAACAAGTCAACTCTTTTCCATTCTTAAAAAACCTCAAAAAAGTCTAATAAATTAAAACAATAACTGAGTGACTCTAAACATGCAGATATTCTTATCAGTGTGGTTATTTTACATCACAAATAGTTAAATCTGAAATTAGTTAAATATATTAAGTAGAATCCATAGGCAAATTTCTCTCAGAACTTTAATAACACAAATTTTCTTAAATCTTAAGGAATATATTATTCCTAAACTTAACATTTTTATTTTGAGAATATGGATTTTATTTACATGATCATCTTGCTGTTGGACTTTAAACCTTCTTAGTATGGGAAAGACTTATAAAAGGGACAGTTTCTCCATCTCAAATCAGTGTAGAAGAGGTAAAAAAACAAAACCAAACCTTTTCCGTCTACCCTCCCAGGTAATCCGGTTGGAGCCCTGTGAATTAGGTTAACAAAAAACAGATTAACAAGGGAAAAGCATATCAATATATTTAATATAATTTGTATGTGACACAGAAGCCTTCATAAGAAAATGAAGATCCAAAGAAGGGGCTGAGCCTAAGTATTTTTATGAAGAGTGCGGGGTTGTGGGAAAATGTGATAGGACCCAAGGGTCTGAGCTGAGGAGAGTGAACGGGAAGCTTAGCAGGGCCTGCGCGTTCAGGTGCAGGTTCCTCTGGGAGCCTCTGGAGGTAACACACTCCTGTCCTCCCTGAGGGCAGCTCTCACCTGAGGGTCTTGCAACCTGCCTCAGAGGAGACAGGGCAAGTCAGAGAGCCCTTCCTGTACGTGGCGTTTCTCAGATTATGCCACGGTGCCATACTTGGGGCAGCTCCTGAACCTTGTCATAAGTTAAAGTTGAACACTCCGCGGTGACCATTGCAGATGGGCTATTGTTTATTGATCAGCGATTCAGACCACAACTCAGGATCTGGAAGCAGGACATGTCCAGGTGGTGGCCGGAGCTGCAGAGGGACACGTGCTTGTCATAGCTTTTACCTTTAAGGGTCTCCAAGTCCCCTTCAGAAGGGACTGGCTTTACAGCTCCAGTCTCGATGTTAGAGCCTTACAGAGTTTCTTCATCAGATGTGAGTAAATGGAAGTCTGCAACCCTCCTCTGGTTGCGCCTAACTTTCTTCAATTAACCTCCTTTATTACCTGTTTGACTTCTATATTCTGTTTATGTTTTTTCTGTCTGGCAGTTCCTCAACTCCTAACTATATTTTGATGACATCCAATAGATTCTGAATACTGCACCATGTGTTCAAAGTTAAAAATCAACCCCCCCAAAAATCACCATGGAATGTTTACCTGAGCAATTTAATTTTGGAGAGCTAGCCCCAGCAAGAACTGAGTTCAAGATGTATATAAATGAGTTAATGGTTCTGTAAAATTGTAAACTATTTATAAACTATTTAAAGGATGGAAACAGTTACTCCCCCACCTTATCCCCTCCCCCAAAGACATTTTAGCATCACAGAAACCTAATTTCAAGCCATTCTTTCTTCCAGCTCCTAACAATAAAATAAACAGAAATATAGCTATGACTTATGATTCTGTTTCTTCCAAAAATGATAGTGAGCCATTAGTGTACAAGCTTTAAAAAAAAGTGAAGGAAGTATAGAACACATACCTACTTTGATGTCCTAGAAGTTATTTTCAGATCTACCGAGTTTATTTTCATCAATCTTGATTTTATTTTTCATTTTATTTATTTATTTTTAGAGAGGGGAAAGGAGGGAGAAAGAGAAGGAGAGAAACATCAATGTGTGGTTGCCTCTTGCATGCCCCCTACTGGAGACCTGGCCCACAACCCAGGCCTGTGCCCTGACTGGGAATCGAACCCGCGACCCTTTGGTTCACAGGCCAGCACTCAATCCACTGAGCCATACCAGCCAGGGCTTGATTTTTTTTTTTAGGGGGATTATTAAGGGTTTATATAGAATTTATGAACCTTAGCCTATAACCTGCCCCCAGAGTCAAAAGTGTTAAGAAGGAAGGAAGGAAAGGAAGAAAAGGAAGGGATAATTTTATGTTATTTTAATAAATTTCTCCTCAGAGTGAAACAGACTGTAAGAGTGGTCAATAACAGAGTAACTGTTACCAGAACTCCTCTGCTCCTTTTGTAGATTCAGGAGGTCAATTTATCCAGAAGGAAATTGGCATTTATTTTAGGAGGCATGCCTGGTAAGCTGACAGGTCTATAATTTTAAAGTAATAGTTTGTTTTTTAAAATGAATATTATCTACCCTAGGTCCAAGCAAATGGAAGTACACCCCTGGTCAGTTCTCTATGGATACTGGCCAGCACACAGAGGCTACATCAGTCGTGGAGTTTCAGAGGCAGGGATACACTCACGAGTGAGGGGGACAGCTTGCATTGCTTTCTCCATGGCTGTTCCTCCATGCCTCCCGTCACCTCCCATTATCTGGAGGGCCTCTGGTTGTCCCCTGAGGCTAGGTTTCCACAATCTCCTCTATCCTGCTCCCACTGTGGCCTCCAGGCCTGTCTTCTGTGCCGATGTCCGAGTCAGCTGGGTTCATCAATCTGGGATATTTTCCTGGCAGCGGGAATTTTATGAAAGTGTTTAAAGGTGGTCTTCAGATTTTCCTTGAAATGTTGCCTGGCCAGGATTTGAACTACCAAAAATCCTTTTCAAATATGTTATTAGAATCACAAAAATTAGGCACCAATATTCCTATTTTCTGCCTACTAAAAAAATAAAAGGTGATGGTTCTAAAAGCGTTGTTACAAAGGCAGTTCACTTGAGGATAGGACAGGATAGTCATGCTTCACTAATAATGGCCTGTTTGTGACCTTGAAAACGGTGTCCATGAATTGAAACTCTACCGTACCTTATTGCAATTGTGGAAAGAACCCTTAAAGAATTCCCCATGTTACTTTGGTTCATTGATGCAGAAATGTATGACCAAAGGAGAAAAGTAATCATCAGGTCCAGTTTATTTCAAATGTGCTCAATTATTAGAGTGTGAAGCTACAGAGAAAAATTTTTTTTTGTATTTCTGTACTGCCAGAGCTTCCTCTGCATTTTTATTGTCTTGTGAGACCTGAGTTAAAAGACAAACTTGAGGAGTGAAATTGTGGACGGGTAGCGAGGTGTGTGGAGGGCGCCCCCTCCCCAGAGGTGTGTAGTTGCATTTTTAAGGAGTGGCAATGGGGAGAGGGGGATGAGACCCATCTCTGCAGAGACATTCCCAAGGCTGTGTGGCTGGACATCCTTGTTTTATCTCCCCCCAGCACATACATTACTTTCCCAAGGCTTAGAACCCAAGATCCTTCCCACGTTGAGTTTGTTTACATTGAGGAGGCAAGATTTCTCTCCCACTCTCAGAGGGGAGAGAGCGGACAGCTGTCCCTCCTATTTAGCCATCCAAATTCATATATTTTAGATTCCTCTCCTATAGTGTAGACCAAGCATAAGACATCTGGCTCTCATTATGTCACCCTGGAGAGAGGAAATTACGATGGGGGGAACCGATGCAATAATTTTCTGATCCAGAAGCCTCGTATTTGCATTCAGGATAATATTAATAAATATAAATGTTAAAAACTTAGCTCAGGTATGTGTTAAAATAGATTCCAGGTCCACTGCTCCCTTCTTCTCCCTCAAATTCTAATTCAGTAAGTCTGGGTGGCCAAGAATGTGCGTTTGGACATCTGCCCCAGTGATTCTCACCAGACTGGCCCAGGGATGAGAAGCACCCCCTCCAGAGGCCAGTGCCTCTGCTGGCCTGCCTGCGGAAGCTAGGCCGCTGCGCTGCTCTCCTTTTCATAGTAAGTAGGTGGAGTTAAGGATACAAAACTTTAGGATGAAATTGAAGGTTGACACACCTCGGGTGGGTCTTTCTCTCTGTATCCTTGCAGACACCTTTTTGTATGTGTGTATGTTTTAAGAAATACACCATTTAAGTCATCCGACCTTCTGAAAGCTGTAGGGTGACCAACAACTTATCTCTCTCAACCTATGGTGTCAGTAGTCTACCCAAACTGCACTGGCCTCTCCACCCTCTTTACTTGTCATCTTTACCACCCTGTACCATTCGTATGTTGCTTTACAGTTTACAAGATGTCGTTACATTTATTGTCTTGTTTGATTCTCACAATAATCTTCGGGAATGAACCAGTATTGTTAGGAGTTATACTGTTTATGTAAATGAAAAATATGTAATATTTTGAAATGTTTTAAATAAGATGTGAGAAGATTGATATGCAGTATCCATGTTAGATATAAGTTATTTAGCTAAGGTGCTGAGGCATTTAAATGAAAGGGAATCTCTCTGTTGTGATGACATCAACAGCTAACTAATCATAGGCATTGCATCAACTGTCATTTGGACATTGAGGATGGCCTCTTCCAAGATGTACAGACACTGCCCATTCCTGCCTCAGCTCTAATAGTTATTTTTTCTAACCAAAACATAAACATAAATATGCAACATATTAAGAAAAATGTCTGTTTTTAAACTGTTCTCAAATGCCTTCGAATGTTGAACAATAAGCATAGAGCACTTTAGTTTTTAAAGCACTTTTGACATATATTATCTCATTAAATTCTTAACCGCATATGAGAGCCAAAAGTATCTACCCTTTACAGATAAGGAAATAGAGACTGAGAGAGTCCCAAGGCCATGTGTTCAGGAGGTGGCGGAGCCTGGACCTCCGAGTGGAGAGTATGGAGACTTCCGGTCTGATGCTCCTCCTGTGAAAAGGCACTAAGATTACGATGAAAACCCAACAACGCGTGTCTTCTGCTTAAAGGATCCTGAGCCCTGAGATTTCCAAATTATTTAAGTCTCTCATTTTCTCAAGTATAGACCCTTGGGATCATGAGTTCAGAGGAGGCCAGGAAAGAATGCTGATGACGAGCAAAGTGTCGCGAGGGTAAGGCACGGATGTGTGACCCACACGAAAGGAACGCCGTGACGGCTAACCGCGTGGCAGTTCCTGAAAGGATGTGCACCTCCCTGACTGTAATTCCGGGCAGGGCAAAGTAGGTTTACAGTTGTGAGTATGTGAAACGCCAAGTGTATTCCTGTAGTATTTATTAATTTTTGTATTACTTTCCATACAAACAGCTGTAGACCTACTTTTTGCCCACCCCTGTGTTTATTAGGCACACTCCATAAAAATTCTCGATGACAATAGCAGTTTGAAAATGTCTGCCAATACAAAATCCATTCAGATGCAAAGAATATAGTAAGATAAGCATTCTAGTCAAAAGTGAAAAGTTTATACTCTTGCCTGTTGTGTAGGACGGTTTCTCAAACTGTGCCTTTGAACCCCGCTCAGAGCCCCTTCAGAGTTCCTCTGCCCTTTCGTGGACTAACAGCCCCGTTCTTCTCCCGAGCAGGATCTTCAGAGGCAGGCTGGAGCCCTGGAAAGCGAAGCCATCCTCTGCCGCGCCCGCCTCCCCGCGCTCACCTTGCATGCCTTTCTCGTGGTTTCATGAGAGCCGCAAAGGATCCTATTCCTTCAGGAACCTGCCTTCACCTACAAGTCCCCTCCAGCCTTCTTCTGAAATTCTAAATTCAGATAAAAAGGGGTCCAAGGTAGAAAACACATGGATTAAAAAAGCAAACAAGAAAATCCCAAATCTCTTCCTCTTCAGTCTCTGGAAAGCATTCTCAACTTGTGTGTATGCTCTGGATCCAAGAAACCAATGTGATAACACTGCAATAAACCATGCATGGTATTTCCTGTGTGGGGAAAAAGAAAACCTCATTTAACCATCACCTTCTTTAATACTGTTCCATTCTAGATTGTACGTTAATCTTTGATTTGCCTGTCTTTTCACATATTGCTATTTAATCTCAGTTTGACAGTTAAGCCATGCTGGGAAAGATGCATTTGAATTATGGCACAGTGTGATAGATCTGTTTACCAAGTATTCCATTTTAAATTACATTACGAAACTATTTTTGCTGCGCTCTTCAAGATTTACTGGAAAACAAATAAATTTGGGACTGAATTTGTGTTCAATACATCTAAATGAAACTCTTTAAAACAAACCAATGCTGACATAGCACCCTTACTTATTCCTTCTTTTAAATCAAACTTCCATGTCAAACAATTGTAATTCTATCACGAAAGTTCTTTAACTTCAGCAGAATTAGGAATTACGTGCATGGATGCTACTTGTTTTTCAATGCATGATGGTTATTTCCAGCATGACACTGCAAACCTTATCTAACATTTTATTGAAACATATACGGTCGCTAACTTTCACATGTTGTTTGGTCTCCTTTTCTCTGTGTTCACTTTCTCAAACAGAAATGTGTGATTAATGTTACTTGAATTTAACGCTTTCCTTGTGGCCAACAGCTCACATGGTTTTGATGGGCTTTGGGGCTGTATCTCCACTGACAATATCAAATGGTAATGTGCTGTGTTAAATGCCCTCCTGCTTGAATGTTCTACTAGCCTAGCCCCGTGCGCTCTGATTTAATTTCCTTTCCTGAAGATTTAGCAAACCTTGGAGTTTGTTCGGTACTGAATTTTCCAGCCTCTGGCATGGTATTTATTCTTGACAACCAACTAAACCCTGTACAAGAGAACCTAATGGAAAACTAACAGTCCAATTTCTAAGGAAGTGAAATAGGAAGCAAGATGGTGTTGGTCAAGTTCTTAGAGTCCCGTGAAAGCCAATCATTCTAGAATTAGAAAAGAAGTTCTGACAGCAGTAGACCACTTTGGCCTTGAAACATTTTCAATATTGGATCTGATACACCTCAATGTTGTTTGAATAATTCTACCATTATCTTACACCGGAGAGACCGGCTCCAGATTTGGTTTTAAATGTTTTCACAGGTGCACCTCCATAGCCATTGTGAATTGATTTGATTTTTACTATCCACTGAACAGTTTAATGACATCCTGGGGAAGTTTTCTTTCTACTCCCCCCAGTCCCCACCACCAGGTAGCTCTGTGGGATCATGTGTCTCTTCACGGTGCAGCCTCTCGGGCACGCCATGGGCACCATGGGAGAGTTGCACTTCAGCATATCATTAGTGTGGTGTCCAATGTGACCTCCCCCAGAACACATCATCTTGGAGGTTACATCCAGGAGAGATGACCTGCCATTTCTCACAGTATTTATCACAGCCAACAGCAAGCGCTCCTTCCCAGGGGGTACTCAACCTACCTTTCTAACAGGGGTCGCCATCTGTTCCTAATAACTTCGGCTCTCCACACACCATCTTGTACTTTTTTTACTCACACTGTTACTCATCACAATTAGGGTGAAAGAAGATAGGACCATTAATATTACTCCTCTGAGCAGTTGCAGAGGATAATGAATGCTGTACCCTTGACAAGAGATTGAAGAATCATTGCTCCAAAATGCCTCTCCTTTCATCTGATGGAGAAAGCGCTCAGAATTTCCCATTCACCACAGAAGGTGCAGTGTTCTCAAACACTGCCTAATCAGAAGCTATTAGCAAACCAAAAATGAATTTCTTCTAAGATTACTTCAAAATAAACTTTAGAACTGGCAAACACACCTACCTCAGGTTCCTTCATGGCACTTGTATAACACTGAGCTTCATTTATTTTTACAGAATTTTACCTTCAACGATGACTTCAGCCCCAGCAGTACCAGCTCGGCAGACCTGAGCGGCCTAGGAGCGGAACCCAAAACCCCAGGGCTCTCTCAGTCCTTGGCACTGTCGTCAGACGAGGTACGCTCACGGCACATACGACTGAACTGCTTTCTCAGTCATACATTTGATAGTTCATGTGATACCCATGAACTATCACAGGGAAAATGTGTTTAGGTAGATTTTGCACGTAGAGCATCAGGAGAGTGTTTTCATATCTGATAGGAAATTGTCCTCTCCCTCTCTCTCCGTCTCAACATGAAAGCAAAGTATTGTTTCTGAGCCCCTTGAAGTGGTCCAGGCACCTCCCTTACTATATCCCATAGGCTTGGCCTTTCTGATTTAAATGGGATGACTCTGTTTAGGTGTGGGAATGAGAGGCTGGGCCTTGGAGAGCAAAACTAGGAAACAGCTCAGAAATCTCATGGAGTTTACAGATTTGCCATTCCCTTGCCCCTCAGCTTCCCCACCCTAAAATTCCAATATTCCCTCTGGGCTGGGCGTGGCCCCTGACTGAGAATCAATCACTGAATTGGAAAGGAGAGAGGTACAGTTTGATAAGGAAGGATAACAAAGTAAGAACCTCCAATTTAGACACCAGGGTCAAAATAGCATTGCTAAGAATTCTCAGGAAATAAACATACACAAGGGAGGTGGGAAATTACATTAGTAATTGACTTAACGCCCCAAGAGATAAGTAGAGGAAAGAAATACCAGTCCTGCCGTGGAAGAGGGGGCGGGGGGGGGAGGCACTGTAACTAAAGATATTTGTTCTTCATACGTGTTTTTAGTTATTTCTTTCTAACATGTTCTTTTGTTTTGTAAAACATGTTTTTTTTCCTTAAACTTTTCTGCCCACATCCTTCGGGCTTGACGTGACTTTAATTTGATTAAGACTGTGTACTGTATATGTTGGGTCTCCTGTTTCTATAACACTTTTCTCTTTGATTCCTTTGTTGCTCCCTCACTCAGAGCCTGGATATGATAGATGACGAGGTGAGCTATCAGTGGTCTGTGTGGGGTGGCATTTTTGGTATTATTTGAATCTTTTCTCTCTCCGCAGTTGACTTAAAACTCAAACAATGTAAGAGCACTTGCTTCTGTCGTAGAGATGTTCCCTGTGTTCAGTAGTTTTACTCTCTGCCCTCGTCTCCTATCTTAGTTTAAACGATATTTCTGATTTGAGAAAGAGTCCCACGATGTGTCTGCATCACCATTACCCGACTGACCCAGTTCGCTCTGTTTCACCTCCTCTGCCTTCATCTCGGCTTACCCATACCCTTGTCTGTGTTCTCTCCGCCGGTCACTGAGGTGACTTCCGTCTCTCCTTCCAGACCTGTCATTGCCTCATCTCCTCTCAGCTTTAGTGGTTCGAGGAACCAACCTACCCTTTGCACTATTAAAAAGAATATTCTGCATTGGACAGATTTGTAGACTTTCAGAGCCTCAGTTTCCTTATTTTTTAAAAGTAATCATTGATACTACCTGCCCCACCTTCCTCACAGGTATGCTTGCTGCCCAAATGAAATAACAGCTATGAAACTTCCCCCTAAACATGCCTGAGGGCTTAATGCTCTCCTCTTCCAAGTGAAAGATACCCTAATATTGTTAAGTATGTATTTACGTATCTTTAATATCTTATCAGAGAAGAAATGCAGAGGGATGCCTTGCATATAGAGATTAATGAAATAATTTGTTTTCTCTATCTGATCCTCTTTCCAAAGTGTTTTAATGTAGAAGCTTGCAACATTAGAGTGCATTTGTCACTATTAAACTTCCCACATTGAAAATGCTGCTTTATTTGGGGGCAATTTTAAATTTTCGGTTATCTAAAAACATGTAGGTAATGATATCTATGTATGTGCGTTACATATACAACTGGGACCATTAGCTTATCATTTTATGGTTTAAAAATAAATATGGCCCTAGTAGGTGAGAAATTCCTTTGGATAGTGTGATATACCACACTGAGCCATTGCACTGGGTCCTTTAACAACACTGCGTGACATTCCCACCTCAGATCCTTGATGACGGACAGTCTCCCAAACACAGTCAGTGTCAGAGCCGGGCCATCCAGGAGTGGAGTGTGCAGCAGGTCTCTCACTGGCTAAGGGGCCTCAATCTGGAGCAGTATGTGTCTGAATTCAGTGCCCAGAACATCACTGGAGAGCAACTTCTGCAGTTGGATGGAAATAAACTGAAGGTAAAGAATTATATATCTGTGTTAGGTTACCAAGTGTAATTTGTATTACTCATAGCACCTAAAATGTTTTCACTAGATAAGAGCATTCTGCATATGGGAGAGATAATTCTCATCAACAGTCAGCAGAAAGGACGTTGAATCATTTCTGAGGAGTAAATGCAGTTTCGGAAAGTCAGGGGTTCTAAAGAGTAGGCTGCTGAGCAGGAGAGCTAGGGACTTCCTCCATTGCTTCCACCTAGCGACACGTGGTCCATGTATTAACTCTACTTACTTCTGTGTAGGAGGAGTTTTCATGATGGCCATTGTGAACGCTTTCATCATGTAAGAGTTAAAAACGAAACCCATGAATCTACCCTTCTTTATTCATTCCTCCTTGACCCCCACTCGTCCCTGCATGCCACTCCAAAACTGGGGTAATGTTTTTCCCCAGAACTCTCATCCCCAAATATGTGCAGGTGTGTCTTCCTTCCTCCTCCATCACACCCTCATTTTCACCTGTCCAGTCCATCTCTTTTCAGAGACAGAGATGGCCGCTCAAACCCCTATGGAAAAAGGGCAAAAGGAGCTTAGAGCCAGCTCTCAACCCCCCCCCCCCCCCCCACCCCCCGCCCTCAGCCTCCTGCCGGGCGGATGGGCGGATGAGTATCTCCTGACAGTCCTGAAAAGGTTAGAGATCAATCAACATCCTGTGAATATGAAGGCCCCATTGACAAGGCTGTCCCGTTGGGGAGATGGATGCATCCCGCTGTTGATTCTGAAGGTCATGAAACATTTAGAGTACGCATCAGACTCTCCTTCTTCTGAATTCCAAGCTTATCGAGCAACCTCCTCCTGATAATCAGGCCTCCTGGACAGGTGTGCCTACAGCGAGCGAGGATGGCTAACCATGCTGACGTGAGCACTGCGGTCCCCCGAACACCCTGGTCCCCACTGTAAAGGAATACTTTGGCAGGAGGGAAGCCGCTTCGATCCTTCCTGCCTTCTCGGAGCCCTAGGTGGCAGCGGGGGCCCACTGCTCTCTTTTACCTGTAATTGCCTACAGCCTAAAGGTGGGAGAAGCAGAGTTGTGCCCTTTTTTTCACCCATTTACGCATTAATTACCAATGTGGAAAGCATTTACTTCATGAGGTTCAGCGAGTACTGTGCTAGGGACTTCAGAGAACAAAAGAGCAAATAAAGCTGAGGCCCCCAGTATGTAGATTTTTGGCAAATGCCATCAGCTCTTGCTCAGTTTTTACCTCGTTAATTATGTTTAAATTCATTTTTGAGTTTGAACATAGTGTGATATCAACCTCATCATAAGCAGAGAGGCCATTGGTTTTCAAATTTAGTTTGCTTGTATTTCCTTCCTAGGCCCTTGGAATGACATCATCCCAGGACCGAGCAGTGGTCAAAAAAAAACTCAAGGAAATGAAGGTGTCTCTCGAGAAGGCTCGGAAAGCTCAAGAGAAAATGGAAAAACAAAGAGAAAAGCTTAGGAGGAAGGAACAGGAGCAAATGCAGAGGAAACATAAAAAGACAGAGAAGATGACAGCTGCAACAGAGGGCGCTGGTGAGCAGTAATACGCACCCTCCTGGGAGGCCGGGCGCTCCAAGAGAGTCCCCTCCTCCTGCCCCGCTTTCCTGCGGAGAAATGAAGAAAAAAACAGACGGCAGGGGGAGTGTGCTGTAGGCAGGCTGGGGACCTTGTGTTGAATAACTGCATTTTCTGTGATAATGGAATACCCTTAATTTTAACCTACTGAAATAATCCCAAGCAACCTTTAGTTTATTAACAAACCAAGGAGCTCATTTGTGAGAAATGCAAATTAGCTATGTTTCCCTCTTCTCTTACTTACCAATATCTTGTGCTGTGTTGGGTGGGTGGGTATGTCACTTGGAAAACCAGCATGACAATGCCCAACAAGTGTTGTTATTGGAGTGCCGTGAATTGTCCGTATGGGATCCTGACCCTGCGCGTTTGCACCTGTTCTGCGTGGCTGAGAGCACCGCTCTGCCGTGAGATGGGGCTGCAGAATCCACTGCGAAGTGTGGGAAAGTTTCCCCGCCATTTCTGTGTCTGGACAGTGAGACAGCCCCGCTGTGGAAGCACAGGCGTTCTGCCACATGATTACCTGCTGTGGCAAAAGGCAAGCACACCGTTCTGCTTGCTGGGCATCTGAAAGGGAGAAAAGAATTATAGTCATTTGTTAACCCCAGAAGGAAGCAAAAGCCTTAAGAATGTGGACGTGGGTATTACCTTGGGATTCAGAGGGTAACATTTATCCTCTAGATTTAGGCGAACAAAGGAGAAATCAGACGTTAATGCAGCCATGGGCTATCAGGATCTATTGTTTACTTAGCTACTGCTGCGCTTCAGTATTTTAGCAGCCCTGACACACACAACACAATTCCTTCTCCCCAACAAATTGAACAGGAAATTGATTTTTAAGGAAACCAACATTTTCAGGTTTCCTCTCCTGGGGAACATTCTGGAAAGTCTTCAGCCAAACTGTGACACAGTCAGGAACTCGTCACATATTTTCTACTCAAAAGGTTTCCCAAGTGGACTCAGTTAGTGTTTTAACAAATGTGCTTTTAAGAAAAATAGAAATACCAGTTTGAGAAAATTTGGATTTGAGTAACATTCAACCAGAGAGGCAATTTTCTTGGGCACACAGAATGTTTCTTTAAAGGGGAGCTGTCAGTTATGTTTCGAGATGCTTTCAATGGTTTTTCTGAGCCATTCTCCTCCATCTTTCAGAGATTTTTCACTTTACAGTTAAAGTTTGTTTAAGATAGCACACAGCATACAGTCTAGCAGTGGAGGCAGTTCAGTGTATTTTAGAGCCTGCCTTAAGGATTTCAGTATTTCATCAAACTCATTCAAGGGCCAGAGAGTAGGGCAGAAGGAGGAAAAGATAACTCACCTTGAGAACTTTCAAATGATGGATCTTATTTTTGTTGTAGTTGTTGTTTTGCTTTTCATGTTTATGTATCTGGTTCTCTTTGCTGCATTGGCTCTAAAAATGAGGTCCTCCACTTTCCAAGGAACAGGTTCCCACGTAAGAGTTGAGGGCTGACATACTCGTGGACAAACACTGTACTTCTGTACTACATGGAGAGTCTCTGTCCATACCTTCCGCTGGAAATGTTCTATTCGCAGAGCTCACAGAGGGGGCTTTGGAGGTAGGTTATAGGTAGCAGATACTGCAGGGCCCCAACCCATATCGCTCCATCTCGTATTTTGAACATTGTGATTTTACTTTTTTGCTTGCCTGAATATTTTAAATCTGGAATTGTCTAAACTAGAAAGTCATAATTCTGTTCTTTCCGAAATGTGTTATCTGCTAAACTTCAGCGCTTTTATCTGTAGGTACAGATCATTCTTTTCCTTCTACAGTAACACTGACATAAAGCTACACTGTGTCTTACAGTTATCAAAGTCACCATGTATGTTTTCTCTGCCTGCCTTCATTTTCGGGTATGATAACGAGACTGCCATACTGGAGATTCTGTTAATATTGTGAGCTGCGTGGTGCTTTGCTCTTTATGATTACCATGAGACACAAGGAACCACTATTAACGAACTACAAAGTCCAGCAAACCTTTTCTAATACTTAAAGGCTAAATTAGTCAAAATCTGGTAATACTAGTGCTTGCTATTATTAATTTTTGCTATTTTTCTTTGAAAAAAAGTGACCTGGATCACACTGGAAGTTTCACTGTATTCATTTGAAGAATGGAAATAGAAGGATGATTATCTTAAGTTATGTTTACACTTTGGTAATATTTGAAAATGGATGTATATACTGGAAATGTCTGTAAGTCTCAGTCTCTGCACATAATTTATGATCTATTATATTTCATTTTCTTAAATGTCCTAGAATATTGTTCTTTGTCTTCAATTTATTTGTACACTCCCAATGTTTAAATTAATGACCAACTGGCAATATTATTAATCAAATTCTTTTTCTTCAAATCATTTAGTTTGTGTTGTATCTATTTTGATTTGTTAAGTTAAATTATAGTAATTTTCATCCTAATTTGTTATTTTTAACATTACTACTTAAAACTGCTGAAATGATAAGAGACACTTGATTTGATTATCCAGCAAAGGATAAAATGGAAACTGGTTGATAAAAGGGCATGAAAACAGAGTGAAGGACCTCAGAACTTGTGAGCATTTTGTTTTCCTACTATCTTTTTAAATCAACTCTAGTGCATGATGCCTCATTGAGGTTCCAGTGTCTTACACAATTCCTTCTTTAATGGTTGTGCTTTTTGGTGTCCATACAACCTAACAGAGAACTGTTGCTCCATGAACCTTAAAGACTTTGCAGTTTTTTCCTTATCAGAAAATGAACAGAAAAGGAATATCTGGTTACTATGAACTATGTGTTCCCTAAATGACAGTTCTGTATGACTCTGGCAATAGCCAGAAGTGTTTTGGGGGGCAGGGAATGCTTTGGGGGGCAGGGTATGCATGGTGAGGCCAAGCTGTGGACCAAGAGCATTGTATGAGCTGAAGGTCTAGGTGGGGGTTTTCCACTGAAGGGCTTGAGCTTTATAACAGAATTACTTTATTTAAGGCTATTTCCCTTAAGTAACTCACAGTTTGTGTAATAGTTTTCTCAATTTTTTTTTCTTTGCCTGAATCAGAAGGTAGCTTCAGAGTAATAGGTTAAGGCAGAAACCTAATTTTGCCCATTCTAGCAGACTGATGAATTTCACCTCTAGTTTTAGGACAATAAAGCTATTCTATACTATCTTTCCTTAGCTGGGGTTGATGAATTTCCTACCCTCAACATCACATAAGCATTTCTAACCCAGGTGCTAATGCCAAACTCAGCTTTTAAGAGGCATGAAATGGGAACACCTACCCGGTGCTCCTTTGTTATTGTCGGGGACAAAGTGGCAAGAGGATGAGTGAGGAACCAAATTAACTAGCCTTTGCCGATGCCTTTTATATAGCAGTCGTCTCTAGCCTGAAATCGTAAGACATCCCAGGCCCGACCTCCAAAAATAGTCCCAGGTTGTTTGACCTTAATTAGCATTTATGGTTTTTGCTGAAGACAAAGAATTCTCATCTAGGTTGTTTGTGTGATTGGATTAGCATGGGCTTTAAAGCTATATTTTAAAAGGTAAAAGAAAATTTGCATTTCTATGAATATTGTAACTCATTTATAAGTGTTAAAGGTTACATAGACCAAGCCTCAAGAGAGAAAAGCCGTGTGTTTAACAATAGTAGTCAAGAAGATTTCAAAGGGGGGGCATCCTAACAATTCTAAAGAAATATCTACACTTTGAAGGTGTTGTAGCCCCTCACTACATTGAACAATTTAAGAATTACCAAATTCCATTTGAGTAACTAAACACACTTTCCTGAGAGAGCTGTAGCTGAGGTGCATTTCGCTTTGGTAGATAGCAGTCACTAGGGTTCACGTCACCTATGTACCGCTACTCCTGAGTGCTTTCTGAATTTTTCAAATTCACCTTTAATCAAGGGTCTACCTATACACTATCTGAAGCTAAGCCTTTAAGGATGATGCCCAGAAATAAAATGTCCATAATTTCTACTAGAATTGTTTTCATTATGATGATGGGATGGGAAGTAAATTTCTACAGAAAAGTATTGTAAGAAATATGAATGTGGTTGCTGCAATTCACTCCTGAAAAACCAGTCATGATCTGCCAGCAGATTTTATTTATATTTGTCTTAGTTATTTAAAGTCTCAGGAAAATTTATTCTTGGTCCAAAACACCGGGGGGAAAAACATAACACCAGACAGAACACCAGTATTTATTTGCATGACTTAAAGTAGTAGTATAGAATAGACCCAGCCAAGAAATCAAAGGGCAAAGTAAAAGCCTACAGATCAATTACCCCCCCAGAAAGTGAAAGCAGCAGGGTTTACCTGACGGTGGACAGAGGACCCTTACATGCCTGAGCATGGGTGTCTGCGTGGATGTGCTGAGGGCATGGGCGCTACTTGAAGGCTCACACACCGAGTACAGCACGCACCCTGCTGCCACATCTACAGAGTGGGGAAGGAAAGAAACATGATGATTTCTAGTCCTTGGCCCTACCCCAGTCCCAACCCCCAAACTGCTAGGGATTCAAGAATGAATGAGAGGCAAGGAATAAGAGAACAAGAGTTAACGTCTTAATAATGTGCATGCCACTTGTGTAGATATACAGACTACATATGTGTGAATATATCTCCCACCTTACACACACATACCGCAATGACATGGCATTAAAAAAAAATAGATATTGTCTTTGGAACTTGGTATTGTCAGTTAGGACCCCCAGCAGTAATCATAGCCTTATTGCCACTTTTTGTGTTGTATATACATTGAATGGTTCATAAGATTTTAAGAGATTTTTTTAACGTATATCTTCTACTAAATGCACTTATCCTTCTACATGTCTATATATTTTGGTAAAATTGATTTATTAGAAACTTGGTATTTTAGTAAGGTAAAATTTCCGGAAATGTTTGGTTAATGCTTTGATGTCAAGATTGCACATTGCTGAGGTGAAACTCAGACGTTTATGCAGCTTTGGGCATTTTCAACTGCACACTGCAGTTTCCTTGGCTCAACATTGCACTGTGTGTTCTTGTGCATTCGCTCATGCTCTACTATGACATTTTCGGTAGCCGTGATGTGTAAGTCACTAACTACTGGCTCTCTGATGGCAGCATTGCTGTCACGTGACCATTTATCTCCCTTTTGCCCAGTGATGGCCTGGTTAGGTTATTGCCAAATGGATGTCAGTGTGAGTATGTTGTTGGAAGGTGTACACTCCTAGTTCTCTCAGCTATTTTCTTTACGCACCCGGGTTTTCTGGTAAGGATTTAGTCTTTTGTGTATGAAAGAACAATTGGCCAAAGAATTAAATTACCTTAAAAAGTGGGGATTAAGAGGCACTCTGGCTGGCTAACACCTCCCAACAACATACGATTTCGTTAGTGCTTAGTGAAATCCCTTAAATATTTATGTACATGTTTTCCGGAATATTATTTATGGTCATCACTGCTGCTTTTGTATTTTTTTAATGGAGTTACAATTAAACCACAAGTACGTGTGCTGCATATGAGTAACAAATTGACTGGCTGAAAAACAAGAAAGAGAGAGAATGAATTCTGTTCCATTGTAAGAAGTTGATTTATTTTATTCTTTCTATAAAGGAAAAAAAAGTTGTTTGAAAGTAATTTTAAGTCCAATAAATATGGATAGCATGTTATCTGACACTTATGATTTGTACTTTTTGGTGTCTGATCATTTGCATGGAAGAGACAATAGTGCCACGTCTGAATTGTTCTCCTGTGCTTGGTTGATATGTATTTCTCTAGATTGTTCCGTTTCAAATGGCATTTCTTACTCTTTGGTTCTCAGAAGCATTCAAAGCAAAATATCCTTTGTTTTCTGACCCACCTAAAAATATGTGTGATTAAATTTAATTTGTTAGTGTAAATAAATTTCTTGCCAATGAGTATTATTGTTGTTAGACAACGAATGCAATAAAAAGAGAAACACTGAGATCTGTCGAAGTAATTTTTTCTTCCTCTTCCATTTTCACCTTCAACAAGCCTTGACTGGGTAGGCCTGTATTAACTGTCAAAATACATCTATCAATCAAGAGCAAAGTGCACATTTTCCATGGAAATGAAACTAAAAATAAGTTTTAGCCCCAGTAAAGTGTAAATTGGCAGCTCAAATTACATTTGAAAGCACAATTATGGAACTGGGCATACCGTGGAAAGATCAAAGCCTCACTAGAAGCTCCCTCAGCCGTCTTTCTGTTCCCACCATGGCTTCACCTTCACACGGTCTGGCACCTGTCGGCCAGAAGGTCGGGGACAAATCCTTAAGCAGCCGGCCTCACACAGTCCCACAGCATGGTTGGTGGGCAAGCTAAGAATCAGGCTATCCCAGAGTATGGGGTTCCTTTCAACAATTTTATTTCCAAAACTTTAAATGGTGAGAAGACTTGAATATATCAAATTGAGGGGTGTTAATTTCTCTCTTTCTCTCTCTCTCACATACACACACACACGCACACACACACACACACGCATACCATAATTTGTGACTAAACTTCTGGCAGTGCAAAAAAATTACATCAAAACATCAGAACAAATGAACTAAGCTGTTTTTCTTGGAATGTGTTAAGAAATTCTAACTAAGGGTAACCTGTGCCCCTTTTTCAATGATCTTGAGCATAAACGATGTCAGATTGGATAGCTTTCTCTTCTAAGGATGGGGCAGAATTTACTTATTTTGTTCAAAGTGAGAGAACAGACGGTCATTTTATTGATGATATCAAGTGATTCTTTTTAAAGGAAATAATGGGGCTTTTTTCAACCTAAGCATCACAGCTACTGATGGGTTCAAAACAATATTTCTTAGAATCCAGCTCAAGGGCTGCAAACATCATCACTGAATAACATGACATCATGCTCAGCAAAATTGTGATTAAAAATACCTCTTATCCTATTGGGAGGAAAGTGTTTTTTGGTCCAAACAAAATGTTCCTGTTTATTACTTTAAGGCAGTGGTCTCAAACTATTAGCTATTCTCAATTTATCAGCAAAACATTTTTTCCGCAAAAGCCAGACCATCATCATGCCAAATGCCTTAGAAAAACTTTGTTTCTAACGTGACTGCCTTAACATCCCAAAGAAACCATTCAGGCTGGAAGCCATACCTTCAGACAGCTTTTATAAGAAAATAGTACACCCCAGCTGGTGTGGCTCAGTGGATTGAGTGCAGGCCTGCAAACTAAAGGGTCACTGGTTAGATTCCCAGTCAGGACACATGCCTGGGTTGCAGGCTAGGTCCCCAGTAGTGGGCGCACAAGAGGCAAACACACATTGATGTTTCCCTGCCCCTCTTTTTAAAAATAAATTTTTTTAAAAGAAAATAATAGCCGGTTTTTTTTTTCTTTTTCTCAGAGTCATGTCCCTCAGAAGATCACAAAGGTCATTGATCATTCTTATTTTTGTTTACTTTTCTATCATTTTCTTCCTAGCCTCCACAGCAAGTTAGAATAGAAAAAGAACAGCTGCCACCTCAAAAACAAGGTTGTCTTGGGGGCACTTAGCTTTACGCAAATCAGTTTTGGGCTTCCCTCTGTATCCAATCACTGATGTGAATAAACTTCTTCCTTTTACCAGGTCAAAGCAATTAAAATGTATAATGTAGGCTGATATAACAGACACTCATAATTTTCAAGTGCGACAACACTCCCAAGAATTTTTAAGATTTTCTTACATGCCATTTGCTAGAGGAGCATTGAATAAGCAAGAATAGAAGGAGAGCTGGGGCACTGCAGTTTATGTTTACTAAGGAAGTCGTGTGTAGAGGGGGAACATAAGTCTGACTCTGCAATGTGTCTAATGGCTTTGCTTAAGGAGAGATGCCTGGAGTGGAGGGGTGGTTTTCAGTGCACATCCAGTTTTCCAGCACATGAACGGGAGTCCCTGGGTGTGTCCTGGGCTTCTGATGACCCATGAGGCCATCCTGCTCTCCTGATTTCTTTTATTTTTTATATATATAGTTTTAATCCTCACCTGATAGGCTTTTTGATTTTGGGGAAGGGGGAGAAACATTGATGTAAGAGAAAAGCATTAGTCAGCTCTGGGATCAAACCTGCAACCTGGGTATGTGTCCTGACTGGGAATCGAACCCACAACCTTCTGGTGTATGGTCCGACTCTCCAACCACCTGAGCCGTTCAGCCAGGGTCTGTGCTCCTGTTTTCTGAACAAGACTCAGCAGGGCAGCAATAAGTTCATAAGTGCTTGGGGAACACAGGCCTTTGGGAAAGTACCTTCTGGGTCACGTACAGTTACATGATTTAATACCTGACAACTGATATGACAACATAAACCATTTTACCATAAAGGATTTTTACTGGTAAATGAGGTTTTCAAGTCTCCCGAGACTGATTTGACATTGTACTCTCAGCAAGCCTTCCACATCGTATTTCTCAGTCAAATAGCACTTTCATCCCAAACAGTGTCCTCATTTAGGGTCAGTGTTCATCATTCAGATGAGATCGCTGGTCTCTTCGAGGTGGCAAGCAGCTGAAATGACGGGTTCGCAGCTTCCATGGCATGGGCGCAAATCAGCCTCTTAGAGCTCGCAGTAAAGAGCTTTTTGGCACACAGTGCCAATCAGCAATTTCCCCTTGTACACAAAGGCAACTGAACTTCCTTGCAACACTTTACCATTTTCTGCATAAACCTCTGTGACTTTGAGTTCATCTGTTAAAATGTTCTGGATTTGGAGCACCTATCAAAGAAAAAATATTTCGTTAATTTTTTCTAATCACTTAAAACGTAACTTTAAATATGGAGTCATTTCTCCAGAAAGAGCCTTAAGGTAAATCCTATGTTGTTCCAAAATTATTCTCAATATAAAACACATGTTCCTCCATTGGCAAAATGACAGTCCTACAGAAATAAGGCAAGAATTAAACAAGGAGCACAGCTTGGGTGTGAGACATTAGGGGGCAGGGGAGACTATGGTAAATAAGAGGGGAGGAGAATGTTAGTAATAGGCAAATTATTACCATGCTGGCATTCAGGACAGATTCTGTGTATTCTCAGATAATTAAGAATTTGGATGTTTATATTTAATTTTTGGTTTTTAGATGCTGGCAATCAAAAAAAAAAAAGTATGTCCCCAAAAAGAATATATGTCTGTACCACACTTATCCATTTCTCTGAACTTAAGAGCCCAACTCTAAATAATATTTTGTAAGTTTAGTTTCCTTCATATAGCTGAGAAGAAATAGGATTGTATCATGAACAACAATGAAGCAGTATGTTAGGCTGACTACATGCAATAGTTCATATTTGACTTTTTTGGCTGATGAAATGACAATTTCACATGATTCATTTTACTCCAACGAGCACACTGTACGTCTGGAGTCTGGGGTTGTGTTTTGGAGCTTCTACGTCCCGTTTGTTTCTCATCTGGAGAATGAGAGGGGTGGAACTAGGTGAAGTTCCCTTTCGACTCTAACTTTCTGTTCTCAAGCTTTGAGGATGAAATACAATGACTTGAAGAAAGGATGTGTACATATAAAAACATCTAACATGGCAGACTAGGAAGGCCAGTATCAGGATAGTAAAGGGTCCGTGGGAACATTTAAAAAGACCTCTTTAAAACGACTGACACCAAAGACAGATCTTTTAGAAAATTTCCGGAGGATTAAATTGTAGTAGTTACTGGGAAATAGTTGATGGTGCACCTTGGCTCAAGTAATTAAGCCTCTTTTAATAAACCTAAAGTATCTTTCTATACAGCAATGCATTAGATAACGGGTTGTTATTACTTTTTGCAATGTGTTAACACATCCATCATTAGAAATAAAGTATTTTTTCCAGAAGAGCAAACCAAGTCCATGCTATAGCAAATGACCCAAGTTCACCAAAGGAGCTAACAAAGAAGAACAAATTAGAATCTAACATTCTGCTGAGTTCCAGTGAACACACACAGTGTGCATTTCTTCAAATCTATTAAACATACCGTGCAGCATCCTACTAGTAAGAACAAGCAAGAGGCACAAAGGATTGCCATTAAACATAATCAAAATTGTCCTGTAAACCTAAAAATAAAGGGTATAAAGGGAAATATACATTTGGTTGTGAGTGTATTCTTTTTTCAATCCAAGACACACAGGCTATAAATTTTTTTTTTTTTTTTTTTTTCCTTTCCTGTTGAGGGGATAGCGTAAGACTGACTCTTAAAACTAAGCTTTAAGCCCTGGCTGGTGTGGCTCAGTGGACTGAGTGCCGGCCTGTGAACCAAGAGGTCGATGGTTTGATTCCCAGTCTAGGTCACATACCTGGGTTACCCACCAGGTTCCCAGTAGGGGGCACATGAGAGGCAACCACACATTGATGTTTCTCTCCCCCTCTCTAAAAATAAATGAAATCTTAAAAAATGAAATTTGATGTAGTCTACATTGCAGTAGACTACATGAAAAATAATACCATGTATTTGATGTAAATAACAAGTATAATTAGTACATACTGAAAACTCACAATAGCAAACTCCAGGTAAGTTATAGTAAAATTCAAATATCTGTGGCAAAGTGAAATTCAAGTTCTTATTGTACCGACAAAACAGTCCACTAACTAAAGACCATGGACACGAATAGGGTCTTTGGGGAGTATAACTAAAAGGTCTTCTAATCCAAAATAATTCCAGCACGTGATTTATCTTCCCTCTGCAGGGAAGGTTAGAGGTTGCCCATTTGCACTTTCGGACCCATCCACTGCATTAACTTGCACATATAGTGACACATGGGAAGGGGCAGTTGAATAGGCAGGCAGGTAGCCATGGCAATGAGGTACAGTATATTTTTTAACTTTTGTGAATTCCCAAGTTGGAGAAACTCATTAGTGAAATAAAGGCATGGACCCCCCTTCAATGCGGGCTCGCCTAACCCAGCCCCACGGGTCCACTCTCCACTCAGCTCTGATGCACGAAGACTGACTTTAAGGGTTCCCCTGCCCTCCAGCTCCCAGTTCGGATCCACCAAGGGGCAGCAGCAGCGGGGGGATGGTAGGGCCACGGGGGAAGTAGGGCCCCTGTTCTCCAGGCGTCCTCCCTGGGGGCCTCTGCTGGGTGGCTACGTCCCTCAGGCAGAGCCCAGGCTCCTCTCGAAGACCCGCTCCACACGCAGCTCTCTCCTTGTTCTGTTTCTGTAAGCGTCCCTGGCCCCTCGCCAGCCCTGGGCTACGCCATCATCCCCCGTTGACTTCCCTACACTCAGCCCACAACAGTGTACACAGTGTCCTTATTTAATCCCCTCATGTTACCCAGTTTAAATGTACCATCTGTCTCCTGCCTAGACTCTGTCTAAAACTCCTCCCAAAGTCAAATTCCTTTTTCCAGCTGGTCATCTGGACCATCTATCCATGTCCTCCCTTCCATTTGCCCACATAATTGAGAATTACATTTTCAAATGAAAAGCAGCTGGGAATAAAGTCGCTGAATGGATTCATTTTTCAAACTAACCTCCGATCCGGGAGGATGCTCTCCGGGGTGGAAGATTCTCATGGCATTGGGGAGGCATCCAATCCACAGGTCCCCTGTCACAGGGTCCACGGATATGTTATCCACGATGGTGTTAGTGACCACGGACTTTCAGAGTAAAAACAAGGAGAGAACAAAAGATAGGAAGTGAAAAAAATTGAGAGATGATACAGCAATATGTCAGGGAAACTATTGTATCGACCTTGGTCGCCGCACCGCAGGTGCCAGGGCACAGCGATTCTGCCCATTTCAAGAGCGCTCAGGGGATCCCGTCCGTGCTGGGGTCTGATAAGGACCGATGGGGGAGCGGGAAGATACAGAAAGCCGAGAAAGACTTAAAATTTCAATGAAATCATTTGGACTAACATCTGTACATGAACCTAAAAATGGAGGGAGAAAAGCAGTGTTAAGCTTAAAACAGTTCATCTCTAAAACAGCATGAACAAATGATATTTTTATAAGCATTCAGAAAACAACCAGGAAATGTAGATTCATTTCTGATGAGAACATCAGTGAAAAGTAGGCTCGTCCGTCAGCGCCTAATCACAGGCTCTGCAGCCCTAGGACAAATGATCGCCCCGGGGTCGAATTTTTGCCTTGGAGTTGGGAAGAAGTTTCTTCTTTCGTTTCCTGATGTTATTCAGCTCCCTGTTCTTCTGCTGTTTATTTGCTAAATATAAGTAGCAAGCATGTGATGACTGCACAGATTGCTGTCGCGGCTTTGCACCAGGATCGTAAATAACACCAACCATCCTTAATTCCACCATTCATCATCTTGGCTGCCTTCTACGGGGAAGAAATCACATCTATTTGTTTCCCTCTCGCTCTCAGTTGGAGAAGTAAGATCTACTGTGTACCTCCAACAGCGGCCAGCGCACCCCGGCGCCCAGAGACCCTGTAATAACCGGCAGTGATGCATGGCAAAGGCCAGGCAGTGGGCAGGCAGCTGCAGGGAGCCAATGCCACCCTGTGCTCCCTGCTCAAAATGAGAGCCATCCCCACAGGTCCCTGAAGGGACTAGAGGGCTCAAGTATGGTGGCAGAGTCTCCTTTTCACCTTCATGCAAATCCATCGCTCACTCGTACCTTGACAACAGGCAAGGCTGGCCAGAGGAGGTGGCTGAGCAAGCGCACTCTGGGCAAGATCTGCTCCAGGCCTTCTTCACTGGCGGAGCACCCATCTATCACAGTGTCAGGCATTCCGCTGTGAGATGTTACTTTCTTTAAACAAGGGAAATGTTTGTCTATAAGAATAACAAGGGCTCTGCTATTATCTTTGGAAGAGGTGATAGCCAGTGGGCGAATTCCATGGCAGATCAACCAGGAGTTGGGAGTAGGAGGCAAGAGTGAGAGAAGGGCACAGGAGCCTGGGGTCCCATTCATTCAACCCAGACTCCTGGTCTCCTGGTCTCCTGCCATGTGCTCTGCAAGGAGCTCAGACCCTGGAGAGGACAGAGTGAGCGGCAGACCCGGTTCCTGCCAAGGAAATGCTCGTGGTCCAAAAGGGAACCTGTGCTGGGCTCCTGCCTTGCAAACCTGCAATTCCTAGCAATGCTAACTCACCACCATGCACACACGTGCTGCATTTCACGCCTCCACAAAGCCAACTGGAAACTTTACATTCCTTGGTCAAGGAAACTTAATAAATTATTCTTTTTGGGAAAAACTATATCCTCTGTTAACAAATATCCCAATTTTTGGAGAATTGCAATTCATTGAAGTAGGACTAATTGATTGGCTGCCTTGAATTTTGGGGAGGGGATTATTTTCATTGTGGTAAAATATGCATAACATGAAATTTGTCATTTTAACCAACTTTATGCATACGATTCAGTGGCATTAAGAACATTTACGGTGTTGTACAACTATCACCACTATCTATTTCCAGAACTGTTCATCATCCCAAATAGAAACTGCCCACAAGCTCCCCTTCCTCTCTCCACCAACCCCTGGTAGCCTCTATCGTACTTTCTATTGTGAATTGACCTAACCTAGGTACCTCATCTAAGTATGGGATCCTATAATATTTTTCCTTTTGTGTCTACCTTATTTCACTCAGCATAATATCTTTAAGGCTCTTCCATGTTGTAGCATGTATCGGTAGGTCTTTCCTTCTGAAGGCTGAATAATGGTTCGTTGGATATACTTATCAAACTTTGACAGGACATAACCCCACTCGCATTGCACTGAACATTCTAAAATCAATCTCAGCACATTCCTTGGCACTCCAGGTATTAATTAACTGGCTTAATTCATATGATCCTTCAAAAGGAAGAATGACACTTCAGCTGCTGGGGTAGCTTCAGCTGAGCTGTGCCAAATGTGGTAGTCAAACCTGTAGTCAGCCTTGCCCTCAATATGGCCAAGGCAGGAGCTGTGCCCTTATCGTCGTACGTTGAATGTTTACTGGACTGGGTTCTATTCTTTAAAAATTCTTTACCTTTCCATTTACAGATGCACATATGGCTACAAGCACAGTTTGTTCTTATTCCCTCAGCCAGTATGAGTGTGTGAAATTCCATTTTACTTCAGCTAATACCAAACTAGCCCTGCCAATGATTTTTAATGTCAAACATAATGTTACATTTGATGTTGCTTCAAGGTAATTTTCCTGGAGTGAAGCCCCTCATGACACACTCCCTCAGATGTGCTGATGGGAACCGTGACAGGGCCTGGTGACAGCACTTCCTGCTGTGGGCGGTTATGGCGGGAGAGCGATGGCTTGTTTTTCAGGGGCAGGGGACTACGTTCACAACGCTCCACTTCGCTCTCACTCTCTCTTTCCTCTCTTTTGTGTTTTTACCTCTTTTGACCCAAATCTTCAAAATGGATCAGAATTGGCAGGGGTAGAAGATGAGCCCTCTAAAGCATGCCCAGCCCCATCATACTTATTGAACCAGTGTTTGTTAAGGGCGGTGGGGGGCACCTTCTAGGAACAAATGAGGGGAGAACAACTGTTTTGTGGAGCTTCCAGCCCTAGTGGGAGAGGCGGCCAGTGGAGATGGTAGATAAAATACACGGGATGTTCATAATAAATGCTGAAAGGGAATAAAGTCATAAAGGAGATAGGAAGAGTGAGTGTGTGTGTGTGTGTGTGTGTGTGTGTGTGTAGAGGGGAGCAGAGATGCAACTGTAGATTAGGGAGCCAGGAGAGGCCTCACTGAGGTGACAATTTAGTAAAATCTGAAAGGGTATGAAGGAGAGAACCATGGCCTTCGGGAGGAAGATCAGCTGGGCAGAGGAAACGGTGCCTCATCATGAGGCGGGGCCATGTCAGACAAGCACCAGGTACGCGCAGGCAGGAGAGGCTCAGCAGAGGGACAGGGTTGGAGAGAAAGGCAGCACAGGGACCAGCTGATGGGACACACGCAGCCACCACTGGCTTTTAGGCTTCGTAAATGTTGCGGAGAGCCCTGTCATTTTAAGTACCAGTTGAGGTGATTTCTTGGTTATTCTGTCAACATCAAGAAAAAAAAGAAAGTGCGAAAGGAAGAAAGAAAGGAGAAGAGGAGAAAGGGAGAGAAGAGAGGGAGGGAGGGAGGAAGAGAGGAAGATAGGTCCAGGAATACAATGCCAAGCTTAAAATTCACTGAAGTTGAAAGAATCAGAGTTTCACAGGTGAGATGTGTGATCTGCTGCTTCCTACTCCGCAGCTGAGTAAAAGTGAACAACAAACACATAAGATGCAGATGGCTCTTAATAAAGGAGTGAAAAATTGGTTCTCATCCACTCCAATTAGACAATCCTTTTTCCCTCACTTTTAGTTTCACAAATCAAGTAGAATCTAATTATCACTCTGCAAACTTACAGTGTTAATATATCTTACCTTCAATGGAGTTAAAGTCCAATTAGCATGCTTTTCATACACATGAATCGTATGAGCCAGAGATTCAGATAAATAGACATACCTTCAAGGAAGAAAGAGCATTGGAAGTGAGGACATTCTAAAGGTGACGGTAAAGTTGTGACAACCCTTCCTCGAGAAGAACTTTGCTTAGAGACTGGAAATGGAACCCATCTCAAAGCACGCAAAATTCTGAAAGAACTACTGAGTTTACAGTGCACAGAGGAGTTTGAATCCTGTGAAGTTATTTCTAAGGGTAGGAACCTAGTTGGCCCTAGTTAGCCCTGAACACCAGCTCTTCCATCTGGGAGATAAAAGCACTGCAGTGCTTCTCTTATTTTGTCAATGTGGCAGCAAGCCCCGGCTTCTGCCTCTCAGAGGAGCGCAGGCTCTCTCCGCCAGGCTGCAGGGAAGCCCTTGGACAATCAGCTCCTTGTTTTAGGCCAGAAGAGACAAGATGCTTACTCTGGATCTGAGAGGAGTCTTCCTCCCCTCCTACCCTGAGTCGGGTCCTGATGCTGTGGATTTAGTATTTTGTGCACAGGGCAATGCCGCACTCATCATAAAGACCTGTGAGAATCTGCTATTTTTGAAGACCAGGAGATGATATGAATAACTAACTGCAAGCTGTTCACGTTGCTATCTCCAAATATGTTGCTAACCCTCTGAAATTCATGGTGTTCCAAGATGAGGTGAATTGGCTTGGTTCAGGGCCACAACCAGATAATAATGTAAATCAGCTACATCACGAAGCCATCACGAAGCCATCACGAAGCCCGCTGCTTAGTTGACTTTCCTCCCCTTAGTAGCACTTTTTGATGAAGGAAGCAGTGCCTTTATTTACACCTTGGTGTGAGCTCTTTATCTTGTCATAAAGCAGCACTACTGACATATACACCTATTGCTATTGATCTCATTATACACTAAAAAAACCTTCCCTCAAAGCAAAGCTATTTAGTAGTACTAAATGGTTATCACAGTATTATTTAGCGATACTAAGTGTTTATCACAATATTGTTTAGTAATACTAAATGACTGTCACAATATTATTTAGTAGTTCTGTTTATCACAGCATTATTTAGCAATACTAAACAATGATCGCAGTAATATTTAGTAATACTAAATGTTTATTCACCCCTTTGAAATGTACTTTCCAGGTGCCCCCCCCAAAAAATTCAAAAGTATGTCTTCACCAAATAGAAAATTTTGATTTGATAAATTTTATCTCCTGAAAAATTAAGATATTTTACATTTTTTCTTAATTTCCTCTTGCCAGGATAACATGTTAAAAATGCATCAGGTTATTTAGAAAAGGAATATGTTCAAAATGATATCTAACAAGAACACAGGGAAAGGCATGACATTTTTAAAATTGTCCATACTTGCCATCAGGTGAAATGTTGATTCCATTAATGAAGTCAAACTTGTCTGCCACGACTTTAACTTCTTCTGGGCTATAGTAAACAACGTATGACAAGGCTAAGCCCAAATAAGTCTCCCAGGATCTCAGGTAGTGGTTGACAAAATAGTGGTCGTTTGTGGCGTAAAAACGCTCAGGTCCCAGAGCAACAATATCATTCAGACTGCAATTCAAACACATGTTCAGCTGAAAGGGTTGCATATTACAAGATAATGCATTGGTGTTCATTAGTATCTATTACTAAAAGCAAGATATGGGATGGAGCCTTCACTCTATCTGTATGGCAGAGAATTCATATGAAACCCGCCCCACCTTCACAGTTCCCCAAAACAATAATTACTCTCCAACACCCTAAGAGGTGGTCACAGTGTAATATAAAAGTCCCATTTACTGTATCTTAAAAAAGTGCTATGGCTTGCGGGGGAGGGAGGTTGTGTGTGTACATGTCTGTACAGATACTAAATTCAGGAGATACTAGGCCAGGAATCATTATTGAGGCAAAATTTATCTGTGCTCACATAGCACTCTCTCACAGAGAACAGTCCAAACCATCAGCAGGCAATAGAAAGAACACTGGCAATATTACGACTTGCATTTTCTTTAAAGCTCTGCTACTATTTCTGTGTGATTTAGGGAGAGTCATTCATTTCACATTTCAGGGCCTCAGTTCCCTTATCTATAAAAGGAGGATGTGATGGACTGATCTCTTTCAGCTTTATAGAGTCACTGCCAGTTTAAAGTTTCACGATTCTAAACTGAGTAAAACGTCCACGAACAACACTGCTCAGAAAGAGGATGCTATGGGTGTTTTTCTCTCTGATTCTGATTCTCTCTATGTTACTGAAAATCTAAGATATATGAGCCTATTTTTCCGCTTTAATAGGTACAACAGCGAGCACATAAGTGAGTCATTCTTTGCTGATTGAGGTGACAGAAGTTCCCTGGGGCCATTATCTGGGAGAGAATTATCTCTGCTCTGTTGCGGAGCTCTAACGTTGCTCTGGGCTGCTGGGCGAGTTAGATAAGTGTAAAAGCCTCAGTTTTCTCATCTGTAAAGAGAGGTTAAATGATTTTCCCAAAGTCATACAGCTCATTAGTCTAAGACTAAGGGTCAGAATCTTAATTTGTGGAGTTGCAATGTAAATTACAATGAGACAGTAGTGCCTGTCGTGTGCTTTGCAGGGAGTCTGCCACTCACCAAACCCTCACTCAATGGCAGCCACTATCGCTACAGGAGGAAACCAAGGTCTAGGAATTTAAGATTAGTCTTGATCTTAAATTAAGATTTAATTTAAGGCTCCAGGCATAAACCTGCAAACTAGGCGTCTTTTCCCTCTCTTTTTTAAAAGCAAATTTTCAAAATTAGTATGCTTTACAATCATTGGCTGTTTTTCATACAAAGGAGCAGAGCAGAATGGTTTAGGGTAATGGATTTAAAATCTGATGGACTCCATTTGCATCCTCCCTTTGCTTGCTATCATCTGTGGGGTCACAGGATGTCACTAAACTCTGAGCCTCAGTTTCCATGCTGTGCCTTGACAGCCTGTGGTAAAAATAAAATGATGTAATGAATGGAAAGGCCCTGGCACCATGCCTAACATATGGTAAATGACCAATAATGACCACTGTGCTATTATTAACAGTAACAAGCTTAAATTATAATAGATTAGTAATTAAAAAATAGATGGATATAAATAACCATCAAGTGCAAGGCAGAAAATATGCATGGGTAGTTCTTGGGTTGAGAGAGCAGAATTTCAATTAATTGCGCCACTATAGTTATTTTCAATTCTACATTGCCAAAGACCAATATTTTTGCAATGGGCCCAGAAAAAAACAATACTCTAACCCTGGGAAATTATGCAAGTCTGAGATTTCCAAGATTAGATGGTGAAACAAATATGTTTTCACTATTTCATAGCGGTTCCATTCACCAACTCCAGACTCAAGCTACCAGGATTAAAATTCCATGTGGGGCAAGTTAAATACTCCAGGCCTCAAATTTTTTAAATCCAAATGGTGTAACAATAAAACCTGAACAAAAAGGTATTTGTAAAAAGTTAATAAAAATAACCTGTTTAAATTGGTTATTGCCGCACCTAACATAGCTTAAGCTCATTAAGTGATTATTAATACTACTACCACTATTATTATTATAAGCTCAGCTCTCCATTCTACATACTTTTCCCTACTTTAGATCTTGGTATTTGGCACATTTTCAGTGTCCTCATTCTCCTTCTAAAATATATTTGTAGCACGACTGTATAAATAAACTCTCCCATTAAAAACTTTTCTCTGAAACTTCACCCGTTCTTGGGATAGAGAACACCTGGGCCATAGTTTCTAATCGGCCACTATTTGATTGGTTGACCTTCATCCAGTAACTCAATTTCTCTCCAGTCTGTTTCTTCATCTTCAAAACCATCAGGTAAAAAAGGGAGAGGAAAGGGCACTGGTAACACTGAGCTCAAACTATCAATATATGCCAGGCATTTTGCTAGGTACCTGCATGTAAATAACTCATAGTTTAAAAGAATCTAGATTTACAAATACTGAAGTAGTTGAATGCTGTGTGTGAATTATTCAAACAGAGGTTGGGATTCCAGAAAGCCATCATGATTAGAGGATAACATTGTTTTGGGGGGGGCGGAAAGTGCAGATTATTACCCTAACTCCATCCCTTGCCTCATGAATCAAATACTAAAGGAAGCAAGGAAGTTGACCTGGTGTTGGGGTGATGGGAGTCAGGGGTCCTTGAGTGTTTTTTTTCCATATTTCATGTTTTCAGGGAGACGGGACGGAGCTGTGTTCACAGGTCTGCTGTTTCATAAATCATGTGCGACCTCACTGCGGTAGAGGCAGTGCAGGGCTTGCTCAGAGGCCCCAGATTTCAGGCCTCCTCTAGGTGCATGTTTCTAATTCACAGAAACATCTAAGGTTCTATTTTTTTTTTTAAACATAAAAATAAGTAACAAATAAATAAACTTAAGGTGTGAAAGTCATCTATGAAGCTGGTTTGGGTCTGTTTTTGGACAAGAACGGCGGTTTTCCTTGGTAAAAGCTCTAGCAAACATTCTGAGGCCAGGCCTCGTAAGCCAGCACCCAGAGAGCCTGAGAAATGAGGGCGGGGGATAACAGGTCTTTTTTAAGAGGGTTGGATCCTCAAACATTTCTGCAGAAGATTTGGAGGAGCGTGTGATCACTAGAAGGGAGAGTTGAACAGCCATTACCCTCCTTACCCACCCCTCAGCCAAAGGGAAAACTAGAAGTGGATTAACCATTCACCAGTGTTAAAAAGGAAATAGAAATAGGATTTCAGTACTTAGGTAAGAGTTCATGTCTGATGGTTTTCAGATGCAAAAGTGATTTTTCTTCTTCTTGAAATTTAAAACACTCAACGGTGGTCTTAACATCTGGATGGTTCACCACCAGCAGGTACACGGTATTATCTGAGAAGAGATTAAAAACAAAAATCGAAACATTAACTGAGCTCTCAGCTGTCAGAACTGTCTCCAAAAAGCAATTTCAACCCACCTCCAACTAGTACTTAGGGTGTCAGGCAGATGGAATATTTTCATCTCTTTGTAGAGAAAAGCGTTTGTGATTGTTCCAAAGAGAAATGTCTAAAGGAGAAACCAGCCACAGTCTCTAAAAACTCCCAACTCCACAGGGAGAAAAATAGCCTCAAATTAAGAATGAGCAGCGCTTGACACTAAAACTCCAAAGAGCTTGTTAAGCTGTCTACTGTAGATGGTCTCAGAGAAATGCAGAGTTAAGATAAAAGAGATAAAGGAGGTGGGAAAGACTAATATGATATGTGTTCAGGTGTAATTTACACAGTATAAGAGGATAAATTCCATAAAAGAACACCTGAGAGAGTATCAAAGGAAGCCACTACTGTGAATCAGTGCAAATTTGGGACATGAAAGAGACCGGTCTAACTGGTCAAGAAGGAGGCAAGTAGAGTTATAGTCTTAAAAGTCAATAAGTCTTTGGAAACCTTTGACATTACCAAATTGGTGTTTAAGGGAAAATAATGCGAAGTTTCATAGATTGAAATGAACAGATTTGAGCAGAGAAGCCACCTCGGAGGCTCTTTATTCAACAAACAAATATATAATTTATTTTAGTTGATGTTAAGTGACACAAAGGGAAAATAAAATGGAACAAAGGGATGGAGAGTAATGAAGTTTTCTTCATGGCAGTCCAAGAAGTTCTCTCTGAGGAGGTGATATTAAAGCAGAGACCTAAATGAAATAAGAGAGGAAACCACATGAACATCTGGTGAAAGAACCTCCCAGGCTGAGGGAAGAGAATGTGCAAAGGGCCTGAGGCAGAAGCTTCTGTGGCACATTCATGTAGTAGGGTTGTAGTTGGAGTAGCGTGAGTGACGGAGAGTGGGAGGTCTGGAGCCACAGGCAGGGAGCCACAGTTAATCTTGTTAGGGCTTAGGGTAGGGATCCAGACTTTACTCGTGGGAAATGTGAGCCGAGGAGTAACATAACCTAAGGCTACAGCAGCAATCCAGGCATGTAGAGAGAGGGGACTGGATGGGGAAGAAAGGCAGGAAAGGACATGAAGGGCATTCGACATCATTCCTGATGCTGTCTGAGGAAAGAGGGGGTCAGATATCAAACATAAGGGAGGGTGAAAGCCTGGATTCATACTTTGCACAACAAAGTCTACCTCTAGGAATTTATCCTAAGGAAATATTCACACAAGATATATATACAAGAACGATATTTTAGCATTGTTTGCGATGAACATAAAGGTAGATACAGACCAACTATCCATTAACAGCCATTACAAAGTAGCTCAAAATGCACAGTCATAAAAAGAATTTAATGTTTAATGCAAAAGCAACTTATAGAAAGGTTTGTGTAATATTTGTGTAGCATTTCCCCATTTTTATTTAAAAGTATATACACAGGCCCAACACTATATCTCTTTGCACTTAAAAAATATTTTGAAAATAAAATATAATGTCGATAAATACATACAGAGATCATCAAATGGAAAATTATATATATAGGGAGGGAAATCATGTCCTGTAGAAGAAAGGGAAAATCAAAAGATGGAAAATAATTTTGCCACATTTTGAGTTGAATGTGGCTATAGCAGAGGAACCAAATAGAACTACCAAGTAAGCTGAAGGAATGGGACTGAAGAGCTGATTTAAAAAAGAAAAGAATACCCCATTAGAGGTGTTCTACAAAGTAGGTACAGTTATAGTTGATATGGCTGAACTTCCTACTTTCTGAAATGGAGAAAATACAGAAGGTGCAAAAGAGCAGTCCTTTAGAAAATGCTCAGAAATTTTGACGTAAATGACAAAACAATGAGCAGGAGAGAAAACCTGTGATAGCATCAGAGGGAGGAACAAGTTACTTGAAGGACAAGTGGTCAACTGCATAAAATGAGGTTGAGGAAGGCAGAAAAAGAGGGAGGAAAGAAAGGAGGGGGGAGAGAGAGAGGAAGGGAGGAAGGGGGAGGGAGGGAGGAAAGAAGGAAGAAAATGAAGATATAAGGGATGAGGGGCAGCACATTAAAATGTGGAGAAGCAGTCTGAAGACAAAACAGAGGAAGCAGAGGACAGGGAGCCACTGAAGGGGACGGGGCTGAGAGGAGGCTGACCATAGTGACTTTCTTTCAGTGGATCTATAAGCTTCAGGTGGCTTATGTTAGAAAAGTCTATTCCTGTACATGCCTGAATCTGTAAAATGGTATAAAATTTGAAAACCTATACTATTAGGGCTGAATATTATTACTACAGTAATTATTGGGATAATGTGAATGCTGGTAGTATTTTTTAAAACTAGGTGCTTCAGAAATCTTAAATATTTTAACAGTCTCAAGCATTTAAGCAGTTATATATTTAATGAACACAGGGGGTACATTTAAAATGCAGAATAAGAACATTATTCATGATTGTACTTTAATTGAATAAAAAGAAACATTTATGTGTTAACTTTTTCTGTTTGTTTTTTTTTAAATTTGGTTTTATTTCTAGGGAACATTTATTATCATTACCTTTATCTGTGAATGTGCTGATCCCGTGAGGGTTGAATGAAGACGTATTAAATTTACTTCCAATGATCTTCAGTTCTATCACTGTTGGATCTTCCTCATTCAAGTCCATCAAAAGTATTTTTCCAGGGTTATTGGGTTCAAAGCTCGTTATGTCAGGATATTTTAATCCCTTATGAATAATGAAGGAGAAAATACCAGGAACATTACAAATGCTGATGGAGGTGGCAGATGGCACGTGGGTTCACTCCGTCTGCGCCACGCAACGAGGTCCCCGGGCAGCCCCTTAGCTGGCGCATGCAGCAGGCCCACAGGGGGCTCTGGGAAGTGCATGCTCCGTTGGGGGTCCCCACGCACCAGCACAGACCCATCAGAAGCAGCGAAGCTATATGAGTCCCATGGCACAACTACCAACCCAAGAGAGAGGTTAAAAAATGGCAGAATGGACCAAAAGGACACTTGCTAGTGGGCTTTAACAATATAAACAAGGAATATAAGGGAACATCTCAGGCACAGAGACTTAGGGGAAGTCTGCAATTAGAACAACATAGTTCTTAACTGGTTTTAGACATTGGCGCCCTGTGTGTGATTTGGCTTCAAATATGTACTCCGTTGCTTTAAAAAATGTTGCAGGAGACTCTTGTAGAGGAATGATTCGCCACCTTCATAAGAGAAAACTGGACTAAATAAATTACAACTGGCGGCAAAGGGTTTCAATGGCTGACCTGTATACGGTACCCTATTAACTTTGTCATCCTAGACTACATGGTCATCTTCTGTTTGGGGCTACACCACTACCACAGTGATTTTCATGCATGAGAGTTTCCATAAACATGGTGGGTTCTCCCTTCAAAATTGGGAAATACGGAATAGTCCACCAGCAATTTTATATTAAAAGACTTATTCTGAAAAGTACAATAAAAAAGGTAAAAATCTAAATGATGTGTGAGGGGCTATAAAAGTACACTAAATTCAGCAAAATATTTGTGTACACCACTTAACTAATTCAAGGGACAGAAAGTTGAATAGGAAGCCATTCTTAGACTTACTAGGCTCACAATTGTTACAATGGAAGATAAGGTAATACAGGAGTTCAGTATGCACACAGGAATACAAATATGCACGGAGCTCATACAGTCATAATGATAACAGCCGTGAAAATGAATCTATAGTTTGTTTTTTGAACCATATGACTGCTCATTTTATTTGAAGGTGTACATCAGTATATAGAAGGGTTAAATGAAAGACAAAAACTTCTGGTTCTAGAAAATGGTATAGTGAAACAGCACACTTACGGAGCTAATCAAAGCCAGTCCATTAGGAAGTATCTCCAAGTCTTCAGAGCCGTTTTCTGCCAGGAAGGGGAATAGATGGCACAGATTGTTTCACGCTATCACAGGAAGCTAGTGGTCCTGTTTTTAAATCAGCCCTAACTTGAAAACAGGACTATATAGCATCTCTCCTTGATAGGTTCGGAATAAGCCTTTCACATATTTTTCCAATTAACTAATGTAATTATATAAAAATTAAAAGACATGAATATAATTAAATGTAATTACAATTTACATTTAATATATTTGTTTTAAATTGATGAACTAAAACTTTTTTCTCAGAGTCTGAAATCTCATATAAATTTTATGTAAATTTACAAAATGTGCAAAAGGTACAATGATTTGAAAACAGCTTGCTGTTTTTTAAAAGACACAGAGTAAACTACCAATATATACTGATATTATAAATATTAGTAGCTCCAAATATATATTGATATATATTAATAGTTCCAAATCAAATAAACTCTTTGAAAACCACATTGGAAATATAAGCAAATTCTAAACCAGTTAAAATGAGGATACATTTCATATGAAGAGTATGCATTTACTTATTAATTATGAACATCAGTAAAATATGATCAAGTCAGTTATATTTTAAATACATGTAAATTTTAAAAATTCCAATCAGTCTAGAAACAAATCAGAACTTTTAGTTTTGCTTTGATACTCTTAGAGGGGATGTTTGGTTTTCAAATATCTAATGATATTTAATATCAACATCATATCTGTTTTCTAGGGGGAAAAATGCACTATAAGATATCTGACCAAGTTTATCCATTCTAAATGAATAAGTCATCTGGTTTAGCCTTTCTAACATTAGGCAACTAAGATAAATAATTTAAAAAAAAACAACAACAAAGAAACAAAAAAACCCCACGAAACAACATAAGCATAGACCTCAAAGAAGCCGTCCTCAAATAACAAAGCTTGTTGGTTGAAACCAGATGGGGATTCAAGCTTTAGGATACTCCCCATTGGTTGCCTACCAGCTGTTATACCCCTGCCCTTCTATCTTTGCTGACAGGGCCTGCCTCCTACCACGGAGGGCCCATAACAACTTCCCCAGTTTCCTTTGCAGCTAGGGCACTGGCCAGTTGTCTAACTCTGACTAATGAGACCTAAGGGGAAATGTGTTGAGAGCCTCAAGAAGCCTTGTGGTTAATTGCAAAAGTGGGTGAGGGCTTTTTAAAAATTTACCCTTGCCCTGGTTGGGTAGGTCAGTTGATTAGAACGTCCTCCCAATATGCCAAGTTTGGGGTTCAATCCCATCAAGGCACATACAAGAAGTAACCAATGAATGCATAAGTGAGTGGAACAACAAATTAATATCTCTCTCCCTCCCTCTCTCCCCATCTCTCTCCCTCTCTCCCTGTATAATCAATAAATTAAAAAGAATTTTTTAATTTTACTCTTTACTCACTGCTTTTTCTCCATCTTCTCTCCTCTGCCATCTCCACAGGTTGTATTACTATAAAATCAAACATTGTTCTATTGTTTTACTAAACAGACCAAACAAAAACAATGATGAAAACTGTCAACACCTTGGCAATATGTTAAAAGACAAGCAATTTATTTATAATAAAATTAACTGACTTGATCATATTCTTCTGATTTATAGTTTTATTTTTGAACACAATTTAACAGGTGTAGTAATCACATAAATAACAAAATAATACTGCAAGTTCAAATGGGATATTTCCCTCTCTCACATACTTACCTATTCCTTTAACTAAATTACACTTAGGAAGTTCCACTGGTTTTACTTCTCGGGAAGCATTAAGTCGTGTCCTGGGACAGGAAAGAAAAGAATAAAATATACATAAAAGTATTCAGATATTACAATTAAGTTGCAAAGGTAGTAGCCAATAAAGTATTCCTTAACTTTACTTTGCCTGGGTTTCAACCCAGGGTTTGCGGTCCCAGGCAAGGCTGGAGCAAGACACATGGGGCCTGTAGGTACAATTAATATTAACTAGGCAGAGGTGAACAGATATATAAAGAAGAACATAATGTCCTCTCCAGGGCTCTGTGCACTTCTGCTGGAAAAGGAACTGTTTCACCAGCTGTGTAAGGATTCCTATGTGGAAATTTGGTAAATAGCAACATGGTTCCAATTTATTCCATTGATGTTTTTGGGTTGCTGACAGATGGGCCTCCAGCCCACCTGCCTGGTCGGACTCCAGAGCCTGTACTGGGCATCTGCTTTCGGGTGCGTTACTTGAAAAATACAGGTGTGCTTAAAAGGATGTATAACTTCAAAAGATCATACCTAAGGCCAGCATATAAAAAGACATTTCACACAAACACACCCAAAAGCAACTTATTAAATCTGAGTGCATAAGCATCTAGGGGAACATTGGAGTAAAGGACAAAGGGAAAAAGAACAGATGTGAGAAGGAAGTAGGAGCAGGCTGCCTGAGACAAGCAAAGCTATCGACGAGCTGTTGGAAAGAAACGCACTACAGCCTTAGCACAGCCAAGGGATTTAAACAATAAACAATTTGATAAATGTATTATCATAGTCGTAGTGAGCATTAACAATACCTAAGAATCCCTGGAAATCTTATTTGGCTAAAGGCAGACAGGCCAAAACAGTACTGATAATTTAGTCTCACAGAAGGAGGAGGATGAGCTAGAGGTCAATGGAAACTTTGGACAAAATTCTTACCAACCTGATAGAAAATGATAGGAACTTAAGGGCAACTGATCTTTCATTATGCATTCAGGGGGAAAAAAAGTATAGTATGTTCCTACCACCATGCTACTGACTACCAATCCTACCTTCTAAGGGGTTCAGACCTGAAAGGCTAGGAGCAGAGCCCGGTAGCTGGCTTTGTGAAAGCACCACAGTTCATCCTGATGCACAACCAGGGTGGAGAACCACCAGTCTGGTGGCCACGGATCCCGAGATGAGGAAGGCCTGGCCTGCAAGGAGCTGGTGGTTCCCTGAAGGAGGGGCTTGAACTTAGAAAACAGACTTCGAAGGAAGGTCGGGATCTGCTCCACGACCTGAGAAAATAAAAGGTATTTCAAAAATGAGAATCTGAGGTACAATCACAAAAATTCACAATAAAGAAATAAAAAGGGATAGTGATGGAACAGTGGCTTGAAACTGTTCAGACTGTGATGCACATCAGGAAAAACATTTTGTAGAAAAGAAACAGTACACACACCCTCGTACTGCACAGATCTGAAATAAGGTTCAAAAAGGAATGCTCACCCTGATACATGGGATAGAGACATCCTTAGCTCTTTGATTTAATTCTATTTCATTTATTTTAAAATGCTGGTTATGATCTGCTACATGAATTTTGTGACCCACCACTTGGGAAAAAATGCTGGTCTGGAGAAAGCTCAGTGAGTGCATATGGCACCCCAGGAGCTCAAAGGACAAGGTGCTAAATATGAACCAAGGACAGTGCAAAGAGTGGCATGGAAGAAGAGATTTGAGGATGTGAAATTGCTGAATGGGCCAAGACTTGTGAAAAATGTTAAGGAGAGCCGAACTAACTTAGAATCAAAACCACATGAGAAGACTCAGCATACTTCCTGGCTCTCGGGGTTCATTAAACGTGGTGGATTCTCTGAGGGCAGAGAAAAGCTGAACTACTCAGCCTCTATTCTAATCCCAGCTCTCTCTCATGGCGGATCACGTCTAACCTGGAAAACAGAGGACGACCACAGGTAAGACACATCCAGGGTCAGTAAGGAGGCATGAACGCAGCACAAAGTTGCTGACTTCAAATTTGTGGCCAACGCAAACCATGTCTCAACAGGATAATTATTACTACTACATTTCAACTATATACCCTCACTTAGTCCACAAACACCTTCCTGAGGCATTATTTTCTCTATTTTACAGATGGCTAGGATTAAGTGCCTTTCCAAGACCACAAAGTGATGAAGTGGTTGAGCTGGGATTTGAACTCAAGTATGAATGCACAGCTCACATTCAGTCCTCTGCCCAAGCAAAATTTACAGATGGCAGGTGCTTCAAAGCCAGTGGATGCATCAAAGGGCAAATCTGCATGTGTTGCTATAACTCTTCTCATATTTTTCTATCTTGTTCTCAAGTATTAAGAAATACCTTGTCAACGCCTTGGTTCACTCCCAGTGTTCCTTGTTCACTCCGGGTCTAAGGGATAAAGGGCACTGTTGAAAGTGTGTCCCTGATCCACAAGCCTCTGAACTCTGGCTGGAAATCACATACTCCCTACTGTGGATTATCCTTTGTGAATACTTGTTTGCTTGTTACAAAAGCAAGCGAGGATCTTCAACTATGCATTAAGACATCCATTCTGAAACTTTCCTTAGGGCCAGATTCACCCTCATTAGTCTATTGTCTGCCACTGCACACTCCTCAGTCACTCAGTGTTCCCTGTGTAGACCTGGTATGTGCCAACACTTGTGCTCAGGGCTTTCACGTTGCTTCCTTGTTGAATCTCCTTGGTCACCTTTGAGGCAAGGATTAATATTTGATCTGTTTCATAAGTAAATAAACTGAGACAGAGAGAAGCTAAGTAGTATGGCTGTGCTCACTTATTTAAAAAGGTAGAGTTGAGATTTGAAGTTAGGTGTCATGATACCAAGGACACTTGCGTCTGTTGTTTTCACTTCTTTTCAGTTGCTCATGCTTTTCCTTCTTCCTAGGACACCCTTCACCTCCCAACCCATGGGAAAAACTCCTACATGACCTCCTGTAGTTCTTCCTCATCTTCTTGGATAGGGTTAATAACTCCTTCATTTATTCCCAGGAAACGTCACATATACTTCTATCAAGTCTCGCACCAGAGTGTTTTACAGTTATCAGTTTTTGGTCTTGCTCCTCACAGTAAGCTCTGAAATCTGTAACTGAACCCTAGTCATCCCTGAGACTTCCAGCACACATCTAGTGCTCCCATGAAGAAGGTACTCAATAGATGCTTGCTGAATTATTTCGTGGAATCAGTAGGCAAGTGTGTCAGACAAAGCACATGGTGTTGATGGCATTGGCAATGTAGACTGGCGAGTTATTTGTCTTTAGCTTAGGGTCTCAGTGAGGCAGTGCTACAAGGTACATTCAAGTATCACTCATTAGGTGGATCACTCATCAGTAGGTTTTTGTGATAGCAGGTGGCAATCATAAAAGCTAATTTTCAGGTCCTTCACCTGTGTGGCTATCACCTTGGAAATACCAGGGACAGTGCCAAGACACCCTTGTATTGTTTCAGATGTTTCTCCCAGCCCTAGGCCTGTATAACTTCTGTGAACCTGCTCCACTCCTATACACCCACCTCTGAATAAGAAAAAAAGGGTGCATCCAGTGGAGGTCTGGTGTGCCCCTGATGCAGCCCTCTGGACACGATCTCTTCCCCTCTCTCCCTTGGGCAGATTCATGATCTTCTCTGGGCCTCAGGGGCCTTATCTCTAAAATGGGGATAAAGGTGTTGTACTGATCCTCCAGTATCTTTTGATCTGGTTCTAACATGGTTGATGCAGGAATTGAATGTCCTTTAGAGAAGTGCATGCAAATCCCCTGGGGAGCTTGTTAAATAAGGCTTATTTTGGTTCAATAGTGTAGGGTGGGACCTAAGATTCTGCTAGTCCAGGGAGCCCGCTGGTGATGTGCTCGCATCTGGTCCATAGCCCCTTGGAGTAGGGAGGCTGTAGGGCCTTTCTGCCTGGGCTGCTCCAGCAGGCTCTGCTCCCATCCTCCATCGCCCTAACCACCCATCCTCTCAGTCCTGCATTGCTCGTATGCCTGCTTGTCAAGACCGCTTTCTATTCTAAAACCAGAGGTCCATCCCTGTCCCACTTTACTTTTCCGTCCTCGGTCATCTGATTATAGATGGGAAGTTCAAGGACTAAAGCTCCCTCCCCACTCAATGGATCCAGGCACTGAATGTAACACAGTCTAAGTTCTTACTTACCAACCAGACCCCAGGCCTTCCCACTGCAGCATCCCTACGGTGAAGTATCTCCTGCAGACACCCTATCCGCACGGGGAAACCACAGGCAAAGCCAACAAAGGGACTCTCAGAGACTGGCGATGGCTTCAGCTATGACCTTAGTGTACTTTGGTCCTTCTCAGGAAAATAGAACCAGACTTGGGGCCCTGAATCCATTTTCCCATGAAAACTTCTTTGTTTTCCTATATGAGCTTCCCCTGATGCCCAAGGCCAAGACCCATCTTCTTCGGGGTGAAATCTGAGTCCTGGTGCAAGTCAATGGTACAGAATAGCCCTTCTCCAACGGTCTCAGAGAGTCATGCAGGACATTCATGGACAGTACCAAAAAAAGGGAGTAGAGGACATGGGCAAATAAGTCTGCAAAATGATGCCTTAAACATCATTTTCTTAACTGAAGGACTTTTCAAAGCCTCCAATATGCCAGAGAACACTGCCAATCTCTGGGCAAAGGCTGTAACAGACAACATTCCCCAAATTTATTTGTTAGAGGAACCCATTTTTTCATGGAGCAAGTCTTGAGATTCATGTTCCAAAGTACAAACTTGGGGAAATAGTAAGGTTGAATAGAACAAGCCAAGACCTCATACTGAGAGAGAAACTTTTTAGGATGGAGGTGGTAAAGCTACATGTTTACATAAAAACATATACAAGGTGCCTAAAGTGTCCTTTCTTAGAGTAAATTAAGGATGTTAAACCAGAAGGATAGACCCTCCCTCCTTCACTGCAGCTCTGTAATTCTGCGGAAGACATCTTCATGAGGGACAGCAGGGAGAGTGCAGTGGAACAAACCGGGCACAGCTGCAAATGAAGCCTGCAAAGGAGGAGCTTAGATTGGGTGTTAGATGGTTCCCGCTCATTGCATTTCTTTTCGACCCACGGGATATCACAATGCACACATATGCTGGAATAAATATATATAATTCCCCTTTTGTAGCAAATAGTACCATGATTCGTAAAAATTCACAAACTAATTTTCACATAATTTAAAACCCCAAATCTCTCTTTCTTTTTTCTAACAGCTGGATTCCAAAAATAACCAACAATTAGAAGAAAAAAAGAAAACCAATAGCTTATTTAAAACAACAACAACAACAACAACAAAAAACCAACCTTCTGAATGTCAACTTCTAATTAGTCCATAGGGTTATGTAATTTTTTAAAAAACCCAAAATGTTCTATTTGATTTTTTGTAATGTTTTACTTCAAAGTAAACAAATTACTTGTCGTCTAAGTCTTCGAGGTTAGGTGATCTCTAGACTTTGAACCCCTGCAAAAAAATTACCATAAAACTACTGATACATTCTTATAAGCTAGCCACTGCCCAGCCCCCAGTATCTAACAATATAGAAAATACTTCGAGGGCAGCAGAGCATTAACATTCACTGAATAGTTACTACGTCCCAAGCACTGTTAGTTGCCTTCTGTTATTAAGTGTGTATTTAGTACGATTTCAGGTGTACTGAAGCAGCGCACGTTAGAGACCAACGGTGACTTGCCTAAGCTCTCACACAGTAAGGGACAGAGCAAGACCCCAGGGCATCAAATGCTAGCTCCAGGGTCCACCTCCTCCCACCCCCGCTCCCCACCCAGTCCCCACTGGAGAGCGCGGGCCAGGCAGCCAAGGTGGGAGCTCTGTTCCCTAATTCACACAATGTCAGGGCAACCCCCAGTCTGGTTATCTGTTTTGAACAGAGGTTGAGAAGTGAATCCGTAGCCAAGGCACACGGATCTTCATGAAAAATTAATTTGCCTACACCAGCAACTTGGCCACTCACACCACGGACAGCGCACTCCGTAGTCCCATCTCTCGGATCTCGAGCAACGATGGAGGTGTTTCCAAGTGGCAACCGAAAGTTGGACAATCACTTACGGAAGGCCTGCGGGATGTGCCTCCCCGACTTGTCTGGAAGACTTTCTGTTAAGAGCCTGGACCCCCACCTTCGGGGGTGAGGGCGGGGGCGTCGTGGGCAGGCGGGGAGAGGGGTGGGGAAGACCGGTGCTGCAGCCCTCACCACAGCCCGACTTACTGGTAAGAAGACCGGTAATCCTTGAAGAATATCAGCGCCAGCCCCAAGAGGGCAAACGCCGTCACCTTCACCATGGTCTGGGACAGAGAACGGTGAAGAGGTGTTCTCCCGCGGCGCAGAGAGCGTACTAGCTTGCAACCGGAGTCCCACCTGCACGGCGGGGATTGGCCCTCCCGGCCCCGCCCGCCGGGCCCCAGCGCACCACGCCCCTGCGCGCACCGACGGCGCTGGCTTCGGGTCGGCACCTGCCTGCGTGCTCCCGGGGACTTTAAAAAAAGGAAACCATGAACAGCGTCTAGACCAGGAACGGAGGGGGCCAACAAGCAGGTCAGAGCTCATGGAGAGGGTTGGAAAGGAGAGCCAAGCTTTGATGAGCGCTCACTTTGTGCCAATAAAGGTCCTAATCCTTGTGGGTCAGAGGGATTCGGCGACTTGATCCCCGTGACTCAGCTAGAAAAGACCTGGAAGGCAGGGAAAGCTGTGATTGGAGCCCCGAAGCTCTCACTTTACTTTCCCCAGCATACCACTGTGTGCCCCTTTCAAACATCTTTCTCTCAGCGCCATCCCTGACCTTACAGCTCATTCGGGATGTGGCTCCAGTGTCCGTTCATTCCAGCACTCGCTGACATTTGAGTACCTGCGATGTGCCAGAAACCAGCGAAATATTATCACTGCTGCCTGTCTAGTGCTGTGGCTAACGTGCACACTCTATGGAGAAGCATAAGGCGGGAGAGGAGATAGGGAACTCTGAGATCCATTTAAGGAAGGGGAGTCAAGGAAGGCCTCGCTGAAAAGGGGATGCCTCAACGATGAGCCAACAGCTGAGCCTAGCCAGAGAGAAGGGGCCTCTGCACGCCCATCGCTGCCGTCACAGGAGCCACGTGTTTCCTGCTTCCCTAGTGGCCAGTCCCTCCCTTTCCCTTGGGCCTGTCCTTATTAAGGGTTTTGGTCCCAGTTACACCTTCTCTCTTACAACATCCATCTCTTCTTTTTTTGCCTTAAATATTGCCATCAGACACCGAAATGCTTTATTGTCACTCATAGTTTTCTGGGGAAAATGCTCTTGGATCCCACATTCTAACTACTGTCCTTTTTTCTACCCCTGTAAAAAAGTAAAATCTCTTCCAAAGACTTTGTCAGCAGCTACTGTTTCCATTTGTATCACTTCTTGTAACAGATTAATGATGGCCAGAAATTCTTTCACACTCTTCCAATTGAGAAGTGGGGTATAGAATCGCTCCCCTCAACTTAGTGCTAACTCCATGAATGCTTTGATTCATAAAATATAGTAGTGCTACTAAAGTTTGAAGGCATAGCCTTAGATACCAGCAGCTTCCACCTCCTGTCACTTGGAACACGTGCTGTTTAACCTCGAGCTTCTACAAAATAACCTGACCACCCCACTGGAGTGTCCACGTGAAAGGCCATGAACACATGGAGCAGGAAAGCAGCCAGCTAAGGCCAGCCTTCTAGCCATCGCCATCTCTACTAAGGCAGAAGACATATGAGTGAAGTCTTCGTGGACACTCCAGAGTAGTCCAGCCACCGAGTGAATACCACTGAAGCACCCCAGTTGATACCCTGTGGAGCAGAAGAATGGCCTGCTGAGCCTCACCCCCAAATTCTTTACTCATTGCTTATCAGCATAAGAAAACAATGGTTTGATTCAGTAACTAACTTTAAGGAATATCTCCAATCTCCCATTCTTTACTTAACCCATTCTAATATAGCTTGTGTTCCTTTCACTTGTCTGTAGAATTTGCTTTTATTAAACCATCCATAACATCCATGGTATCAAATCCAGTGGTTTCTTCTCTGCTCTAATCATACTCAACTTATAACCACATTGGGCACTAATTACTACCCCCTTAAAAAAAAAAAACAAAAACTTTCCTCTCTTGGATTCTTTGCAGGGCCCTCCTGACCCTGACCTTTAAATGATGAAAGCCCCAGGACCAGTTCTGAGATATTTTCTCTTTCTACATTCTTCCTTGAGGAGGTCCCATCAATTCCAGTGGAATTAAGTGCCATCAGTTTGCTGGAGTTTCCAAAATGTACACATCCAGCTCAAGCCTCTTTCTGTGGCTTCAAGAAAATCATACTTAATACCTCGAAGTAAAGTAGCAAACCCCACCTCCAACAACCTTCAACATGACCCCATCTTTTTTCATTATTTATTGTTTCAGAAATCATCTTGTTAATTTGTGATCCGTTGCTGAAGAATGGAGTAGAAGCTCACTGAGGTTTGTCTTGTTTCACACTGTAATACCCAGAGATAGAAAAGAATCTGGCTAAGAGTGGCCCCTTTTTAGACATTTAATGGCTGGTTGGCTGATGAACACTCACCTTGTATTCACTGGCTGGCTGTCTGGTTGACATTCCCACTGGGGTGTCTAATAGTCTCTTCAAAATGTGTCCAAAGCAGAACACGTTCTGCTTTTGATTCTCCCATCCCAACATTTTCCAAACTCTTCACATGTCAGTAAATGACACCACTACCATTTAGTTTCTCAAATCCAGAATCTAGACCTCTACCTCCATCCCTTTCTCTCATACCTCCTTGCACCAGAACATATCAGTCCCATGGGCTATACACCTATATTAATTATCTACTGCTGCACAACAAATTAAGAGAAAACCTAGTAGTTAAAAACAACAAACATTATCATCACATAGTTTCTGTGGGTCAAGAAATCTTGGCTTGGCACAGCCGATACCTCTCAAGGTCTCTCCTGAGCTGGGAGCCATGCTGGCAGCCAGAGTTGTGAAGGTTAATTTTATGTGTCATCTTGACTGGACTAAGGGATTTCTAGATAGCTGGTAAAACATGACTTCTGGGTGTATCTGTCTGTGAGAATCTTTCTAGAAGAGATTAGCATTTGAATCAACAAACTGAGTAAGGAAGATCTTCTGTCATCAAAGCAGGCTAGCATGATCCCATCCTTTGAAGGTCTGTATAGAGCAAAAAGGTGGAGGACGGAGGAACTCGTTCTTCACTCAGCTGAGACATCCATCTTCTCCTGCCCTGACACATCAGAGCTTCTGATTCTTGGGCCTTTGGCCTCTGGAACGTGCATCAGTAGCTCCCTCATTTCTCAGGACTTTGAACTGGACTAAATTACACTACTGGCTTTCCTCGGTCTCCCGTTCTCAGACAGCATATTGTGGCATATCTCAGTCTCCATAACTATGCTCATTGTAAATCTTATTATCTATCTCTCTATCTGGCATTGGTTCTGTTTCTCTGAAGAACCCTAACGCAGTCTTAGTCTCATCTAAAAACTGAACTAGGCTGGGGTGGAGGAGGATCTGGGATCAACCTCCAAGATCACTCACATGGTTCTTGATAGGCTCCAATCCCTTGCCACAGGGACATCTCCTCAGAGCAGCAGCGTAACGTGGCAGCTGGCTTCCCTTAGGGAGAGGAATCTACAGAGCAAGACAACATGCCTTCCCCCAAATGGAAGCCGCTATCTCTTAATAACAGCCTCACAGTAACATCTCCTACTTCTGCCATATTCTCTTTGCTAGCAGGAAAAAAACTCCCACCCACATTCAAGAGGAGAAGATGAAGTCTTCACTTTTTGAGGGGAGGCATATCAAAGATGAGTGGATCTATCATTAAAACCCCCTCAGCTTCCAAATAAATCTTGAATCAGCCCACTTCTCTCCAACTCTACTGCTCTCACTATGGCCCAGGTTACTATTACCTATGTGCTCAACCAACCTCTTCACTGTTTTCTCCTTAAAGCACTACCCTTCCCTCCGCTCCTGTCTCCTAACTGAAGCCAGAGTATTTTAAGAATGTAAATCAGATCATATCATTTTCCTGCTTAAAGCCCTCCCTCTCATAGCTTCTCATTTTACTTTCTGATCATGGCCAAAAGGCTCCCCATGACCTGGCCTGTGCCTCTTAGCTGACCTAATTTCTTATCAGTAACTCAGTGGGAGGTTCTAGCAAAATAAACTTTCTTTTCATTCTGCAAACATGGCAAGTTGAGTGCACATCCCCATTTTTGTCCTTGCTGTTCTGTGGCTAGAATGCTGTCCCCATCCCCTCATTTACCTGCTCCCTTGCTGGGGACCGCTTTGTGTGGTATGGGAACTGTAGCCCCAGGTGAGCCAGGCCTTGAGAAAGGGTCTGTAAGTCTCGACCAGACAGACATAGCACGGAGAGTTCCCATGGGAAATCTGGCCTAAAGAGTGCATTATATTTACTGAAGCTTGCCCCGCTTTGCACCGCCCTCATAGGTAAAAATCAAGTGTTTAGTCTCAAAGCAGGAGAAAAGACTCCTGAGCCCCTCAACCTTGGTTTAATGGCCATCTGACACCAGTACGTCTATCAGACCCTAACCAAGGCTGACTGATCTTTGTGTTCCTTTTACTGTTATCTATAGCTCTTTGGCGTGGATTGATAAGCTTCGCATGTATGCTGTATACCCCTGCACAAATCATTCTCAATAAAAGCCATTTCAGAGAAGGGCTCAGGGCATCCCCACTAGAGAGAATCGCCACCCCCTTTTCTTGACAGGCAAAGGTGTCTGGAATGACTCATTGTTTCGTCCGTGAAGAATTGGCGTCTCTGCAGGATGGAGTCCCCCACATCTGGCGCCCAAACGGGGACCCTACCCTTCCTGAGCTTTTCTTTCTTGTCATTCAGGTCTTAGTTTATATGTCACTTTTCCTGAAAGACCATTTCCAACGTTACCGTCTACAATACCCTCCCTTGCATCCTCTGCCTCCCACCAGTCACCAATACCCCAGAGCTGATACCAAATGATTAGTACAGAGGTACAGACTGTTAGAATAATGCCATATTTCTGGCTACTTCATAACGCCCCATAATGCTGGGGTCCCCCACAATGCTGACCATTCCCTTTCACCCTTCCTTTACCATGATCCAGCAACTAAGGGGTTATTGTCTGGCATGGCAGAGTCTCTAGACTCTTCTCCCCATAGTGTCCTGCTCACCTGTGACTGACTGAGGATGTGCTATAGAAGGTTGTGAAGGATTCTATCACCCCTGCCTTCCCAACACTTCTTTTTAAGGTAAAGTATAGTTAAAATATCGTTGACAACATGGGGTTCAACCTAATGATTAAATTCCTTACAAAGTGATCACCAGAATAATTCCAGTAACTATTTGTCACCGCACAACATTATTACAATATTATTGACTATATTTTCTAGGCTGTGCATTACATTTCTTTAACTCATTCATTTTATAACTGGAAGTTTCTTAATCCCTTTCAGCCAGCCCAGCACCCTCTTCCCTTCTGGCAACCATCAGTTTGTTCTCTGTATCTTTGAGTCTATTTCTGTTGTTTTGTTTTCTTAGATTCCACATATAAATGAAATCATAGAGTATTTGTCTTTCTCTTTCTGACTTTTTTCACTTAACGTAATACCCTCTAGGTCTATCCATGTTGTCACAAATGACAAGATATTATTCTTTCCATGGCTTAGTAGTATTCCATTGCATATATATATACCATGTCATTTTCTATTCTTCTATCAATGAACACTTAGGTTGCTTCCATATCTTGGCTATTGTAAATAATGCTACAGTGTACATAGCATAATCTTTTCAAATTAACATTTTCATTTTCTTTGGATAAACACCCAGAAGTGGAAATGCTGGGTTTTATGGTAGATCTATTTTTAATTTTTTGAGAAAACTCTATACTGTTTCCCACAGTGGCTGCACCAGTTTACAATCCCACCAACAGTGCATGAGAGTCCCCTCTTCTCCACATTCTTGCCAGCACTTGCTATTTGTTGACTATTTGATAAAAAGTCAGACAAGTGTAAAGTGACACTTCATTGTGGTTTTGATTTGCATTTCCTTGATGATTAGTGAGGAGATATTTGCAAATGATGTATCATCAGATAAGGGGTTAATATCCAATATACAAAGAACTTACACAACTCAACATAAAAATAAACCATCTTATTAAAAAATGCAGAGGACCTGAATGGACATTTCTCCAAAGAAGACATAAGGCGGTCAACAGAAACATGAAAAGATGCTCAACATTACTATTCACAGCACCCTTCACCGTACAAAACCACCTTGTTCATTTGTTTACTTGTATGCAGGCTGTCTTCCAGTACTGGCATGGAAACTTGAAGAGGGCATAGACCTTGGCTAATTTGTCATCCACCTTCTTTTCCACCCCTAGAACAGTTTCTGGCACACAGTGGGTACTCACAAAACTGGAGAAGAAATGAAAGAATGAATGAATTGCAAGGGATGGGAGCAAAAGGAGGCAGGCAGAGCAGGAACTGAAGGGTGGGTTGGGGAGTAGACAAGAGAGGCCACTCTCTTTTCTCCTGACCCAGTCACCTTATTAACTTGCTAATTCATTTATTGTATAAATTATATAATACATGAATATCCTTTCCAATTTGTTGACTCAGTGAGAACTTAGAGCAGTAATTCTTAACTTTTTTTGAAGGGACCCAACCAGCTTTAAGACTGACAGATGCAGTAAGCCCTCTCTTGGAGTCATACAGCCACGAAACCCTCATATTTGATTTCAGTGGTTTCACCCACCATTCAGAACTCCATGATGATGAAGACTAGGCATGAAAAACCCTTGTCTAAAAGACAAGTAAAAACTCTTGAGTAGTTAATGCCATCCAGTGGGCTATCACTTGCTTTGAAATGGTCTGTTCTCTGTGGAATTCTTGCCTTGGGCCTTTGCACCTACTCTTCTGTCTAAACACTTTTCTCCCATAACCTGTCTGTTGCCCAGTTTTGATACGACCAAATCCTACCTGCTCCGCCAGTCATCCCTTTGGAATTTACTCCAGCTAGTCTTGCTTGACCCTTAAATATTAAATACCTTCCTCCTATGTCCTTTGCATCATGTTCCTTAATTATTCTTACTGCTTTATTATTAATACTCTTTTCTGTTTTTCTCACTAGGCTGTTAACCTGTGTAACAATGCCTTGTTTATCGTTAAGCCCTGATGCCTGGTACGGCCCTTAACATGGGCTAAGTGCTCAATATATAGTTGAACAAGTAAATGAACATGTTTGAAAACCATTATAGGAGCCCCTTTAATATATTGGAATACTTCAGTATATCATATTGTGTTGATTTTAAAATGCTATCAGTTGTTGATTACTTTTTTATTCTTTTATTACTTATTTTATGATTTTATGTACCACCAAGAAAAAAAACCATCAATTATCTTACAACTAAATTCTAAGAAACTATCAATTAAGTAATAATTTCCTATCTCAGAGTTGTTAAAATATGTAAAAAATAGTATATTAGAGTCTATGAAAATTTTAAATTTATGGGACATTATGGAGCTTTTTTAAAAGACACAATTTTTTTATCACCAACAATTTATAACCCAACATTAAAATAAAAGCTCTTATAAAACATTCAGATATCATTGTGACTTTTATAATTCCTTTCCTTTCCTTCCTCAGTCCTCATGGGCTAAATATTTATATGCATATGTTCAAATGTTACTTTCTAAATATACTTGGTAAAAAGGTTATCTGCTAATTCTTTTATTTTCCCATTTGAAAAAATGCCCTGAGTATTCTGTTAATGCATTGGCAGAGAGCCAAAGCCAAATTTGGGGAGTTTCATTCTGTGCAGGCACAGAAGGGTTAATTTAGTGGCTTCACGGAGTGTTCTTCCACTAGAGGATGCTGAGCTTCTTTGGCAGTAGCTCCAGTGTTCTCTGGTGTCTGAAAGTTCAAAATTCCTATGTCCTAATAACTCCAATGACACCATTCTGCATGGATACATAAATAATGTTGTATTAATTGGATATACATATGGCCACAAATAAATCTTAATCCCTATTCACATAATATTCTAAAATATATTCCAGATAGGTGATAAATATAAGTGTTCGGAAAAAAACAATGAATCTTTTATAAGACAACAAGAAAGCATATCTTATAACCCATGCAAAGATTTTTTTAACAGGATACACAAAGCCACATCTCTAGGGGAAAATATTGATAAATTGAATTTCATTAAAATGATAAATTTTCTGTTCATCCAAAGACATGACTGAGAAGGTGAAAAGACTCACCAAAAAAGTAGAATATATTTTCAATACAGATATCTACAGAGGACTCAGACCTATAAATCAATAAGAAAAATAATGTTAATCCAATTTTTCAAAAGGACAAAATTGAACACTCACTGCACAAAAATGGCCATTAAACATAAGAAAAGATGTTCAATTCTATTAGTCACCTGAGGATTTCTAAAAATCACAATGAGGTATTCCTACATATCCATCAGAATAGTTAAAATTTAAAAAAAAAGAAGAAGAGGAAAGAAAGAAAAACTGACACTGTTAACTGACAAGGAAGTAGAGCAACCAGAACTCCCCAGCACTGTACGTGAGAGAGTACAGCCACTTTGGAAAACCTCATCAATATCTACTAAAACAGCACATAAGTATTCCCCATTACCCAGTAATTCCAATTCTGCATATATACCCACCAGAAATGCATATATATGCACATTAAAATACATTGTACAACAAAGTTCATTGGAATGTAGTTCATAATATTAAAAAAACAAACGTAGCACACAAGTTTATTAATAGTAGAATAGGTACATAAATTGCTGTATATTAATACAAAGAAATACTATACACAATAAATGAAAGGAATTAACCACTGCAGCCTGCTAACTGGAGGCTTACAACAACAATGGTTTACTTATTGTTCATTCTACATGTCCATGGAAGTTTGGCTGCAGCTCTGGTTCCTATCATCACCAGTCCAGGATCCAGGCTGGCACAACAGGCTGTATCTAGAATATTGCCAGTTTGAGGACAAAGAGAGACATACTGACTCTTAAAATTTCTACCTGGTAAGGACATGTGGTCACTTCTACCAACAAACCATTGACCACACTAAGTCATATGGCCACTGAAGTTCAAGAACACAGAGATTTACCTGCCCACTGGGATCAACATACCAAAAAGAGAACCAGGGTGTTTGGGCAAGAGTTGCCCAGCCTACTCAGAAGTTGAGAAAGTGAGTGTCCGGTTTCTCTCCTGGGCAAGAGGAAATCATGTTGAATGCCTATATTTTGTTTCTTAGAAGCAGAAGCTGAGAGGCAATTTCAGAAGCACATGATTTAATGAGAGAGTGCCTATTAGGAAAAATCCTGGAAAGTGAGGGTAGCAAGATAAAGATAAGGACTGAAATATTTACATCTGTCCATGGTAGGGCATATATGACTTTATTACTTCCACTAATTACATATGTATTATGTGTGTGACCATTAGCATATAACATGACTGTTTTGATTATTAGTGGGATTCTCTAGAATCCATTCATGAACAATTTATTCTAAGACCTTGAGTTTACTTTCTACCCACAGATAATCTTTAGATTCCACTGCAGAAACCGCTACTTTTTTTTTTTTTTTTCCTGTAGTGGAAATTGCTACTAGTCCACAGAATGCTCCATCTGCTCTTCATTTAGATTGTACACCTTAAAGGAATCAATGAGTTCTGCAAGTTTATGTGGTTAATCAGTTGGCTGTTAGGAACCGCAGGGGTCCTCTGCTGGGCCATGCCTGCAGCTCAATGAGCACAGTTTTGTGGTAAGTATTTGTATCACCAGTTCCCAAAGTCATCCCTGATGGACTGAGCTTTTTCTGCTACGTCTGTTCTACACAGTATCAAGCTGAGTGTTAGAAGTTTCCATTACATTCTCTGCTCCTACTTCAGCACGTTCCTCTTGGTTTTCCTCAGTTGGACGACTTGTCCTTGACTGTGTTAATTATGGTCTTTTATGTCTCCAGTAAATTGCTTTCCTGAGCAATTTCATTGCATGGGAAAAATGAATTCTGGCAAAAGGTAAGTGATTTGTTTTCTTGCTATAGGAGGCCTGCAGTATTGTGACAAACAATATGAACACAGTACATCAATAACACCAGTGTGCACCAGGTGTTCTGTGATGGTGTGATGGAGAAACTAAATCAACACTTTCCGCCTCTTTTCCAATATCCTTTGGGTGCAGTGTTTTAAAACACTGGCTACCTATCAGGACGGTGTGAGGAGATTTTATAAAATCCCCATGCTCGAACCCTGCCTGGGCAGGAGGTGGTGGGACTCCATCCTTCTAGTGTGCCTTCCTGCCCTGTACAGGCAGAAACTAGAACCTATATTTCTGCCACTCTCTTGAAGCCACAGCCCAGTAGGTAACTGAGTGTCTGCACATCAGAATGGCTGGAGCAACACTCGAATTTGAAACTAATTGAGGAAAGAGGCAACAGCGCAAGCATGGTTCGCTCCTGAGGACCTTGGCCGCAGACACGGCTCTGACCCCTGTGCTGCTTTGGATTCCTCGAGCTCTGGTCTTCCCTCTCTTGGCTGCGACTATCTCCACTTCTACCAATGCTGCAGAAGGTTGCTTATATCCCCACGTCCCCATCAACACCTGGTGATATCTAGCCTCTTAATTTCTGCTAGTTAAATAGAGCTAACGTGATGTAAGAGTGCTGTTTTAATTGACACCTGTCTGGTTAGTAAAGACTCTCAACGTCTTTTCATGCGCTTTATTCCGCCACCCCCCAACCCCCCGCATCTTCTGTAAATTCTATCTTCACACCATTTGCCTCATCCTTGGGGTTACTATCTCCATCCTGTTATTCTCAAGAGTCCCTGATATATTCTACTTACTAATACCTTGTCAGTTTAACATTGCAAACAGTTATCATTCTTCTATTAGTCCATTATCTTTGTCAATGCTGTCTTTCCCTGAATGAAAACCCTCAATCTTGATGACTCAAACTTAATCAATATGCTTTCCTTAAGGTTTATATGTTGAACTTTTGTCTCAGAAGCCCTTCCCTGCCCTTAGGTTGTAAAGATTATCTTCTATTAACTCTGAAGCTTATAGACCCTTGTTTGGTAGTTTCCTAGTGAGGTTCAGTGTGACATAGTTTTCTTTCTTTCCATAGAGTGAGTACATCCTCCCAACACCATGCCCTAAACAAACATCCTTTCCCTATTAATTGGTACTGCTAACTTAATCTTATGCTAATTCCCTAAAGAAAAATATGTCTCAGATCTTTATTTCTATTCCATTTATTTGTTTTTTCCTTGCACATATGCTAAGTCATTTTTATTAGGCATATCCCTGCCCTTCATTTTATTTTTTGAAGTTGACTTAGCTTTTACATATGTGTGAAAAACCTATTGTGAGATATATCATGTATACCTTAGTGTTTATAAAATACATATGTATAATTATAGAGTAATTATAAAGAAATATGAATGTAAGCTATAGTCCAGATCAGCAAATGTAACATTGCCAACGCTCTAGAAGTTTCCTGTGTATCTTGCCCTGACCACAATTGCCATCTTCCCTAGAGGCAACCAGTATCCTAACTTTTTAAAGTACATTTTGTTTATTTATTTACTAACTTATGTACTTATTTATTATTTTTAATCCTCACCCGAGGATATTTTTATTGATTTTAGAGAGAGGGGAAGAGGGCAAGAAAGAGAAAAACACTGATGTGAGAGAGAAACATGGAATGGTTGCCTCCTGCGTGTGCCCCAGCTGGGGGAAGGGAACTGAACATGCAACCCTCTCGGTGTGCAGGACGGCACTCCCTATTCTCTTTAACTTAACCGCCTATGCAGGCATCCTTAAATGAACATTGTTTAATTTGGTCTGTTCTGGAATTTTCCCCAAATAAAATTATACACATGTATTTATTTTTGGTTTATTTAGATCAATATTAGTTGTAAAATTTATCCCTGTCATTGCACGTAGCTCTGGTTGTGGTATACACTGCTGTATAGTGTTTCATTACATGAATTAACTATAAGTTACTTATCTATTTTAACTTTATCAGCACTTGTCTCTAGTTTTTAATTTCCTTTAATGTAAAGATTTTTAAATTACTAACTCAAGTTTCTTGAATGGTTTTAGAATTATGATTTCCAAACTCTTTTTGAGTCATTTTAAAGAGCTGTGGTTGTGGACACTAGCTATCTACCCAAATCCCTCCTTTCTGGGCACAAGGTTACCCAGATGAAGTAAACTTCCCAGCTTCCCTTCCAATTAGGTATAGTCGTATGACTACGCTCATATTAGTAGGATGTCAATGGAAATAACTTGTCTATATTCTTGAAACCACTTGATTTAGAGTCACTTTGTTACAATAGCTTAGTGCGACCTTGAAAACGTAAAAATTTGAACCTAGAAGTTGGATTATAAAAATAACATTAACTCCTTAGTTCGACTAGAATTGAGGAAACAGAGTTCAGAGGCTACCCAGTTTTTGTGAGCAAGAAGCTATGGCGAGTTTTTTATGTAAGGTAGCCTCAGCAGTCAGACATCATCGTTTCTACTATATGTATTGTTCACACAGGTCAGCCATATTCCACGCGGGAGGGAGCTCCACGCGGGAATGGGCACCAGGAGGGAAGGCTCATTGGGGCCGTCTTGTAGCGTCTACCATGTTGGTTTTGTTATCCCTACTACTCTTTTTCCTGAGCTCAACTACCGCTAATCATTACCCTAGTATTGACACCCATATCTCTGATCATTTAAACAGAAAGACGTGGAAAGGGAGGACAGTGCGTCATTGAAATGCGGCATTCATGGTGAGGGGCATCCCTGTCCTTCCCGAGCTAGGTGAGAAAAGAGGCTCAAAATAAGGACATAAAGATTGGGAGTGTCTACATGCAGAGGAACCTCAGTGCCTTCTGGCTTTCCGAGGCCCTCCTGCCTGTGAAAGCCCACATAGGTCCCTCCACAGTCAGATCCCCCACATCTTTCTGGGGATTTTATCAGCCGCCTTTTCCTTACTCGGTCTAGGGAGAAGGTAGGGCGGGGCCAGCTGTCAGGAACCCACCAGCATCTAAATTCCCTTAGGTTTCCCACCTCTGACTCGCCATGGTCTCCCTAATCTGGTAAAATTTAATTTAGTGGGGACAGGAAAAACAAAAGACCATAATTTTTCAAAACTGGTACACATGCTCAGTTATAATTTTTTCAGTGTCCACCTGATTGTTAAGCTTTTGGAACTTAGAATCCAAGAACTGACTATAACATTCTGCTGAGTTATTCCTCCCCTGAAGCAATGAAACTTCGGCCTTACTCTAAATCAGAGAGTTACATGGGCCAAAAAGTAGAATTTTACCCTGCTACAAAACTTTTCAGCAACACGTTCATCTAACAGAGCAAAATTCTCTAGGGAATAAAGAGGCCTCCCCAGCTCTCTATTCTCAGAAGGGAGAGATAGACAAAAAGAAAAAAAAAAAAAACCAAAACACCAAACCAATCCCTTTCCAATAAAAGTCAGAGAAAGGGAGGGGGTAGGTTGTTTGGATATGCCAATTTCCATTAATGATTCGCTAAAGGCTGTCCTGGTGTTTGACCTAGAGAGGGACGTTTCTACTAATTCTAATAAAACTAAGGTTAAGTTGATCCTTAAGATAGAACTTTAGGCCAGAATCATGTTATTTCTGATTCCTCAGGGCCAACTCCATAGGACGTTGCTTAATAAATAAGTGTTTATTGCATTAACCAGGAAAATGAGCCTGAAGTACTGAAAGGTAACATCTCTGAGTCTCCGTCTCATGGTTTGGAGCCGAGCTGAGGACAATACTTCAGATTCAGAAATCACTAGAATAGTCTCCCCTTACCTGTGGGCAGTATGTTCCAAAACCCCCAGTGGACACCTGGAGCTGTGGATAGTGCCGAACCCTATATATACTATGTTTTGTCCTATACGTACATACTTACAAGGATGGGCAAAAGTAGGTTTACAGTTGTGAGTATGCAAAAGGTTATTCTTGTGTTATTTATTAATTATTGTATGATTTCTTTGTATTACCACTGTAAACCTACTTTTTCCCACCTCTGTATTATAAAGTTTAACCTATAAATTAGGCACAGGAAAAGATTAACAATAACTAATCAAATAGAACAATTGTGACAATATACTGTAATAAAAGTGAGGTGATAGCTCTGGGGCCATTGTTAGGTAAAACAAGCATTGCTTCAACACAAGCGCTATGATTCCACATGACAGTCAATGTGATAACCCAGGGGGCCACTGAGTGATTAGTGGGCAGGGAGCATAGACAGCGTGGAGACGCTAAACAAGGGGACAAGTCACGTCCTGGGCAGAAGGGACTGAATGGCTCAAGATTCCATCGTGCTATGCGGAACGCGGTGCAATGTAAAACTTTTGTTTATTTCTGGCATTTTTCATTTAATAAATTTGGACTGCGATTGACCATGGGTAATTAACTGAAACTTCAGAAGGTGAAACCACAGATAGGGTCAACTATTGTACAGAGAAAGACCTATCCCAAACGAAGAGATCAGCCCTGATTGCCCTAAGCGAGGCCTCTCTCAGTCAGGATTTCCTGCACCTGAATTCCTGTGTCTGTACTGGGGAAAATGCAAGTTTGAGGAGGTTTCTGGGGAGTCTCATGGTGCCAGTTCTTGCTTTTATCCATGCACTGGGCATTTGATTATCAGTTTGTGCCTAGCACAATGAAGGCAGAGAAAGGGGTGGTAAGTATTGGAATGCTAGCTTTTCTCCCAGTCTAGATGGCGGAAGGTTCAAAACATGACAGTTCTCGGGGGTGATTTTGCCACACAGTTATAAGGAGTCCTAGGGAGCTGGACACCTCACTCACCACATCCTCCTGTGGAAAGAACATTGGGGATGCTAGAGAAAAAGAGTTGAGAGATTTGGCTTTTTGCTGGACTGTTACTATCTTGACTTTCAATTTGGTGACTATTAGGTAACCTCGCTGCTTCTTTACTTCTATCCATAAGAAAAGCCAGACATATTTTTGTTGGTGTTCATCATTTACTTGCAGTCCCACTTCTCATAGAATGAGTTTACTTTTACCAAACATGTAGACTTTTCGGATTATCTGGAGTCTAGAGCACACAGTACAGAGCTTTGTGATATATGGTTCCTATGAGAAGCTTCCTGTTATATACCGAAGCCACAGTGCTGGCCTGAAGCACAGAGCCATTATTGACATACACAGTGCTTATCTGGGGCTTCTCAGACAGAACATTATGGATTTGAAGAACCTGCCAAGAGAAGATCATTTGTTAGTACACTGTATGACCAAACAGCTATCGGTGACATTTTCCTTCCCAATTACTCTAAGACTAATATCTTTCTCAGAAATCAGTAAGCTAAAATTTGTTTATCTTTAATCATTTTCTTCTGATGAGGAAAGTATTAATGTCCTAATGATATCTATGCAGTCCTGTGGTCTAGTTTTCTGACATTAGACATATCTTCAGCAGAAACACAGGAAGGAATGAAAAAAGGACATATAGTTAGTAAGCCATCCCAACCTGGTAGCCAGTAGGAATGTAGTCATCCCAGCTGGCATTCCCTCCACTCCAGAAGTGGCTAGGAAGCATAAAGAACGCATATTTAGGAATTCAATTGGACTCATCCTTACTTCATACTGCTATTTATCCCCAGGATCAACATACTTTAGGTTGCTAATCAATAAATATAGAAGTGCTCAGGTTTCCAAAGAGACCAGATGAAGTTCATTCAAACAGGATGCGAAAGGAATTAAAGAAAACCAATTCGAAATTCACAAGTCATGGGTCTATAATGACATCTCTTATTAGAATAGTTTAGTTGAGTTTTGTTTGTTTTTTTATTGTAAGGAAAATCCTCCAAGTTCATCTCAGGTTCGTTACAGGAAAATAGTCAAGCTTGGAACTCATGTAGAAAACATTAGCTTCAACCAAAAAGAAAGGGTGTCAGTGATCGTGAAGAAAAGTCTTATCTAAAGTAATCGGATGATTACACTTGAAAACACAGACACGTAAAAGATCCTGAACAATTCTCAAATTGCTGTATAGACTGTATTTTCAGTCTCTTAAAGCAAACACTTTTGTTGGGTGTCTGTAGAATAGTTATCAATTTTGGGTGGGGTACATATCTGATACAAGGGTAGCGTGCTAGTAGTTCAGGGCAACAATTCTTCAGGCTTTAGGTTCAGGCTGGCCTTTTGTTTCTCTCTACATTTCTTGTTGTTGCTTTTTCTTTCTTTTTTGAAGAAGCTGATATGACTAATATGTTAAGAGAAACAATTTTTAAAAACTGAAGAAAAGGAATACAAGGGAGGGCCCCCCTCATAAAAAACCACAAAATTATCTTCTGGAGGGCGAGGCGAGTGTTCTAGGAACCCATCTGTATCAGTGTACCTGCAGCCTTGTTCTGAGAAGCTGCATTGGGCTTCTGTGAATATTTTTTTGAAGACTCTTTTTTACACGTTGGCCCATTTCATGACGGGTGATTTATGAGCACACTAGCCCACAGTGCGCTGAGTGTTCAGCAGTTTTTGACTAAAAATGGCATGACCCTTGTGCCCCGCTCTCCCTATTCACCAGATCTCACCCCCAATGACTTTTTTTTTTGTTTGTTTCCCTGGATAAAAAAAAGTCCTCAAAGGGAAATGTTTTGCCAATGTGGAAGAGGTGAAACAAAAAATGGAAGAAGCGCTGAAAGGCAGCAACATCATCGAGTTCAAAAACTGTTTTAAGTAGTAGAAAAAACATTTCCATAGGCGTATTGCATCAAATGGAGAGTTCTTTGAAGGTGACTGAAGTTTAAACATGTACAAATAAATATACAATACTTAATAAATATCTTCCGGTTTTGGGGGATCCCCCCTTGTATTGGAAGCAGAGATAATTGTATGTACTAATTCACCCACGGGTCAATTAGGAGGCCAGGGTTTGGCTGGAACCCGGATTCAAACATGGTTTCTTTCTTCAAACCTAATTGCCTATCCTAATCTCTGTATTTAATCACAGGACCTGCCCATCCCCCTGTTCACACTCATCCTGATCCTGTTCATTACACTCTTTTCCCCAAAGAATTTATCACCTTCAAACTTATTATGTAATTGACTATTTCTTATGCTTTCTATAAAGAAATATAAAAATATTTCTTTACTGTCTGTCCCCCTCCCTAAGAGCAAGGATTTTTGTATATTTTGTTTGCTGATAAATCCCAAGCATGAAAACAAAGTCTGGGAATAGTATATGTGTTCAATACATTTTTGTGACTAAATATCTCAGAGTATATCTGCCAAGAAGTTATGTCTATATTTAAATTCACTTGAGTTTTTTTTATTCTTAAACTCACTGCTATAGAAAATGCAATGTATTATGCTTCTGTTTTTAATGCCATGTAAACTTCAATGGTATACATTATCATTTTAGAAGAGATGTTAAATAACACAGATAACATCTTTAAAATGAGACATTCTTTAACACTACCATATATATTAGAACCTGGTGATAAAAAGTTGCTTTTGTTTTGAGGCTACAGTCATTGAAACCCTTTCATTTGAGCTTCATGTCTAGTCATGTGAAAGAAGTTGGTTCCATACATCTCTCTCCTCAGGGCCTGCTCTGAGTCTCCATCCTGACTGAAAATATAAATAGCAATCCTGGTCAATATGAATAATCAAGTACATATTTCCCCACTATTCCTAGTGGTAAAGTGGAGCTTTTTCTAGGATAGGGTGCATTGCCTAACACTGATGTTAAATTGGTACCCTGTAACCTGAAAGGGCTTATGGGCTATGATCTCCTCATCCTGGCAAGACCTTTAGTCTTTCCGTATGTACATCTGCTTATTTCTGGAACATTATGTGACCCACTAAATTCTCCCAAGTCACCTCAACAAGTTGTCTTATAGCCTTGCCTGTGAGCTCAGAGAAATATAGGAACTTACTTCTGACCCTGGAGGATCCTCAGGGTTATAGATGAACAGCTTCATGGCATTAGGATGGCATCCTGCCAGAATATCTCCTGTGTCAGGATCAACAGTTAAGTTATCCATGAGCATGCCCAACTGTATTACCTTCCAACAAAAAGAAAGTCGTGAAGATGTTGCTCTGACTTTCTTCCTTACCCCTCCTCCCTTGCACCAGTTCCTTCTGGCTCCTGAAATTAGTATTGCTAATGGACTTGGTTGCTGAATTTTAGAAGTGCAAGCATACCCTCACCATCATTTTTTTTTTAATTGACATGTTTCCTTCATTCAGGGAGTGCATTCCTAGGTCAAGCCATGGGAACTAATATAAGAGGCCATGTTGTGTTGCCAGCCAGGGTACTTCTACCTTCAGTCGAGTTAAATCCCAGTTATCATGCATTTTCATTACATGAATGTTCTTGTCCATTACATAAGCTACATAGATATACCTTTGAAGTAAATCACATTTACATTTAGGCAAGTAACATTAAAAGATGACACTAAATTGTATTTTGGTATGATGTATAAAAATTCACAATAGTTCAAGACACACTACAATGGCTTTCTAAACCACAGCAAAAAAAAAAAAAAGATAATGGAGTGGTATTTTTAATATTCTTGAAGTGCTTTAAATAAGCTTTGAGTATATGATATGACGATAAAGTAATGAAATTGGTGTTTCTAGATGACATATAAAGTCAATCTCATTACTTGGGACTCTTTTAATTGAATGAAGGTAAGTAGACCTTTAAATTGAATGGAGGTAAGTGGACCTCTTATAAGACAAAAAGAGTCTATACTTCCAAGAACTAGACTTTGGAAAGAACAATCAGATGGCCATGAAACTCAATCACAATCATTTCTAAAAGGACCAAGGACACTTAGTGTTGTTTTCCACAGGTATCATCTCTATTCATTATCTCAAATTTATGTTGTTATGGTACTTTTCTTTTTTAAAAAAACCTTCCATTTTAAAACACTTTAAAAGAATTTTCCATAAAAATTCATGATTCATTAAAAGTATTTTCTCATAGAAAACTCTACTGCAGAGAATCAGTAAGTCTGAAATTTATACAATTGCAATGTCCAGTCTAATTTGGGCCTCCATTTCTAATAAGAACTTTTGGGTAACTGAACTTAGTATAAGAGGTTAAAGGCCTTCCAACCTCATAAGGGGCAGAGGTAGTATACCTTCACTTTCCTTTTTGGTGTGTTAAGTGTATTTTCTAGAGTTACATAAGAAAAATTTTTAAAAAGGACTTTATATCCTTGAATTGAAATTCCTCATTTCATTTGGGGGGAAGCCTAAAGGACAAGAAGGCAAATGGTTTGCTTAAGATCACACATTTAGTAAAAACCCCAACTACTGCTGATCCCTCCACACATGTATTGACTACTTAAGCTAAGGAAGGAACCCATCTCTTAAGGGAAGGAGTCCACTAAAATGTCAAGGCCAAAGGGTAGGAAAATCATAAAAGAGCTCACTTACTTTTTGTCTGGTGAGATTGTGATCCCATTGGCAGAACTAAATCCTCTGGCCACTACTTTGACTTCTCTTGGACTATAGAAAAGAACGTAAGTCCAGTGAAGATCCATGATCAGCTCTAATAGTGACAAGTAGCCGGTGAGATAGTGGTCTCTGGTGGCATAGAACTCTTCTGGTCCGAGAACTACAATGTCATTCACACTAAAGTGGAGAGAGAAAGAGAGAACCCATGGGGTATTTTTAAATAGTGATTGTTGTCAAAGTCACCAAATCTCTACAAAGACCAATATGTTCGTCACTTTGAAAAAGTATACATAAGCTAATATGAATTTTAAAAATCCACAGAAAGTACATGAATTTTCATTGCCTTAATGGGATTTTTTGAAAACTGTTTGTTTTCTCACCCCTTCCTTCTGCAAAAGTCAGCAAAAACAAGCGAGTCTACAAATAAGCCTCAAACCCCAAATCTTTGATGTATAAATGTTTATAAGAGTAATCTATGGCAGTCATAGTACAGTTCACCAATAGTTCTGGTTCTCCTCTTTCTGGAATTAGGCTTCTCTAACGCCCTTGATGTTAGGCATGGCCATCCCACTTGCTCTGGCAAATGGAATGAAGTGATGTGTGTGGATTTCAGATGGAAGACTTCAAGAGCCAGCTTGTGACCTACCATGCTTCCCTCAGTCTTCCACAGGAGCCAGCAACTTTCCTGATGATACACCGTGTGGTCCCGCTAGGGCCCTACATGAGGATTGTATAAAACTGAATCCCTGTATCACCTACATGAGAGATATGGAGTGAGTGAGAAAACCAAACGAGACTTTGTGGTTTTGAACCCTTAGACGGGTTAGGGTTTTCCTTTTCTGCTATTCTAGCATAATCCAATTTATCATGATCTTTGTATTTTCTCTGAGTAGGTGAAATTATAAGTGCTATTCTTTCTTAGTTATGTTCTTTGATACTATTAACATTTTTAGAAGAAGCAAGTACTCTTATAATACTAAAAAAAAAAAGTCATTTCAATTTTGGAAAAGTAAAAAAGAAACAGTGACTTAAAAAATAAATCTTTTTAGGTTAAATTTGGAAAAACATTTGAATGAATCAGGGAAATATTCTGAGCTTTTGATGTATAATGACTTCCCCAAGGTCATTGGGCTACTGATCTTTTGGGTCTTAGCATTCTTTTCTTTAAAAAGTACTTCCTGACCCCATAGATTAAATTGAATTTCCTCATAAGGTATTTTCATAGCACCTTGTTCTATCCCTTAAAATGCTTGTTCAGTGTGTGTGTCCAAAACACAGGATGTCACCAGACACAATTTATGACTTATGTGTGTACAGGAGTGCAACACCCCTTGAGGTAAACTTTTGATTCCTGAGAGATAGGGCTGGTGAGTAAGCTCTTTTCCCTTTCTTACCCTGACCACATTGATCTTATGTGGCTTACTGGAGTATGACTCCATGCATTTAGCAGTGGCTGACTTGATAATGTATTTGCTATAGACTCTCCTCCGTGTGAATGTCTAGAACTGCTGCCACAATAAAGCACCACAAGCTTGGTGGCATAAACCAACAGAAATATGCTGTCTTGCAGTTCTGGAGGCTAGAAGTCTGAAATCAAGGCACTGACAGGGCCATGCTCCCCTGAAGATTCTGTGGTAGGATCTTTCCTTGTCTCTTCCTGCTTCTAGCAGCCCCAGGTGTTCCTTGGCTTGTAGATGCATCACTCCAAGCTCACTCTCCAGCTTCACAAGACATTCTCCCTATGAGTCTGTCTGTTTCCTTCTAAGGACGCCAATCATATTGGATTAAGGTCCCACCAATATCAACCAATTATCCTATTTCTAAATCAGGTCACGTTCTGAAATATTGCAGTTAATATTGCAACATATCTTTTTCAGAGAACACAATTCATTCAACCCACAACCCTCTTTGCCCTGCCTCAGGCTGGTCTCTCACTTTTGGATCCTGGAATTGTACTCCCTAATCAAGTATTCATATATGGAGTTTTCCTCCAGAATATGATTTCTGAGGAACTCTTCCCATGAGGTCATATGTTATTGCATTTGATCCTCACAATCCCCAGTCAGATGAGTTAGGCCATAAGAGAATTCACATTTTCTGAGAAAACTGAAGCACAGGTTTAGCGGCTTGTCCAGTTTCTCAGTCACTCCACGGCATGGTCACCCTGGTCCCCACTGTGCCTCAGAGCCCACCACGATGTATCATGAATGGAGTTCGGTAACTTCACTGCTTCTGCCCTCTGCTTTTATTGCTCCCGGATTCCATGGGAGAAGTTCATACACGATGTTAAGAGAACAAAGACGAGAAGGTGAACTTTCTTTTCTTTTCCCATTCTTCTGTCTCATGGAAAGATTAACCTCTACTGTTTTAGAACCCATCTTTCAATGTTGGGTCCATTTTATAAATGACGAAGTCTTCATTGTTTGTTAGAGCCTTGAAACAGGCAACCTATACACTAAAAAACTTACTATTTTTTTCCAGCACAATAAGGAAGATGTTTCTCACTGTGATTGAGAGCCCAGCTTTGAATTCAGACAGATCTAGGTTTATATTCTGGTTCTACCACTTAAAAATTATGTAACATGGGCAATTACTTAATCTAAAACTCCAAGTCTCAGTTTACTCATGCCTATTACCAGAGGCCATTGTGAGAATTAAATTAAGTATTTTGGTACAGTGCCTGGCACATCATCAAAACTTGATAAATGTGAATTTTTTACATGTGCCCATAGGCTTTTTAAAAATTCCACTTTAACGCTCTCACTGAACAAAGGAAGAGCCCATCGGGAGGTTGGTTATAACACCCAGTGGGTGCAGCTCTCAGAACACAACCTACCATGATAACTAGAAATGGCTGTAGGTGTTTAAAGAGAGCCCCATAGTCGGTACTGCATTGTCGTGGTACAGAGGATGGAATTAGAGCTGGGAATCTAACTGAGCACCTTTACAGGATTAAAATGCTTTCAAGAAGTTGGAGAATATAAAGACATTCAATACTTACACAGCAATTTTTACTGAGGTGCTGGGCAGTATCACCATGGGAACCCTTAGAAAGCTTCAGAAAACAATGCTACAAAACAGAAGTTTAAGAAAACCTGCTGAGCCCAAGAAAACAAAGCCCATAGCAGAGGTGCAAAATAAATAGAAGTGCAAAATACTTTAATTCCATACCTTTGGAGAAGTTCGTGTTCTATAATTTTCAGGTGAACCAGAGAACGTTGTTGTTCCTCAAATTTAAATATCTCCACAGTGGACTCCACATGGGGATGATTCACAACATAAAGATACACAGTATGGTCTAGAGTGGGGAAAAAGCATAATTTCCCAGAAATTTACTTCTATTGCAACTGTAACTAGACTTGGTGTACAATTTGTTCATGTCCAAGGATTTTTCTCATACATCTTCCATGCGATCCCCACAGTCCACCTGACAAGTAAGTCAGACAAATGACAGTATTCCTATTTCATTGAAGAGATTGAGACTCAGAAGAGGAAATGACTTGTCAGCAATGTCACCACCACCAAGTCGCAGAGCCATGACATTTCTAACTGGTCTCTTCACCCTCAGCTGCATCACCTTTCTAACAGGAAGAGATAGAACTACAGTGGACCAGAGAAGCAGGGGCAAGCAACCAAAGTTTTGCTGAGAATTCTCTTCGGTGAGAATCCCCTACATGGTAACACACGTCTGAAAAATGTCAGGACTGTGTGAATATCTTAAAATAAGCAATACTTCCCAGCTAGAGAGTAAACCTCTAACACAAGTCAACTACCTGAGGTTGCAATAACAACATTCAGGGAGCCCAATGGACACAGACTGTAAATATGAATGCAAGAGGAAAGAGACTAGTTGATTTGGGGTATTACTAACTCAAGAATATTCAACTACCAGTTTCTGTAGTGGTACATGAACTGCGGTGAACAGGATTGAGGGTAGTAATCCGAATTCTCCAGGGACTGTTTTCTGATTTCTCAGGAACCCCAGGTTAGATGAGCTCCGGAATTTGAAAAAGCCCACGCCCACCCCTGCTGCCCCAACAGGACTTGATCTGCATTCATCTCCCCATTCCCTCCTTTGATGGGGTTTCCAAGCATATAATGGAGCAAACCCGGGCCCTGAGAGGGCCCCCGAAACACACAGACTCCTTGACCCAAATTAAGGAAAGGGGATCCCTCACAGATGAATCTCCCCTTTGGTCTTTCCAAACTCTGTTCCAGGGCCAGGGGTTTGGATCTTAGACCTCGTCCAGATGCTCCTGCCAGACATGACATGAAAAATACACGTGCTGCCCCGGCCCTACCCTCCTCTAGGCCTCCACTGGACTCCTCCTCTCTGACAAGCAATGCTCGATGAGAACGGTGTTCTTTGTCTCCTCATCTCATTCCAATTTATAAGTGAGGTTCTCGCCTTATGAATTAAATGCATAATTAAGGGCAGTGACTAACAAAGTAAGATGCCAATCATATACTCAGCTTCTGAAAGCCTGATTAAATGCCCGATGATTAATCTATAAACTGTACACTAGGCCCATCTGAAAAAACAAGCAAACCAATTCCCACCCTCCCTCAAAAAACAAAAACAAAAACAAATACCTCCGCCTCTAACAGTATCCCATGCAATAAAATAGCTCCAAGTTAATATAATCGCTCATTACACCTTCTCCAGTGAAGCATCATCATATGCCTAGTTCAGTGTCAGCCAAAAGAGTGGTCGCTTTTGTATTACTCAAGTAAAGACTGGGGCCCAAATTTTACTTGCGTAAAGAATATAGGATTAGAAAACAGACCTTCTGGGTTCTAGTTCTGGAACTGCCACTTACTAAGGACAGGAGTGAAGCCACACTTGACTGCATTTGTTGAACTCCATTTCTCCATCTATAAAACTGAGCACTGGTATCTGAACTGCCTGTCTGGTAGGGTTCATTCATTTATTCACTTAACACATGTACATAAAGCAGCAGATATGGTTCTAGACTCTGGAAATCCAGCAATGAACAAGTCGCATATGTTTCTATGGTGATTGTATTGGAGAGAAGACGGGGAGAAAATAATTCATAAATAAATGAAACTGAAGCGGGAGATGCCTTCTTCATAGAGTGGTAGCCACTTGAACAGGGACAGTTAATCTTGACTCCAAAGACAAGAATAAGCTCACTGTACAGCAAGAGTGGAAAAAGGAAAGAAGGTTGGTATCTTTTAACATTAATAAAAAACATTAATTGCCATTTTGATGAGTGCTAAAAGAAGTACATGGAGAAGAAATATAGTAAGGTTTGTATCCTGAAACAAGATGGTGGGAAGGCTTCCCTGAGAAGGTGACATTTATGTTGAGGCCTGAATGGTGAGGAAGAGTAAACCAGATGCTGTGGAAAAACATTCCAGGCAAAGAGAACCGCCCATGCAAAGGCCCTGAGGCATGTAGCATGGTACAGGACTGAAAGAAACCCAGTGTGGCTGGTCCAGAGAGCCAAGGGGAGAGGAATTTCCAGGGAAGCTGGAGAAAGCACCCAAATGCCTGAATATGTCAGAGGAGCAACTAGAAACCCAGGTTATTTTAAATATTTGGGGTTTATCTTCAGAGCAATGGGAACAACATGGAGACTTTTAAGAGGAGAGTGACATGATCAGAGTTGCATAGAAAATAACTCCTGCTTATGAAAATGGATTGAGGTAGGGTAAGAGTCATGGGAAAGACATGCTGGACGCATGGACTGGGCTGCTGGCCATGAGGATGGGGAGAGGCAGGCAGCTCGGACAGGTAATGAAGAGGGAAATTGGCCAGAACTTTGTGACTAGCTGACTGAACGGGGAGGGAGAGCACAAGTGTCAGGTGGGATCCAGGGAGTTATTTTGAGAAATAAATAAATTACATAGACGTGAAAATGTTCTGTAAACCAAGCAATACAAAATTGTTTGGTACAATTACCTTTTAAAGAAAGGCTTGCAAAGCAAATAAACGTATAGAAGAGTGAGCAAAATAAGTTTACAGTTGTTTGTACAGAAAGACAAAAGGTTATGATTTATTACAATAATTTTACTGACTCAAAAGAATGTCACAATGGCACAGTAAATCTATTTTTGCCCAACCCTGTATAAGATTTCAGGGTGATACTTAACCTGCTTAATAAAATAGTATTCAAGCATTTTAAGAGGTACCCATTTACTTAAAATTGAACAAGTCACTGTTGATGCAGACCAAAGTTACTGGATAAGTGGATAGAAATAATTATGAATCATTCTTTTTTATTCATGAAATCAGTCCAGCAAATTTATACTTCACAATGCATTGTAATTCCAGCATGTATTTGGAAGAATGAAAGCACCATTTCTTTCTACATTCTGAACGGCAGCACCTCCATTTGGCTTTCCCTTATGTAGCTACTATTAGGTAGGTGTCACCGCCCCTATTTTCTCCATGCTCTATGGACCCACAGAGAGTTAAAAAATTAAATCAATCTGGATAGTTAGGAACTAGCAACAATTAAAAGTAATATTGGAAATTGTTTTAAAGCATATGCAATATATCAATACATATGTTTTTTTAATAACAGCTTTTTTGAGGTACAACTCATACTTTTAAAATGTACAAGTTAGTGGGTTTAGTATATTCACAGAGTGGTACAACCATACCCACTCTTCAGTACCAGGACATTTTCGTTACCCCAAGAAGAAACCCCATGTTCTTTGGCAGTCACTCCCTATTCCCCCAGCCCCTGTCAGTCACTAATCTATGGATTTCCCTATTCTGGACACCATATAAATGGAATCATACACTATGTGGCCTTTTGTGACTGAATTCTTTCAGTTAGGATAATGTTTACAAGATTCATCCAAGCTGTAGCATGTATCAATACTTCATTCCTTTTAATTGCCAAATAACATTCCACTACATAAATATATCATTTTTAACGCATTCATCAGTTGATCGGAATTTGGGTTATTTCCACCTTGGGAGTATTAGAAGAAATGCTGCTATGGACATTCGTGTATAGTGTTTGTGTGGGCCTATGTTTTCTATTCTCTTTGGTATATGCAAGGAGTGGTATATTCTACAGTTTATAGAAATGGCTCCATAAAGGTCATATCAATGGCCTCCAAAATATCCTATTTGATAACCCCTCTATTTTCTTGTACCTGTGTGTTGGCGGCATTTGACACTATGGTATGCCCCTTTGTTTCTTGTCAAAAAATCAAAAGTATTATAGAATTTCTCAGTAAAATTTCTGCTTCTCTTCTTCCTTCTGTCCTCCACCATCTCTTTTTCCTTCCAGCTCTATACTCTATCCTTGAAGATCTTATTCATAAGATTTTGGGTATTTCTCCTATATCAATGTTTTTTAAATCTACACTTTTACCGAGAACCTCTCACTCTGGATTTCTAGTTTGCATTCCTAACTTCTTCCTAAGAAGAAGCTCATAATCAAATTGTCCAAACAAAAATCAACATTCTCTCCTCGAATCCTGCCTCTCATTCACATCTATTATTCTCCTTTAAAGGCATCCCCAAAATCAGGCTACAAAATTAAATCTTTATGAGGCAGGATAGTAAGAAGCTAGGAAAATTCCTAGGCAGGTGGAATGGGGTAACTGAAGCAGACAGTTGCACACACTGGCCAAGCAATTTACATCCAGATACATAAGAGCACTGGGGCAGGAAGACTGGGTGACTAGCAACAGCAAAAGTGGCCTATCCACCCCTGGCATATCACTGGCCATGCATTTTAGACCCTTGACCTTTCATATCTCTGGTCATGGTGTTTACATCCCCTTCACCTTTCCTCCCATCTTGGCCTCAGTTGCATTTCAGCTCCAGGCCAAGAAAAGCAGCAAAACCAGGTGGCTATGCCAGGACCAACTGCAATGACTAATGACCTCCCTGTTCTGACACCCGCCAATCAGTAGAGACCACAACCCTGAAAGGACACACCTGGAAAAGCTGATGAATATTCGATTGCGATCTCCCTTAAGACCACCCCTAACATCCCAGCTGTGAAAACCCTGAAAACAAATGTCCCAGCAGGAGCTCTTTCTCCTGGGGGCACAACTGTGCCTTTCTCTTCCCCCCGTTCTTCCCCCACTGACACACATCTCCTAAAATCTATGAGTCTCTATGAGACTTGCAACCAGGGGAGCAGTGGGCAGCAGCATCTCATTGCATACTAACCCCCTGAACCAGTCTCCAAGGCCCCCTTTTCTCTGACTTCTCAGTGAGCCAAAGCAGCCTTGGCTAGGCTCTCTTCTGCTGCTTCTTCTAGCTCCATTTCTTGTTTCACTGTTCCCAGCTATAATAAGCATACTCTCAAAATCACATGAACTTGTGTTGTGAAATCTTTCCTGCACAAAGCCAAGAACCTACACCCTACAGGCCGGCCCGAGGCAGACCCACTCCAGTCCTGGTCTACCGTTTTTCCTCCATAATCAACTGGTCACCAAGTCCAGTGGCTTAGACAATGGTAGCTTTGAGGGGAGAAAATGTCAGAGACATTTAATCCTTCCCTTTCCACCTGTGCGAAACCTTACTTTTCACTTCAGGAAAATTAAGCCCAGAAAAGTCAATTGCCTAAATCACTCGGAAAATTAATTGTATAGCCTCTTTTGCCACACCATAAAGAAAGGTTTAACAGGAGAGAATATCGCCCAGGAAGATGGGTCAAGGTGGAATACCACAGCAAGTCCTTTGATAGCTTGGGGAATGTAAAGGCATTGCCAGCTAACACAAAGATTTGTTATTCTAGAAATGAAAATATTTTTTAAAGGAAAATTGCCAAAAACTTGGCCTACATTAAGTGTTATGATGAATGAAGCACCTCTAAAAGGATGGCTTCCCATTCACTGGTTTTCTGTTTAAGGCAGCTGGGTGAGAATTTGCGGCAAGTGACTGCAAGCAACTCTTTTGATATTATTCACCACTGAAAATGGGGGAAATCACTTGGAGGTGAGGCGGGACAGTAAGAAGCGAGGAAAGTTCCTGGGCAAGCAGAATGAGGAAATGGAGACAAGGAAATTAAACAAGGCCAAACAGTTTGGGTTTCTTACAGCCAACTGGTGAATCATAATAACTTATCTCCCCCGCAACCAAGGACACTGGAGAGCAAATGATTTATGCCTCTCCTCCCTAACCAGAGAACACATAGCTTAAATCTCCCTGGTCTCAGAAATAGAGAACAGAGATCTCATTAATGTCTTGTGCCAGCTAAACCCAAGGACAGAATAAGTCTGGGGAACAAATTAACAAAAACCCCATTAAAAGCCAGACAGACCCAAGATAAAAGTAAAACAGTATAGCAGGACAAAGAGTATTCCCAAACCTTCCTATGCACTCATTTTGGCACCAGCGCATTAAAAATATACCTGGAAGCTGATGAACATTCTGCTGAAACCCTCTCCTAAGATTCTCACCCACAGAAAAAAGACAAAAGCCTCAGGACAAAGACTCAGGGCGGACTCACTCTAGGGCATGTCCATGCCCCGTCCCAGGCATGAACTTTTACTTCCTCCTAAACTCTAAGAGTCCCCACAAGGCCTTCAGCAAGGGGAGCAAAGGGGAGTGGTAGCCCATCCAGGGCTTACCCCCTAGTCCTCTATCCGAGGCCCCCTTTTTCTCTGACTTCCCAGGGAGCTAACAGCAGCCCCCGTGGCTCACTCCCTTCCTATAACTGTTCTAGGGAGCCAAAGCCTAGGCTCTCTCCTGTTACTTCTCTACATTAAGACCTTCCTTTGTTTCACTGTCCCCAGCCTTAATAAATGTATTCTCGAAATCCCCTGGACTCATATTGTGAAATCTTTCCTACACGAAGCCAAGAACACACACACTACAGACAGGCCTGAGGCAGACCCACTCCGAGCAGTTCCCTGTGCCGGTGGGAAAGGTACAGCCATCTTATTTCCCCCAACAGACTACAGCGATGTGTGGACAGGCACTGAAGTCCTCCTCTGGCCTCATTCACCAGCCCATGCATTCAGTAAATATTCAGGCAACTGTGTATGCCAGGTAGTATTTTCGGTGCTGAGCATGGCCATGAACATGCCAAAGTTCTGGCCTCAAGGAGCTTGAAATCCACAAAGACAGCACCAAGCAAGCTTATCAGATATGATATTGTATGTAAGGGCCTAAGCATAGGGAATCCAAGGGACCAGAGAAGAGGTACTTCACCCACCAAGAGTGTTAGGGAAGGCTTTCTTCAGGAATTAAAGGACAATCACAGTGAGACCTCACAGAGAACTATGAATTAGCCAACACACATAAATAAAGGAGTAACCTTGAAGGCAAAGAGAAGCATGCCAAGGACCAAGATAAGGAAGCAAATAGCCTGCTTGGCACCTCTAAATAAACTAAGAATAATCTATTGCACAGAATTAGCCTTGAGATCTGCAGCTTCCAAACATGTTCTAGGATGGCAAGAAAGAGGGACAGGAGAAAATATGAACAAGACTTGAATTGATTATAGTCATAAAGATTAAAAATAAGCAAAGAACATCCTCCTTAGCTTATAAGTTACCAGTTTTCTGTGAGTTTACAAAAATAGCTCTATTATTTAAAATCTCATGTTAACATTTCTCATGGAGTTACTTGTGATGAAAATCTCTATTTTCTATATAGCAGTAAGTCAGTACTTTTAGTTCCAGTGAAAATTGAAAAGAAGCATACAGTAAGAACTACAAATATTATTTCCTAACAGCACAGAAATCTCCTAGCTATATTTACAATCATTTTGAAAGGTCTATTTGGCATAAAATTGAAAATCTAAATTGTCAAAGGAAAATTAAAGGCAACAAAGAAAAACCTTTTCTAGACAGCTTTGTTTTATTCTTGGTTTTGGAGGAAAACTAAAGAAATAAAATCTCTCCCATCTCCCCCTGCCCCCCGCCCCTCCCTCCCCCACTCCCCACCACACATACATTGCACCAGCAGCAGTAATTTAAAATACAAACAAGGCCCTAACTATACTGTGTGTATTTAAGAATTTAGAAATCCAGGCCATTAAGGATTATTATATGTGTCCCCTTTTTGACCAAAGTGATATAGATGTAAAAATTCATGTTATTTGGTAGTATTTTCTTGGCTAAAATGGAAGAATAAGACATGCGATTCCAGAAATCAGAATTCACATTGAAAATATAGTCAATATACTTTTTCAACATCTTACGTCCCATTTCAAATTCCAACAGATTTAACAAATGTATGATAATTTTCAACATCTTTACAGCATATACACTTTAATTCATTGAAATTCAATCCCTCACATAGATTCCTGATCATCCGAAGCCTGTGAAAACTGCATTGAGAATAAAACGCAGGTTTTTCTCTACTTCTCTTTGAAAGAGCTGGGAAAAATGATAGGGAACTCAAAATGGAAAATGCTTAGGGTTTTGAATCAAGTAACATGGGTAACATTCAATCCACAGATATTTGCTGAGCTCCAAGCACAGGCTGGCATGGTGAGAAGAATACTAGCTATTGAGAAGACAACTGCCAGAAGCTAAGCCTGGCCAAATAAGGCAAAGGTGGGGATGGAGAGCAAAGGACAGAGCTAGAGATTAGTCTAGGAATTGAACAAAAATCATTAGACATTTACTGAGATCCCACTGAGCATGAAATTGCCCACAGGGAGCAAGCCTGAGCATTACTGTGGTGTCCTGATTAGCCTTCCTGCATCCTGTTTCGGCTTTTTTAGTTGGCTGCTTTCCCCGCAGGGGGGCTGAGTGCGTAGGGGTCCATCTGGCAGCTTTAGTCGGCAACATTAATGTGCTGCCTATACACATATTGACATGAGCATCTGAGGGGTATGGAAGATACTTACACTGGAGATAAAAGCCAGCCCACTAGGAAGTATATCAATATCTACAGAGCCGTATTCTGCAAAGGAAGTGGAGGATCAGAAAAATGCATGTTTGAAGACTTAAGAGATGAATCTCACAGTCAAACTTTGAACTCCTTTTGGAAACTCCATTGATTTTTTGCAACTATTTACTTGGGAAACTATATTAACTTTCAAGAATCCCAGAGGCACACTACTCCACAATAAAACCTGAGTCAGACTCCGATATAACTTTTTTAAAAAAATTCCACCTCAAGAGAAAAAAAAGTAAATAACTATAAAGTAAATTGATATCCTAGATTTATTCTTTAAATAATGACTTCTATGGTCTGTCTGGAGAGATTCCACTTTATTCTCCATAGAAGACTGATCTGTAGACCAAGTGGTGACATTTGGAAAGTCATGCTTGTGAAGGTCTCTTAAAGGCTTCCCTGCTAAGCATTTCTCTTTTACCAACTTGCTGAGGCTTAAGAAGTCTATTATTATGTAATCATATTGGGAAATTTTTGAGTAACGCTCTCTTTTACAAAGGCAATTGTTTTAAGATGGACTATTAAATATGAACTAATTTGAAAGAGTTTGGTCAGATCTCTTTCCATGGTCTTGAGCAATTTTCTCTAGAAAGAAGCATCTAAGAAGTACCTTATAAGTGAAACCAGGATGAAAAAGGTGTTTGCCTGGCTCCTAGTAGAGGCAGAACCACAGGTGACATGATCCAAGCAGGCAGGACCAGGGGTGAAGCTGTTGGTTATCTAGTGTGGAAAATGTATTTCACAAACATGGTAGACTCAGTATGTATCATGGCCACAAGCTCTTATTTTCTAATCCTCACCCAAGGATATATATTTACTGACATTTTAGAGAGAAAGGGAGAAAGAGAGAGGAAAAAAACATTGATATGAGAGAAACATTAATTGGTTGCTTCCTGTACATACCCCGACGGGATCAAACCTGCAACCCAGATATGTGCCCTGACCAGGAATCGAGCACACAAACTTTTGGTGTACAGGCCAACATTCCAATCAAATGAATCACCCAGCCAGGGCCACATGCCCTTCTTGTGTTCAATCAAGAGGTAAAGTCTATATTCTCTCCCCTTGGGTAGACTTTGTAAGTGCTTTGACAAACAGAATGAGTGGAAATGATGCCAGAGTCACAGCCAAAACTTTTGCATAGGGTCTCTCTCCCTATGAACCTTGGCAGCCCTGGGAGCCTTAAACCTAAATGTAAGAAGACTGGCTACCTTCAAGCTACTGAGGAGAGAGACTATAGAGAGACCGTACAAGATAGAAAGGGGACACTTTAAGCATGCCACAGCATGACTATCAAATAATAATTCTACCATTGTGTCACATCTTGGAGCAAAGGTTGAGGTAGCCCACTAAGAAAACAAATGGGACCTACCACGGAGTAGAAATATATCTTGGTGACACAGGAAGCTGCTGGACAGGGAAAGGAATGGAGGGGAAGATAAGAAGCACCAAAACACCATGGCTGTCCACTTAATCATCCTGCTCAGAGCAAGTCCTAATACAGCCATTTAGATTTCAAGTGTAGCTTTGAGGAGGTGCCAAGGGCAGCCAAACAACTGCCTGGTTAAAACAATCATTGACTCTCAAAGCCTTGGGGAAAAGATGAACTTAATACAAGAAGATCTATGAGAAATGATTTCTGTATTTCTTTTTTTCATCTTTCATCCTTTCTACCCAGAAAGAACACTGGGGAAGGAAAACAAAAAGAGAGTTTTTCCACCAATAAAATAAACACCAAAATTTTAGGTCTTGAAGAAAATACAAATCAGAATTTACCCCCAACTCTCTTACTGCCTACCATACCCTGCCTAAAATCAGTTACTGTTTTCCATTGCTTCAGAAAGCCATTCACTCATCAAGTATCTGGGTCTTGTGAGTATTGTCTCATTAGTGATCCTTTCTTAAATATCCAGCCTGCCTCGTTTTGACCAGCCCTACTTATTAATAGTTCATCTTTTTTACACCTCAGACTTTGTTTTCTGCTACCTTCATACTTTCCTGAATCTTCTGTAATAAAAACATGTTGGCAGTAGATAAGAAAGGCAGTGTTACACAACAGAAAGCACAACGCATAGAAGAAAACCATCCTGGCTCATAATCGAGGCCTGTTGCCATCTATTTCTGGGCTGCTGGCAAGTGATTTTGTTCTTCTGTACATGAGTTTCCTGATCTGCAAGAACAGCTGGCAGCGTCCACCTGACAGGTCAGTTATGAGGATGACATACATGTTGGTAAAGGACTCAGCAGAATGTTCACAGACACTGGCAGTATTATTTTTAAATATAATCAACATTGTCCTATTGACAAATGACCCATCATCATTCTAACTTGTTTAGCTCTCCAAAATGAAATGTAAATATGCTATCAGACACAAGAAGTAACATGGCATTTTTTTCCCCTTGTACTCACAGCGGCTTCCTTTAAATCATTCTCTTCCAAATATTTGGATAATCAGTACATTGATTTAGGCATTACAATGTTAGTTGTAGTTTTACCCTCTCAAATATGTTTGCATTACATAATCTGAGACTACAGCCAGATACTAGTGATCATCTAATCCAGCGATTTTCAACTTTTTGCATCTTATGGCACACATAAACTAATTACTAAAATTCTGCAGTACACCAAAAATTTACTTTTTATTGCTTTGACAAAAAATAGGCATAATTTTGAAAAAACCAGACAGTTCTTGCTGTATTGGCTGTTGTCATTTCTTTTTATTTGACAATCTAAGGGAAAAGAGGTCAGTGTCCTTAACTAAATAGTCAGGTACAGCATGTTTTAGAAGTTCCGGCAGCACAGGAGTTAAAGATGGCTCATTTAGACAATGCAGTCATTTCCATGACCTGCATGGGCACATGACTTTTGCTCCGGCTGGGACACATAGCACAAAGAATCCAGCCTCCCAAAAAATGCCTTGTAGCCATTTCTCTCCAGGTCTGGAACTCACATATTCTTATCCCTTCTCCATCAGAACCCCTTCCAGGAGCTCAGGCTTTGGAAAACAAAAGTCAGCAAGGAGTTTGTCTTCAGCTATTTCTGTTTTCTAGCTGGTAGCACAAACCTCCTGTAAGACCAGGGAGCACATGGGCCAGGGAACTTTTGTTTAGAAACAGAGAGAGAGAGACAGAGAGAGAGAGAGAGAGAGAGAGAGAGAAGGAAAGAAAGACCAAATTTTAAAGGGATTTTTGTTCTTCCTGATTTTATATATCTCTATTACAAACTCCTATCGCAATCAGCTCCCCGGTGTCTTTGACCCTTTTAGCTGCCATCTTTAGCCAGGGCAAGAGTTGCCAGCAACTCACAGGCATCGGAGGTGAGCATCTGACCCCATAGCTCACACAGGTGTGTGAGAGCTTCCCCTTCCCAGCTATGTCAGGGGTCACTCTGCCAGTGCGCAGTCGCTGAGTCACATAATTTACAGCTTCTGCAGATTTTCCCTTCAGGAGAGCAAGGGCTGTTAATCTGCCTTTGTTATGTAATGTGCCTCAAACAGCTACACTTTCTGCTCCGTGGGCACCCCTCCCTTTCCCCCTCCAGGATTTGGGGGGATGGTGGGGCTCTCCTGCCCTCAGCGGACCCATGCTCTGTACATTGCAATAGCCATGCACATTCACTAGAAACTGTACTTTGAGTTGTGAATTTTGAACTGTCACCTGACTAGTGACATACAGTAGGATACCCTCTCCTGATGCTGGGCAGTGGCCGTGAGCTGCAGCCCCCAGGCAGCCCCGCAATCACGAGGGTGAACAGCTGCCACTCTACTGTGTCCTGTCTTGCCAGCGTTTTTCAGATACTGTGTTCTGTACAAATTTAAGGTAGGCTAGGTTAAGCTATGAGGTTCAGTAGGTTAGGCGTATCAAATGCTTTTTTTAAAAAAATTTATTTACTTCTAGATAGAGGGGAAGGGAGAAATAGAGGAAGAGAAACATCAATGTGTAGATGCCTTTTATGCGCCCCCAGGTGGGGACCTGGCCCGTAATTTAGGCATGTGCTCCAAGTGGGAATCAAACCCACGACCCTTGGTTTGCAGGCCGGCACTCAATACAGTGAGCCACACCAGCCAGGGCTTAAGTGCTTTTTTATGGTATCTCTAACGCACTAGCAAATGGTGCAGTAAAACAAAAGCCTCTATACTTGCAAATTGATAATCGGTGATTGGTAGATACAGGTAGTTTTTCGATTTTTCTCTAGGTTTAAACTTTTCAGAAATTGGAGGGGGTTGGTTTCTTCAAATTATTCTGTAATCACAGTTGTTTAGTTTCTTCTAATCACTCCACCTCTCAAGCTATCAACCTATTTCCTCATTTGTTGAATCTCTCATTACAATATGGGCACTGTGTTTGGTTCACTATTGTATCCTAGTGTCTAACTCAGGGATGGCTATAGAAAAGCCATTTAGTATACTAAAAAATGTTAAAGTGAATTGAGTTATTCTTTTTTGCTGTTATACAAATTAGAGTAGGCTCTTTTCTGTTCTTTTCTGCCTTCTTTTCATAGAAGAAAAATCTTGAGAACCAGGAGCAGGAAGCTAAGAGAGAATGACTGGGATTCTCCCAAGCCTCCTCTCACACCTGGAAATCCTTTAATGCAAAGCTGAGTGGGTAATGAAAACTACAAGCAGCCAAGGAAAGGTGGATGTGGGTGGTGTGGTGGTGGGTACTGTTAGTTCTTCACTGCTTGGCTAAGTAGATATTCCCCAGCCTAAGTAGGTTTGACTCCAGCAAAGGATTCAAACTGAACAAGTCAAATTCCAGAAGAGGGATAAGCCTTAGATTAGTTATCATTAACCAATTAAATAATCAATACACAAAATAAGAAAAAATACTGTATTATAGCTTACACTTATTTTCCTTGATCCCTATATTAGGTATCTGTGTTCACATTTAGCTGTTGTAAAAGAATGTAAGTTTTGTTAAAAACAAAACAGTATTTATTGTTATTCAACAGGACCTCAGATTGAAAGGCAGGCGCGCGCGCACGCACGTACACCCTCTATCCCCCTAGTGGTGGCATAGCCCAATTGCAATTTCAGTCCTTTTGAAATACTTCACCTCTTGTTAAACTCAATACATGATCACAGTAGAAGCACCATAAATACATATACAATATATATTTTATTAGATAAAATAGAATCCTTCATGACCCAGAGGCCAGAGTTTAAAAACTTTCTGTATTTCTAAGACAAATAATACATGTGCTTATTTACTTTTGTCCAAATATAAATTCTAATAAATACAATTAAAAAAACAAGTTTATGCCTATTGTATTCTGGTACTTTTAATGAAAGTAGCTTTTTAGATAGTCATTGTTATAATCTAAAATTAAAGTATATGCTTCTTGGTTTCATATCCCTAGTAAACAATAATTAAGTTTGCTTTATCCATCTATGACTGAACATTTTTCCTATGGATAATGGAAACAGTGAAAAAAACCAGTAATTATTTTAGCATAAAATAGTTCTGATATACATTAGCAACAGACTATTTAAAAATGTAAAGAAAAACACAGACCAAAGGGACAGAGGCCAAGTTTAAGAATACTTCCGTAATTTACACTGAAAATCCATTAAATGATTCGTCGAAAAGCAAAAATCAATGAATATATGAAGAAAAAAAGGAGAAGCTATACATTAGAAAAAACATTAAATAAGCTCCTCGGGAGTCCCATGTCAGTAGCTTTCTGTGAACAGCGTGGCATCAGGGTTCGAGAAGCACTCCTTACTAGGTGTGGCTCGGAACATCAGTCAAATGTTAACCATGATATAGAACATCAATATCTACTCCCTTAGGGCTGTAATTAGTATTAAATGAGATAATGAATGGACCACTTTTAACGCATTTCCTGGCACTTGGTAAGTAACTGACAAATGTTTTGATAATGATGCTGAAAATGGGTGAGAGTATGAGAAGTGAAGTAAAGTGCTTTTTGGCTACAGTGGGTGGGGCTTAGGATGGTTTTATGGGAGTTATAGAGACAAAGAACTCTGCCCTATGAGGCAGCCACCCGTGGCCTTGATCCTAGCACTGGGGCCCTGGACAGCTGACTTCAGTCTCTCTGGGTGATGCTCACAGTTGTGTTCAATGGCGAGGTGGCTTGACCTTCCAGCTCCAAACTTTTCTCTCTTCTTTGTAGGCAAGGGGGGCTCCCATTAGGAAAACAGCTGATGGAGCAGTCTGTACTGAGAACTGGAGTTGCCATATTTAGCTTATTGTTTTATTTTATTCAATTGAAGAGTTCCTTTACATTCAGCTTTCAATGGGAAAAGAAAGAAATTAACATTACCATACGTGTCTGTCCCAAGGAAATCCCACAAGGAAGCAGCCACTTTCCCATTCCCCTTGAGGACCTGCCTTGAGAATTAAACACAGACAAAACTTGGGTTTCAGTTAGTCTTTAATAGAACTCCAACTCTTTAATAGTAAACAAAGATGTAAGCATAAAACATCCAAACATGTTCTCTCTCAGTAGTTCTGAACGGTCACGGTGGTCACATTGTGGGAACGAAGGTCACTCCCATTTTAAGGAAGCAGATCGACCGTTTCAGTGGGATTCATCTCTGGCAATTGGAAGGAGGAGGTGGAGCTTACTTTGTGCAAAGTGGATTCACTTTACCGAAAGCAGCTTCTCTCTCCTTAACTTGGCATTTTAAAATAACTGTTCATTCTCCTTTTATGTTAAAAGTGCTACCAGAACTGAAGGGCCTTCCCTTACTGAAATAAAATTAACCATATAAGTCATACATTCCTGGCTCAACTTGGCTGGGTAAATTCTCTCAGAATTAGCAATTCATAGAAAGTCAATTGTTAAGAGAAGTTAGCACGTTTGCATACCAAAAGTACAATTTATAGTTCACAGTACAGGGCTCTGTGGTACAAAGTGCCTATGAGCAGCTTCTTATCATACACTGAGGCCACAGAACTTCCCTGGAGAACAGATCCGTTGTTGGCATAAACTGTCGTCACTGTAGGCTTCTCTGATAGAATATTCTGGATGCGGAGAACCTATTCAGGAAAGACAAAGGATTACTATAGAACCACCAGACGCCCATGTCTGTCCATCACCAATAATCCGTTTTTCACAATGAAACACAGATTAAGAGGGCATGCTGTTGAAAAACAGCAGCTACCAATCTTTTTAAATGTTTAATTGAAGTACTTTCTTAAACCTTCAAAGAAAGTACTTTCTTAAACCATCTACTTATTTCATGCCAACACACAGGATTTAGTATTATTATAGTAATTGAGCATTAAGAGAAATACTTCCACACTAATGCGCCTACTTTCACACTCCTTTAGCTTGAACAAAAGTCATGACATGTGGTGAGTTGACAATAAGCCAGGTATTTAAAAAATTGCCATTATACCACATAGGGAGGCCACATGTCTTTATAAAAGTGTCTTTTGACTAGCTGCCACCATGATTGAATACATCAAAAGATTACCCTTCTAAAAGTATTCGAGCAATGTGAAATTCTGCCAATTATTGGCTTAAAGCAATTGTAAAACCACTACGTTAGTTTGCTGTATTATTGGTTTAAAAGGACTGACTAAACAAACCATCCCCATGGCAATGTATTGTATCAAGAGTTCAAAAAGACTTGAATAATTAAAGTTGAAAAACTAAAAATATAAAAACCTCTGATGAAGGAGGATTGTTCGGGTCATAAATGAAGAGCTTCTGGCCATTAGGATGACAGCCTACCAAGATGTCCCCCGAGGAAGGATCAATAGATAAATTATTCACCAGTGTGTCCAACTTGAGTACCTTCCAAATGAAAAAATGTCAATACCTAAATGACATGAGAAACTTGATTAAATAATTTAGGACTAATCTTTCCTGCCTCTATGCATGTGAGGAAATTACATCTCTCTGCTTCCACCCCTTTAACATCAATATTGCTTAGAATAAATTTAATAAACTGATTTAGAGTCACTCTTCATCATTCCTGAAATTAAGAAAGTTAGGGTGATAATCAATCTCTCTAAAAAATGAACTCCTTTTCCCTCAAAAGATGCACAATGATCAGTTACTCAAAGAACTCATTCAAAGCAAAATAGGAAATTCTTAATCAATCTAAAATATGTGTTGTCAAGCAGGAAGAAAATAATAATGGTATGAAACCCAATTTCTACCTTCATTTATTATTGAAAGGACTGGCAATGTGCATAAATCTTCATTTCAGAATTCATCTATTAGTCTTTTCAATTGTGAAAATTCTTATTGGAATTCATCAGGTACAATCGGTACTTCATGTAATGGGCTCTAAATCTGATGCAAAGTATCACTCCCCACCCACGGCTGCATGCAATCACAGCCAGTCTTCATGACCGCTGGCCCAGGAGACTCGGCTGCCAGCCATGAGGGGGCAGTATTTTAAAAACCGGAATAGCAACATTGGCATCCAGATTCTGTTCTAAGTAAGGTACTGCTATAATATAACTATGTAATTTCGAAGTATAATAGATCAATGTAGACTTCATATACAAAGAAATATTTTACCTTCAGCTGAGTTAAATTCATATTGGGATGTTTTTCCAAAACATGAATTTCATGAGCCAACGTATCAGCAACGTAGATGTACCTTTGCAGAAAGGACAGGCTGGTCAGAGCTCCATGGCAATACAGAGGCTCATTAGCACAGTAGGCAAGCAGAAGTCTTAATCTGCAAAGGTGCTAATCAATGACAGGCCCCCAAGCAATGCTTGATAAAGGTCAATTTTTTTATTTAAAAAGTAAGCTTTCAAAATCAATTCAGTGTTGCTACAACAATCATGGAATTGTTATTTTTCGTAAAATTTGTAAAGAAAAATAATATAGGACATCATTCTGAATACAACGTGTGTGATATTTGCTACTGAAGGGACAACAGAGCAATGTCTGGCTTCAGAAAAAAAAGCTTTTACATTTCACAATTTGATATTTCTAGGTATCATTTACATGTTATGGTACAGAACACATCTTACTATTAATACTCAATATTTAATGAAATATTTATTAACATATTGAGAATTTTAAGAGTAAGAACTAAGTATCTATTCAGAACAAACTGTCCAAAGAACTAATTAATGGACGACTTTAATTTCACCCTTTGAACTGACCGTTGCATGGCAACTGTTCTATTGAGAAATTACCATGTGTCAAGGTATGAACTCAGTACTGTGACCGACAGAAACATAAAGAATATACATCCTCTTCCTAAAAAGTTTATAGTATATTGGAATGATCAGATTGGTTTGGGGACATTAAACAAATAATGCAGCATGGCTAGCACTATAAGAAATACTTTGGGTCTAGAGACTCAAGAAATACCTGACTCTTGAGAACACAGAAGGGCTCACAAAGGAAGGGGCATCTGCACTGCTATGGAACTAGAGACTGGGTTTGAGGATATTAGGACAAAACACCTTCAAGGCAGAAGGAAACATGTGAGCTGAGGCACAGGGGCAAGAATGAGAGAGGCACGTTTGCAAAATGAGTTCTTTGTCTAAAGCATAGGAAGTATCAAAACAGTAGAAAGGGGAGGCTGGAGTTAGCCTATTAAAGAAATTCCAGCCCTTTACCTTGCCTTGATTTAATAAGCAATTGGGTTCCACTGAATTTTCAGAATAACAAAGAGGCATAACAACAAATGGTCACTTCCATTCAACAATTACTGAGCATTTGCTCTGCACCTGGCAGGACTCAGCATGAGTCAAAGAGGAAGGAGACAGGGCTCCCTCTTTTGGAGGCTCTTTAAGGCTAGTTGAATAGATAAAGGAAAATAGGCAACAGTGGCAGAAAGTGGAAGTGGGCTGCAAACAAGGTGGAAGAACGTCTTAATGCTCCCGCCAAAGAGGATGAGACGCCACACCAGGCGGACATCAGTGGAAAGGAAAGGGGGTAAGAAGAGGGGGCCAAACAGGCAGAACCAACACGACTCACTCTGTTGAGAAGGAAACGATGCAAGAGGAGGATTAACGCAGAAGCCCCTTTTATTATTATTTTTTTAGCTTGAATGACTGGGAAGTTTGATTCTCAGAAAGATGAGAATTGGAAAAAAAACAGATTTGGCTGGAGAGGTTAGATTGTGTCAGTTACACACAAGATAAATCAAATGATTATACATGCATTTTCTGTAATCAGCATGAAAGGAGAAACTGTGTCATGAAAATGAAGACATTTAGTTGTCAAGGACTGCCAAATTTATTTCACATTACATTTGTAGTGGTTTAAATTGTTCAGTGTGCTAAGGCAGTACAGAGGGTGGTAATAAAGAATTTAACATCCTTTCTATGGGCTGTGGTTGGACACGTAAAAATAGTAAGGTAATTATGGAAGGCAATTTGGCAATATCTGTTAAAGATATTTAAAGGGCTCACTCTTCGAGCAAACAGGTCTATTTTGAGGGGCTGTTCTACAGAAACACTTGCAAAAATGTGCAAAGAGGAGTGGCTCATTAGCACCACATATTTAAGCCAGCACCCAGCTGGCCTCTGAACCTGGGGTCTGTGTGACTCTGAAGTCTGAAGATGTGACCATTATACTAGGATGCTACCAAAGGGAGTTTTTTCCTTAAAAAAATATTTGGATAAATTTAAGTTGTAAATGAGAAATACAAAATGGTTTTTACAAAGAAAAAATAAACCACCTACCTATCCATCAATAGAGAATTAAATTAATTATCCTTATAATGGAATAATGTACAGCCAATAAAACAATGAGATATTTATTTCAAAGGAAACACCTACCTGATACTTTGATATGTATATATAAATATGATCTGGTTTCATTAAAAATTATTTATAAAATTATATGACATATAACAAAATTTGCATATTGTATATAAATATACAATACATATAATTACGTAATAAATATATTACATATACCCATTTAATGATATATCACCTATATTATGTATAATAGACCAAAAATATCAAATAAGCCATTTCCACACTGGGAAACAAAAGAACAAAACAAAGTGAAGAATTTTGCCCAAGACCGTGACTGGGAGGAAATGAAGCTACTTTGAATAAGGGCTCATACTTTTTATCAGGCGAAATACTGATCCCATTTGCTGAATCAAATCCTTCTGCTACCACTTTAACTTCATTTGGACTATAGTAAACAACATTTGTCCAGTGTAAGTTCAAGTATGTTTCCAAATACTTTAAGAAAGGATCAGAGAAATAGTGGTCATTGGTGGCATAGAAATGTGCAGGTCCAACAGCTATGATATCATTGACACTGAAAGAGAAAAATAACATGTGAGAAAAAAATAAAAAGCCAGTTGCTCTCCATATTAAAGATTAGGAATCCAGAAGGTTTACGCAATACATGCTTTAAATTTTTGGTAAGAGGTTTCTCAGGAAAAGCTCAGCTAAAATCACATAGCTATAGTAATATGCAATCTAATATAATACCATTTGCCAAAGAGCAATTTTGTATGGTACCAGGTAATTTGAAGACAGGCCATTTAGCAATTAAGGCAGGATTATTATACTAAAAAATGGCTTGGTGCCAACAGTATGTTTTTTGACAGGAAGCAACGTAGGGAGACTGCTATCCTTAGGACAGAGCTGGACAGAGAGCCTTTTTGGTTGGTGAGCTGGTTGAGAGGCCAATAACATTTACCTAGCTCAGTTGCTGGGTCTCCCTGAGTTTCTTTGCTTAGTTATTAGTCAAACGAAGGTCGACTGTTCAATTTCTACCTGACTCACAAAGCCAACCAGCCGAGAATGAACAGGCACTCAATAAACACTTGCAGGGAAATGGATGATGAAATTGCCATAGCACAATGCTTCAGATGAGAGATTTATATGCTAAAAACAATTACATTTTTAAAACCAGTTAGGCAAAGGTGTTATTAAATTTAAATTCCAATTACCCGATGCAAAATTTTCTGAAAAGAGCTGCTTTCTCCTTTGTTAAATGAAAAACAGAGCTACAGGGTAGCTGGGTCCCCTCTTTCGGAAAGAGCTCTGTCACGCAGAGGTAGCCTGGGTGGTATTTATGCTCCTGTTTATTATGAAGTGCATTTCTGGAAGAATGACTGAAGTTACATGCTTCTCTAGGTAGGGAAGTAGAAATTAAAAATATCCATCAAGTTCAAACTTGAAAGAAGCAGTAGGCTAACACAAGCAGAGCCGGGGAGGTACGTGACTCTCTTTTAGTCACATTATCAGTCAGCCGTGTGTTCTTGAAGTAGTAGTGACCCATTTCCAATGTGAATCCCTCCAATTCTGTAGGGTCATAAGCCCATGGCTACCATGAACCCCATGAAAGCACTTTGTATTAGTCTCTCACAAAGCATACAGACTCCATATAAAGCAGGCTACTCTTCCTTGACAGGACAGGTATTGTTAGTTCTGTGATGAGTCACCTGAGATGGAAGGTGACAGCAGGGAAAATGGTGAGGTTCATCTTCTAGTCCCACAATGGCCCTGAAGAGTGTCTCCCCGTCGTTTAGCGTTTCATCATTTCCCAAGGGAGTCCACGTAGAACACTGATTATTATAATAAGGGACACTGACTCTCCTTGCTCTGACACACACACATAAATGCATGTATTGGTGTGTGTATATATTTTAACTGAAAGGACCACTATGAGGAGTATCTGAGAACGCTGGAGATAAATTGGAGAATGACCAAAAGGACTAAGTACCTTGGAAGAAGCTCATGTTTGATTGTTTTTAGATGCAGGAGAGAATTATCTTCTTCTTCAAATTTAAAAATTTCCACTGTATTCTTGAATTCTGGGTGGTTTACAACAAAGAGGTAAACTGAAAAATCATCTGAAAAATGGAAAGAACCGAGTTAATTTACAAGACAACCAAAGGACCTCTCGGCAGACACTGACATTTACATCCATGGGCAAGGAAAGGGTAAATGTCTAAGCTGGAAGACGACCTAACAGATCATTCTTCTTCCCTGTCTTTCCCATCACTGTTTGTCTCGTGTTATTTCTGATCATTGGTTCCCTGACCTTTAAGAAGGAATGTTTTCCACTCCAATACAGAATTCATGAATAATCCGTTTATAGTTTAATTCAGAAATGCAGCTCTTTTTTTAATGCAATGATCGTAAGTGAATATAAAAAGGTTATAAAATCTAAACATTCTTTCAGGCGTTAACTGTTAGAAATTCCAAAATGTAGCATAACTTACAGTTAGCTGAAAAGGCAAAGGATCAACTTATTTGTATGAAGAATACAGGAATAATTCATGAGTTAATTGCTCTCTTAAAACAGACATGATCCAGAGCTATTTCCCAGTCATTTACAAACCCTTACAAGTTTCTTAATGTTGGTAGTTCATCAGCTCTTACCGTCTATGAAAGTGCTGATACCATGCGGATTAAATGAAGCCAAATTAAACCCACGGCTAATTCTTAATTCCAGTGCCCTTGGGTTTTCGTCTTTTAGATCCATCATTAGTATTCCCCCAGGCTTATCCGGTGCAAAACTGTGGAGTCCTGGACATTTCAGACCCTTTTCAAAACAGGGGAAAAGGTTAAATATAAAGGTTTAAGTATTTTTAGGGACTAAAGTGGTAACTATACATAAAGGATAAATACAGACTTTGGTTTAAGGCAGTGGCATAAAGCTATAAAAAATATGCAGAGAGAAGACAACAGAAAAAAAATAATTAGAAGCTGAAAAGCTGAAAGGTGGACAATAACTGATTTTTCTGAGTTAAGGCAGAAGACTAGGGGTTTAGTCTCTTCAGAGTGTTACCAGAAGCTTAGTGGGCGGGAAGATACCAGCTAGAGTTGACGGTGGGGATACATGCACGTTTCCACACTGACTCTTGACCCTCAAGCCCACAGCCTGCACTTTCCTCCTACAAAACCAGGACTCTTGGTGAATGGAGTCAGTCAAGACTTACCCCCTTGTCTCACCCCACATCCACTGCATTAGCAAATCCTGTTGGCTCTGTCCTGAAAATATATCCCTTCATAAGGACGTGAACACCTTTCACCACTGCCTCCATGACTGCCCTGGTCCAAACCGCCACGCGGCTGCACAGCAGCCCCAGCCTGGCCGTGGCGCTTCTGTCCCTAACTCCCTGCAGAAATCCAGTCTCACATCAACATCCACATTCTGTCAGATGATGTCACACCTCTGATCAAAACTCCCATCTCACTCAGATTAAAAGTGAAAATTCTAATGAGAGCCTAAAGGCCCGGCAAGATCCGCCCTGGCCACCCCCTTCACCCTGGCCCACCCCACGCACTCAGTCTGCGCGCCCTCGCCTCCTCTTACCCCGTCCTCCCTCACGTTGCCTTGGCCATACTGCTTCCCTGGTGTTCTTCGATCACGCCAGGCACACTCTCCGCGCAGGGCCTTTATACACGCTGTTTACTTCACCTGGGAACGCTCCCCTCCCCTGAGATCCAGGGCTTCTTCCCTCAGCTTCTTTTTATCTGTCCCAAATGTCACTTACTGCCATTTGACACATATACATATAGAAATGGCAGCCTGACTCCACCCGTACTCACTCTCCACTGCCTCACCTTTCTTTCTATTTTGTTAAAGTGAGGTCACCACCTGACATGTGTTTGTCCTTTCCCCACCGGAACATGTCTCATTTGTTCATTGCTAGAAGCCAGGATCTGGGTTAGTGAATGGCATGCGGTCAGTCCTTTTTCCACTGATTCCAAATACCACCTTTATCATGTGCTCAGTTCCTGTTTACATATTGGTCTGGTTTGAGGATTTATGCCTATTCATATGCCACATACTAATTACTATAGCTTTATTTATAAGATATGGCAAAAAATATATATGGCAATCTCCCATATACCACACTTACATTGCTCTATCTTTACACTACAGTCTTAAATATTTCTGCTGATTTATGTTTCTATAAATTTTGGAAATTTAGTTGCTGTTCTGAATAAAATATTATTATTATTATTATTATGACAACTACATTTTCTATTTGGATTTTCCTAGTGCATAGGAAAAGACTGAGTTTTATATGTTCCTTTTTAAAAAATAATTATTGATTTGAACGAGAGAAATAGTGATTCATTGATCCACTTATTCATACATTCATTGGTTGATTCTTGTACATGCCCTGACCAGGGATCAAACCCACAACCTTGGCACGCACAACAGAATGATGCTCTAACCAACTGAGCTACCAGCCAAGGCAGATACATTGTTCATTTTGAATCCAACCATTTCACTGAACTCTCCTCTTAGGTCTAAAAGTCTGTTAGTTGGATTGTTTAAAAAACAGGTAAATCATACTGTCTGAACATAAAGCCAATTTTGTCCTTTTTTCTACTTCATATTTTTTTGGTTTGTTTTCTTGGGTTATTAAGAACTCTAGTTATTGCTGATAGTTATGGTATTGGGGGGATTTTCCTCCTTTTCTCAACGTTCATGGGAAGCCAGCTAATGATTCACCACTAAGAATTATATTGGCTACCGGTTTCCAGAAAGTTTTCTTCTATTTCTAGTTTTCCTGTAGCTTCTAATCAGGAACGAGTGTTGAATTTTACTTAATGACTTTTTGGCACCCACTGAAATAATGAAGGTCTTTTCTCTTTTAAATCTTTTCAGTCATACTTTAAAAGAGTACAAAAAGAAGTCTCACTTTATGCACAAAATTGGACACAAGAGAAATTCTCTCCAATTTAAAAAAAAAAACTTATCAAGGCTGGCAGGGCCAGTAAGCAGAATAAAACTGGAACTGTGCTACTGCTATCCAGCAGTACCACTTCAGTGGGTAATAATCTCTCTTCTTTATCAATATCCAGCAAAGAATAGTACGGCTTCCATGCACAGGAAGCTCTACCAGGGATGGTGATAACTATTCAAGGTTATTTTAGTTCTCCCTATCATTTAAATCTATATTTCCTCCTTTTTAAAATTTTATTTTTACTTATAGTAAAATACACACAAAATTTGCCACCTTCACCATTTTTAAGTGTACCATTCAGTAGTGTTAAGTACATCCACACTGCAATTTAAATCTTTTTTTATATGTATCCTGTGTCATCCAATTCCTCAGTAAGTGTGTTGTTAGTTTTGAGGTCACCCTCAGACCCATTACTATGGAACAGGATGGGGTGGATGGGCTAAAATGCTTGGAAGAAGAATAAACAACTGACATATGAGTTATTAATTTAGTAAGGACCGTATTCTGGGAAATATTAGAAACAATGCTGAGTAAATTAAAGGAATAAGTGGGCTTGTTTCTAAATTTGAAAAAAGAAAGTCAGTCATGTAACTAAGGAATGATAAAGAAAAAAATACCCAGGAAATTCTGTTGACATAGCCATGAGACCATCGTGACTACAAGCCCCTCAGCTGAAATGGCCATAGATTTTGTCCTGGCTGGTATGGCTCAGTTGGTTGAAGCACCATCCCATAAGCTGAAAAGCTGCGAGTTTGATTCCCAGTCAGGGCACATGCCCAGGTTGTGGGTTTGCTCCCAGTCAGGGTGGGTAGGAGAGGGTAGAGACGGCAGCCCATGGATGTTTCTCTCTCACATCAGTGTTTCTCTTTCCCCCTCTCTCTACCCTTCTCTCTTACCCTCTCGAAAAAGTGTCCTCTGGTGAAGATAAAAAAGAAAAGGGAAGAGAAGAAAAGAAATGGCTATAGATTTATACACTTGGAAATCTCAGTCCTCCAAATTCAGATATATTCCTATAGGGAGAGAATCTTGAAATAGGTGTGTTCTACATTACACAAATCTCTAAGGGCTCCTCCTTTTCAAAAAATTTTTTAAAAAAGGCAACTGCCTTCTACTTTATTCTGTATTTTTGCATCTCTACTTTTGAAAAATTTTGACTAGCAGTCCTAGTATTCTCTCCTCAGCCTGTAGGCATATGTACAAGCATGTGCTTCTAAACAAACCCAGAGTCCTACCAGAAATATCCTTTTACCCATTCTGTGTAGGTTATTAAATAAAACTTTTTTTATAGCAGTATCTTAAAATTTTAATATAAACATCGGTGTCTCTGCCAAAGTCCATAGCATTTCCTTTTTCCCCTCAGTGCTAACAACCAGCCACTCACTGTCTTTCATATAAAAACCATCAGGAGACAGAATAGTGGTCTAACCTCATTCTCCTCTGGGTGTTCTCGCCTTCCTCATAAGTCTGACAACTATTTTATTAGTGTTGGGATGCTCTTCTAGAGCATCTCCAACTGTTTCGCATCCCTTCTCAATCTCGAACAATGAATGCCGAGAGGTCAAATAATTACAGGCTGACTCCACAGTTGGCTACTCCTTCCTCAAGAAAAACCAAACCTATGAAGATGCCAAGGACCCTTGCTTGGGGCCCAGCCCAGAAAGAAAGATGGTCAGAACGTCCTCATCGGCCCATGGAGATAGTTTTCCAATTACAGTGCATACTGATGTAGGCCAGCACCCCACTGGCCAATCAACTGTAAAGTCTTTTGCACGCATGCCCTGCAAAGGTTATTATTTTTCTGCTTATTAGAATGAAGGCACAGTAAAGGGTGTATGTGAGCTCAGTCGATGACTTTTCACTCATGATAGGCTGTACCGGGGTAAAGGAAATAAAGAAAAACACTGGCCCTCTCTGGGAAAGTTGCTCTATTTGAAAATAAATAAATAACAGCAGGAATATTAGCTCTAAAATTGAATATCGAATGGAAGTAAAGGTAGATGCTATATTTAAAACAGTATAATGTCCTATCGAATTTTCACAATAATGCCCCAAATACCCTTTTTCATAACAACCTTTTTAAAACACAGATTGCAGTGGAATATTTTAGTGCAATGCAGTGGGGACATAAAGAGAAATAAATCAATTGATAAAGACTTTTTCATCTCTGCATTTAGGTAAATTTGAGGGAATTTTCTCAGGTCCTGTTTGACCTGTCTTCTTTTTTAATACATATTTTTAAAAGTGAGGAATTTAAAAAATAAGTTACTGCCCTGCCGGCCTCCTCAAACTCCCCCACACCTCCTCCCCTGAGACTGGGAGGACAGAAGGTACTCACCACACTCAAAAAAGCCAGACCATTGGGAAGAATGTCAATATCCTCAGCACCCGCTTCTGCAAGTTCAAGAAACGGATAAATGTCATGTTCAAATTCTGTTATTTGTTTAACAGAGCATAACTAGGACTTTGTTTACTTTATCAGTGTCTGTATCTTTAGGAATGGTTCTGATTTTTTTCCAAGGAGCTAACTCTCCTCAATAAACGTCAGTCTAAATCCCTTCCTGCAGTGAACTTCTGACTTTAAATGTTACATATTTTTATGTTTACTCAAATCAAAGTCAAGTAATCACCACATTTCCAGGGATAATACAGAAAAAGTTGACATCTGTACACTCTTATGATAAACACCCAGATGTCTGTACAAAAGTAATTGACATCAGGGGAATATTACTTTCAAAATGAAGGGTTCCTAGTCATTTATCCATGCAAATAGCCTTGTCCCTTACTCTGCTTATTCAATCTGAAGCAAACGTAGACATCTCTCTCATTAGCAGACATAAAACACCTGGGATTACATATTTCATCTTTAAAAAACAGTGCCTGTTTGTTCTCATGAGCAAAGAAAGCTTCCTGTTTAATCTTTAAATTTAGGCTTTAAATTACAGGGGAAAAATGCTAGCAAAAGAAACTTAATGAAAAAATACCATGCACCTAAGCCAATTGTAGCTTCCAACACATGTCTTTGAGGCAGACTACAATTACTATTGATTGTTTATTGATTGTCAGCAGTACACTCCACACAGCACAGCAAATAATTAGACATAAGACTTTCCCAGTGGTCTCACTGTGTAAATTGCGCAGATAGATAATAAACCCAACACAAGGAAGGAGGAATGAAAATGGTTTAGATTAAGCCAACTCGTGACACATTCTTTGTGTCCACAAAATCAAATCTTCCCCTTTCCATAGGATTTCTCCAGGATTATTTCTAGGTTGTCAAAAAACAAACAGCAACTACCTGGCCATGTTGGTTTTGATTCACAAGTTTGCATTTTTGGCTGGTTGTCTCCAGTGTTGCTAGCTCTAACATAGTAGAGAAAAGTAAAAGGAAATAAAAATGCCAAGAACTTCACTTTGTAAAGATGATCCATCTGCCTGTTCCTTAGAAAGGAGAGATTTATCAGCTTACTCATGATATAGTGAAAGATCTTTTAACCTGGCATCTGTGGATCCCTAAGGAGCCAAACGTGGCTTTCAAAGAGTCTAAGGATTATTTTACATTCTATGCAATGTAAAATGTCTCCTCCATGTACAGATGAGAAATTTTTTGTGAGAAGGTTCCTGGGCTTTCAGGAGACTCAAAAAGGGCCCGTGATACTCCCAAAAAGGCGAAGAACCACTAGTTCCATGATGGTTCTCAAGTGGTAATGAGAGACGACCAGGGAACCTTGCACCACAACACACACACACACACACACACACACACACACACACACACACACACACAGTTCTAGTCCAAGTTTTGCATTCTGGATCTATTTGAGTAAGAGCTCAATTAAAATTTGTAGCTCCTGAAAAATTATTTAAGGCCATTTAATTTCCATACGTACATACTTATGCACAGACAAAAAAGGATATAAAAAGTGTTGAGTGTTTCTTTGGATGGTAGTATTATGAGTAATTTTCATTTTCTTTATATTTTTCTTTGTTTAAAATTTTCTACAAATGATAGTATTGTTTCAATAATCAAAAAAAGAACAATGTTTTTAAAAGATATTTTCATTTCAACTACATTGTAACTCCTTTATGTTGAATTCCATGGCCTAATTCCAAGTGTGGAAAAAGACTTATCTGCAGCTTTCGTTAGAATATTTTCCAGATATATTCCCCCATCTTCATTTCTACAGCCATTACTTAGGCTTGAATCATCTTTTATCACCGCTTTGGTGTGGTTATTGTAAGGAAGTCAAATGCGGGAGACATTTTTTTCTCCAAAATAAGAAGAGGAGGAGGAGGAGGGGTAGCATATATTGTTTACCAAGTATCAGGCTTCTTCTAAGTAAAGATACATATTATTTCACATAATTCTCATAGCCCTAAGAAGCAATACCATTTTTTCTTATTTTATTTAGAGTAGATAATATGGAGGCTTTGAAAGGTTAAGCAAATTATTCAAGATCACAGGCTGGAAAGCTGGGACTCAGATTGTTTTGTTCTGACTTAAAAGCACATAGAAAAAAAATACAGCCCAGCATTTAATGAATTTTCTGTCAGAACCATCCCCTGTTCCTCTCTACAGACACTTCGCTTTGTAAATTCAACTGTGGCCAATTCCATGTGTTGGCTTTTCCCCCCAAATGCTTGCTTCTATGCCTCTCCCCAAGATCTTTACCAATTCATATCCTGTTCTTTTCTTTAAAAGCTCTTTCAAAACCTCTTTTCTCTAGACAGCCTTCCATCTTAGCACATCTGATTTTGATCCCTTCTTATGCCGTTAACAATTACCTATCTGCGTCAGAGACGGCCAACTACTGCCCAGTATCCGTATTCCCCTTCTTTCTTTTCAGCTACAGGCACATGGAAACATAGCTTCAGACATCTCCTATGCTATCCTGCTGGTAGATGTGGTCATTTGTGTAAGTTTAGGTTAATGGGATGTGACAGTAGTACAAGATGTATGGAAGTACTAGGTAAAATAATATAAAGCTAATCTCCATGTTAATTTTCTTTCTACCCCTTCCTGCTGGGAAATGGCAACTAACCACAGTCTAGTCTTGGACCAAGACGGAAGCAACATGTAAAAGAGAGTTGTGCCGCTTCATCAGCCTTTGTCCCAGAATGACCACATTGGGCACAGTCCTCTAATCACCCAACCATTTGCTCATCTTGCGACTCTCATGGGAGAGAAAATAAATTTCTCTTTTCTCTAAGTTACTTACTGTAACTTTATGACAGTAAATCAGCCCTTGCCGCACCCAACAGAGTATCCAATATGTAGTGTAACATTTTGTCCCCACTTTTTCAGTTTACTAGTCAGGTGCATGTATTAATAACTCTGGGAGAGTGATAGGAGAAAGAGAATTTGCAAAAGTTACCTGAGCCTTGGGTCCTTGTCTGTTATAAAAAGAAAAATAAACTCTATTTCACAGTAGTGGGTTTCTGTTGTTTGCCTACTCATAGGCAGACTATAAAGTACTTAATGACAAGGGCTACAAATTTTAATGCTTTTTTTTTTTAATATCACAAGCAGCAGTTCTTGTAAAGGTCTTGATTGCCAAGTACATAAAATTGTTAATTCACTCAAGCATGACAATACATTCAAAATTTTGTTTAGTCCAGGACTCTGAATGTCAGCATTTTCAGAAACATTTAGAAAATGTTTTAAACTTTTAAGCTTCAAATAGAGTTAACTAGTTCTTGTCACTATATTTTTTGTTATTTAGATAGTGATGTTACACCAAATCTTGGGTGTGTAAAAGCTTAGTTTCTGTCTGTAAGATACACTGGGAAAGAATACAAACAATGGAATAGTGAACTCCCTTCCTCTCCCACAGAAGGTACACATCCTGTATATGCAGTAGATGATTATTATTTATTAAAACAGAAAGACACAATATGATATGGATAAAGCACCCAAGAGTTCATTTCCAATCATGGTAAAAGTAGCATTGCTCTGTGTGTGTGTGTGTGTGTGTGTGTGTGTGTGTGTGTGTGTGTGTTGATGGGGTGAAGGGCAGGGGAGAGGTGGTCTTACCTCTCTGAGGGATTACTTGGCCTCAAGTACATGGCTACTACTGTTTCCAAAGTGGAGAGTAAACACAAGAACCGCTCTATCCTTGCTACATACCACAAGAAGTAGCATTTGCCTATATGGGAAGGTATGCCCAGCACAGTTATTCCTGGTAATCAAAGACCACCAAATAAGCAACTGTTGTTAAAAATATATAACCATGAGCTATTATTAACCATTATGCATCAGTAACATAGCATTCAACAAATGTTCATATAGTGTGTGCTAACCATAGAGCAAAACAAAAAGGAAAAAAAGGCACAATTCTAATTAGATCTAAAAACGTATCCCAAATGTGCCTCTAATCACTCATCGTCTTCGCTCTGTTGCCTTCTGAAGCGTCTCGGAGGCATTAAACACTTCACGAGAGGGGCCACAGGTGACATATTTCCTCATTCTTTCCAATTCCAGACAGCAGCTCACACACATCACAACATAAAGGTCACAAACACAGACAGATGCTTGTTCAGAATACAAATGTTGTTGTGCTTGTTTTTCTCTGAGGAGCCCTCCATCCCAGTGAGTTATAACAGCAACACATTTGGCAGTGTGTCCCGTACTGTGTCTGGCGGTGCCCTGTTGTCTATTCTGAAACTCGAATTCACAGAAGGTGGGCTTCACAAGACAAGGGCTGCTTAATAATTCGACGATTATTAACACAGCAGCAAAAGTAACCTTAAAGATTACTGACTTGACCTCCCAACAACCCTTCCAGATGGCATCTGGCTTTTGCTTAGTGACCAATTCTGAGGGGGGCTCTTCACGATGGCGGCCAGAAGGCAGGAGGCACTGCGGCGTTTCTTGGGATTCCAGATAACCTCAGTTCTAGAATTGTCTGTATTATTCAGCACCGATCTGGCCCATCTGGTATTTGATACTGAGTTTGTATCTTCCTGCTAAATGTTTGGACAACTGAAACAAAGAGAAGCCCCAAGAGAAAGAAGTCAAGAAGTCTTAAGTGAAGAGAGGTGGGACTGGGAAGAGCAGAAAAGCAGCAACAGAAGAAAGGAGACGGAACACCTTGGAAACAGATGGGGAGAGGAGAAAAAAAGCTTTGAAGTGGAAAAGGCTCTTCTGGACACTCAAAGTTCATGAACGTGAAGCTTTCTTGTGTGTGATCAAGGAAGGTCACTACACTTCTGTTTTGACTGATCACTACACTTTGGTTTTTGCTAAGAGCACTGCGAATCCTGTCTGGAAAAGATGTGGTTGTAAATATGAGGTATTGAGTTTCTGACTGTTGCCAACTTGAGGGCAATATAGCAATGACTGTTAAAACTATAAACATGTATGCTAACTGAGCAACAACCCCACTATTACAGATTTATCCTACAGACAAATGCAAGAGCTATACATACAATTACGTTCACTGATTTGTTTGTAGTTGCAAAAACTGTAACCACCCAAATGCGTACTAAGAAGGGAAATAGTTACATGAATCATGGTACATGTGTATACCAAAAAGAAAGAGATAAATCCACATGTGCTGATGTGGAAAGCTGTTCACACGTCACTCAGAATAAAGTAGGTTGCAGAATATAATCTTATATTAAGACGCCTTTTGTGAAGAATATATATGTGTGTGTGTGCGTGTGCATGTGTGTGTTTGTTTCCCAGGTGTTGTGGTTTTTACAGTTTAAAAGCAACACCCTCCACTAGCAAAGACTCACTTTATTCCAATAATTGCTTTTTTGCAATGGTCTGGAACCAAACCAGCAACGCCTCTGAAGAATGCCTGTATGTGTTTGCTTTTACATGGGAAGTATCAGGAAGGGTAAGAAAAAACCTTTCTGTGGAATAGAGATTTTGTTGAGAGATTTTTATTTTCTATTTTATAACTCGTTTTCCTTCTGTCTTACCTCCACTAGCTGACTACCAGGCTAATGGAACACAGACCTCAGAGGCCACGCACGACAAAGAATACAGACTTTACAAAAATGTCCATAAAAGTCACTAAGCAAGCAAGAAAGCAAATAGTAAACACAGGATTATACAACTAATTAATAAATTACAATCAGAGTGAAAGAGAAGAAATACAGGGTGTGTGAGCTCAAAAGAGGTTGCCTGAAGAGGTTCCATTGATCTAATGTGATTTTTCCTCTGATAAACAGTAACTGTGTGCCAAAATACTGTGAAAGAGTTTTTGGATGTTGGCGGCCAAACAATGCAAGGTGGATAACAAGCATTTTCTCATGCTTACCAATGCCTTTAATCAGGTGGCAGTTTGGAAGGTCTACAGATTCTACTGCACTGGAAGCTTTAAGTCGATTCCTGTTTAAAAAAAAAAAATCATATGTTTATGTATTCCCTGCTTTGTCACAGAAGGGGTTTAAAAGGCTCACAGCCATATTGAAAACACAGCATTAGTCTAAAGCAGAGAAAAAAGGAGGTAGAAAGACAAGGGGAGGAACATAAAATGGCACCAGAAATGATGTTAAAATAACAATGCATATCACAGAGTTCTATAGGTGAATGTGGGTTGTGAAAGAACCCACTCAATTAACTCAATTAAAACTTCTATTGCAAGCTTCTATGCAAATATCAACCTAAGCCCAGGTCACATGTCTCATGGCTCTGGTGCTGTGGGAAGAGCTCTAGATGTATGACCAGGAACCCTGTCTTCTCTCTGAGGACCCAGAGAGCCAAGAAATGCTCAGCTCCTCTGCAAAATGACACAATGACTGAAGGGAGGGCAAGAGAAAATGGCACTGTTCAGGTCCTGGCACCCAGAAGACACCCCACAAATAGTTACTAAGAAATAGGTGAGGAAGACCCTAATTCCCATGACTATACATTGGGGCGAGGGGTTTGGAGAGCACCACTGACTTTGGCAAAACTACTTGCTGTTGTTTCAGGAAAACTAATGTGTGGAAATAATGAGAAAATATTGAGCTCACAGTATCTTCCCACTCCCTTCCCACCCTAGAGTAGAAGAAGGCCACAGAGAAGTTTGGGCAAACACATCTGGGATCTACTGTTTTGAAGGCCACATACTATAGGCTTCCCCCTTCTCTCACTGTCTCACCCTCTCTATCTGTTCTCTAAGGCATAAAGAGTGCAGAGTAGTTTACATTTTTCAAGGCGGTTTGCACATCCACATGATTAAGAAACCAAAGGACAATTTGCCACTTGTCCCTCCCCTATTCATCTCCTTGACAGCTTCCGGCTACTAGACAGTGAATATGGAGAAGGCTATTGGTTTCTCAACAAAATCAAACAAAAACAAACAAACAAACAAACAAAAAAACCCTGGCCTAGATAACCCAGAATATAAACAGCTGGTGGCAATTACTATATATGGATGTGGGCAAAAGTAGATTTACAGTTGTTCATAAGGAAAGATATGCAGGTTATGACTATTACAATAGCTTTATTAACTCAAAAAATATGTCACAATGCAACTGTAGATCTACTTTCGCCCACCCCTGTATTTTGGCAATGCATATCATATATCAAGTTTCTAACTAAAGGGTTAGTCAGTATGTATTTGGAATCAGAGAACTCAGATAGCATTCAATTTCTTAAAACAATAAAGCAATAAAACATAAATGAAATAGTATATTATATAGATATACTGAAAACAAAAAGTAACAACTAAAATTTAAAACTAAAGCAAAAATACAGTAACTCATATTTATGAATTATAGGAGCGATTTAAAGGGGAAAACAAATATATTTAGCCTAATATTGTAGTAGTAGTAGTAATACTAGTGATGAGGGTACTGCTATTGATAGTTAGCAATGGTAAAAGGAAATCAATAATAAAAATAGCTAAAATGTATTGATTCTGCCACAACTGCGATTTACCTGAATTCATCAAATTCTTTTTTTTAAGTGCATTTTATTGATTATGCTCTTACAGGTGTCCCGATTTTTCCCTTCGCCCTCCTCCACGTAGTACCCCTCCTTAAAGTAAGTACCATTATTTCTATTTTAGAGTTGAGAACACTGATTCAGAGGTGAAGCAACTCTCCTGAGGTTCAGCACCCAGCTGGGAAGTACGCCCTAGAGGCCATGCCCTCATCTGCTCTTCTATTTTTCCAAGAAAGGAGTGAAGAAAGCTGTGTTTCTGTCTTAGCAGTAAGACTGCACAACCACTGACAAGTCAGTCAATCTCTATAGGCCTCAGTCTTCTTAATGTATGAAATAAAGACGAGACCAGACCTCCAAGGGTCTGTTGACACTGGATGAGTCCAGGTACAGCTATGTCAGTAGGCCACAGCTGCAGTTTGAATCAAGTTCCTGTATCACTCGTTTGAGCGTCAATTTTATACAACTTAATATTATGCCCATATGAGTGTAAAACAACCCCTTTTTTCAAAGATAGACTAGATGGATGAAATAAAATCCAGGAACAGTTTAATATGGGGTATTTTTCAGAGTCAACTTAGCTTGCATCAATGACGGATGGTTACACTTTGCGAATGCGGCAACCTTTGTCACTAGTTGAGCTGTGTGTGTAATGCCATCTCTCTGTATGCAGCCTGCCTGCTATTAAAACTGAAGAGTAACACCATGGCCATGCATAGCTTCCAGTTCATCAAATCATGTTTTCTTGTCTTTAGGATAAAAGAAAGGGAGGATTGCACTTCCATCCTTTGGGATCTATCGAGAGTTTCAAATTCTTTCCGTAGAGAGCTGCTAGGGTTTTGCGTGGCAGGACTACCTGTTCCCTGTTCACTGGTGCACAGACCTTTGTATTCCAGAGTGGCAGACCCTATTGGCTGACAAAACGAAAGTCATTCTTACCACCTTCTTCCTTGAACCTTTCCGTTGCAGAGGTGGGCAAGGGCAATATTGGCTTTTCCAGCCTCCTTTGTATTTCAGGATAACCACATGACCCAGGCTTTTAGGAAAGCGTTTTTGTTCTGGATAGGAAAAGCAGACACAAGAAGAGAGCTAACTGGCATACACTCCTCCTCCCTTCGTGATTTGACCACACATGCGGTGCTTGGGACTATCGCCACCATCAGCATCCCTAACATAAGTGTGAGGTCATAAAGCCATCAGTAAAGGATCTAAGAACAAAAATGTAAGAACCTAGTTCCAGTGACTCGATGGACAAGCTCTAAAATGACTTGCTGAGTTTTCTCACATGTATCGTGAGAAAATAAGCCTCCACTTGTTTAAGCTACCATTAATTTACATATGTTCTTGCGGCCAAAACACTCCTAACTGATAATAGATTTCAGCAGTTTGGGGGCTATACAAGAGAGAGCAAGACAAACTTCTTTGGACTGGGAAATCAATAAGCCTAGATGCATTTATGCTAAAAAAAAAAAATGGTAGAAACACAATTAAGTGGAATTTTTGCTAAAGCCTATTGCTCCCAACACTGTACGTCCACAGCATGCTCATGAATGGACTGGGTCAGACGGCAGGGCCGCCTCCACCCTGCTGTCATGCAGATGTTGCTGACTGATCACTACACCCCTCCCCACACCCCGGAGCTAGCCTCACACCCCATGTCCCAGCAACCCCTGCCAGGCAATAAAAATGGGCGCTGAAGATGAACGCTATTTGCCTTCTCGGTTCTAGGTTCCTTCTGTTTTTCTCACATTCCTTTTCTTTTTCATTAAGATTTGGTTATTTGCCTTTGGGTTACAAATATATGATGGGTGTGATATGGGAAGGAATATTTACTGCCTTCTTTCAACTAAGCCAGTCATCGTTCTCCAGATGACGACCACCAAAAACAAGTACCTCAGGGTTCTTAACCTGGGGTCCAGTGACCTTTAAGGAGTCCATAGGTAAAATGAAGAGATCCATGACCTTGGGTGAAGAAAAATACATCTTTACTTAAACCTCTCACTGAAATTGAGTATTTCCTTTGATGATGAGAGTAGGCAACAAACCATAGAACTTTCTACTAGCAGTACTGCAACTCTGTCACTAATTGAAATTACAGACGTTGTTACGTCACATGTCAGTTGTGGTAGATATCTCAAAACATCGTTTATACTCATCACTACTACAAAATATCTTGTTAGATATTCAATTACCTCTAGATCTATTTAAGGCTTTAATAAAGAAGCCCATGTTATTATATCATACATTAGATTTTAAAAGTATTTTGGCAATGATATTTACTTATTAAAGAGTATTTTAATTTGTTTTGCACTCTTACATATTTTATTTTATGCATTTACAAACATGATGCTGAGGTGTCAAGGCTCCCCCAGACTGCCAAACGGATCCATGGCATAAAGAGGCTAGAACCCCTGCTTGCGCATCATGGTCAACGTAGATAATTTTACCGAACACTTAACTATGTGTCTGACATCGTTCTAGCACTTTCCAAGAATGACCTCATTTATTTTTCACAGTCCACTGTGGAGCAGGCAGGATAATTATTCCCATCCTACAGATTGAGACACTGAGACACAGAAAGGCGAAATAAAAAGCTAAGGTCTCAGGTAGATAGTGGAGCTAGGAAATGAACTCAGGCTATCTGGCCACAAAGCAGGAGCCAGCGGTCATTACCATGAAATCGATCAAGGTGTTACCCATCCACAGTGGAGTGACATGGGGAGTTAGTTACTCTCATGTCTCACTGGGTGGTAGCAATAAAGGTGCACCAGGCTGTGCTACCAATGTGCCTTGAGCAAACTGGAACATGGTCTCGCTACCAGGCATTACTTTGTTCCATATCTTACCACCTTTGAATTCACAAACCACTGATGGGGCTTTATCTTTTAAGTACAGACTTAAATACGGGCAAGCTGGGGCTTTATCTTTTATATACAGACTTGTAGAATCCTTTGGAATTTACCCCTCGGGTCCCTGTAATGCTTGCACTTAGTCACTAAGAATTTGTGCTTAAGCCCACAAAGCTGGGATAAATCTCCTCCAATGGCAGAAATGCGTGGAGGCTGTGGGGCGGCTGGGGACCCGGTGTCTGGAAGAGCAGACCTGGCTTAGAGTATGGCTTCAGCACTCATTACTTGGTAAACTAACTGGTCAAGCTCTCCCAGCCTCAGTTTTACATACACAATAGTGAAAGGAAGACATAGATGACGACTGAATTAAGTCAGAAATGTATTTTCCAAATGTCACTAAATGTACAATTTGGTTTAATACAGACAACTTTTGACACTTCTGACACAGGGACAAGGCATACTGCAGTCACTCAATAAATGATACGGAGGATGGTGGTTTAAGAAAAAAGCCTGATCCTTTAGAGATACTCAAAAGCAGACAAGATAAGTTTCTTGGGGAAGCTCTCATGGAAGTGTCAGGCAAGATGCAGAACGTTCAGACGTTTGTTTGTGGGGTTCCTGCCCACACACAGGTCTCTGATGCAATCAAGTCTCATGATTCATTCTGAGGTGTGTACTTTGCAGCAGAAAGCAGTTGGCCGGGGGACATTTGTGTATTTCTATCTTCCCTTTTATTGCTCAGCCAGGGCAGAGTGGAAAAGTTGGGTATATTATACCAATCTCCCCTGGGAACCTTAACCAGCTATGGTTCAAAGGAAAAGAGACAACTTGGATTCCATTTATCCACCTGGCACATACTTACACTAAAAAATTACTCATTGTTTATCTTAAATTCAAGTTGAAATTTAAGTGGGCACCCCGGGGGAGAACGATAACTTGAGTGCCAAAGTAACATCTCAAAAAATAGAACAATGAAATGGCAGGTACCAGACTACAGCAAAAAACCCTGTTTTTTTTTTGGAAGAGCCTTTCTTTATAGGGAGGCGGGAACATGCTGTTTTTTGAAATAGACTCTAAGTGTCTGAAAGGAGAAACATTATGAGCCCTCCACTAAATTCTATAAATAATAGGTACTTGATACTCTACAATAATAAAGTTGCCAGATAAAATACAAGATCCCCAGTTAAATTGGAATTTCAGGTAAATACTAAATGATATTTTAGTATAATTATGTACCAAGCATTGTCTGGCACATGATTATACTAAAAAACGATTTGTTGTTTATCTGAATTTCGAATATCATTGGATGTCCTGCATTTTTATTTGCAAAATCTTGCCATCCATCACTCCTCCCAACAGTCTCCCCTCAGCTCATTTGGGGCTTCATCTATGTTTGATGAAAGCCCCACCCTATAAAGTCATTATCGATAAAATTTACTATAGTCAAATCTTTATAAAGAAAAAAAATGCATTAAGTTGTAAATTACCTATCAGATGCATTCTATGTATGTAAGATTTATTTACTTTTTCTTAGGTTTGCAACAATGACATTTATCATTTACAGGGACTTATATTTAAAACCTCAAGATTAGATTACACAGTGGAATACTATGCAGCATAAAGAAAGACGTCCTACCTTTTGCAACAGCATGGATGGAACTGGGGACTATTATGTTAGGTGAAATAAGCCAGTTGGCAAAGGACAAATATCATACGACCTCGCTTATACCTGGAATCTAATGAACAAAATAAACTAACAAGTAAAATAGAACCAGAGCTATGGAAACATGGAACAGACTGAGAGCTGTAGGAGGGGAGAAGGGGGGCAAATGGTGGAAGGAAGGGGAAGGGACTAGTCAAACAACATGTATGAATGGCTCATGGACATGGACAATGGAGAGGGGATTGACCGTAGGCGGAGGGGTGGGCTGAGTAGGTGGGGCAAAAGGGAAAAAAATTGGGACAACTGTAACAGGATAAACAATAAAAAAATAAAAAGAAGAAAAAACCACCAAAGCTTTCATCTACCTTGAATATTTATAAGCTGTGTGGATGTGATAAAAAACTAAACTATTTAATATTTCTGTTAAGGAATTGAGAAAATAATTGTGGCATACAATGAACAAATAGTTGTAAAATATCTGAAAACTATAAACTATGTAAATTAAAAAATGTATTACAAATAAAAAATAAAACCTCAATATTAATAATAAGAAATTGTTAATTGAGAAAATTTCAATTTGTAATAATGCTGGTGGGTCAACTGAATGAGCTTGTGAATTTTGGTGGTCTTGCCTTTGGAACTGAGAGCTGGTCAGATCACAGAGAATCACTCAATTCAAGGATGTTCTGCAGAGCAGGATAGGCATTTATATAACATGAAAATTAAGATCAACATGTCCATTTCCTATCCGTAAGTGAGCCTCTTCCAACGCCAATCCCCCCTCCCCAAGCCCCCGCCCTCCCAACACATACACATTCCTTTATCTGCAGAAGCTATAGCTCCTGGAGGTAGAGCTGAAAACTCTGGTATCTATATCACTTGTGACTTCCCCCATTTCTGAGGTTCCAGAGTTTGGGTCTCCACACTACTGCAATACCTTAGCTAGTTTCCCCATGTGCTCTCTACCCTAATGTTTCTCAACTCTAACTGCGCATTACAATGATCAGACCAACTGATCAGGAGAACTGAATGTGCAGCAAGGATTGAGAACTGCTGCTCTGTTCCAAATCATCCTTCCAAATTCATCTCTACCCAGCACAACTGTTTGTGCTTTATGTGCTTTAACAGGTTCCTGTTTAAAACAACCAAAACATACAACAAACATCAATAGTTCCCCTTTGCCTATCAAAGCAGGCCTTAATTTGTAACATATTTAACCATTTCGAATCTATCCCCCCCCCTTAACTATTTTCATAACTTACTCTTATGCTCCCCTCAAGATGTTCTATTGCTGGTCTCCAAACTGCTACGCCAAAGACCCTCAGTTCAAGCTGCCCTCTCCACCTGGGATGGCCTCCTCCGTCCCCAAATGTGTTTCATCTGCCCTTCAAGGCCAATGTCCAATGTGTCTTCCTACTGAACTCCACTTTTAGGGGATGTAACCTTTCCTCCTTAAGCCTGTAGGGGTGGTTGTACTTGCCGTGGACATCCATATATATTATATATATTTTAAGTACATACATTATATTTAATATAATATATAAAATAAATATATATATTTTTTCTCCTCCCCTCTAATAGAGTAAACTTCTTAAGGGAGAGGCCTGTGCTTTATCACAGGTGCCTGGGAAAGCTCACCATACATAGGAGGTGCTCAATACTCCTGGGATTCTTTTGCATGAGGGTTTATGAAATTTGAGTTGGTAATTTAGGGACGATGAAGTCCACCCACCCGTGTCTTTTCATTATCACTAAACTGTGAGATAGACTAGGCTTGTACTGTCCGGCATTCCGGCTTCGGGGTTCCAGGGTGAAGAGATAAACAAGGAAGTGATGTAAGACCGGTAGCCGAATATCGCCAACTATCTTTGATCCAGCGCGCCAAGATTAGAAAGCTTCTCAAACTATGCAGGGGAGACATGAAGGACAACTTTATTAGACAGAGGCAATGTGGGACACAAAGAGAAGCAGCACCAATGACCTGAAATAAACCTTTATAATTAAAGTTTCCACGCCTGAGGAATCGTTTTGTTTTCGAGTTAAAGCCCTTAGATTTGCCTTCGAGTACTTGCAAAGCACTTGCCCATCTAGGTAGAAAAGAACTTTGTAAGCGGCAAAGGGTCACAAACTTTCTAGAAAGTCTCGAGATTCAGCCCAAACTGTGCCGGGTTTTGCTGGAAGCGAGGGGTGGCATCAGGGGTTCAGCCACCGCGGGAACACAGAGCGATCAGGCGGTCCCCGGCGCGGAGAAGCCCTCCGCGGCCTCCGCCCTCTCCGCGGCCCGCGGCCCCTGGAGGCTGGGGACCCGCGGGCCGGGGAGGCTCCCGGGGAGACAGTCCCGGAGCCTGACGGCCGGGCCGCGCGGACCGCTCGCTCCGAGAGGGCCCCACCTACCTGAGCGCCAGGAGCCTCTCGCCCAGCAGCGCCAGCGCTATGCCCAGCACGCTCAGACCCACCAGCCGCCCCATGGCACTGGAACCGGAGCCGCTCGCTCGGGCCGGCGCGGGAGCACTGTGGGCGGTGCCCGCGTCCGGCCCGGGCCGCGCTCCGCCCCGTCTCCGGCCCAGGCGGGCTCCGCCCTTCGCCCGGCCCCGGGCCTTTGTCACCACAAACCTACTTTCCCAGAAGACACCTTCCGTGGGACCAGGGACTGTCCTCCCTTGCCCCAGTTTGAGCGAAGCTCATGAAACTCTGAATTCCTTCACCTCCTTTTGCAAACAATCCCCCAAGAAACTTAGGCAGCCCGCATACCCCTAGTCTTCAAAGACAGTCCTTACCTCATATTCCAGTAAAAATCTTCTAAAGTTTTAACGATCCTTTATTATAGGAAAGGACACTGAGTTATGTCTTGTAAATATTTCATGTTGGAATCATGAAAGGTAAGAAACATCCTGTTCCTAGTAATGGTTCATCTAGAGATCTAAGGACTTGGACACCTCTTTTTTTCTATGTAAACTCAGTTTATGGAAATAAGGGTAGTGCTTTCTTCTCTTCTTTCTTTTATACATCCTTCCTCCCTTCCTTTCTTCCTTCCCTCCCTCCTTCCTTCCTTCCCCTCTTTCTTACACAGTTAATGATGAGTATGCCTGAAATAAGTTTCTCATTGTTGCCAGTGTTTAATTGCCACCTTAGAGCATGCAGGCAAAAAATGTCGCAATTGCCGATTTTCAACAAACAGTTTTATTCAGCTTACAAGCAAATAGTAAATAAAAGCACATGCCAGTTTTTCCCCTACCCCCCCCCCACCCCACAGGGGGGAAAAAAAGACCCTCTGCTTCCATTGTGTGTATCTTTGATTCAGTCCAATTAGGTTACTAGGGATATTAGGTTATATCCCTAATGGTAGATACAGAGCTGAATAGCTGTCCTTTGAAAGCCCAGGAGCCTTAGTTTTCTTTGTGCCATGAGCCCCTCTGGCATTAGTGAACCTAGAGACACCTTGTCAGAAGAATATTTATAAGTACCTACAATAAACCACACAAGATTGTGAAGGAGAACAATTACATTCAAATACAACTATCAAAATATTCTTTTAAAAGTTTGTGCCATAGTAATATAGCCATGTACTATGTGCTACATTATTAACATATTAAGTAACAAGATGCAACATCATTCTTTCCAACAGAGATGAGCATAAATGTTATTGCCAGATACCTGCAACACTGCAAAGAAATAATGGAAATAACTATTTCCATTAGTAACAAAGTCACAAGTACTACTAATGCTTTTGAGGCAAACCTACTTTTTACTTGCACTGAGTTCAATTGAGGGACATGCTAAATTCCATTTGAAATCAAGATTTTCTCTTTCCCAAGGTTATAAGCCACTGAAATTCTATCCATTCGGAATGGACTACTTTGGTTAAGAATTATGCCATAGTTACCTTATGACCGAATCAGTAGAGGGTATGGTCTCTTATCTAGTGGCCTTTTTGGTGTCAATCTTTCGAGAAGAGCCTCACATATGAAATCAGAATTTAGAATGAAGACCTAAAAGAGAGAGCCTGGAACTGTTGCCAGGGCTTCTGTTTTAGTTCTGAGAATCGTGTTCGGAGGGTTCTGGATGGTGACAAGGACACAGGACTATGCCTCATGGACTCCAGGTCAGAGGCCAGGCTTCAATGCCTTCCCATCTGTGTCACAAAATGAGTAAACCATACATTGTAAATAAGGTTACCTTGTTGCGTGCTCTTCTCTATGCCTATTTCCCTTTTGCCATTCCCGGGTTTTGTTGTTGTTGTTACATTCTTAATTCAGCCTGTTTTCAGCAGACATTAAAGGGTTGAAGGTGTGTGTCTTTTAGGATGCACTCAGGACAGAATACCTGAATACAGCTCTAGTGCGGACGCCACCTTCTTCCCTTGCCCACAGCAAACATCACTAATTGATTCTAGCAGTGTTTCTCACCAATCTTAGACTTGTCTCCACAATCATTTCAAACAGCAACAAAAAGGAAAGTAATCCCTGAGGGAGCCTCTGACAAGACTCAGAACGAAGCCTCGACTCCAATCTTGGTGCTAGGCCAGCAATGAGAAATGCTTTGGAGTTTAGGATGGAGGCATTTGTGGTAAAGAACCAAGACGTTCAAGTCCAGCAACACCTTTTTCACCTCAATCTCAGAGAATCTTGGAGTCGCCTCAGTTTAATTTTATTAACATCACCAGGGAGTTCCCTCAGACTTGATCTCCCAATCCCCTCATTGCTCTATGGGAACAGTGCTATAGCTCCATTCCCTTCCTCTTCTGAGTGTTGCTGTGGAAACCTTTGCAGAAGTAGCCCCTTCCTTACCCTCATCCACACCACCATGCTAGGGCTTGTGATCACCGTTTCTCACATGCAAATAGGGAAGAGAGAGGTTTTCTGACCTGGAAATCAGAAGCCTTTCTTCTCCATTGTAAGAGGTTGGAGAAGACTGGTTATTAATTTTTGTAGTATCTACTAGTTATTGGATTTTATAGTACAGCTTAGCAATCTTTTGGTTTATAGGCCACACAAAGAACATGACCCTGGGTTTGTGTTATCTCATGGGAAAATGACTTCTGACTCTAAAATAATCAGGTTACCCAATACAAAACAAACTTGTTCTGGAACTTGTTTGTATGCTGGCAACTCCTCACACTTGGTATAAAATAGTGTTTCTCAAATAACGACACATAACTAGTTAACAATTAGAAATTTAATGGCTCTTCAGTAAAATTTCAGAAATAATAACACCCTTTTGTCAGTGCTTCTTAAGTGATGTGTAGTAAAGGAAGTGACTTTCAAAGTACAATGAAAATAAATTACCAGGAAATGAAGTAAATGAAGTAAAAAAAATCAGACGTACAAACTACAAGCCCAAATCTTTTATTATTTTACTCAACAGAGGTAAAATTACTTTGTCAATGTCCTCTAATAGTTTCTAAATGCCTAATTTCAAATTTCCTTTCTTATCTCACCATGGACCGGAAACAGAGTGTTCACTGACTGAAAATGGGCCTTGGCGCACAGTGTCAGTGAGTGGACTGCCTTGCACAATGGTACTATTAACTCTTCCGAGTTCTCTGCAGTGTGTTGTCGCGTGCAGCGTTCCTGGTAATGGTGAAACAAGTGATTTACGATTAGTGCCATCCTGTGTGCTGTGTGAGGGGAGTCGGTCCCTCCACGTCCCTTTTATTTCCTTCCTTTCCTTACCTCTCTTTTAAAAGGGGGGCAAACCTTTGAGCACAAAAATACCTTCAAGAGATGTTATAAAAGGTAGTTATTGTCAGTAAAAAAAAAAAAAAAAAGATTTGCTTCCTAGATGTTTCACCCTAGGGCTTCTCAAAAGGTGAAGGAGAGGCCCCTCGCCCACTAAGCCATTTTCAGAGAATTGCAATGTATTAAAAAGTGAAGACATGCAATGACAGGAAAATAATTGTGTATATATATTTTCAATATTTATAGTGAACAAATTAACATTCTTCAGTTATTAGTTTGAACAATGTGCACTTGCTGTTTAGAGAGGTCAAAAACCCACACGGTATAAAATACAATGTGATCCTAGTTACAAAATAATGCAATTTATATAAAAAGGTTTTTTCGGATTTACTATAGGAATGGTCCAGCAATGGAACACAAGCTTAAAATGAATGAGTTTCTGCCCTTTCCTCAGCTTCCTCTCAAGTGCTTGGTCCTTCTGAGGAAGCTAAGACCACGTCGGGGTGAGGCCCTCACTGCACCTGGCAAGTGGCACCTCTCCTGGCAGCGCTGGCCTTGGTCTCGGCAGGCCTGCACCTACTCCGCCTGGGGGAGAGGAAGAGCCACGCTCCCATTAAAGCAGCTGGTGTAAAGGTCGAATCTTTCTGGCCAGAAGTGTTTGCAAAGGCTCTGGCCTGTGTCAACATATGGAGCCTCCTCTGCGGTGCAGGGGCTTGTGGACCTGGCCCGGCAGGAGGCCCTGCTCCCTCGCCGCCCGCTGTCCCCGCGGAGGAAGAAGAATCTGAGGCATCTGATGATGACAGGGCGTTTGGGCTTTTTGACTAAACCTCTTTTTGGAACATACTCAATGAGAAGCTGAACTCTGAAAACAACACAGAAAATAAAATGCATGAGGTTTTTTTCAGTTGTGCAATGTATCAGAGAGAAATAAACAAATTTTGAGATCATGTTGAAAGTCAACCAGACGCCCCCCACCCCCGGCCTGCCCACTCCCACTAGACCGAAGCCCATTTCTCCGGAGAGCGGCACCATTTGCTCTTCCAGGAGCAGTCGGACCCTGGGGGGAGAGCACAGAGGGGTAAACAACACTGGGAGGGAGCAATACTGTGGACCCCAGACACAAAGATTTTCAACCTCCCTCTCAGGCTGACTCTATGGAGAAAGTAAAGATATGTTTCTCCTCTTCTAGAAAACAAAGACATATTTTCCAATGTCTAATAGCAATGTCTTTAGTTATCTGTTAATGAACCGCACTTGCAACCTCTTCAGAATAACAACCACAGCTATTACGTATTGATCATTTCCTATTCCATACACTTGCCATACACTACCCCATTTAATCCCCATAACAACCATAACAACCATGTCAATTAGGTGTTATTCTTACCTCAATTTATAATTGATGAAACTGAGGCCTAGGGTTACATACCTGGAAAATGGTAGCGCCAGAATCTAATACAAGAAAATTTATATTAAGACCCCATTTCCACCCTTGATATATCTCCTATTGATTATTAGTGTTATTCCTTCGCCATCCACAGTAAGAGCAGAGCTGAATGAGCTGGTCTTTAGAGCTGTAGAAACTGATCTTCTGTCAAATCTTGTCACCAGAGAAGGAATTCTTGTCCTCCCTCAAGATGGAAATCAGGAGAGGAGGCCAAGCAGATTTTTTTAAAAAGAGGTTTACTGAACACAAGGTGGAGGGAAAGGAGAAGGGGAGCTTGATGCGTCAAGGGCGCACACACGAAGGGAAGCGTAGCCCCCGGACCTGCTGCAGGGTCTGGCTCGAGGAGGGCTGGGTGCTTCCCACAGGCGCAGATGTTCCTTTGCGGCCCAGGCTCTCCCCCTGGGCTGGTGTTGATGGCCACAGGCACAGGGCGAAGCTCCGGGGAGGGCCTGCAGAGAAATTTAAGCTTATCTAGGAGAGGCTCCAAAAATTAACTGAAAGCTATTCTCATTCGTTCAAAAGAGGCTCAGCCTGTCTGACTCCATGAGAGAGTCTTTAAAACTAATGCTGCTTTTTATGCATTTCCTCTGCCTGTGGCATTACTTCATTTAACATTTATGGAGTGTATTCTGCACCTCCAAGCAGTGACTGGGAATTTATATTAAAGGAGGCACACATTCCTGCCTTGTGTGAGGCCATAGTCTCGTGAGAGGGAGAGGAACCTGGACAAACCTATGCAGTGTCCTGTGTCAAAGGCTAAGAACTTTGATCTTTATCCTGTATATGTAGGAAGAGTCATCTGTGTTTTGCAAAGGTCACTGCGCCGGAAGGTGAGTAGGGGCATACTTTCCGGGCCTACCTGAGAGAAGATACAGTGCAGGGACTGTGGGGAGGCAGAGGAAGGAGCAGATGGAAGGCATTTCAGTGGTCGAATGAATAGAAATGGGTGACTGATATGATTCAAGGGAAAGAAGGAGGTGAAGATGACTTGGGTTGTTCGAACGGGTGTACAATGAATGGGAGGGGAACACTTTGGGGTGGCAGGGCCAGGAGAGGGTTGAAGAGTACGTTTGAAGCACTGAAAACCCGGGAGACAATTTCAGGCAAGATCTGGTTCTCACAAATGGGGTGTGGTCTGGACGGGGAGGCTCGGGGCTCACTAGCAGAGAGTGCAGCTAGCTGCGTAGCTGGCCTTCAGGAATGTTTGAGGTGGTGGCCTGAGGTGAAATGGTATGTGTAAAAGGCCTAAAGGCTTTGTGTGCATGTTAGTGGTTGGAAGGGAGGTTGAAAGGCGGGAAGTGAGATGGCGAATTAGGAATTGAATTGAGCTTTAGGGATTCCCTTAAAAGGGAGAGCGGATACTGGCATAGAGGTGACCATTCACCTTTTCTCCTAAATATGGATGTGGCCTTGAAGCTCTCATACCACGGTGCCCCTGAAACTCACCGCCTGTCCATGGAGAATGAAACCTTCTTGCTATCCCTCCACAGAGACTGGGAACCATGTAGAAGATGAAGGTGGGGAAAATCTCAAAGAAACCTCCAGAGTTATTTGTGCTTGACCTAAGACAGTCCCTCTCCTGGCCTTTATGTCCCCACTGGCAGGAGGGACAAGGAAGCTCCCCCGCGCCCCCAGCATGATTCTGGCAAAACACACTCTTCTCCATCGCTCACGGCCTCACCTCCAACATTTGTGTAATCTCATTAGAACCTTTATTAATATGTTATGTGGTCGCCATGAGAAGCCCAGGCTCCCCAGTCAACTGTCATCCTTCAGACTCTCCTTCCATATGGCTGGTCCTTTCTCCCGTCTCCCTATCCCCCACCCCAACTTCCGAAACTCGTGTCTTCCGGAAGTCATAGGCAGACATAACAAAATCTTTTATGTCCTCAGTATCGTCTGTAAATAGTCTATTTAACTTGGACATGGTCAGGGACAGTATGGCCTGACTGCAGCCTGGTCAAGAGGATAGGCCAGCATTTTAAAGAGCAGAAGCTGAAAGCAACTGTTACTGGAGTCAGAACGGGGACAGGGATGGGCAGTGGGAAAGTCCAAGAGCTGCCTCTGCAGGGAGCAATGTTATGAAGACCAGGAAACGGCTCACCTGGTGAAGGCTCCCATTTCCAGGAACTGCACCCTATTTGCTCATGAACTACATGTGCACCGTACAGACAAGCAGGAAGAGCTTAGATTTTATTGTGTATTATTTTAGGACAGTAGATGTAAGAGTCTTAAGGAATTACTTTTAGAGACTTACTTCCTTTTCTGCCTTCCGTTTGTTTTTTCCTGCGAGCAGTGTTTTATTATTATCATCATTGTTTCTTTTTAAATCTGCACATTTTCTTTTATGATTTTATATTTCGCAGAAGCTGTGGAACTTGAATGTGCCTGGGTGCCTCAGGGGGAAGATAAGTTCACTTTTAGCATGGGAATTAGGGGCAGGCCTAGTTCTTTTTTCAGACACAGGTAGTGGTTCTCATGTATGTTGACTTCAGGTAGGTGGTAATGGGGGGGTCACATCACGGCTCAAACAAATAGTGTAGAAGTTATTAAGCCTCCTTATTTTACCTACCCTTGTTTTAGTTCTCATGCCTCAACATCCCTGAGGCCATTTCTCTGTGGTCTCAGTTCTTCCCTGTGCCCAGTTGTCCTGTTCCATTTCTCCAGCCCTGCTTTCTCTCTCTTGGGTTTCCAAGGGCAAAAACAAAGTTCTCTGTGTTTTTTATTGTCCCAGAAGCACACTGAAGAATATTTCTCTGTAAGTAATCCCACTTGGCCTTCCATTGATTAATAAGGCCTAACATTTCTGTTATGTGGGAACAGAAATGATCTTTATTGCCAGCATCCCTAGACACTGTCCCCTGTGTTGGGGGGGCAGGTGTGGAGAGTGGGGCAAGAGGCATTGGTCACTAGGGGTTCCTGCAGAGTTAAGTTCTGCCCACGAATCAGGTGTCTCACCTGGATAGCCTGGAGCACGCCTTCTTCGAAGGCTTAGCATGTAGGAGCAAAGGAAAAGTGGATCAAATGTTTCAGCTCCTGGCTCTGGCTTCCAGATCAATGTGTCTCCTGCTCTGGGCAAGTTTTATACATAATTTTAGTAAGGAGTTATGTAATCCTATTAGATATTACTAAAGCTTTAGCCAGGGAAGAGAATATGTGCTACTGATCTCTTTCTTTAAAAAAAAAATAAGTGAAATATAAAATCCCATAATTTTACAGCCCAATCAAATTTTCTAAGCATAAGTTTTTAACAGATAGAAGTAATCTTAAATATCGCATCTTCCAAAAACTTTTGTGTACCAGCTCCAGTGTTGCCACTTTATTTTGCCTATTATTTTTTAAGATGGGATGATAGATAATAATTTTAAAGGGATGTTGATCCCGGGACACTTGGCTTCAATATTAAGACCCTCCCAGTTTTGCCCTAGGATGGAAAATTTATGCCAGAGATTCTAACCTTCCCTTTGGCCTTCTCTTCCAGACCTTGCCCCCAAGCCCATGCTTCCACGCCCAGCCTGGCTGCAGGAAGCCAGCAAACAAACAAGAGTCTTAGCCGCTCCTTTCAAAATAATGTGTGTTTACTCAGGGCTATGCTTGGAAAATATGGTCTTGTGTGTCAATAGCTCTCCTCCTCTGAGCCCCTTCTCAAGCAGGCACTCCTACTTTTTTCATTGATATTCCCTAAATTAGTATAGGATGTCTCTTCCCTCACCATAGTAATATGGACAAGTACAGCTAAAAACTCAACGGTAGTATCAAGATTACATTCTGATTCTTGTTTGTATTTTAGTTTTACCCATTATATAAAGACCTTCAAGTCGGAAGGTGGTTGGAAACCGTAGTGCTAGGAGAATGGCTTTGAGTTCAAACAAAAGGAGTAACATTAATTCCATCTGACACAGGCTTGTTTTGAGACAACTTATAGTCAGAAGTACCTAAGCTGACCCTGAATATAGAACCCAAATGGGTACACATGACCTGACGAAGGATTTTCTTTAATTTATTTGTACTTACACAAGCAACACATAGATGCTTTCATTTGTAGAATATTCAAGAATTACTGATAAAATTAAAATCTTCTTGATTTTCAGAGGAAAAACACCTTTCTTCCTTTTGTATGTATTTCTCTTCTTTGTCCATTATTTTATTGTATTTGTTGTTATAGAAACATGAGATTAGTGTGTTTACTAAACAATATTGTCAACTAATTATTTTGTACCTTGAGGGTGGCCTTTTGCTATAGAAAGCACACTTCAGAAGTTATCTTTGGTTTTAAAGATTAGTAGCTTATTAAAGTTACAGCTTATGAAACTTACATTTAAGATCTCACATTTAAGGTAGAGCTTATAAATCTTATTATTCTTTTCATAGAAAATTTTAACAATCACTTGTAAGAGGTATTTAGTTAATATTAAGACCAATTTAAAATTAGGCATTTAAATTTCTTTATTTCAAATACATTTTTATTCATGAAAATAATATACTATATATCTAGTTTTTTCATCCTAAAAATCTATAACATATAGATCGATAAATCACTTATACAATATTACATTGATTAGAAAATATTTTCATTTTTTAAATTAAAAAGTGAAAATGTGTTCATATATATGTCTGTTGTGCACACATTTGAGAGCTTATTTGGGGTGTAAATTGCTAGGAGTAAAATTGCTTGGTCCTACAATATACATGTATGTATCTTCTACTTTCTTAAGTATTTGTAAATTGTTCTGCAAACCAGTTACACCAGTTTACACCTTGAGTATAATAATATCCATTTTTCTTTATGCTTATTTGAAAGTTTGAAAGGCATGAATAAGGATTTAAATAGAGAGTGGGGCAAAAGTAGGTTTACAGTTGTTTTAGAAAATATAGAAAATAATACAATGATTAATAAACAATAAATTGTAAACCTACTTTTGCCCCACCCTGTATTCTATTTCTTCTTAAAGTTCTACATTTTCTGACTTAACAAATAAAATTTTTTCAAGTAGTTAAATAACACATATCAAATAAATTATACTTATTTATAAATAATTATTAAATTTTCATAATATTCCATTAATATTTATGAAGCACAGATATTACATTAAAATCACAAGCCTAAGTAAATTATATAATAATATATTTTAAGTTGGAATCACAAAATGTTGTTCTAATGAGCTATTACTCTATTAGACAAAATTCTAAATATTACATGATATAGAATATAAATATATGAAAAATTCTTAACAGTAAACTATTGAAAACACAGATTTGTTTATTTTGACAGTTATTTTTTAAATTTTTATTTAATATATTGAGGTGAAATTGGCTAACAAAATTATACAGTTTTACAATTCTATAATACATCATCTATATACTACTGTGTTGTGTGTTCACCATCCAAAGTTGACAGTTATGTTCTTAATTTCAAATTTTCTTAGAATTGAAAGACACCTACTTAAGAAAAATTATGCTATCTCACGTGATTTGGAGGTTACTTTCCAATATAACTTTAGGGTTGTTTTCTTTGGTTGATGGAGTTTTGTACCAAACGGAAGTTGTAGATTGTTACATCTTTGGAACTCTGTGTCAATGACAGTAGGCTCTGATCCCCACTTATACAAAAAGTTGCAAAGCCAAAGAAGTCATAACTTCAAGAATGGGCTGGACACGGATATAGTTTACATCCCTGGATTCCTATCATCACTGGATTAGTCAGGGAAATAAAACCTGTAGAATGTATATATGGAGGAAGGGAAGGGTAAAGAGAGAGAAAGAGAATTGGCTCGTGTGATTATGAAGGTGTGGAAGTCCGGAATCAGCAGGGCAGGCCAGCCAGCTGGAGATGCAGGGAAGAGGCGCAGTTCGAGTCCAAAGGCAGTCTGCTGACAATTCTTTTTTGCTCAGGGGAGGTCAGTCTTTGTTTCAGTAAGTCCTTTAACTGATTGGATGAGGACTGCCCACATTATAGAGGGAATCTGTTTTACTCAAAGTCCATTAATTCATATTTTAATTTCATTAAAACAACTTCCCTAGAAACATCCAGAATAGTGTCTCACTAAATATCTGGGCACTATGGGCCAGCCAATTTGACACATAAAATTAATCATCACAAGTACTCATCATTTAAATCAGATAAAACTGTGAAATCCTACCCAGGTGGTGACAACACTCGATTAAAATCTGCAGTTTTAAGGCAAAAATAAATAAATGTATTTCTATTTAATTCTAATGACCTTTGAGCTTGCAAGACTCCTACTTAAATTCTTTCCATATACTTGTGTGCTGCTTAACCATGGGGATACATTTCGAGGAATGTGTTGGTAGGCAATTTTGATGTTGTGCAAACATCACCGAGTGCACTTACATAAACCTAGATAGTATAGTCTACTAAACACCTGAGCAATATGGTAGAGCCTCACTGCTCCTAGTCTAGAAGCCTGTACAGCATGCTACTGTACAAAACAACACAAGATTAAATCAAGTGCAAGGGGAAATGATGCAGTCAAGGCCTCAGTAACCACGAGATGTATGGGGTTGCCAGCATAACATAGCATACTGTTTTATAGCCAACGTTTCTTATAATTAGAATGAGTACACCCTAACAATAAAAGTATAATGTAGTAAATGTGTAACTCAGTAAAAGAGTCATTTACCATTATTACGAAGTATCATGAATGGCATATAATTGTATGTGCTATACTTTTATATGACTAGCAGAGAAAAAGGTTTGTTTACATCAGCATCATCACAAACTCATGAGTAATGCATTGTGCTATGAGGTTAAGATTACAACATTACTAGGCACTAAGAATTTTTCAGTTCTATTATAATCTTACCACCATTGTATATAGGGCACATGACTATACTGTTTATCAATATTGCCTATCATTAAGGTTCCATAACACTCTTACACATATTTAAATTTTATCTCTGAATACGTGGTCACCTATGTATCTTTTCCATGTTACTAGTTCTTACAGCAGTACTTCATTTTTTGATGCATAATATTCCACTGCATGAATGAAGCGTAAGTTCACTGTTTCTAATCAATAGATATTCAATTTTTTTTTAATTTTTGCTATCACAAATAATTAGGTATTAAACAATCTGCAATGTGGTTTTGCGCATTAGTATAAATGCTTCTATAGGGTAAATCCCTAGAAATACACTTGCTGAGTCTTAGGGTATGCACATATATAGTTTTAATTGACTGCTGCGCCCTGGCTGGTGTGGCTCAGTGGACTGAGAGCTGGCCTACAAACTGGTCACTGGTTCGATTCCCAGTCAGGCCACCAGCCTGGGTTGTGGGTCAGGTCCCTGGTTGGGGGTGTGCAAAAGGTAATTGATCGATGTATCTCTCTCACATCAATGTTTCTCTCCCTCTCTTTCTCCCTTCCTTCTCCTCTCTCTAAAAATAAATTAATAAAAGCATTAACTGCACTGCCTAATTGCCCTCCAGAGTGGCAATACTAATTTAATGGACGAGCAATGTGAATACATTTTCCTCTAATCCTTACCTGTTACCATTTTATTATTTGCCAGACTGTTGCATGAAAAAAAGGTATTTTATTTTCCTTTCTATTTTTATTCTTCTGAAGTATTGTGAGACCATGTATCTTTTTGGATATTTATTTTCCATTGCTCTTTTTTTGCAATTTGGTTTTCTTATATGTTCATGGATTTTTAATAGAATCTTTGTTCTTTTTTTATATTAATCTTTTTTTATTGTGCCAGTAACACACTATTCATATCACTATGGGTTTATCATATGATTGCGTATTAGATTAAACAAATTTTATTGATCTATACCAGTTATCTCTTTTTAAAACAAAAATGCACTGGTTATTCATAACAATTCACAATTTCTTATAAATTTTATAACTAGTATATAAAGTTTATAAAAATTCTATTGACATGGAATACACTAAATTTATAGCTTAATTTTTGGAGAACTGACATCATTAAAATGATGAATCTGACCATCCATGAATTTGGATTTATCCATTTATTTAGGTCTTCATTTTTGCCTTTCTGTAAAAATATGTGATTTTTTTCTCATTAAAATTGTTCACATTTATAATTGGTATTTTAGAGTTTTTGTGGTATCATGAATAATGTACTAGTTTCTTAGGGCTGCCATTAAAAAATTACCACAAACTGGATGGCTTAAAATGACAGAAATGTATTCTCATAGCTCTTGGGGTCAGAAATTTGAAATCAAGGTGTGGGCAGGGCCACATACCCTCGAATGCACTTGGAGAGGGTTATTCCCTGCTCCTCCAGTTTCCGCTGGGTCCAGGCATTCCCTGGTGCAGGCAGCATCTCTCCCATCTCTGCCTCCTTTTTCATGTGGCCTTTTTCCCTGTGTCTCAAAAATAGCACTCTCCTTTCTCTTAAAAGTCATCAGTCATGATTTAAGACGTATCCTAAACCCGGGATGATTTTATCTTGAGATCCTTAACTAATCATATTTGCAAACACCCTGTTTTCAAACAGAGTCATGTTCTGAGTTTCTGGGCAGGCATAAATTTTAGGGGGACACTATTCGACCTACCACAAATAGAAACTTACTTTTTAAAAAAATCTTTTGATTGGTTGGTAAGAGGATAGAAGAAAGATACTATTTTGCATGTAGATCATATATCTAGGCTCCCTTGCTGAAAATTCAAGAAAACATTTTGCCAATTTCTTCTTAAAATCACATAATTCTTGAGCTATCAGTTTTTGAGCTGCAGAAAAGACCAATGTTAAATCTTTCTTTTGACTATTTGCACTTTGTTTTCTCTATCTCTTTCATTGATTAGAACTTCTAATAAAATGTTGAATAGTTTTTATTTTATTCAAGTCTTTTTCCCATCTTTCAATAGTTTCAAGGTTTCTCCATAGTTTCTCCACAAAGGTCTTACATGTACTTTAAATCAATTTTATTTCTAAATACGTTAAGATTTTGTTGATTTTGTGAAAGAGACATTTTTTAAACATTGTATTTTCTACTTCATTTTTACTGATATGTAGAAATATTACTTTAAGAATTGATATTTATTTTATACTTTACTGAACTTTGTACTTCTAAGAGTTTGTTTATTACTCCAGATTTTCTGGTAGAAAATAACATTTTCTCCAAATAAAGACAGTTTTCCCTCTTTCTTCAGCACTTATATATTGTATTCCTTTTTTGTCATTACATGAGCTCTCCAAGATACAATGAAGATTAGTAAAAAGAGAATAAATGACTCTAAGATGTTTCTAAAAGTTAATTATTAAATATGGTTTAGGTTTTTGTTAGGTTCCTTTGTGCAAGCTAAATCACCATTTTGTCCTAATAACAAGTGAAAAGATTTAAAAAACTGAACAATGAAGAGCTCTGTGCAGCTCCATCAGAGAAATGCTGTCACCAGGGACATTGCTGCCCCTCCCCGCCAAGTTGGAAGGACAGGCAGGTGGATACATAGAATTGCAACTTCCTGGAGCAGAAACCCACAGGGAGAAACCACTTGAGGAGCCAGTGCTGGTAGGAAAACCTGAACTGTAATAATTAAAGAATCGCTGGAGGCTTAGTATGGACGAGTCTAAGAGTTAAAAACTCCAGGGGGCACCTAGTCGTAGTGGGGCATCCCCACCCTTTTGTGGGTTTTACCCCTAGGAGCTCAACCAGGTTCTCACAGTGAATATCAGAGAAAAATCCCTGTGTGCTTCCGGCAGGGAGAAGGGAAATGTGCCACGTCATTCTGTTATTCTGAACAAAGGCTAAAGGAGAAACTGTTTTACGAGAGCCTAACCTGCCAGGGTTTCATCGGAGGTTACCTCATCTGCCTGGGAGAAGGTAAATTCCCAACTCTAGCCGCCTGCAGCTGTCCTGTCCTGCCTAATATGGGGGGAAAAATACCTTAGAAGCACTGGTAACAGTCACAGGGCAGGGGCGCACGCTCACCCCAGGACTGAGACCTAATCCTAGGACCATAGAATGGTCCTCTCCTCCCACACCTTATCATTATATCACTGAAGACCTGCTTCCAGCTGCTTCTTTTGCCCAGTATGTCACCTCTGGCTCTCAAGTGAAAAATTATGAGGCATCCTAAAAGGCATATAACAGAGTTTTTAAAAGACTGAACAGCCCTGGCCAGGGTGACTCAGTTGGTTGGGCGTCGTCCGGCAAACCAAAAGATTTGATTCACATTCAGGACACATGCTTAGGTTGCAAGTTGGATCCCTGGTCTGAGTGCCTATGAAAGGCAAATAATTGATGTTTCTTTCTCATACTGATGTTTCTTTCCCTCTAGTTCTCCCTCCTTTCTCCTCTCTCTAAAATCAATAAGCGTGTCCTTGGGTAAGGATAAAAGTAAAGAAACAAACAAACTGAACAAGCATTAGAACCAGTGTCAAATATAACAGGGATGTTGGAAGTATCAGACCAGAAATTTAAAACAACTGTGATTAATATTCTAAGGGCTCTAATGGAAAAAGTAGAAAACATCCAAGAACAGATGGGCAATGTAAGCAGACAGATGGGAATGCTAAGAAAGAGTCAAAGAGAAGTGCTGGAGATCAAACGCACTGTAACAGAAGTGAGGAATGCCTGTAATGGTCTTGTTAGCAGACTGGGCACAACTGAGGGAAGAATCTCTCAGCATGAGGATACGGCAACAGAAACTTTCAAAACTGAAAAGCAAAAAGGAAAAAAAGAAGAATGAAAAAGAAACCCCAGAATATCCAAGAACTGTAAGGCATCTGCAAAAGATCTAACATATGCATAAAAGGAATAGCAGAAAAAGGGAGAAAAAAATGGAAGCAATATTTGCAGCAATCATAACCAAGGCTTTCCCCCAAATTAATGTCAGATGCCAAATCACAGATGCAGGAAGTTCAGAGAACACTCAGCAGGATTAATGACAAAAAAACAAAAACAAAAACAAACAACCACACACAGGTGTATTATATTCAAACTCCAAAAAATCCAAGATAAAGAAAAACTCTTTTAAAAAGCCAGAGGGAAAATACACCTACCTATCTATAGGGGAGCAAAGATGAGGCTGACATCCAACTTCTCTTCTTAAACCATACAAGCAGGAAGGGAATGGAATGAAATATTTAAAGCATCAAGAGAAAAAAAAAAAACAACACCCGTAGCCTATGAAATTATTCTCCAAAAGTTAAGAAGAAATAAAGACCTTTTCATCAAATGAACAAAAATTGAGGGAACAAAAATTATTTTACCAGTCGATTTGCCATGCAAATAATGTTAAAAGTTATTCAGAGAGAAGAAGATGATATAGGTGAGAAACTCGGCTCTGCATAAAGGAAGATGTAGCCAGTAATCTAAATACTGAACAAACGGATTTCTGGGCCTGTGAGAATTGCTGGCTTGACCCTTCTGAGAAAGGCCAACCAGGGACCAGAGAGAAGACGATAGTCTTTGAAAATGCCAGAATACCTTCCATGAAATGTTTGGCCATTCACAATCAGCCTCCGCAACTCTCCTCTGTGCATCTGTCTGCCAGTTCCTGTCTCAGAAAATCACTAAAGGATAAGGAGAATGAAAAATATGCCTTCCATAGCTTTCACGTGGCTCAGGTTGTCTGTGGCCTGGCACTGGAAAGTCAGCAGTGCGTGGGAATTTCCGTCCCCCAGAATCACCCTATCTCCTACCCCGCCCTATCATTCCCCTCGGTGTGAGACTGTGATCGACTGGTTTGAAAGTCCAAAAGCCCAGTTCTCTTGCCTCAAGGAAGGACATGGTCTGAGGGGTAATTTATGCTCTAGAGCTCCCCTAAGATCAGCTGTGGGGACACATTACATGAAATCACACCCTTTCTTGGCTACTTCCCTTTCCCTGACTCTCTATTCACTTAATGGTGTCTTTGGGGAACTTTTCCTTAGTAAATCACTTGACCTGAAAAATATAAATTAAAGTGTAAATCAGTGTTGAAATCTACCTTAAGTTTTACTTATATCATTGGACATAATAATATTGCTTTAACTTCAACGTGTTAACCAGTCAGTTATATATATCCCAGTATACAGAGATAACATCTACTTGGTCATTTTTTTATCTTTGTTTTTTTTAAGTTTTCATTTTTAAATAATGTTTATTCTATTATAGTTGTCTCAATTTTTCCCCGTTTGCTTCCCCCCGCCCCGTCAATTCCCACTTTGTTGTCCATGTCCATGGGTCATTCATACACGTTCTTTGTCTAGTCCCTTCCCCTTCTTTCCACCATTGTCCTCCTTCCCTATCCCCTCTGGTCACTTTCAGTCTGCTCCATGTTTCCATGCCTGTGGTTTCTTTTGCTCGTTAGTTTATTTTGTTGAATAGATTCCACTTATAGGTGAGATCATATGGTATTTGTCTTTTACTGACTGGCTTATTTCACTTAGCATAATATTCTCCAGCTCCATCCATGTTGTCACAAAAGGTAGGAGTACCTTCTTTCTTTTTGTTTTAAATGCAGATTGACTTTATTTATTTATTTAAATGTTAAAATCCATTATAAAATATTTTAAATTTTAAATCCATTATAGAGTCTCAGCAATTAAAACAACATGACACCAGCACAGAAATAATCAAGTAGATGAATGAAATAAAATAAGCATTCTAGAAACAAACATATGTATCTGTCTAACAATGTAATAGATGATTAAATTGCTATTTCAGCTCAATGGGGAAAATAAGGCTTATTCAACAAATAAGGTGCATGGACCACTATTACTTGAAATAAAACAAATATAGAGCCCTATTTCACACATTATACAAAAAGTATTCAAGTGAGTTAAAAGTCAATATGTAAAATCTAAGGAGTTTTAGGAGAAAATATAAAATAATAGTTTTCTTATCCTGAAGTAAAATATTCAACCCCAGAAGCTATAAAGTAAAATATTAACAATATGACTATGTTAAACATTTAAGACTATATAGTAATATACATATAATAAAGTTAAAGGACAAGTAATAGAATAGGAAAGTATTTGCAACACATCTAAAAAAAGGGTTAATAGGTCTTTCTTTTTAGGAAAAAATTCTACAAACATTTAATCAAAAAATTGATAAAGAATACCAAAGTGTCATTTAAAGCTTTTTAAAAATAATAAAAATAGAAAAGAAATATACAAAACAGGTTTGGTTTCAATTAAAATAGTACATCATTGTTACACTCAGATTAATAACTATTAAAAATATTGGTAATATCAAGTATTGGTGTGAAAGGAACTGGGTATTCATAGATTCTTTTTCTTCATCTTCTTAAAACAGTCCCTTTAGCATATCTTGCAATGCTGGTTTGGTGGAGGTGTATTCTTTTAGCCTTCTTTTGTCTGGGAAACTCCTTATTTCACTTTCCATTTTAATTGAGAGCCTTGCTGGGTAGAGCAGTCTGGTTGCAGGCCTTTGCTTTTCATGACTTGGAAAATTTTTTGCCTTTCCCTTCTGGCTTGTAGTGTTTCTGTTGAGAAGTCAGCTGCTAGCCATACCAGGGCTCCCTTATACATCACTACCTCTTTCTCTCTTGCTTCCTTTAGGATTCTCTTTTTGTCTTTGATATTTGCCAGTTTAATGATGATGTGTCTTGGAGTGGGCCTCATTGGGTTCCTCTTGAATGGAACTCTCTGTGCTTCCTGGACTTGTGTGACTTTTTCTCTCCTCCAATTAGGGAAGTTTTCCATCATTACCTTTTCAACAGGTTCTCTATCCCTTCCTCCTTTTCTTCTCCTTCTGGTATCCCTATTATATCGATATTACTAGGTTTCAGGTTGTCCTGCATTTCCCTAAATGCCTCTTCATTCTTTTTGAGTCTTTTTTCATTTTCTTGCTCTTTCTGGGAGTCTTTTTCTACCTTATTGTCCAGCTTGCTGATTTGATCCTCTGCTTCATCTAACCTGCTTTATTCCTTCTACTGGGTTCTTCAATTCAGAAATTGTATTCTTCATTTCCTCTTGTATTTTATTGATAGTTTCTATGTCCTTTTTCATGCTGATATAGTTTGCAGTAAGTTCCTCATAGTTTCCCTGTAGTGTTTGGTAATTCTCTTTGAGCTCACTGAGCTCATTGAGCTTCCTTAGAACCGTTGTTTGGAACTCAGTATCTGATAGTTGACTTACCTCTATGTCATTAGTTCTCTTTCTGGGGATTCCTTCTTTCCCTTTGACTAGGGGGTGTTTTTTTTCTTCCCATTTTTTGTGAGACTCTTCGTTTTTGCTTTTGCTTCTTAAATTGATCTGTCTTGATTTCCTGATTTTGTGGTGTGAACTTCTACGATAGGAGACTGCTGTTTTTCTTTCTGGATCTGCTTCTGATGATGTCAGATGTTGACACTGTCTGACCTTAGGCAGCCTGCTCAAGGCTTCCAGGAATCTACTGTCCGTGGCTGTGTCCTTCAGCTGTTAATTTAGTCACTCTGCACTCAGCAGTCAGGCTTAAATACCACAGGACAGGGCAGAGTCCAGGGGATGGGGTTAGTAGATCCTCTCATGCTGCTGCCACTCAGAGGAATGGTCTGCCTGAGCCAGGTGGCTGCTGCCGTGTGGAGGATGAGTCAGCACTGGAATCCCATCAGCTACTCCTTCTGTTCTCTCCCCAAAGCCTCCATCTCCAGTCTCTTCTCAAGTGTCTCTAGACCACTCTGTTCCCCCTTTAGCCAGGTATATACTATCTGTGACTGCCAATCTCTACTCAGCAGTCAGGTTGTAGCACTACCAGGCCAGGGCCATGTCCCTCCTGGGGGCAGGGTTATTGTATTCTTTCACACTGTTGCTGCTCAGGGGAGTGGTCTACCTGAGCAAGACGGATGCTGCTGTATGGGGGATGAGTCAGCACCAAGATCCCGCTGGCTACTCCCTCAGTTTTCTCCCCAAAGTCTCCTTCCCCAGTCTCTCCTCAGGTATCTCTAGCCCACTCTGCCCCCGCCTCTGCTGGACCCAAGGGTAAGTGGCTGCAAATAAAAATTTATGCAGTGGCCCTTTAAAAGGCTCTTTGCATCTCCAGCCACCCATCTCTGGCAAAGAACAACACTGCCATTTTGTTATCTGTGTACTTTTTGGGCTCTGGTGATGTAGGCTGGAGATCCCCACTTATGGTTTAGACCCCACTCTTCTCAGGGGATTCCAAGAGGCCGTTTCAATATCCTTCTGGTGCTGCCTCCCATGGGTGCCCCACCACCTTCTCAAGACTCTACTGCACTCCCTACCAGTTAGCTTGTGCTAAAACTGATTCTTCCGTCTGTCTGGGGTTATAAGACTCCTCTCTTGCTATTGTTCAGTTGTTTGTTCCACGTGATTTCTCCACAATTTACTTGTAATTCTTGATTGGTCCTGGAAGGAGGTCAGTGTGACTTCCACTTACTCCTCCACCACCCTAATTCTCCTACTTGGTCATTTTTTAAATACAATGCCATATTTGATTTGCTAATATTTAGCTAGGAATCTACCTCCATGTTCTTAAGTGAAATTGACCTCTGATATTATCTCTTGAGTAGGATTTGCTTTGTTTTCATCTTGAGATTATAATAGCCTTGTGAAAGAACTATATAACTGTGTAGTATATGGTTAAATTTTGTAATGATCCCTGGATATTTGATAAGTATTTATATATCATTATTAAGTGCAGTTTGCTCTGTTTCTTACAAATTGAAGATTTTTAATGTAATTAGTCAAGTATATAGTTATATTGTCTTTAATATAGTCTCTTTTCTATTTTTCCTAAAAGGACTTTTCTAATATAATATGTTCTAACATTTCTATTAGATAAAATTTGAATCTTCTATATAAAGCATTAGAAACTCTGTCCTTCTTTTCTTACTTTATGTCTTTTTATTGTGTATGTGTCCTGTATTCTGGGAGAAAAAAATGTGGATTTTTCCTCTGGCTCACTAATTTGCTCTTTTTTGGTGTCCCATCTGCTCTTCTACTCATCTATTGAATGATTCATTTCAAAGATAAAGGCTTTAATTTATGTGATTGCTGGTTGATGCTTTTTAAAGAATTGTTGGTTTAAATACTTTCTTGAATCTTTTGGAACACACTGTATTAATTAATCTTAGAATAAAAACACAAGTCCTCATACTGGCCCAGAATATCCTAAATGATCAAACCTCTGTGGATTCTCTGAACCTTTCCCCCCTTGTCCATTCCACTTCAGACATTTTGGTCTCCCTGCTGTTGTCGACATTTCAGTCCCTCCAAACACATACACCCATTCCTCCATCTGCTTGTCCCCTTAACCCCCTGGATTTTATAAGGCTTACTCCTGCTCATAATTCAGATTACTGCTCAAAGCCTACTTCTTCATCAGAGGTATCCCCTGACTACCTTATCCAAAGCAGCACTCAGTGGACTCACACACATATATTTTCTGTCTCCCCAACCCCTGACTTACTGTGCATTATTTTTTTATCTTAAACATATTTTACCCTGAAATTTTATTCTATTTATTTTTGTTGTTGTAGTTGTCCATTTATAGCAGTAAATTGGAATGTCCATAATGGTAGGAACCTTGCCTGTTGTGTTTATCATAGTATCTTTAAAAGTTAAGAAAGTGCCTGGTACACATCAGAGAGGCTCAAGAAATATGTGTTAAATGAAGTAGTGATGGTGTTTCTAAAATCCGGTGCTGCCTACTCTATTATTTCTTTGTGTGTGCCTTCTTCCATGCTTGCCTCCTCTTTTTCATGATGCTGGCTTATCTGAGTTGGTGAATGGTCGTGTGTGTGCACCGTTGTATTTGTGATGATATGTTAGGTCATCCTGGGAAGCTCCATCAATTTCCTGCCTTCCACATACAGAGGAGGTCCCTGGTGTGATTCTGGAGTGGTCAGGCAGATTGCCTCCCCACTCTGGGGGAGAAGCAGAATAGGCAACTGATTGGGGTGAACCTATAGCCACTCTCTGGAGTGGGCACTCTCATTCCTCCTGACCACTATTCTAAGGCCCTAGTCCTTCTTTTCCAATAGAGGACCCTATGTGTGTTGTTGCTGTCTAAAGATGAGCACTGCTCTTATGTATTGCTTCACACAGAGAGAAGTATGGTTGTCCTACTTGGCTTCTCCTACTGTGAAGATTTTGATTGATATCTTGCTGTCAGTTGCCTTAGGATTCCCTCCTACTTCAAATGTCTTTCATCTGTTTGCATAGAGTAACACCCTTTCTTAAAAGTAACTTTTTTATTTTGAAATAGTTTAAGACTCACAAGAAGTTTCACAATAGTACAAGAATTCCCATCTTCCCTTCTCTCAGTACAATGTACAGAGGTCACTGTCAAAGTGATGACACTCACATTGATACCATATTATCAACTCAGGTAAAGACTTCATTCATGCCCTGGCTGGTGTGGCCCAGGGGATTGAGTAGCAGCCTGCAAATAAAAAGGTCACTGGTTTGATTTCCAGTCAGGGCACATGCCTGGGTTGTGGCCCAGGTCCCCAGTAGGGGGTGTATGAGAGGCAACCACACAATGATGTTTCTCTCCCTCTCTTTATCCCTCCCTTCCCCTCTCTCTAAAAATAAATAAATAAAGTCTTTAAAAAAAATTCACTCATATTTGACCAGTTTTTACATGCACTGCTTTTATTTTTTAAATATCTTTAATGAAGTATGATTCATGTACCATATGCCATGCAATTCATATAGAACAAACCTGACCTAAAATGTACAATTAAATTATTTTAGTATATTCACAGAATTATGCAACCATTTACACAACCTAATTTTACCTCCAAAAAGAAAACCTATACCCAGTAGCAGTCACTATTGCTCCCCCCCTCCAATCCTAGGCAATTGCTAATTTATTTTCTGGTGTTATAGATTTTCCAATGTTTTCATTCCTTTTTACTGCCAAATAACATTTTCTTATATTGATATACCACATTTTGTGTATCCATTCATGAGTTGATGGACATTTGGTTTGTTCATACTTTTTGACTGTTATGAATGACAGGGTTATATGCTGTGTTTTTTTAAGGAGAGGTCATTCTGTAAAATTTTATCACATAGATTCAAATAACTAATATCATAACCAGGATATAGAACTGTTTCATCATCACAACTATAGACCTTATTTTTATTTCTTAATACTCACACACTTATCCCAACCTTTACCCCTGGCTCTATCTGGTTCTCTGTCACTGTATTTTATCACTTTAAGAATGTTATGCAGCTACTTCCATTCAAGACAGGAAATGGATAAATTAAGTTGAATGGAAGTCTGAGAATGACAGAATTAAAGAAACCACACCCATCCAGACCAGTACGAGGGGGCAGAGACATGGAACGGAGTGGTCCCACACCCATGTGTGGTGAATAAAAATTTGGGAGTGATATCGCAGGAGTGAGGAGTCACAGCCCCACACCAGGCCCCCCAGCCCAGGGTTCCAGTGACAGGAAGATAAGTCCCCGTAACTTCTGGTGGCAAAAACGAACAGGGATTGAGTCAGTGGAACAAAATTCTGGAGTCCCAAGCAGGTCCTCTTAAAAAACCCATATACAGACATAGTTGGACTTACTTCTTTTGAGCTCCAGCAGTTGGGTAGCAACTTGAAAGGAGCCAGTGTCATGTGGGGAGGAACAGAAGTGTCTGGAATCAAGGCAAGAGCTGGGGGACAGCTTTCTCCAAGACAAAAAGGTGGGCAGAGGCTGTTGTCTCTTTTTGAACCCTCCCCCACAGAGCCAGCATGAGGATGCCATATTTGAGACTTCATCAACCTGGCTAAACTGTTCTGTTTGCCTCACCCTGGAGATCCCCTGAAACTCTGTCTCACCAACTTATGGAATCACCCAGGCTGTTAACAGTGAATTTTCCATGTGAATGGCTGGTCTTGGCTCATGCTTCATGCTTCACAACTTCCTAAATCCTCTCGAACAAGCAACAACCAGCCTCAGTGATCCCCCAGCTCCTGTACCTCTTGTTAAGTGACCCCAGGCCCAGCACTAGCAGCAAGCAACCTATATTCACAGCTTGGCTTCACCCAGGAATCTCCAAGCCCAGCCCAAGTAGCAGCCATCTCAGGTTTCTTTATAGCTCCTTTATAGGGCAGAACACAGGTGGGGGTTGACCTTGGCTTTCACTACCTGGGAAAACCCAGAGGCTACCCAACCAGTAGACAGCTACAGACCACATCAGAGCACCATTACCCTGCCCCTGCACAAGCTGGTTCTCCACAGAGGGCAGAGGTTGGTCATCACAGCCAGTCCTCACAGCTGACTGGCTTGGGTAAATCCCTCCCATTGACCTGCCAACTGCAATCAAGGCTCAACTAGAAGAGGAGGATATATTCAGCCCACACAAAAGGCACACCTAGAGTACCCAGCTTGGGTGATAGGGGAGGCTGTGCCATTAGACCCTACACGACACCTACTACATTAGACCATGCTGCCAAGACAGAGCATCATAGCAGCTCTACCTAATACATAGAAACAAACACAGGAGGCTGCCAAAATGAGGAGACAAATAGCCCAAATGAAAGACTAGATCAAAACTCCAGAGAAAGAGCTAAACAAAAGGGAGACAAGCGATCTATCAGATGCAGAATTCAAAACACTGGTTATAAGGATGCTCAAGGAACTTAGTGAGGACCTCAGCAGCATAAAAGAGACCCAGTCAGAAACAAAGAATACATTAATTGAAATAAAGAACAATTTACAGGAAAATAACAGTAGAGTAGATGAAGCTGAGAATTAAATCAATGATTTGGAACATAAGGGAGCAAAAACAACCATGCAGAGCAAAAAGAAGAAAAAAGAATCCAAAAAAATGAGGATATGAGAATAGTATAAATAGTCTCTGGGACAACTTCAAGAGGTCCAGCATTCACATCATAGGGGTACCAGAAGGAGAAGAGAAACAGCAAGAAATTGGAAATCTATCTGAAAAAATAAAGTGAAAGAGAACTTCCCTAATTTGGCGAAGGAAATATACATACAAGTCCAGGTAGCACAGAGAGTCCCAATTATGATGCATGCAAAGAGGCCCTCTCTAAGACTCATCATAATTAAAAGGCTAAAGGTTAAAGATATAGAGAGACTCTTAAAAGCAGCAAGAGAAAAGTAGTTAGTTACCAGATGATTGCCAGGTGGGAGGTGGGAGGGGGAGAATGAGTGAAGAGGTGAGGGGATTAAGAAGTACAAATAGGTAGTTACAGAACGGCCATGGGGATGTACAGTACAGTGTAGGAAATGGAGTAGCTGAAGAACTTACACACATGACCCATGGACATGAACAATGGTGGGGGGATGCCTGGAGGAGTGGGGGGTGCTGGGTGGAGGGGACAAAGGGGGGAAAATTGGGACAACTATAATAGCAAATCAATAAAATATAATTAAAAATTAAAGTATTTAGTTTTTACACAAAAAAACACAGTATAAAGAATGCTTATTTCTGTATATTTATTTATGTAAAAGTCATTAAATATAAAACCTGAATCATTTAAAATTCATTTAACAAATCATACCTTTTGAGAATAACAAAATCATATGCAAAGCTATACTAATTTCAGCAAAAATATATGCATCAATTAATAAAGCATTTGAATATTTAAAACTGGGATACTTTTGATTTTACATATATAAAGAAATACCACAGAGACAAACTGAGCTATTGGATTGAGCTGCTTGTGAAAAATCAGACAGCTATTGATTTGGGACTCATTATTATGGTGACTCCATGGCAACAGTTAAGATGAAAGGTGAAGGAGGAGGAAGAGAAAGAATTTAGGTGAGAATCCCAAGGGAAACCCAGAGAAAAGAGAATGAAAGAGGGTCACAAAGGGACTTCTAAAAAGATTTGTCAGAGGTTTCAGAGGGAGACGGGAGGATCAGTGAGTTCTCTATAACTACTGAGATAGAAAAAAAAGTACCATTTTGAAAAGCAGCCATGGGTTGATACAAATTATAATAATCCATTATAATAATTACTATTACTTACTATTTTGCCACTGAAATTAACATAATTTGTAAAAGTAAATTATGACAGTTGTGGACACATAAGGATTTTAATAAAGTGGAAAGACATCCTATTACAGATAGAGTAAACAAATTATTTATCTGATGATTGTGAGTTTAAGACAGATACAAATTTTTTTAGCTTAATTTAAAAAAATCATTGATAGGTTTTCAATATTTACAAGAATGTTTATTTATTTATTTCATAACAGTTTAATCTTTCACTATACAGTTGAGAGTATGAATTTAGAGGTTGTCCGTTAAATCTTTTTGAGTAAATTAAAAGCTAACTCATAGCCTATACCCGAAAGTGAAGTTTAATTACGTTCATAATTCTGAATTATATTATTTGAACATAAATGCATTTATATAATTTTAAAGTAATTACAATAACATTAGTAATGAATAGTAAAAGATTACCAGAGATTCTGTTAAGCCTAGATTAATAAATGAATTAAAATTATAATTAGCAGCTTGTGAGCAAATGATGCTTAAAAACAACAAATGCAAATAGTGCTTGAAAACAATGCCTAAAATATCTCCTATATTTTGCAATTATTAATTAGCCAACTACTCTTTTACAGATTGGATCAAGGAAAACTTCAACGCAGCTAATGAAATTATCATAAATTTGAAATTAACTTGGCCTGAATTATATTCTGTTCTAAAGCTAAGAGCTTTATTTACATTTTAAAATTTAAATGCTTTCATTTTCTTTACCTGAAACTTTTCCTCAAGCCTAACAATTTTGTTAATAGTCAACCTTTCTCTCCATGAGTCACATCAATAATAAATTGAAGGAAATTATGATTCCTTTCAGCTTTTTGAGAACCTGTTTAAATTACTGGTATAGGAGTTCTATGCACAAGCGTTGAAGACACTTTATGTTACCAATTTTAACTTAAAATGATTTCAGTTTACACAAACTAGGGAAACATAAGCAGTTTTATGTGTTTTGTCAATGATAAGTTACTTTTCTCCATATTAAATTCTAAATTCAATCCTATAAAAAACATCTAACAAAATCTTTATTACATTTGATGATTGGATGCATGTTACCTTTAGGAATACTACTATTTTCCATGCTTTCTGTTACAGGAGAAAATGAAATGACACCTTAGAAGAATAAAAAAAGATTAATACTTATATGTCAATGATCTCTCAATAAAACTGGAAAAATGATTAATACTAAGGGGAGAATGTTTGAAAATGCAGCACTTCATTTTTTTCTACTCCATTTCAAATACAATTTCATACCTAGTATTCATACATACAGAGTCATTATTATTATAGCCATATTTTATCTGGGCATACCCAGGTGATAGCAAGGTACAATTGTAGGGGTACAGGGATGGTACCACTTACAATTAGTACGATATGACTGGTTCCCCCCAGGAGTCCTTGGCCTCTGTTCTTGCTGCTGTGCAAATTATCATGATGTCAAAAATCAGTATGATCCTAGCAGCCTAGTTAGGGAAAACAAATAAGTGAAAACAAAATTTTTAAGAAATCATAAAAACAACAAAGAAATACATTCAAAATTCTATGGGAGCGCAAAGGAAGGATTTACAAGCTTGAAGGAGTCATGGAAGACCTCCCAGACCCATGGCCGTGTCTGCTTTTAAAGAAGTGTCAACTGAGGTAAGTCTTCACAATTAGGATAGTGCAGTTTAATTATAATAATGAGCTGCCATTTATTGTACTTTTATTATGTACTAGGCCATATGCCAAGTAATTAATGTGTCCTGCTTTTTATAAAATTCCCACAACAATCTCACATCATAGGTATTTTTATCACCCCCGTTTTACTGATAGGGAATCTTGGTCTGGAGAGCCAGTCAAGGCCGCCGAGTTCTTCTAAGAGGTGGGGGTGGTACGGTGGGGAGCAGGGTCTGACAGGTGAAATCATGTAGCCGGAGCCTCTTTCAGCATGTCAGAGTGTGAACAGTGACTGATCTCTGTATGGGAATTGGGTACCTTCTGACTAGGTTCAGGGTTGAGGATTACTAAAGAGTGTTTTTAGGAATCTAAGGAAAATGAAAGAAATAAAAATCCAGTCCTGAGGGTAGCATCCCAGAGCAGCGGTTTCTGTGGCAACAGTACAGCTCACTGTACTACCCTATGCATGTCTGAATTCGAATCCTGCCTCCGCCAATGCAGCTTGTGTGACCTTGAGAAAGTTATTTAACCTCTCAACCCTTACTCCTCTTCATGAAAAATACATGAATTATTCTTTGTTAAAACTCAATAGTGAGCCCTTAATAAATGTTACAGTTCTTACTACTGACCTCAGGGAGTGGGTAGGGTGGGTTGGGGGTGAGGGTCACAAATCCTCAGAAACGCCGTGCAAAATTGCACACGTGGAAGAGTGCATAGTCCTATAGAGAGGGTGGGAACTTACAGCTACATGTAAGTGTGCAGAAATACCACATTATTTAATAAACTTTAAATCAAATTAAACCTGACCTTAAGCCCCATCTGCTTTGGTCATTATTGGATACTCTCCCAGCCCTATCCTTGGGCAGTACAAAGATTCCTGAACTTTCCGGGAGGCCTCCCATGAATGGATTGGCAGGTTATGCTCTGCACAATCTCAGGGGCACCATTCACATCTCAAGAGGCTTGACCACATTCTTGGAACAGGAGGGAGGAAAAAAAATAGAGCATGAAACAACCCACCAATTAACATTTCAATAAATTATCCAGCCACACGCTTTTTTTTTGAGGGAAGAAGAGAGTCCATACCTTTCATTAGATTCTCAAAGCAAAGAGGGAGGCTGATTTGATCCAGCAAAAGAGATGGGTGTCAAACCTCTGTGCACCACAAAGCAGGAAAACATCACATTTGCATTGATTATAGACCCTTTTCATAGTGCTGACACATCTATGAGCTTTGAGTGGCCTCATTATTTTTTTTATTAAATTGTGTCAGGGTGGGGCCCCCCGTTCAACCTAAATGCAGATGGGGTCGTTGTGACTGAACCGCAATATACACAATAGGTAATAAATTCTGGGAAATGAAATCTGTCATCAGAGCACCCTTTCACACAACAAAAAAAAGAAGTGGGGTATAACATTGGGACTTGAAGTAAAGAAGCCTCCAATATAAAGAGGCAGAAAGAATTGCATTCACTGTGTTATAAAGCATTTGGGGGCCTCTTCTGTAGCCAGAAGAGGAAAGGGCCAGTATTGATTCAGTAAAAAGTAAATAAAACTACTTTTTCAAGATACAAGACCATGTATGTAATGGAAGGAGCCTGTGGAATACACAATGGTTTTGCAAATAAATGTGGACACCTGAATGGTAGCATCATTATCAGCCCCATCTTCAAATACAGGCAGAAAGAAAGTGCTTTCAGAGGATTAATAGGGAAAACATTCAGGTTAATGAAGAAAGCCTGCACTAAGTCATGTCTGTCATTTTAAGTGCTCATTACAAGGATTATTTTTACCAGCATTTAATTTTTATGAAATTCAATTGATCAGACCTCGATCCATGATTAATCACTTGAGTATGACTAGACATAAGTGTGTACTAATGAGCAGTAAGCTAATGTCAAAGCCCCATTTTTAGCATTGTTTTTGCACTAAGCAGTGTCCACTGTCTATATCTCATTGCCTTCAGATGAATCTGGAAGTCCCTATTTTGTGACAGTTCAATTTAGTCTTTTGTCACTTTCATTGTAGAGTTCTTTAATAATTAAAAAAAGCAATGCTCTCAGAATTTTTGACATCTCCTACAATTGTACTTTGTCATCACACACATACACACAAATCATCCATCCATATAGTTAGCTGAAGATGCTTCACTAGTGTGTGGGTAGCTTGGTATAACGCAAAGCATCTGAAATTTGAGTTGGAGAGTTTCAAATCACATAACTTGTTTCTTTGTTAAATGGAAATAGAGCACCTATCTTACCCTACCATGGGTAATATAAGTAAAATGGCTAGCACAGCGTCAGGATATGAACAGTTCTGAATAAATAGTTTTTCTTAGTTCAAAGTAAAAGTACTAAACAACTTTCTATACAGACTATTTTCTCTTGTGACCTCTGGAATGATGAAATTTTTTGAGCGGGAAGGCCCTTGGTATAAACTTTTATTTTACAGATGAGGAAACTGAAGACCTGAGGATGCGACATACCAAAAAAAAATTTTTTTTTGCCTATCTGACAAAAATATAGGCATAATTTTGATTCATTCACACAGGATGGCTATTGTTGTGTTGACTGTTGTCATTTTTTATTTGGCAATCTAAAAGAAAGGAGGTCAGCACCCCTGACTATATAGTTGGATATTGCATGTTTTGAAAATTCTTGCAGCACACTGGTTGAAAATTATTGTCCTAGAAGCATGGTCTATTACTACATGTGACAATGTTAAGTGTAAAATATGAAAAAGAATGAGAAAATTTGAATTCCTCTCCTCAAATATATTTTTCATTGAAAAATATGTATTAATTGCACTTTATGTTTAAACAATTTAATTTGTTTATTTAGTTAAAAGTGACATTAATTTGTTGTTTTAATCAATTACTTATACTTTTATAATTATTATATATTACATATTAAAGAAAAGGACTTAGTGATATGCGGCATGAGGAAGGAGCAAGCCATTTATTTGTGGTTCGTTGCCTGTTTATTTAAAAAAATAGAATTGTTGAAAATAAATTTATTAGTATATCGTATGGTTTATTTGATATATTTCTCATGTTCAAAACTTAGTAAATTTTATTTTTCACTACATCAGTTTTATCAGACTCATATAAAAATACTAAACTAGTAGATTTCCATATAAAAGAAGAAGTCGTGATATATGAAATTTAAAATAGTGGTTTCCTAGAAATTGCACTGTGGCAGTCCTGCCTTCCTGGGGTCATTTAACAACACCGCAGCTTATGTAATTACCACACTAGCCTCCCTTACAGAGCCCACAGGCACCCAGGTTGGTCACCATGGCAACAGATTCTGATTTAGCGTAGCCCCTTCCTAATACTGTGCGTAGAGCCTCTTCTTGGAAAAAGTTATTTTTTTAAATTTTAAATACTTTTCCCCAAAGTACAGATATACAATTTCTGAGTATTTGTTCTAGCTTCTTGTAAGTGTAATCTGACCACTAAATGTCTGAGCACACAGAATTTCTTGAATAGCAACAGCAAGGGGATGCAAACATTTAAATACAGATTATGTTTTGATCCTGAGCATCATTTTGAAATGAAGAAGAAAATAACGCTTCAGAATAAAAAACACCTGAAGAAATAGCTACAGGAGGAAATCAACTCTCATCTTTATGCTGCAGCAAGAGCTCTTTCATACTTGTTTTTTAAGACTGTTCAAATGTATAGTTCTAAGCAAATAAAGTACTATTTTCCCATTAAAATATATTTTAAAAATGAACAAACACGCGTGGCAAGGGCCACTTTTATAAACTGGCACAATAACATTCTCTTTTTATCTATGATGCAGAGAGTGCACAGGCTTGCTCAAGATTCCCCCGCATCTCAAGGAGGCCGATAAAGCTTTCTGAGGCAGCAGTGGCAGCTACTTTCTCATTTCCTGTTTGCAGCTTGGACAGGCTTTGCAGCTGTGGTGACTGAATACAATCAGGAAGGCTGATAGTGCTCGCAGTCACAGGATAGGACTTCCCGGCCACTGCCCCATCCATTAACTCATTTGAAAATAAAGGTAGGGTTTTCTCCCACTCCCCCTCTCCATTAGGAAAAGCATTTATATGTTTTATTTAAAATTCCCTTCCAATCTACCATGAAACAAGAGAAAGACATTCACACAATAACTCATAGTGTAGAGCCCTGGTTACAAAGTAAGCTCAACTTTTTATTTATTTTCTTCTAGAGCATTAAATTGACTCCTTCCCCGCCCCCCCGCCCCCTCCCCGCATATATCCGTTTTCAGCCATCCTTGATACCAGACTGATACCAGGTGTTCCAAAGCTCCTCGCAAGGTCTCCTTTCCCCTTTTCCTTTGGTTCCATTCCTACTGTGTTTTCTGAAGTATGTATCCTTCCCGGCCCCATCAGCCCTCTAACATGGGGAGAAATGTGCCTTCTTTACCCACTCCTGCAGAAAAACAGATGCATGACCCCACAGCAAACAGGGCTGGAATGAGGTTTGATCCCCAGAACTCAGCTCTGGGGGCCCCTGTGATTTTCCCATCTCTTGCCAGTGGTCTCCCTCATTTGCAAAACAATGTGGATTCTTATGCCTGCCCTTCTAACTAATGGAAAGAGGAGGAAGGTCGGGGTGGCCGTGTCAAGGACCTTTGCCAATACTGAGCAGACCAGCTCCATTTTTTCAGGACCCACTATATTTAAAAATGAGAAAACGCCTATGTAGGGTTGTACTGTAGTTAATATATCAACACTTAGCAATTACATTTGTTCAGAGGAACAAAGGGCCCTCCAATGCTGTCAGTATCTCTCTGTGACTGTGTGTATGTAAAACCATTTGGAAATAAAAACAAATGTCTGGTGTTTTGGCCCTTAATGAATATGAAGTGCTGGCCCAAAGCCCTCCTGTATCAATACAAAAATGTCCCGATGCAAACTTCAGTGGTCCAGAGGAGAGTGGTGGTAACAACTGGATGCAACTGGACCAAAGGTGGCAGGTTAATAGCCACTAATACCTCAAGAGCATTTACTGTGTGCCAATGACAATGTAAACAATTTTATGTCTGCTCACATAGTATGCTTTCTTAGGCGGGTGCAATTGTTATCTGCATTTTTATACATAGAGAACTGAGGCCAGAAAGATAAATAATTTGGTCAAGTTTGTACAACTTGCAGTGGGGTTGAACTGGTGCTCTTCCTGGATACAGTGCAGAAAGTGCAAGGACCAAAGGGGGAGTGTGCGTGTCCTCAGACTCAGGGCCAAGGGAGGGTGCGGATGCGTGGCGGAGGCGAGGGCTTAGGATATCGGTAATAGAAGTAGTCAGGGGCGCCATGTGCCACAGTGATTCCCGCCCCCACCCATCCAGGGGTTATCCCCAGGGCCGAAAGAATTGGACAAACAAGGTTGATACCTGCACGCGCATTCTCTCCCCATAGGCCATATGATGTGTTCAAATCACAGTGGAAAGTGCCATTTTTCAATGACACATGGAATCAAATCCAGCTTCACGGCCTTGTGATTTGGGCAGTTGCCCAGGGCTCTGTGCTCTGAATGACCCAGCACTTGGATTAATGCTCCCCTGCCACCATTGTGAAAGTCAATAATTTTTGAACAAGGGGTTGGCATTTTTGTTTTGCACTCGGCGGCCCCACAAAAGCTGTAGCCAATCCTGGGTAGGATCCTGGGCAATCTGGAGAAGTTTATAGCTCTGATCTTCCAGGGGAGACAAGATTCTAGCTCCCTGTGAGCCCTCTGGAGCTGCAGTGCTACAAATCTGCAGTCGCCTGTTCGTGGATTTGCATTTTACTGCAATGTAGCAGTTTGCCTTGCAGGGGAAACAAGTCAACTCCCACTAGTAGGGGCTTTGATGATGCTCTGCCGAGGTCCACGTGCATTGCCTGGAGCAAAAAGGCTCAGGACAGTCTCCAAATTCAACAGTGGGGTTAACTACAAGGGACCCTCCTTGCAGAATAAAACAGTTAACCTCAGGGAGATCTGCAGCCAGCCCCAAGAGTGTCCCTGCCAGGTAAGGACCGTCTATGCTTGTCCTCCTGGACACTGGCATTTCCCGTTCCACAGAGTCTGTGTGCTTTGGGCATGTGATAGTTAAGTAAAGACTTACCAAAACTTTTAGAGAAAATGAAACTGTCTCAGTATCAGGACGTCAATCTGATAAATCCTCTATTTTCTCTCTCAAAGCTCCAGCTGTTTGGCCCTGGAATAAACAATCGCTCACCAGTGGTGAGTTTCCATGGAATCAGTTGCTCCCGAGGTCTTTTCTGACTTGCAGGGTTGTGAGCTGATTTTCTCCACCCGGGCAGTAATGATAGCAGTGAGCAGAAACTTTAAGCGGGGGCAGGTGGGGGCAACTTCTCAAAAGAGGACAAAAACGGAATTTGGAGCCTCTACCATTCAGAGGAACCTGGACCTTCATCTTCGAGGAGATCCGTGGGGCTACGCTGAATTGCTAATGACGGCTAACATCTGGCATTGACTATGCCCCAGACACTCTTGTAAGGGCTTTACACAGGTCAACCTAGTTAATCCTCACAACAAGCCAATGAGGTAGGCACTATTACTATTATCTTCACTTTGAAGGTGAAGGACCCTAGGCACAGAGAGGGTAAGCAGTTAAGCCAGGAGAGCAGCTGCAGGGCTGCAGGAGCTACAGGTTCACCCAGGACAATAGCAGGCGGTGAAGAGTTCCCAGTGGGGCTGGGCTGTGTGTGCAGCTGCTGAGGCTGTGTCCTGATGGTCCTCACAATAAACCCCCATTCATGAGGAAAGCTCAATTTGTTGCCCTTGCTCTTGCAACCTGAAAGAGCCTATAGAATACAGATCCTATTGTGAACGCTTTTGTAATTTGGAGGTTCCATATATATATTCCATGATTATTCCATATATATATATGGAATAATCAGCCCCTTAATGTATCCAAGGGGAATTCAGGAGAGCGATGAAGAAGCGGCTCCTGTTTTTGAGGCATTCGCAATCATTGTTGGAAGGACAGAGCCAACAGATGGGGAACAATAGTGAGGGACTCAAGTGCCGGTGAGAGCAAATGCGCCCTGTGGTCCCTGTGTGTGAATGGTGTGGGAAATGAGAGAAGGGAAGGGCGTTTACTCAGCGGCTAGCAAGTTAGGTGTGATTCCGGGTGTGGGGAGGGGGGGAGAAACTGGGTGGCCGTGGGCAATTTTTTAATCTTTAGATTTCACTTTCCTCAACTGTAAAATGATGTCATCAGTGATCTTAAAAACTCCTTCCAGATTTAACATTCAATGAATTCTGGTCTTTTTTTTCCTTCGGTAAAGCTGGATTTTTGTGTATGGTATCTGCTAAAAGTCAAGGCTCACTGTAACTGACATGGCCAAGATGGAAGATCACATGGTCAGGTAGATACAGTGCCTTGACCTCACTTTGGCTCCCAAGAGTGCCTGTGTCCTGACCTTTAGCTCTTTAGCTTTTCTTGCTTATTCAATTTAATGATTGCCCCAGCCATATTTATGTCTTACCTATTTGTATTTTTCTTTTTTTGCTAAAATATAGAAATAGAATATGTACATAGACTATAGCACTTAAATGTAACTTGTATGTTTAGATATTTTTAAAAAATAAAATTTACCAAGTGAAGATAATCAGTCCACTTGCTCATTATCACTTAAAAATTTTTCCTTGTGTCTTTATTGTTTTGTATATTTCTTTCAACATTCTAAGTTATTCTAACTCCCCATAACTGATTATGATTGCTTAATATACAATTTCAAATTAATGAGTTCTATGGAAAAGATTAAACACATTTTAAAATTCATTTTTATATTATTATGCACACCATATTTTCAACAGTAAAATGGCTTTTTATTCCAAACAGGCATGTAGTTCAGATAAAAAAAGTATCTGATATTCTTGGTCATTGAAATATAGAAACAATAATGAAGGAAGAGGGACGTAAGGGGTATTTTTGCAGGGCGATCCTTAGGATGACGTGACTTTCTCTAACCTGGCGAATATTCTGCAGAGCCCACAAAGCAACCGTTCTGTAAGTGTGGTCCTCAGACCAGCAGCATTGGCATCAAACAAATTCTCAGGTCTCGCCCAGACTTAATTAGAACTTCAAGAGGTGGGGCCCAGGAGTCTGTGATGTAGCAAGTCTTCCTGATGACTCTGAAGTACCTTAAAGTTTGAGGACCACCATCCTAACCCAGGCTGCCAATGGAATAGAATAGATCATAAATTATGTTTAATGATGATCTTTCCTTACACCAGAAGAGGTGAGTGCTCTCTTCTACAAGGCCCCAGCCCCTTACCTCCTGTGTTTTGTGTTTCTCTCACAGTATAGTCTATTCTGCCTTGTTGTGTAGTCAGTATTGTCTAATTTCTTTGATTAGACTATAAAGTTTCCACGATCAGTGGCTGCATCCTACTCATCTTTCTGCCCACGTGTATCACAGTGTCAGACACCTAATAACAACTCAATAGTTGTTGAATTGTGGTATGCGGTGGGAGGGCTGCCAGCCAAGCCCAGAGAGCCATCGGATCGCTTTTGGCCAAGACTATTAACTGTGCAAGTTAGGTGTACGTTGCATGCCAGTACCAAAATATTCCCCTGTAGGTGGCTGACATTCATTCTTTTAAGATTTATAGAAAGCTTACAACCCTTGTTTAAAATACAAAATCCACCTAGGAGGGATCAAGAAATAGAAGGAAGAGCTAAAGGATGAGCCTAGCTCTTCTACCTCTTTCACTGCCTGGAGCTATCATGGGGCAGCATATAGACACTAGAAAGGAACAGAACAGGGGAACAGGAACAAATCTTTGATTTCACAGTCTTGCCTGGGGCCTTGTCTGACAGACAGTAGCTGCTGCTTTAACCTCCATCTGTGGCTTCACGCCTTTTTAGATGAGACTGGCAAATCTCACTCTGGTCTTATAGGGAATATTTTCAGCCTAAGAGAAAAATTGTGAGCATGAGAAGCAAGCTCGTCTTGCTTTCCCACACCAAATACAGAGACTCGTAAGACAATAACAGCCTGGAAAGAATCGGAAGAGGCACAGCACAAAACATATTTAGTTTATTATTTTAGGGGCTGTTCTTAATACCATTGTGTGAAAACAAACAATAAATGGACAACCCCCTCCAACTAATGTTTAATTTGTATTTATGTATTTGTTGGCCATTCATGTCTTGAAATTCATTCTATAATATCATAAACTCATGGCAAATTCTGAACAGATAACATACATTGCAGGAAAATATGATCAGAAAAGATATGGTTTATGTGGATAAAACCCCCAAATTTTTCATCCATATTTGTGATTCTTATCTAGGTCACGTTTTATCTGCATTGGCTCAGATTTTTTCCCTGGGATGCGGCAGCTGGTTCTACAGGTTCATTTACCGAGGCACACTGCCCTCAAGCGGCCCGGTGTGTTAACGACAGTTCATGAAAGGGCATTAGCCGCATGGTTTTAATTTTGATACTCTCTTTAGAAAAAATGTTTGTGGCTTTAAAATTGGCTTTGTTGTTCGAAGCTGCATTTGTTTATTTCTTTCTAAAACAGCACCTTGAAAATATTTGCCAAAAGATGAGCTCTGTGTCAGCTTTGAATTCCCAAGTATACTGTGAGCACATCAAAAAATATCACATCTATAAAATAATAATTGATCACTGTTTGTTTTATACATTTGTAAAGTTTTCATAAATTTATCCACTTTGAAGAGTTTTCTCATGTGTGCCCATGTGGCTGTTTATATTTTCTTCACACTGGTAAGTCAGTTTAAGGAGAGATAGAGCATAAAAACTGTCAGGAGAGAGAATTGTGTGGATCAAAAACCAAAGTGTGGAGCTTGACATCAGGTTGGAGTCCTCACTTTGCCACTAATTAACTGCATCATTTTGAGAAAGTCACATAAATGCTTTGGCCTCACCACTTTTCTCTCTTAAGTGCACTGAAGTCAAAACTCTTTTCCAGTGTCTAATTCTGTGAGTCTACTTGACAAGTAAACAAGTTTTTTTGTCTTTGTTTTTTTTTTTTTAAAGCAAGAATGTTGTTTTTCCTTTAGGCAGATTCTATCCCTCTGGTTTTCCTGTAAATAAGCTCCCCCCTTCCCTCCCCCAGCCTTACCTGGAGCTTTGTCAGCATGACTCATCATGCAAAATTTTCTGTGCGAGAGCCCAGAGGTTCTGTGTGCTGCTCGGCAAAGCTCCGGCACAGAGGGCTCACAGGCATTTTGTGGACAATCACAGTTTGGGTATCTCTTCATATGTAAAGTTGACAAATCTTTGCAATTGGTAAACAGCTTACTGGCATCTGAGAGCTGTAGGTCTTAAAGAACGTTCCAGAACATTAGAAAAAGATAATTCAAAACAGCCTGATGTCTGTAACACCCAAAGGGGATGGGCAATTTTCTTCCCTAACGACACCATCTCCTTTATAAATTTGTCTAATGTGAAAAGAGGATGCAAATGCTGCTTGGAGTACAGCCGTGACGTTAATGTTCTGCTGAGACAAAATTATGGTAAATTATTCCCTCGAGATGATTCTGTGAAGGGTGAGGGATGGCAATACAAGCTGGTGTTGATATTGAACTGTGCTGGAAGGGCTTATAAATGCAGGTCAGTTGCTAGGAGACCTGGAGCACAGAGCTAATGCCCACCCACTGGGAGCAGGGATGTTTCATCTAGAAACTTTGTCTTTCACAGTCAACGATGACATTAAATGAACAATCTGTCAAAATTCAGATGAACCAGAGCTTATTTACTGCTTGGGTCAATCCAGCCATTCTGACACCTACCACCCATAAAGGGAGCCATTGCATGAGAATGATGTCCCATGGTGCCAGTGCCCAAGATGCTCCAGGAAAGCTCAGAGTGATTCACTAAATATTCACTTTCAACACTCTCACGTGAAAGACAGCTAGTTTGTTCGCTGATAGGAAATCCAGGAAGGGTGCAGCAGGGCTAAAGAATTGCTGCAGTGTGCCACAGAGAGGGATGTCAAACCCCAAGGAGAGCCCTCAGCGGAGATGGGCTTAAGCAGGACTTCGGACCCTGCCGTTTACAAAGCAAGCATTTCAACCATTTGTGGAATTTTAAGAAAACAGATTTTATGCTAAACACACGCTTCCTGTTTCTAATTACCACCAAGATTATAAACATGCAGAACTTTAGAACTGGAAGGGCTTTGCGAGTTCTTCCAGCGCCCCCAACTGGTGGAAGGCAAAACCTGAGCCTGTCAGTGGGCAAGGGCGATGGGCAGCCAGTCCGAAAATCATGGCAAGGGCTTCTGCCTCTGGAAACACTGACAGGCTTTGCCAATATCCAGGAGACACTGTAATCAGTGACAGAGAAGAAAACAAAAACGGAATCTAAAGAGTGAGGAGTGGGTATAGTAGGTCTGATTTTACTTTAAAGAAACTAAGTCACTGAGAAGTGTTTTGAATTATTTGGAACACACAGTTAATCATCACCAGAGTGGGAAGACCATTCAGGGTCCCAGTCCAACGCTCTTTTACAGTAACACCATCTAGTCTTTGTCAGGAGAGTTATGAGGTTGTGTTAGCCCACTGTTATGAACGGCAGCAATAGTAATCCTGTAATGCTTCCGGAATGCTTTACAATGCACAAAGCATGTATATGCACATGGTTTCATTTGATTCTTACAAATATAGGAATTATTCTTATCATTTGCCATGCCCCACATCCAAGGCAGTGTAGTGGACTTGGGTGATAGAAGATTGGCACGCTAATATGGTTTGAAAATTTTTTGTGTTTGCTCCACTTCCATATTGAATATCCAAAAATAAAATAAAATGTGCTTTACTGCTTATCTATGGAAAATATTAAACTATCATCAATTATAAATAATTGTTGAGAACCTACTATGTGTCAGGCCAGACACAGCAAATATGAAGATGCTATTCTAGGCTTAACTTTGAAAGAACTGGACTTTGGTTCAAGAAGTAGAAGAAATGAAATGAGTGAGTACCTATCAGTTCCGTCCCAAGCTTTATTGAGCTTCAAAAATATTTAAAAAGAGGTGGAGGCATCCTGATGAGAGTGGCCTTGCTGGGTCACCTTTTCCTTGTCTCAGGGCCTCTGTCCTGCTGCCCAGAAGGCTCTTCGAGACGTCAGCATGACTTGCTCTCACATTTCTTTCAAGTTATTGCTCAAAAAAGCAAAGACTGCTCTGACCATATATTTGAAACTGCAATGTGCTCCAGGGCTAAAACACTTTCCCAGGCCCAGCCTGGAAGTGGAGGGTGCTTTTTCTGATCTATACATGGATGACTTATGGGCTGGCTGTGACCCTAGACCCTTCCTAGTTTATTTTTCTCTGTGGCACGTATTACCAACTGATAAACTATCTATTGGGCTGGCCAAAAAGTCCATTGAGTTTTTTTTCTGTAAAATAAAAGACACATTTTTCATTTTCACTGATAACTTTATTGATTTGGACATTTTGTGTATGTTGGTGATCTCTTGCATGGTAGGACGTTGATTGTTCTCAATTAATGTCTTGATTTGATTGCTATCACCCTCAACCAGAGCATCATCCTGTGAGAAATCTCCAGCACAAAACTTTGCAAACCAGTTTTGACACATTCAGTTAGTCCCAGCACCTTCTCCATACACTGCACAAATCTTTTCTTTGCATTTCAGTTGTGTTTTTACCTTTCTTGAAATAATAAGCATAATATGTCAAAAATGTTTTGTATTTTCTCCCATCTTCAATATTAAAATGGCTAGAGAAAAATTCATCAATTTTGATAAAGTTTTTTTAAATGTGTGTTGATGTGACAACTGTCACAATACAATGTAACAAAATTGTTTCGAATGAAGTTAAAGACAACTACGCATTACTAAAGACATCTTATGGAAAAAAACCAAATGAACTTTCTGGCCAACCCAATATTTTACCGTCTGGTTTTTTTTGTTTGTTTTTGTTTTTGTTTTTGTTTTTAATTTTCTGATGCCCTACAGCCTCTCCACAAGTACACAAGCTCCACAAAGGAAAGGAGTTTCTTCATGAACCCACACGGCTTAGGAAAGGCGGCAGGGCAGTTGAGACAGACTCTGGTGATTCTCACTTCCTGATATTCATGGACAATCAGGGAGTGCCGGGGGTTCTGTGTTTACAAATATTTTGGCTTCTATAGGTATATTCTTGAAAACTTGGCTTCTGATTTCTTCTCCATGATCATATTTGATAAGAAATTGCTAGCTAATTAGCATCAAATTCATGTTTAAATGCCGTAAGGGACCAAGAAACTATGTGTGCTCCAGAGAAGGAACCCCAGGTGGCTAGATTGTGTTGTACACAGACATCAAAGAAATAAGCAGCTGGCCTTCTGTGCCTGCCGCCTCCTCCATAGGTCCCCAGAGAGTACTTGATGACAAGAATGTCATCATCTTGTCAGAAAGCTCTTTGTTTTGTTCCAAAAGCAAGAGGGCACTGTCCTGGGCATGTCCTAAAAAACTAGTAAAAAACTCATCTTTCAGCATGGAGAGTTTTCATTTTTAAGAACTGAGGACACAGGAATTTCTGGCAGTCCTGAATAGACAAGGTGAAACCTGCCTACAATGCAATTTGGCCTTCTGAGATGGCAATTTGAAGAAGTGGTCTGATTAACGTAGGCAGATCTCAAATCTGGTTTATTAGCATTGGCCACATTACTTCCTAGATGTTAGAATGACTTTGATGGGCAATTTAATTAAGCTGATATTTGTTTTGTAAGTACAAATAATAATCTCTTAGTTTTATCCTCTGCTGCTCTGATAAATTGGTCAATAATTGATTTTTTTAGCACAATAATACAGATGACCTTCTTAATGATATACATTTCTTCATGGAAATTGGCTTTGTGTTCTCAAGTTATTTCACAGAGTTTAGATTTATTTATTTTTACAGCTCTGAGATGGAATTGAAAGAAGTTCTGTGAGAAAAATTAAAGTCTTCTCTTTAGGTTAAAATGGTAGTGTTTCCAAATGTTGAAGCGATGCTTTTTTTTTTTTTTTTTTTTTAATTTCATTCTTAAATCATCTTCCTGGTAGCCTTCAGCCTCTAGGGGTCAACCCAAGGAAAGAAAGCACAGGAGCGCCTGAGAACAAGGTGGCTGTTGATCAGGTTTAAGTGTCAATGCTGAGTTCGGAAACAAAATAGATGTGAAAATCAGGCACTGAGAAATGAGGACTTTTCTAAATCATTTTATCTCCTCCTTCATATCAGGGACCATACCTAAAAGATTCAGATGACGGAGTTTCTTCCACAGTGCAAAAGATGGCAAGCCTTCTGCCTGTGGAGGGAGGTCACCAAGCTTGCTGACCTAGAGAGAAAAAGGAAAGGTTCAAGGGGAAGTAACAAGTCCAGAACTGGGCCCTTCTAGCCAGGAAGACTGGAAGTCTTGAGGAATTATGAGAGGGGATATAGGTGGATCAAAGGCTTAGCTGTCATGCTCTCATCCTTGTTCACACGTTTCTTCCAGGGGTGAACTTTAGTGGAGCAGTGAAGGGGAGAAGGGACTTAGAAGCAACCACGTAGAAGTGCCTGAAAAGGTCTGACACTGAGACTAGCGGTCCAGCTTCAGGACAATATGAACTCTTTGGAGAACTCCAGCGTTCCGTGTAGGTCCACGTCCATTCTGACCCTAAAAAGATGGCGGGAAAGCAGCTACAGAAAGTGCACGGTCTTCATGGTCTTTGTATGAAATGGGAAGGAAGGGCACGGAGTTTTTGAGTATACGTTGGACCAATGTAGTCAAGAGGCTACAGTCTTCAAGGATATCAAAGTTGGAGGCCAATGACCAGGATCTCCCAAAGGACAACCAGTCCACCTGAGGATACCCTCTCCCTTCATGAGGTCATATAAGCAGCACTTCTACCCTTAACTGAGATGTACCTGGTATACACTGGCCTGGCCACACTGGTTATTTATGGCCAACGTCTCTTCTAATTGATACTGGTTGTTAAATATTACTATTTTTAATATTTCTTCTATACATATCTGACATTTCTAGCAACCATATTAGAAGGAAAGTCATAACTTTTAAAGATAGAGAATTTTATCCAAAGGGAATGGGCATTTACTTAAAGAGATTGCTAAATATTTGGATCAGACTACACATATTAGGTTGGACTAAAATTGCCCTTCCCTTTGTCACTAACTAAGGTGGAGAACCTGCAAGGGGGATCAGATCTATTAACTGTATATAAACAAACTATATTATTTCTGTATGCAGTTAAATGAATTTGTAACTTTGTATCAAACTCTAGCACAGGATACTTGATACTGGAAAGATCTGGGAACTCCCCTTAGCACTTAAATTAATTAGCATTCTAAATTCCACCCGGGCAGGGATTTTGTCTGTCTGGTTCACTGCTGTACCTCCAGCGCTCAGAACAAGTGTCTGGCACATGGTAGGTGCTTGAAAGATATTTACTGAAGGGATTACAACTAATACATTGGGGAGACTTGTAAAGTGCCCCCTTAGAATTCCAATGTATCCCTGGTGTCATCCATCATAATCCGTACTTGTCAGCTCCAAAAATATTATGTTCCATTTTGGGCACCAAAATTTAAGAGGTACATTCATCATTAAACTAGAAAGGATCCAGAAGGGAGCAGGCAGGACAAACGAATTCTGAAAATTGCCCCAAATAAGGAACAGTTGACAGTACTTCAGAAAAAATTATTATGAAAGATATGATGCTATTTCCAAATGTTAGAAAGACCTTTATCAAGGATGCATCTGAAATAAATGTATAATTGCATGTTCATAATTAGACCCAATGGGATGAAATTATGGGGGTGCAAATTTTTGGCTCAGTGTAACGAAGAAACTTCTGACTCTAATTTTCAAATAATGGAATGGATGGTTTTGTGAACTATGATGTGATAGTTAATTATATATTAATTGTATACTGTCAAACTAAAAAAAGGATCATATTTACAAAAGTATTCTAGAACTTCATCAGTTTTGCCTAGGGCCTCTCTTCATCCTTTGATATTTCAATGACTAGTTATTATATTAGTAATAATATGAAGCAATATTATTTGCTCTTATGTTCTGAATGACTTTTATTATGATATTGGATCAGAAAACTTATCTTCCTCAGAAAATAGTAAACATTTTATTTTGTGATTCTATGAATTATACGGTTGTTGCCCATCCAAATGTTGTTAAATATTAAATGAAAAAAAATCTCCTCCATAATTTTGCTTTCATTTTTGAAGTTGAATTTTAAAAGATTTTCCCTTCTGCCCTAGCCAGGTAGGTCAGTTTATTGCAGTGTTGTCCTGTACACCAAAAGGCTGGGGGCTTGATCCCCAGCCAGAGCACATGCCTAAGTTGTGTGCTTGATTCCCAGTCAGGCTGCAACCAGTTGATGTTTCTCTCTCACACTCACATTTCTCTCTGTCTGTCTGCCTCTCAAATCAGTAAACATATCCTTGGGTGAGGATTAAAAACAAAGAGTCAGTCTTAGTGGCCTTTGCACTGGTGATCCTCCAATAATGCAAAATTCTTAGATCTCTCTTTTTCCTGTACTGGGAATATTTTTCTTTTGTTAGTTTTGTCAAAAATGAACAAAACATATCAATAAGTGCTATATGTCTACTTGGGTTACCCATGTGGACTTCAAAGGAACAGTATCTTATTTGCTACCAAGCATGTGCTAAGGACATTGTAAATAATCAATGAACAATTTATCCATTCTCTATTCATGTATTCATTTGGGCCAGGCACTGAGAACATGAGGATGATTTGCTTCTTTACTTCATGAAATCTATAATTCTGTAGTTATTGTAAGAAATTATTCTTACTAATATGTTCAGTATTTTTATTATAAATGTAATATTTGCTCATTGTAGATGAATTCACAAAATAAGAAAGAGATAAAGATGAAATCAGATGTAGTCTTACCACTAGGAGATAAAAGCTGATGATATTTGGTAATAGATGCTTACAGACTTTTATTCCTATATGTCCATACAAAAATATATTAATATATTTATACATTATATATAGATGTTTTAAAAAGATATTTATACTACATATACTATTTTATAAATTTCCAAATTTTAAAATAAACATAGATAGACCTAATCATAATGACTGACTGAGGGTATTTTATTATATGTATATGCCATAATTTGTTTATCAAATTTTTGATTGTTGGTCATTTCGATTGCTTCTAATTTTTCTCTTACTATTAATTAACAATGTAATCATCCACACATACATGTTTATTCACTTATCCATTTTTTTAGGACAAGTATTTTGTACTATGTTAAACTTGAAATTTTATCTTCTTGAAGATTTTAAAATTAAGAATATTAACAAAATATTTTACACATTGAAAAAAACAAGCAAAGCTAATCTGCACTGGTTGATGTTAAGATAATGGTTGTCCCTGGACGTCAGGTGTGTATTTTGATTGGAAGGGGACATGAAGGGGGTTTTAAGAACACTTGAACAGGAGCCCCCTCTTATCAGAAGTTTCACTTTCGGTGGTTTTAGTTATACGCTGTCAGTAGCGGTCTAAAAATATTAAATGTAAAATTCCAGAAGTAAACCTTTCGTACGTTTTGCAGCGCTCCCATTCGGAGCAGCCTGCTGAAACCTCTCACCGTCCGGTGCCATCGGGCCGAGGGCGCGGCTCTCCTTTGGTCCTGAGTAGTCACACCGTGTGGGAGCTCCACCCGTTAAACGCTTAGGAGCCCCTCTCAGTTACCAGATATTTTGAGAGAGAGAGAGACCACATTTATATAACTTTTAGTGCAGTATATTGTTACAATTGTTCTATTTATTATTAGTTATTGTTCTTAATATCTCACTGCACCTTATTTATAAATTGAAGTTTATCAAAAGTATGTATGTATAGGAAAAAACCAAGTTTATATAGTGTTTGGTACTATCCTCAGTTTCAGGCATCCACTGGGAGTCTTGGGATATATCCCCCAAAGACGGGGGTGGGGGGGTGGGGGGGGGGGTGGAGAGCATGCTATGAAGTTTGGTTACACAGGTGTGTTCACTTTGTAAAAATGCAACAAGCTATAGACTTGACTTGTCGTTTTCCACTTTCTTGTATTTATGTTACACGTCAATGAAGTAAGTTAAAAATTATATTTCGATTTGCATCCATATTTTATGTCCTTTGGTAAATTCTAAGAATTAAATACTATTATAATTTTAATATTTAAAAAAAATTATGTTGCTAATTATTGTACAGAAAGTTTGTACCAGTTTTGACTCTCATGAACAATACAGAAAGTGTGACTTTTTGCATTCAAATGAATACTTACTATCATCATTTTTCTAATTTTAATGATTTATAAATTTTTAAAATTGAATTTTCCTAACTTTTCCTAAACTTTCCTAACATTTTACTGGGAAAAATATTTCAAGCTTAGAAGAAAGCTAAAAGAATAATATAACAGATGCCCCTAGACCCTTCATTAGATTTGCCAACTTTTAACTTTTTGCCAAATTTGCTTTCTTTCTGTTTCTATTCACACACATACATAAACACGCACACACATACATATATGTGTACCTATAAATTTAGTTTTATATTTCTGAACTATTTGTAAAGAAGCTTTAGACATCATGACAACTTATTGCTAATGTATCAGCTAAAAATAAGAATCTTCTTTTACATAACCACATATGTTACCATACCTTTAAAAATGAACAATAATTTCATAGTATCAAGTAATATGTAGTCCATATTTATATTTCCACAATCGTCTCAATATGGTCTTTTCTAACTGATTAAAAACATATCTACGATTAAATAAAGCTCATTCGCTCAGTGAAGTTAGCTGTTTGGTCTCTTCGGTCTTTCTTTACCTAAGTCTCCTGCCACCATCATCCCGCCGCACTTTTTTTCATGACATTGAAATTTTTCAAGTCCAGATCACTTGAAAACCTGCTTGTTTTCAAATGTGTGACCATGCTTGATTTTGCAGACTTGTATTATAAAACTACTGTAGGTTTTCAGAAGCACACCTATCAGCAACTGTTACAAATTTTTATTTGGGGCTATTGGTTAAACAGAGCAAGATCTCCAGTTGGACACCAGATGTTTTTACTGAGGGGAAAAAGAAGCATTAAGAGCCTTTAAATCTTGCGCGATTACTTTGATCATATCATAGTGACGTTTCATTCTCTGAAATATATTGTGAGGGTTTTCCTTCATATTATTCAATGAATCAATTAGTATAGAGCCAGGTTTAAAGACTTGAAAATGCAGCGACAGCCGAGAAGGATATTTTGAAGTTTGAACTGATCCCTATATAAATAGAACGGATCAGCATAACTTCGGGATAAAATTAGCCGACACTTTGTGGGCTCTCCGGCATGTGCCTGTTTGCTTGGTGCCGCTCTCCTGATAAATCACAACAAAGCTTTCGGAGGAAGAGGAAGGATGGACGGCACTGCTGCCCCTGTCACTAAATCTGCAGCTGCTAAGCTGGTCAAGAGAAATTTCCTTGAGGCCCTAAAGACAAATGACTTTGGAAAATTGAAGACCATTTTAATCCAAAGGCAAATAGATGTGGACACAGTTTTTGAAGTTGAAGATGAGAATATGGTTTTGGCATCTTATAAACAAGGTAAAAATTATCAATGTAATTGGTAAATTGACAGAAAATGGATTTTTTTTAGTGCACAGCATCATTCATCCACTCTAAATCAATAACTCTTGCTTCTTTCAGTATGTATTCTTAAAATATTTCTAATTTAATCCTCTTTCTTTTGAAACTAGATCACAACATAGGTTGATATATATTTTTCTTTTCTTTCCTTTTCTTTTCTTCTCTCTTTTTTTCCTTTCTCTATCCATGTACCTGAAATTTGAAATTCTGGCCAGTTGTATTTAGTAATGCACTTTCCTTCTATTTCTCTTTTCTTCTGCCATTAATGACATAGAATAAAGAAAACATCTTTAGGTTATGGCTGAAGAGGCTGCTCAGATCTAAGCCAAATGGTATGACTGGCTTGGGACACGGGGCTATAACTCTCTGTTAACACAGCCACTTAAAGATATATCGTCTCTATGTTCATCTGTATCAACAAGAGGATTTTTGCCCCCATTTAGAGAGTTAATGAATGGGTAAGGCTGCGCCTTGGTGCACCTCAATGGATCTCATCATTTTAATGAGTTTTCTGTTTAAGCAGGAAAGCTCAAACTAGAAAAAAACAAAAAGTTAACTCTTTTCCCTTGAATAATAGATCAAAATTGTAGATATTCTTAACACAGATTATTTGCCTTATGAAGAACTAAGGATAACAACGAATCAGAATGTTGTTGTTGTTGTTGTTGTTTTTAATCAAGGGATTTTCTGGAACGCATGCTTAATGAATCAGAAATAAATTAGAGTGCAGATTCTGATTTCCCAAATCAGCTAGTTAATGGGGAACTTGAGTAGCGAGGCCATCTGGTGAGCGGACTGCAAACAAACACCATGTTCAACATCACTCCTGTTTAAACAAAATAGATGATAAGATCGTATGTGTGTGGCATTAAAGAGAAACAGCAATTCTTCTCTTTTTTTCATATTTAAAATACTTTCCATTCATATATAAATCATCAACACCATTGATTTTCAGCAACTAATGCTAAGGTTGCATTATATTTCTACATTAATTTACTATACTCCGATTGTGAGTTCTGAAAAATAGCATTGCTGAGTCCAGGTACTGTGTTTATAATCTTTACCTGAAGGCTTATAAATTAGCATTGCTATTTTGACTGGAAGAAAGAAGAGGTCTATTTTTTAAAAAGTAGTTGATAGGGGGTTTTGTTAAAAAGAGTGAGTACTCTAAAATCAGGTTAATTTCATCGCATGGATTTGTTCAGTCTGAGCACTGACTACATTATTAAGTTTTTATTTAAACCTATAGTTGTGCCCAATGTGAAAGAACTCAGGTTCAAGGCAGGGGGTAATTTGTTCGACCCTGGGCTGTGAAGTCGGCCCTTCCTCATCTCGGGAGCACGCGGAAGTTGGGAGGTGGTAAGGAAGGAAGTTTTAGGGGCAAGCTCCAGGGAAGATAGTGTTGTTTCCCTCGCTTCCAAAGGTATCATCACCCCTGAAAGAGAAGAAAAGGCATTTTCAGTTCTTTCTGTCAATAGGAGATGATGCTCGTGGGCCACACGGAGCTAAATTTTCATTCATGCTAATGAGTGTTTTCGCAGTGTTAGGGCTATGGGGTGTGGTTTTCAATTCGGGAGGCAGCAAATTGCACCCTCTGGGAAAGGAAAGGAACAGTGCCATTCTTAGGCATGCCAGGTGGATATACGCACAGAAATAATAATATTTCCGGTCATATCTTCAGGGTTTATGCAGGAAATTGTATGTATCTGTGTGTGAGTGAACATGTATGCATAGTTTCCTTGAACTTTTTCACATGTCTTCCAGTCTAATTATCAAATCTTTTAATATTTCAGTCAGGGTAGAAGTGATAAATACAATCCTAGCTGCTAGTCAAGCAAAAGAGCCCTTTGTGGTTGTATCAAAGTCACAAAGAAATTCCTGGGGAACAGCTGAGTAGGCTACACTGGCCAGTTAGTTAGTGCGAGTTATTTCCTTTCAAAGGAATGAGTCCCTTTTGTGTTTGTGGCCTTGAAAGGTGTGTGGCTGGATTAAACTTTGGGAGACTTTATTAAATCACAGCAGACCTCTTGGATGTCGAATTGTTATGCACTAGTTTTTGACTTTTTAAAGCACTTTGAAAAGCTCTATACAGAAAAAGTATGTATATCATAAGTGTACAGCTTGATAGATTTTCACAAAATAAACAAACCTATGTAACCAGCATCCAGATGAGGAAACAGAACAATACCTGTTTATTTGTAAACTGAAACAAGAATCTTCCTTCAGGTTTCAGTTATTTTTGGCTTAATCAGTACGACAATGTGTAAAACCTGTAACAGATACCATCTGCCTTTAAATTTACTTGTATAATTAATAAATAATCTATATTCAACATGTGATTGTTCTGTGGGAAATCAACAGTGGCGTGATTAATCCCAAACCATTTTTATTTCTTTTAGGATATATCATAGAACTTTTCACAGGATTTCTAAGAGTGACCACATTTCTCCCCTAAAGACAGTATATCTAAGCCAGAATGAAAGTTAGTTTCTAATTTTTGGAAGGCCAACTCAGAATTCTATTGGCAAAGAAATAAACTTGGTATCTAAACGTTGCTCCCCCAAATTCACAGTCTAATTGGTACACAGGAATCAAAGTTGACCTCCTAAGCAAACATAAAACATGGAAGGTAAAACAAAGCATCTGAAAACATGCTTCTGCTTCCCCATCTCACTGAGTAGCTTCTCTTGCACATGTGATAGACAACAGATTTTAGAAGCCAGCTCCCAGCACTCATGTTCAAACTGTGGTCCTGCCTAGCCCCAGCACCTAATAAAGATTCTTAAAGCTAGATCTTGTTTTATTTTTTCAAATTACTTTAAGCTTCAGAATCAACTCTTCAGATAAAATTGTGTTTTATTAGTTTAAAAAACTTCTCTCACACTTTGTAAAGCAAACATTGAAAACAGCTTGGTTCACTTCTGAGACATCCCCGAAAGAATAGCAGAGACAGGGATGGGTCTTAAAAGTAAAAACGAGTAAGCAAAATTACATCTGTAAGACGATCACTTTAAAATGGGAACGATGAGATGACAAGAAAATCACATGAACAACTTTTAAACTGACAAATGCAATAAATAGTTGAATAGTCCATGGATGTCAGTAATACAAAGTTTATTATGTGCCAAGAATGCAGTATTTAGAGTGAGAGTCTCTAAGAAAACTCAAAGCTGTTCAGGCTGGTTCTTAGAATACTGGGTATGTGACCATCCATAAAACTGTTTCCAAAGTTTTTTTTGCAACTACACATCTCAATTCACCTTCAGACATATGAGTGTTGGCTTATTAATGGCTCAGAAAGAATATCGCACTTACCTCTTTGGAATGAAATTCTCTAGTCAGCTAGGTTAATCAGAGTCCTTTTATTAATCAGTGTAGTATACTTCAAGTACTTTGTTTACAGCCCACAACCACAGGTTCTTTGGTTGGTAGTCATATTTTTAATTAAAAAAAAAAAAAAAACAGCGAATGATTTCGCTGGAAAACTTTCTGGCAGGTATTCTATCTACTTTACTAAGTAACAACTGCCATCCAAGTATCTTAAAAGCTCTTATTTCTACTCTCTTAATGAATAATCTCTTCTTTACCTGATTTTCTTCTTTGCCAGAAATTCACTCTCATGCTCTCCTATTACCATCTCAGGGTTCTTTTCCATTCCTTGATGTTCAAACTTTTTTTCTTTTCAGTTTTACATGTCAAGCTTTTTTTTTTTTCCCCTCTCCTGGGAAAACGCTGAGATTTATCCTGAAAATACGAGCTATTAACAAATAGCCAAGAATTGTCTATAGTCTCTAATCCTTCAGAACTGTGTAAATACATGGACACAGTCAGAGCAAATGTCTGCTAATCCAGCTACAAGCAATGTGTGTAACCTTTGGCTGTAACAACAGAGGCTTCTCAGGCGTGGGTCCTTTGGACTCAGATAACATTCTAGCTGATAACTGTTGCAAGAGCCCAAGCTTAGCTGAGGTTTACCAGACATGCGTGCACCCCCAAACACTGGAGCGGGATCAATGCTTCCCAAAGATGGTCCAACCCCTTTGCCCCTGAGCCAGGGGGCTTTCTACTCAGCTGCTTAGACATCTCTCTTTGGTTTCTGATTTAAATTAAACACACATCAGAATTAGTCTGCAAACTTTTGTAGATGGTCAAACTTCTAAAATTCCTTTAGAACTTTCACCTACAAGTGATACTGGTTTGGAAGTGAACTGAATGTCATCTTCAGATTATCAAAGGCTATTTAAAAGATTTTGGGGAGACCAGAGTTTGAGTTGACCTCTGTCTGCTACCTACACAGACAGGGTACTTTATGCTAACTAATCCCTACAAGATATTATCCCAGTTATGAAGTGGAGGCTTCGTTAAGACGCTCTCTAAATCCTGTGCATGCCAATAATCTCCAACGTAATGCAGGGGTAACACACAGAGAATAGGTCATGGCCTGGGGAAGGTAAAAAGTGACTAGATCATCTGAATCCACATGGACACGGCCTGGACATGAGAGTTCTTTGGCATTTTTGTGTAGGAGAAAGAATGTGTGTTCTCTTTTCCTCAGCTAAGCCCTTTGCTCAGACAGAGTTCTTCTGCCGAGAGTCATTACCCCACACAGGCTGTGGCCCTGGGGTCAGAGTGTGCGTGGTTGACATTTAGGGGAAGCGGCAGGTCCTTCCCTCCCTCCCACCAAGGGCTTGTTCATAGGTTCTGTTCCATCCCGGTCCTTCGCGCAGTGTGAGCACAGAATCAAATGGCAGCCCTGGGCTCTGCAGAGGTGAGTGGGGAGGTGGCCTTTGGAAGACAAATGCTAAAAATAAATTCCATGCTGGGTTTGGAAGCTTGGGAACAATTCTGCTGTGGAAACAAGGAGGAGAGTACAAAAGGAATCTTCCTGATTAACCATATTTCTGTCATCCTGTGACTGTTGCGATTATATTTTAGAGGACAAATTCAGATTTCTTGACATATCAGCATGGGTACAAGTATGTTCATAGGTGCACATGGCTGTCATTTTTTAAAGATGGCTTTGCTTCAGGTTTGGTCCTCAGGGAGGGTAGGTATGGTGGAAAGGACACTCTTGCTCATTTTCATACTTGGTACACAGTGACCAGTGGCTGCAGCCTCCTTTTTAGGTGGTGATTGCATGTGAGCAGCCTCTTGGCTGTGAGCTGCTCCTGTCCCTGCAGCGGACTTCCCTGCTCTGCTCAGCATGGAATTATCCAGAACCTCCTCCCCTCACACCACCACCAAAGTTCTGCAACCCAGCTTCAAGATACCCTTTAGCAGACCGTGATCATGTCCACCAGTCTGTCTTCTTCCTACTTCTCCATCAGCAAACTAGGGGCAACAGGCAAGGTGACTTACTGCCACCCACCTTCATAGATTCCCATCTAAGAGAGGTTTACAATCCTGTGCAGGAAGTGGGCTGAATCCTGGGACCTAACACTCCAGCCCAACTTACCAGTTAATTGTTATAGGAGATGAAGGGGAAGCTGACTGAGAGGCCAAGGATGACTGATTCATGTAATAAATGGACAGGATAGATTCTCTGGGTGCTATTGGGAATTCAGGAAGAAGAAAAAAAATCAACAAGCAAATGCATTTTCATATCAGAGATGTGACTTATTATAGATGAATCTGGAATCCTTTCCTGCCTTGTGATTTGCGAAGCAGGCTTGGCACTAAACCCGTTCTGCTTTCACAAAGACAAAGATGGATGGGAATGCTGCACTGCAGATATCCCGAGTCCATTAGCTTGGACTGAGGCAGGAGACTTATGGCTCTAACAGGCTGAAAAAGTGGCAGTTTTCTCATCTGGAAAAATGAAAGATTTGGACTGGATAATCTTCCCTACAGCGCTAACATTCTGTGTGTCTTTGATTTTACATCACAATGGTGTTTTCTTAATCAGCTCTCTGCTGCTTCTTTTCTGAGGTCATTTTTCTTCCCTTTGCAGAAGCAGGCATGAGTTTCCAACCAGTGGCTGCGTAGAGCTGTCTAATCTTTGTTGCTAATTGGCAGGCAAAACACATCCTGGGTTGCAGATCTGGAACTAGCTTCTCTCCAAGACAGTTAGAAGAGATTGCCTTTGCAAATTGCTTAGTGAAGAAGTTTGAGTATTAAAATGGCTGACTGAGAGTATTAATATTAAATGTGACTCATTCATTATCAGATTAGGTTGCATATCATATAGTTTAATGATTTTGCTCAGAACACAGATTCAATGTACATAGTTACATTGTGTATATGGATATATGCACATATATTGTGTGTGCATATTTATTTATCGTACACATACAAGTCAGGCACATGGTGGGTAACCCCAGCTCAGGCTACCCATGACGCTATTTGTCTCTGCCAGGAAAAGTCCATATCACCAATTACTTTCCCTGCTCAGTGTCTATAATCTCAAATTAATACCTTAGAATTTAGTTCTATTTGTTGAATGTGGATTTCTACATAAATACAGATTATCCTAAGAGGGTCACACTTTAAACCATTCTCAGTTCATTAGATCTCAGTGTGAATTAACTTTGGATTTCTTTTTAAAGAGCAGATTTAGATAGTGGGAGACTTGGAAAGAAGAGAAAGCAAAATGGCCCTAGAATTCTGATGGGATTAAAAAAAAGGATTAAAGTGTGTGTGCGCGTGCACGTGCGTGCGTGTGTGTGTGTGTGTGTGTGTGCAGGTCAGAAGGTGGGCTGCAGGAAAATAAACTTTTGGTTGTACATGACCCTATAAATGGCCTCTTTAAACTAAATTATTTTCCCCTCTGGACAGGGAGACAATAGTTCAATTTTACTTATTTTTATAAATAATAATTTGTGCACAAGGTACTAAATTTAAATGCTCCAAGGAAACATTTAAGGACAGGTAAATCTATGGCCTGTGCCTTAACCCTCGGTAGGCAGAAGCCACCATTGTAACCAGTTTCTTGTTTTAGGTGTTTATAAATATACTCATATATGATAACATATTATGTACACTGTTCCGCTTCCTGTTTCTCTCCCTCAGTAAAATACATCTTGAGATCTTCCCATATCAGTATACATAGAACTTCTCCCTTCTTTATAGTGGCTTTATAGTACTTGATTGTACAGATGTACCATAATTTACTTACACAGTCTCCTACTGATAAAGATTGAAGTTGTTTGTAATACTTAGCCATTACAAACCATGCTGTAGTGTAGTGCACGTTGTAGTGTGTACTGTCTGGACCAGGTTGCCAGGATTTATAACTCCTGGGAACTTTATACCTTTTGCAAAGAGTTGAATGAAAATGGTGTTCCTGGGAGTTATGCAATACAGTTGCCCCTGTAGGGCATTTCACATATGAGTGGTTATACTTGCAGGATAAATACCCAGGAGGGGTGCATATGTAGGGTTTTGCACTTAAATGAGAGAATTTTAATAGCTGATCGCCAAGCCCACCTTTAATGGGCTATCATCCTCGGAGCGCCCTCCAGAGGCTCATCGTTGGTGCCCAGAAGTGTTCACAATAATCTAGATTTATTCTGACCTCATCTAACCAGTGAAGGACAAAACTTTACTTCTCTCGTTCTGGGCCCTGCACTTTTATTAATGTATCTTAAGATTGCATTATGTTTTTGGCAGCTCTATCCCACTGTTGGCGCATTTTGAGATTACTGTCAACTCAAATCCCCAGGTCTTTTCTCAAATAAATTACCATTAAACCATATTCTGCTTACCTTGTACGTGTACAGTGGAATTTTTATAACCTAAAAGCAAATCTCTGATATATCCACATTAAGATGTATTTAGTTGTTTCAGCCCTAGACTCTCTTCTACGTGTTGAGCTATCTCTGCATGTTCATCTTGTCGTCAGTATTTTATCTTTCTGTACCTATTTTTCATTCTCCACTCATAGTGAGCTTAATGCCATGGTTCTGTGTATTGATATTGAAAGGTTTATAAAGTTATTTTTGTTATAGCTTGTCATATATGGCAATTTTGGGGGACTTGGATAATTGGATTGACCCAATGTTTAGAAGTCAGTAGTTAGAGGGCAAAAGGACACACACACACACACACACACACACACACACACACACACCCCTCTTCTAACAACTAATAGGAAAAATTTATCTAAGATCTCAGTCTTTGCAACAACTCTGCTTCTCGTGAACAATTAATTTGTATATAGTTTGTGGGCATAGTTAATGGCATAGCATATGTTTTCCTGTTTATTTCCTGCTAGAAGTTCATAGGCAAATTCACAATGCAGTTCTAGTATATTAGATACGGTGTGTATTTTGTGTACCCATCTTACCCTTGACTTCTTTTTATTTTCCTGCTTTATTTTTTTTGCCCCATTTTCCATATTATTAAAAAGTTTAGCTTAAAGTTTGTGAGTTGCCTTAAATTCTTTTTTGGAAAAAGGTACTGCGTAAACTGAAAAACCGGCAAATAAAATCTTGGTGTGACACATTTTATAAAGACGTCAAATATATTCACACTTTAGATTGATGGCAATAGCAACAACTATGGAGGAAAGAACTGTGATAGGATAAAAATTATAAGCTTATAACTAACAACTTTGGCATCATTCAAGACAATGATTGGGATTTTTAAAAATTCTTAAATATGAGTCTCGCGTGACTCACCATATAAAATAAAAAGCAATCACGTAAATGAAGGTATCAAACTCAAATGCCGAGGAGAGTCAGGAAGGTCAAATAAGTAAAGAAACAAGATAACAGAGACTAGTAGAGATAGTAAGAACTCAAGAACACCCATCTCACTTAGTACATCCAAATACAACACTTAACACTTGTAGACACATTGGCTACCAGTTTATAACTTCAGAATCATCCCGCCCCAATTTTATAAATATGACCAAAGTAAAATACCTTGCAAAAATCCTCACAAAAGAGAAAGAACTCATGGACATGGACAACAGTGTGGTAATTGTGGGGGTGGGAAGGGGAGAATGGAGTGGGTGGAGGTGAGGAAGATATGGGGAAATAAATGATGATGGGAAAAAAAATTTTTTTAATGCAAAAAAATAAATAAGTTAATAAAATTCTCATGAAACATGGAGAAATCCTAGGCCAAGAAGGTAAACTTTCTTTCCCTTTCTTTTTCAGGTTATTGGTTGCCTAGCTATAAACTAAAGTCCTCTTGGGCAACAGGCCTGCATCTCTCTGTCTTATTTGGTCATGTGGAATGTCTGCTGGTGCTCCTGGACCACAATGCTACAATCAACTGTAGACCCAATGGGAAAACTCCTCTCCATGTGGCCTGCGAAATGGCCAACTTGGATTGCGTTAAGATCCTTTGTGACCATGGAGCAAAGCTCAATTGCTATTCTTTAAGTGGACACACAGCTTTACACTTTTGTACAACTCCAAGTTCCATTCTCTGTGCCAAGCAATTGGTTTGGAGAGGTAAGCCTTTCTGGGTGGATGACATTGTCATCTATTTGCACATTCATGGTTTTGAAACTTGGTGATCCTTACTTATTTCAGGCAATATAGTAGGTAACTCCACACATTAAGTCTAATTCATGGGGCCCTAAAAATAGTTAGATAGACAGATAGATAGATAGATAATAGATTGGTATGTTATGTTGGCCCACATTATTCAGTGGTGAGCTCATTAGAATCTTAATGTTATTTTTTTAATTATCAGAGACTTGTTAATTTACACATGTAATAAGTATTTATTTAGCTCCTGTGATGTGTCAGGTAATGTGCTACGTAAGCAAAAAAGAGAAACTAGTTTCTGCCTTCAAAGAGCTTATATTCTAGTAGGTGAGATAAATGTTAACAAAATGAATTAATAAATATGAAATTATAAATTAAGAAAGGAGCAAAACAAGGCGCTATGAAAGAATTCATGTGTGAACTATTACAAAATGTGTAAGATTTTTCTAAAGATATGATATGTAAATGGAACCTTTATAATGAGAAGTAGCTAGCCGTTACAAAAAATCTGAGAAGAAGAGTCTAGGTCTAGGAAATAGCATGTGAGCAAAATTGCTAGAAGAACAAAAAACTTGGAATATTCAACAAATGGAAGAAAGCCAGTGAGGCCAGAGCACCATGGTTGCAGATGGGACGGGAAAACAAGAGGGTAGAGGGCATGTCACCGGATGTGTTAGACCATATATAGCCCGCTGGAGACCCAGGTATGGGATTTAGAAATACAGCCACTGAAAAATTTTAAGTGAGAAAAAGATGTGGTTTACTTTTACATTTTATGGTTCTTGTGTTCTAAATGAGAAATCTTTCACTAACCCAAGTAACAAAGAGTTTTCTCTTTCGTGTACATTTCCTTATGATTTGTTGAAAAGACTATTCTTTCATCATTGAATTGCCTTTTATCTTTGCCAAAAAACAATTGGCCAGATATGTACGGGTCCACTGATATATGTTTTTTTCTTTTTCTTTTTTTGCTAATGTCCCACTGCCTTGATTGCTGTAGCTCCATATTATTTCTCAAAATCACTTCTAATCTACGAGTGAATCCTCCCAGATTAATTTAAACATAAGTTTCAGCTCTTCTTGGGGACATCAAAGTGAGACGTGAAAGACATACCTGACATAGAAATATGGATGTCAGAAAGGAGCTCTGGACTAAAGCTGTAAGTTTAGGAATTGTTGGCCTAAAGATTGTATTTGAAGCCAAGGAAATCAATGAAATCACCTAGATAAAAAGTGCAGAGAGAGTAAAGAGAATCTAGGACCAAACCCTGATAAATTCTTACATTTAAATGTTAACCGAATGGAGAGGAACGGGAAAATGAGAGTGAAAAGGGTTGATAAGTGAAGCTGCAGGAAACCTGGGAATATTTTCAGCATTACAGAGACTAAGAAAGAGGCAATTCAGAAAGGAGAGAGTGGACAGCTGTATTGACAGTTACTGAGAGGTTTAATTAGATATTCCTTAGGTTAAGAGACAGAGTTATCACTGACAAAAATGTTTTTGGTGAGATGGTGGGTGTTAAAGCCATGAGAATTGTAAAAGGTGTGAATGGGAGGTTAGAAACTAGAGGTGGCATATGTTCGTAATTGTTAAAAGAAGCCTGGCTGCAAAAGTGAGCATAAGAACAGCATGATTGCTGAAGCCGAGGCGGGGGTGGGGGGGGGGGGGGAGGGGAGGGAGGCACAGGAGAGTATACAGTTGGTGGTAAAAGGAAATGTTTGAATGCTGAAGGAAATGATTGCAGAAGGGAAACAGTTGAAGAGGCATGAGACAGGATAACTGAAAGGTCTAAATTTTTGAGAAGTGGGGACAGGATGAAATCGAAACACCATAAGACAGTCTCAATTTTAACAGATGGGCTAAAGTAAAAGATGGCTTTAAATACCGGAGCATTTATAGATCTGTTGCAATGAGGGACATCATATCTGATGACTTCCTCCCTCAATAATGTATGAGGCCAAGTCATCAGCCAAACATGAGAATATAAAGGGTGAGAATTTTGAGGAGAGAGGGGAAGGTATGGAAGGTCATGGGGAAAGGATGGGACAACAACGTAAAGCTTCCATGGTCTTCTCAACCTGTGAGAATTAAGGAGAAAACTATCAGCCCAGCTGATTCTCCTTCCTCCCACCTGAGATGGAAGGGCGCAGTGCAGAGACACCTGGAGAACGGTCGGCACCATCTGGTGGAGCTTTCCTACCCCAGCACATGCAGCTGTCACCGCCTTTCACATTTACTTAGGGATTGATTTTTAGATTTAGTTTTTATTTAGATTTTAATGAATGAATTAAACTTTTAAGCTTTTTATTTTTAGAAAGTTAATAAATGATATATTCGTTCAATTGTTGACATTTTATAGCGATGCTTTCATCAACCACAGGCTGACAGAGGGTTGCCAACCCTGTCACTGCTTAGAGGTGTTGCCACACACCTTTTCCAGAGGACACAGTCCTTTCCTGTCCCCTTTATCCCTGTCCACAGAGGGAGACTACTAGAGATGGGAAGGATTAGGCTGACACCAGTCAAGGAGAGAGAGTGGAAGTCCGTTAAAGAGACACATACTCTTTAGAGCCATGACATGAAAGGCCAAAGCCATAATGAAGAGAAAGCTAAATTAGATGAAGCAAAACTGTTCAATGTCTGTGTCGCGCACAGATCATGAAATTAAAAGGCCATCGTAAAATGGGAAAAATAATTGAGACTACATGACAAAGGGCTCATACCCTAAATATATATAAAGAAATCTTAAAACTTAAAGTAAGGAGGTTAACAATAAGAGGAGAAAAAACAAACAAACAAAAAACCAAGGTATTTCAGGGAAAGCAAACAAATAAAAACAAACAAAGATAACAATGATCATCTGCATTGCTAATCAGTAAAGTGTCAATTAAAGTAAAAATTAGATACTTTTGTTATTACATTACAAAAATACAAAAGATGTTAATACCTATGTAGACTACCACATAGGGAAGTGTTTTCACACACTTAATGATGTGTAAATGGGTAGGACAGGAAGGGCAATATCAAAAGCTTAAACCCTTTTTATGCCCTGGCTGGTGTGACTCAGTTGGTTGGAACATTGTCCCATCAAGCAAAAGGTCTTGAGTTTTGACTCCTGGTCAGGGCACATACCTAGTTGTTCAATCCTTGGTTGGGGTACATACAAGAAGGCGACCAATTGATGTTTCTCTATCACATCAATATTCCTCTCTCTCTTCCTTCTTCTGTCTCTAAAAGCAATGAGAAAATGTCTTCAGGTGAGGATACAAAAAAGCTTTAAACTTTTTTAGCTCAGAAGGTTCACCTCTGGTATTAGATACTATTTTGAGGCCCTTTGGCTCAGGGCTTTCAATTATGCAGGGCTTCAAATTCAAACTTCAAATGTTATCACCAAACAAGTTTATACATTGAGTCAAAGAGGTAATTAATGAGAGAGAAAGAAGATATTATCATATAACAGAATCATGCTGGTCACATGATCTATAGTACACTAGGAATTGAGACATTGTCCTAAGTTTGTAAAAGTCTTCAAAATAGTATAGTTATAGTGTATTTTATTTTATATATTTGCTTTAGAAGGTTTGATTTGTTGGAGTATATATTTAAAACATACCACAATTTAATTGGCATTTATTATTTTGCATTTGTTATTTTATATATTGGCATTTATTATTTTTAAAGATATTTAGAGTCTCAAAAATTGTCTGATTTCTTTTTGCCCTTATAAAGTCATTTACAGTACTGAAAAATTGAAAAATATTTGCATATCTAATAGAAAAATTTTGAGCTGTGTTATCTCCACACCGTACAGACATTACGATAATGTTGTCTAGGAATGGTCATTGACATGGGAGGATTTTTAAAAAGAAGGTTAGCCCTGGCCAGCGTGGGTCAGTTGGTTGGAGCATCGTCCTGTAACCGAAGGTAGTGGATTCAATTCCTTGGTCAGGGCACATGCCCAGGTTGAGGATTTGATCCTTGGTTCTGGGGGTGTATGGGAGAAAACCAATAGATGTTTCTCTCTTACATTGATGTTTCTCTCTCTCCCTTCCTCTCTTTCTAAAAACAATGAAAAAATGTCCTTGGGTGAAGATTAAAAAAAAAAAGAGGACGAAGAAGTTCAAAGGGGAGTATAAATTGCATAAACTTAAAAATTATATATGATCATGCATATTAGAAAATAATATGTAAATTGTCACGGTCAAATTTGACCTCATAGCTAATCATTAGCTGTAGCAAAGCACTTTGAAAGAGGAAGTGTTATTTTAGATCCTTACTCCTTGGATAATCATTTTTTTTAAGGTGGTGCCTGGCAAAGATTTAAAAAAAAAATTGTGAATCAGATAATTGGGGGAAATTTTACCCATGTTATGACTAGAGACATAGAGAAAAGATGAAGAGTGTCTGGAGCTGAGCCTGCTAGCCTGGAAGCTCTAGAAGCCTGTGAGCATCTTGCATCATTTCCTTTGCACTTTTATGTCTTCAGCCCCTCGAACGGAGCTTGGCACATCGGAAGCAGTCGGTAAATGGTCTCTGACTGATCTGCAAGTGGCTCCAGGAGCCCTGAGTGCATGGATGGGAATGACAGCCATCTAACAGATGGGAACTCGTACGTTCGTGGTTAATAAAATGCTGCTACTGGTCAGTCCTACCCTCTCAGCCTCTGGGGAGATAGCTGAGGGATGAGTTTTCTCCCTCTTGAATTATGTGGTAGGCATTTTGTGGAGAAGTCACATACATCACTTTGTGGCTGGACAGAGAGAGTTGAGACAGCCTACAGACAAGAAAAGAAATCAGGCTAACATTAAACTCGGGACCAGAGAAGTCCATTAGAGGAAAAACCAATGCCATGGCAACTGAAAACCAATGTAATTTCATTTGCTATTTAATGGGCTCTTTGTGGAAAAGTGCTCTTTGTGGAAAAGGCTAATTGAGGCCAAAAAATTGCATGCAATTTTCTCTTAAAGGATTTTTCTCTGTTTTTTTTCAATGTTTCAGAGCCTGCTTTGTCCCCATGCTGGATTTTTGTCTGCTAATTTTCTGTTGGCCTTTCTACTTAATGCCCCCCGTCTCCTGGCCTTTGTTTCCTTTGGTATTAGTATAATGGTGTTCATCAGTTGAGAGGGCTTATTTACCTCAGCGAAAATGTCCTCTCCGTGAATCCTGCATTTCCCTATGAATAAAGAGATTCGGGTCAGGCTGAAAGGCAGTGTATTATTTCTACCTATTTCCTTTCGACAGAGGAAAATAAAAGCTGCTTGCTTTGCTCTGCATGAAGCAAATCCTGACAGTTGGAGGAAAATCTGTTACTGCAGGAAAGCCATAAAAATTCAAATGTTTCCTAGCAGAATGTAGCATGAGGGCAATGTAAAGGAGATCGTGCCTTTTGAAAGACTGTCCCCTGCTTCTTGGTGCGACAGTGACACCAGTCACCAGTATGTTCAGAAAGTCTCTATTCAACAGTGTGAACATAGTAAGGCGCTGGACTTCTATGTTACTCAAGAAATGGATATGCTTGCTTGACAGACACCTGCCTCACCAGCCTCTCGCTCTCCATCTCTGCTTATGTTATCCGTCTTAATAGTGCAAACCTCTCACCATCCTAGTTCTTGGTGAGCAGCTTGGGGCTTTTTGCCCCACTTGCTCTACTGTTAGGACCACCTGTACAATATGAATTTAATATTGTCTTCAAATTGATATTATGTGCTCAATTTAATTTTAAAAAGAAACTTTATATCACTCTACTAATTAATTCATCACTATAAAAAATGTGGCCAAATACTTTGTCATGCATAGAAAAGAATAGGAACAGTAAATAATAGGCAAATTTCTGACCTCCACCTGCCCTGAGACCCTTCTCTCTCAGATGGCAGAGAATGACTCTAAAAAGTCTTGCCTTCTAGTCCTTGATGCTCCCAGAAATGTCGACTTTTCTCCATTCCTTCTGCAGTGAATGAGGGAATTTGAAGTTCATTTGAAGGTCAACACTTACACCCAGTAGGGCAGCAGGCACTCCAGTCTAGTAAAGAATGTAAAATCATCACATACTTGGGGGACCATTGCTTTAACCAATACTTTGTAAAGTTGATAGTCTACTTAACAGTGAAATTTTAGAGACACCCCTTTGATATCAGAAGTGAAACTAGTTTGCTGTTCCTGCCACATCTCATCAGCAATGCCCTGGAGGTTCTAGCCAACCCAAAGAGAAAAGAAAAATAAATAAAATGTATGAGGTTTGGAAAGCAGGAGGTAACACTGCCATTATTTCACAAACAATGTTTGTCTACATAAAAAAACCCAAGGCAATCTAAGGTCAAACAGTTAGAATTTGTAATTGAGTTTAGCAGAGGTACTGCATTTGAGATCAATATACAAAAATCAATGGCATTTCTATATACCAGAAACAAGCAGCAAGAAATTATAATGCTAGAAAAGATAGATTTATAATACCACAGAAACTTAAGGGACTAAAAAAAAATATGCAACAAAAGGGTGGAAGAACTATAAACATTAATTAAAAGACATTAAGAAGATATCATATTCAAGGTTTATTATGAAAAATGCAGTTCCTGATTACTCCCTCCTTAGAGGCAACCACTTTCACTTATTTTAGGTGATATGTTCAATATTTATTTGCATATTGCTAAATAAATACCATTTTTATGCATAAAATTAAAAAGAATAGGTAGCCACATAAGCAGTTTTCTGATGATCTGTGAGTTCATCATAATGGAAGGTGAGGCGCTGGCTCTTCTTCCTTGTTTCCCCACCCGCCACCAGCCCCCATACGGTACCTTGGCAGTCCTCTGTTCTCAGAGTGGAGTTATATTATTAATACGAGGCTTAGTCTAAACTAGGATGCTTTTTCTGTCTTTGTACAACGTTTTGTTTTCCCTAATTTTCTTATTTTTTTGCTTTAGTTTTCTATGTATCATTGCTACCTTAAATCCCAACATTTTGCCAATAGCTTTATTCTTTCCTGAAAATATTTTAATTCAACAGTTATTTTATCAGTTTATTTTCCTGTAAAAATCCCTCTGGAACTGTAGACCTGCTCCCAACCACTGTCATACTGGGAACTCCATTCGCCGTCAGCCTGGAGATTCCCTTTGCCTCTCTGCCATGTTGCGTTTTCTGTTTCCTGGATCTTGGGTCGGCTTGTATTTTGGTTTGTTGCCTATTTGGATTGCATGTATCTTCTTTCTGAGAAAATATGCAAGAAAGTATATGCCCAGAAGGCATTGATTCTACCCTGGCTTGGCATAGAATTCTAGCTTGATAATCATTTTCCTTTAAAAAGATGAAGGTATTGCTCTGTTGCCTGTTTTTAGTGCTGTTGCTAAAAAATTAGAAGCTGTTTCATTTCCTTATCTTCTCTAAGTGACCCCGTTATCTTTCCCTGAGGCAGGAAGTAGGAAGAAGGGTGTAGAATTTGCATTTTGTCTTTGGTGTTCTGAAAATTCAACGATGATCTGCCTTGGTGGGTTTATTTGCAACCGTTGTACTGGACACTTTCAACCCCCAAATGTGCATGTCTATCAGGTGCAGTAAATGTTTCTAAATTACAGGGTGAGGCAAAAGTAGATTTGCAGTTATGAGTGCACAAAACACGGTGTTTATTCTAGTATTATTATTTATGAGTTATTTTATTATTTCCCATGCAAACAACTGTAAACTTACTGTGGCTCCACTCTGTACTTACTGCGTATATTCTTTTCTGCTTTTTCTGCACGCTCTATTCCTTGAATTACTATTATTTGGATATCGCATCCCTGGACTGCTGCTCTCATTGTCTTAGTCATCTCTTTTATTGTCTGTTTCTTTATCTATATGCTGTACTTTCTGGGAGATTTACTCCAGATTGGGTTTCTCTGTTTTTCATTGTCTCTTTCTACCATCTAAACTGTCCTTAGGTGTTTATAATGCTTGGTTGGTTGCTTATATTTAAGACTGAGTGACTAAAAGGTGATTTCAAAGCTCGGTGTAAGGGTGGGGTTAGCTGACTTAGTTTCTGTTCGGGGGATGTGGCTGGACCTTTTATCTGAGGAATCCCTGACACAGTATCCTTAGATCTTTTTTCTTATACTGGTAAGATATTCCAAAGAAAATTCTACAGGCTTCTTCCTGCAGGGTCAAAGCCTGAATCCAGTATTCTAGGTGCTGAGCTGAGGAAAGGGGCTGGGAATGCAAATGTAGCATAAATACTTTCTAGAATGCTCCACCCTTTCCCCTTGACTGAGTTTTTGGGTCTACTTAAGGCTTTAGTTTAGATGTCAATTTCAAAGATTCCTCTTCCTGAAATCCCTTAAACTAAGGCAGGTCCCTACATTATTCTGTATTCTCATAGCATGTTGTATTTTTCCTTTGTGGCACTTAATATTTTATTTGTTTAACTCTTCGATTCCTTGCCTCCCTCACTCAACTACACATTTCATGAGAGCAGAGTTTGTTGGGCATTGACCGGTACATGGTACATATTGGTTATTGACTATTGTAGATTTATTGAATGTCCAATTAAGAACAAATGCTAGAGTAAGGGAGAAGAGTGTGATTGAACCAGAGCCATTTCATCACCATTGATGGCAAAATGACTCTCAGTTTATGGCCTCTTGCACTCATTGCATCTTTTGTCCTAGGAAGAGAGTGTCAGAAAGGAGGGAGACATCAGCACTGTCAAATACTTCTGAGGAATGCAGTAAGTTGAGAGTTAAAAAATTTCCATTGGATTTAGTGGCACGGACTTGGAGATTGCAGCCGTCAGTTGAGTGATGGATACAGACATTAGAATGGAGAGGATGGGTACCTAAAAATGGAGTTGTCTACATGGGTGAACAAGGCTCTTAAAGATTGTTAGTAAAGAAGAAGCAGGAGGGTAGATGAAGAGGAAAATGAGGTTGAGATTTTTTTCTTTCAATGACAGAAACCTGAGCATTAAAAAAAAAAATGATGGCAAAATCCCCTAGTGCAACAGACATTGATAATAGAGAGGAAGGACAACTTATGGTGTGAAGGTCCTGAGAAGTTTGGTGAATGAGATATAGAACCAGGTGGAGGGGTTGGCTCTAGAGAGGAAAACACATGTTCTGGCATAGCTAGAGCCAAATAAAATAAAATAAAATAAAATAAAATAAAATAAAATAAAATAAAATAAAAGGAGGGACTGGCAAAAAAATAAAAATAAAATCAAAATAGTATATGCAGTAGTGAGGCTTTAAGGAAGTTTCCATCTGAAAGCTACTATCTACAAAAATAAGTGGTGAGGAGATCTAAGAGTGAAGAGAAAGGAAAAGGGGTTGAAAGACTGAGGAGTTAAAGTTTGAGATAATTATTATAAAGAGTGAGGAGATATGTTAAACAGAGAAGGAGTGGATTGCTGAGCAGTCTTGAGGACCCATTTGAGTTTTTATATTTGACTTTATGCTGGTACCAGTCTTGCAAAGATGCATATAACCAAGTAGGTGCTATGAAGAACTGGAAGTTTAAGGTTTTGGCAAAAAGGGTTATTGAAATAATGGACTATGTAACTAAGCTGGATAAGGAGGGAGGAGAGTAAGTTACATCTAATGGACAAAGAGAATACAGAGAGGGGTTCTTATGAAATCATGTTGCAAAGATGGGCAGTTATGGTCAGAAAATCAAATGCAGGACTTTGTCATTTCTGGAGACTGATCAACTGAAGGTAATGACTCAGTCCAGGTATGACTATGGTTCGGAATCACCAGGTCAGAGAGAAAGAGAAAGTCAATGGAAAAAATGAGATCCATACACTGAGAGAAAAGGGTACTCTAGGCATCTGTGTGATTATTAAAGTCACCTAGAATTTGTGTGGAGAGGCATAATGTGCCAAAATCTTTGGAAACTGATGGGGAGATAAATGTATTCAAGAAGGAGGGCAGGTGGTACAGATAAAAAAGCTGAGCCCAAAGAAAAAAGGATGTTCTTTTTATTTTTATTTTTTATTTTCAAGAGAATTAGGGAGTAATTGGAGGCAGCAATGGGGAGTCAAATATATGAAAAAGAACACCCAGCTATTTATGGTACCTCAGGCCAGAGTTAAGCATCCTGCATCCATTCTTTGAGCTTTGAACAGGGCAAAGCTAGTTTGGTTGCTATGGTGACGAACACCCTGTCTCCGGGCTCATTAATCCTATGTTCCAAACTAAGCACTTAGCAATAGCTTCTGAATAAATGCAACCAAGCTCTGCATACTGAAAAGGGCATATTCATGTTAAGCAGGGAAAAAGGTTTTCAATTTCATTCATTAAACTTGAGTAAATAATTTAATATCTTTTTGCGTCAGTCCTCCTAGCTAATGAATAAGGATAAATGCTTAATGGAAAATCTAGCCTAATAAAGTTAACAGCATCAGCTTTCCATACAAAGGAAATTGATGCTGCTGGTATATATGCATATGAAGAGGAAAATGGAAAGGAAAATAATGTGTATTAAGCATCTAGGATGTGCAATGTCAGGTACTTTAAAATACAATGTCTCATTTAATCCTTGCAACAACAATGTGAGGCGCATATTATTCTTTTATAGATAGGGAATCAGAAGCTCAGAGAAGTCAAATAAGGCCCCAGTTCACACAGTTGGTGGGTTTCAAGCAGCCTGTATTCCATGTGGTTTGAGTCCATGGTGGTCCTACTGTGCCATGCTGAATATTGTATACTGCTTATCCTTCTGGGATATTTAGCTAGTTAAAGAATTAGGAGAAAAGTTTGTGCTAAGTCGACAGTGCCTGTGGAAGAGGGAAGGTCAGCCCTGGCTGGTGCGGCTCACTGGATTGGATGACAGCCTGCAAACCAAAGGGTTGCCGGTTCGATTCCCAGCCAGGGCATATGCCTGGGTTGTGAGGCCAGGTCTCTGGTTGTGGGTGTGCAAGAAGCAACCACACATTGGTTTTCCTCCCTTCCCCTGTCTCTAGAAATAAATAAATAAAATCTTTTAAAAAAAAGAAAGAAAAAAGAAGTTTAAGTGTTGTATTAGAATTTCATTTGCTTAAAAAAATTCATTACCATAAGATGTCTTTCAAGGTTTTCTTGAAAAAAAAAAATAAGAGTTCTGGGCATATTAGAAGTGTGTTTAATTAAAAGATGTGAAGAACTGTCAATGCGTCTCCCAAAATGTGTCCCCACTTTGCCATTTCCTAGTACATAGAAGGTTAGGAATAGCAAAGCAGATCTTCAACACACAAGCTGATCTTTCCTTCTAAGTACAATGCCTTCATTTGGATTTTCTGGAGTAGCTCCAGCAAAGGTGTAGCGAAGTGATTGAAAAAGATATATTAAAGATCCATTAATTCACTTTCCTTCAAATTAAACTCTTTAATTAAAAGCAACACTTTGATCAATTTCTAATTTCTATTTCTAACAATGTAATATATAGCAACAATTAAAATAAATAGAAGCAAGAAGTACAAGTTAAATATCCTGACACTAAACTCAACTGTTAACAGTTTTTTAAAAAAATCCAAATACTAATTGTTTTGGTCTCGCCTCTAGGGCTACCCTCCCTCTCTTGTTGCTCACTGCTGCCCGGAGGGTTCAAAGCGCTCCTTCAGAAGGAGTACTGATCACAGCCTTCACTTCCCCTCTCGGAATTAGAGGTTTCCTTCTTCCACTGGCTGTCTCTGCTTTCAATTCTCTGATCAAAGGCCATATGTGACTTACGCTGTGACTTTTCAGTCTGGGGGTGTTACCTTTGCTTTATAATGAGAAGCTTCTGAAACCAGAAATTGAAGGATGAAATTTCTTTGGGCCTGCGCTATTTTTTTCTATCAACACCTCTCTCTAATTTGTTTCTCACTTAGAGGAGCCTGGATCTTATTACCCCTGAACATTTTAAACACCACTTAGCAAAAGATATCAGATTTATAAACAGAAATGCGAGTGTTTTCTTTGTAGCCTCTGTAAGTAATAAACAATTTTAGAAGGAAACTCAAGGGCCCAGATTTGGAGGTGAAATGGTAAATCAAACAAGACCCCCAGGCCCCATCTCAGCTTTCCATGCAGCTAACCAGGAAAACGCACAGATTGAGGAAACAGCAAAAGCACCAGAACTGGAGGCTAAAATTCAAGCACAACCCAGCTTCCTGAATTTCTACTAATTAGAAAGCTAGTGGAAACAGAAGCAGAGAAGACCCTCTCTTTTTTGAGATAAAACATCTCACCAGCAGTCAGAAGAGGTATTAGCCCACCCCCCTGAGAGCCACAGAGGCTAAGTGCCACCAGGGAGGCCCCAGAGCATCCTTTGCCTTTGTTACCCCAGCCTTAGAAGTCCCAGCAGCCAGTGAGTGCTCAGACACACTCTAATTAAGGAGGCAGCGCCCACCAAAGAACGGAGTAGTAAAGCCAGGAAGAAAACTCACTCCTTCGAGTGAAGTTGAATTAACCTGGAGTGGGGCAGGAGGGAAAGACTGAAGAAAAGCCCCAGAAAAGGTCTGCTTGGACTTAATAATTAAAAGTAATATCAACCAGATATGGCATTTCTATTGCATGTCGGGAATTTTATTCATATTCTGTTTTAATCCTCTCAACTATCCAATGTGGTTAATAGTGTTATTCCCATTTGCAGATTGAAACAATGAGCTGTGGGAAGGGAGGGGAAAGGGGAGACTGAATGAAAGAGGCGAATGGATTAGCCAAAGAACATAACCCATGAACACAGACAACAGCGCGGTGATGGCCAGAGGGAGGGGGAGGCAGGGGCAAAGAGGATGGAGAAATGGGGACATTTGTAATAGTGTAAAGAGAGAGAGTGGGGGGAGGGGGGAGAGAGGGAGGGGGAGAGAGAGAGGGAGAGAGGGAGAGAGGGAGAGAGGGAGAGAGGGAGAGAGGGAGAGAGGGAGAGAGAGGGAGAGAAACACCGAGCTGTAGACAGATTGCTTAATGCTAACACCGGGTTTTGAATGCAGATTGACCTCGATGCAGAGCAGCACTTATCCCACTAGGTGGTGCTGCCTCTCCTTTGCTACTTAGAATCCCCACGGAAGGGTTCGGTTGCTTCCTAAGAAACGCCTCTCCATTGTAGACTGGATGTATCAGTCAATAAAACTGCCACTCGCTCAGCTCTTCCTAGAACTGCCTTGTTCACAGCTTCTGATGAAGGGAAAGCTTAGGTTGTTATGTTCTCTAACATTGGGTCCTTCCCCACCGCAACCGATTAGACCAGGAATGATTGGTATTCTACCAAATATGACTTGATATAAAAGATGAATTCAAATATCGTGCTTAAGAGGGTAGGTACTTGAGTAAGATTGCCTGGGTTTAAATTATTACTACCTTCCTCCACATTTGCTACCTACATAAGTGAGTGCAAGATTTAACCTCTTTGAATATCAGCGCTCATTTACTACATGCAAATATTGATAATCCAAACTGATTTTAGGGAACTCAAACAAGTGTTCATGGATCTTCATGTGTGGCTCTCCACCCCTCCGCTACATCTTAACTTACCTTTGTCTTGTCTAAAAATGCATTTCCTAACATCCATCATATTAAATACTGATTGATTCTGGGACTTTTGACAGATGTTACAAAAAGAGAGTTCCTTGGTCAATAGGTTTGGGAAAATCAAATTAGACACATTTTCTCACCATAAGACTTCTTAGAATCTTTCATATGGTAATGTGAATTGTACATATACAAAGGTACAGAGAATCCATAAATATGGTTAACCATAGAGCCTTTATTTTTGATATATCTTACGGTAATTATATATCATAGAACAGACTTTGGGAAATACTGGCTTAAAAGAATGAAACTGGAGCATAGGGTTAGAAATGGAATTCGTATTTGGTGCAGCAAGAGCTTCATTTAGGTCTTTGCACATCAATTGTTCTTCCAGGTCCCCATCTGAGGGCAAATTTTATCTCACTGTAGTAGGCAGAATAATGACCCTCCAAAGGTGTCCATAGTCTGATCCCTGGAATCTGTGAATATGTTGCCTTACATGGCAAAAGGTATTTTGCAAATGTAATAAAATTAGGGACCTTGAGATGGGGAAGGTGGCTTTGGATTATCTGAGTTGGCCCATCTCCTTAAAATTGGAGAAACTTTTCTTGACTGAGATCAGAGGAAATGTGACTACGAAAGGAAGATCAGAGAGATATTTTGTGAAAAAACTCTACCCGCCATTGCCTGCTTTGAAGATGGAGGAAGGAGGCCATAAGCCAAGGAATGTGCGTGGTTTCTACATGCTGGAAAATGCAAAGAAACAATTCTTCTAAAGAGACTTTGGAAGGAACAGCATCACAGACTTTTGATCTTAGCCCACCGTATTAGTCAGTGTTTCCCAAAGGCACTAAACTATGAGAGAGAGAGAAAGAGAGAGAGAGAGAGAGAGAGAGAGAGAGAGAGAGAGGTTTTAAGGAGTTGGTTCATGAGACTGTGGTAGTACAAGTCCAAAATCTGCACAGTAAGCCAGCAGCCTACCCAAGGGAAGAGTCGTAGTTCAAGTCAAAGGCAATCAATACACTGGCAGAATTCTTTCTTCCTCACTGGCGGCTCAACTTTGTTACACTCGGGTCTTGAGCTGATTACATGAGGCCCACCTGTGCTACGGATAGGAACACGCTTTACCTAAATCCACTGTCTTAAATGTTAATCTCTCCTAAAAAACACTTTCACAGAAACATCCGTAATAAGTTTTGACCAAATCTCTGCCCACCGTGGCCCAGCGAAGTTGTCACGTAAAATTAGCCATCATACTCACTGAGACCTGTGTTGGGCTTCTGACCTGCAGGACTGTAAGATAATATATTGTTTTAGGCCACTAAATTGATGACAACTTGTTACAAAAACAACAAGAAACTAATATACTCACCTTGTTCCCATTATAAGCATTGTCATCTACTGTATTGCTAGTCATTTCCTACTGAGGACTGGGTCCCCTGGTCTATCTCCCTTGTCCCATCATCCAAGATGGACTTCAGTTTTGACATAGATTACCAGTCCAAAGTCCCCCTCATAGCTCCTGGACCTTCTCTGCTCTAACAACCTTCATCTCACTCCAGGCAAGCCATCCACTCACATCATCACATCTTGGCCTTTTATGTTGCTTCAGCATTTTTCACTTTCTACCGTTTCAATCATCACTCCCTCATCTACACCTGACCAGTTCTTCAATGTCATAGTGACTCCAGTTCCTTGTACCTCCTTTTATCATGACCTCCTCACTCCTAGTTTTAGCTCTTTCCCTCCTCCATCGGGGCTTCCTGGTTGATGACTTGAATGACTATCTCACCGACATTATGAATTCTTTGCCATAACAGGATTCTTCCGCACTAACACAGACCAGGCTAATATACACCTCCTACTTACTGTTAAGTATCTGTAAAAATACATTAAAACTTACCCCCCCAAAAAAGCCCTTTCACAATAGCTATGTAAACTCAATATATGAACAAACTATAAACCAAATAATGAGTTAAATTTCTATTTACGACATCAAGAAAAGGAAAGGGATGTACATTTTTGATGAGTTGCTACATGCTATCCCCTCCTTAAAGACAATAGGACTTTTGCTAACTCCTGAGTGGCCTCCCAGGAGTTAGCAAAAGCAGTTGACTCCAGTGTTCAGTGCCTGGCTTCAGGATGCACAAATTCTCCTTCTTAACTCCCTTATCAGTCTACATCCATTGAGAATACAACTCATGTTATTCAGTGCATCAAGAATTAGAGAAGATCCTGTAGTCTTGGAGGGTTAGTCACTACCTGCCTTAGCTCTCAAGTACGTAGATGATAAAAGAAGTCCTACTGGGAGTCTAGGAAAGATACACTGGCCCACAGGGAAGGATTATTGCCCTGACAACTCAGAAGAGGAGGATAATTCTGAAGCTGCCTTTCTGCAAGAAACAGACAAAAAAAGAAAATGTGAAGCCCTCTGATTAATTCCATCCAAAGTTTGAAGGTGACATGGCATCTTTGAGACCTGAGCTGATCATGGGCTGAGATAAGGGCAGAAATGCAAAGGCAGCAGAGGGAAGGAATTTCCTTCTTCCATCAGCCTCAGGGGCTGTCCTAAACCTTTACGTAGTCATCCCTCCGGCTTCATCAGCTTGGACCCACACCATACCACACAAATGAACCCTCCAATAGCAGGAGGTCTTTCCCCCAAAGCCCATTTCATGATGTGAATCCCTACCAGTGACTTACCTCTGTTTAAGCAATGGTTCTCCCTGTAAGCCACTGGGTGTGAAAGGAACCCAGGTGTTCCTTCTGGGCTGAAGGACTCCTCCCTCATGGTCCAGAACGCTGGCTGCTCCAGAGATGGGCTTCATCACCATTGCTTTGCTGTGCCGTTGCCATCGAAAAGGGAAGGCCCACTTTTGCTCGACTAATTCTTTATCATGCAACTGGCTTCTGCTAACCGAGTGTCCTGCTTGCTGCTCCCCCTGCTCCTCCCAGTCTGCCTCAGAGCAGAGGGATTCCTCCCCTTCCTCCCCCATCACCTCCCTGTCTCCTTCCAGCCCTGCTTCTGTGCGGCTGGACCCTTCACCTCCACCCTTAGGCGATTCTGGCCACTCATTGTTCAGAATTTTGTCTTGGGGGAGAAGAACTCATTATTCACTGTCTCTAAATTCATGGGCTTAAAAAAATAAAAGAGCAAGCAATAAGTAAATAACAAAAACTTCCCAGGATTAACCTTTTTTTTCCCCAATCAAATGACAGTAACGACAATCATTTTCTTCAGCACAATCCGAATCATAAGATATGGCCTCCCTTTATGAGTCCAAGATTAGCACAAAGTAATGTAATAGTACATTTTCCAAAGTCTGAGTTATTCAATCTTATCTGTGGTTACTTTACTAAATTTTAATCAATGTGTTTTTGGAATGAAAAAGATAAAAAATAAAATAGGTATAAGGTGACTGAGCTCAGTGCCTACCTCTGGATTGTTCACGTCTTGAAAGATAGCTTTTCCTTTAGGTTGAGTAAATGAAAAATAAACATAAGAATAAATAAAAAATGGCCTCTATGAGAAAAAGGCTGTATCCCAAGGGATGAGAAGCAATATTCTGTGTAGTTGAGAGATAAACTTTGATATGAAAAAGATCAGCAGGCAGAAGGAAATAGTTTGTAATATTTGCTTCATGGTTTCAATATGTTTTTAAAAATCCGGGTAGCTGTTAAAGAAGTAACTTGCTATGAGAGCAGACTACGTGAGAAAAGGCTTGGTTTAATAAGCATTTACAGGGCCAAGCTGTTTTCTCCTTTACTGGCCTTTCTTCACCTTATTTCCTGGCAGACCCCCGGGCTCAGGTGAAGATGTATTTTTCTCATCTAAACTCACCTTGGTGATCTTAGCTGGTCCCATTGATTCAACTGTCACCCAGTGGTGCTCACTCCCAGACTTCATGTCCCAGAGTGACCCTCTCCTCTGAACTCCCGCTCATCTATCCAACTACATAAAAACCCATCTCCTCTCTCATTTAGAATATGGTCTAAAGTCTTTCTATGACCTTCTGAGCTCAACATTGTCTGACCCCTGCCTGCCTCACCAATGCTATTTCCCATCATTCCCTCTCTTACCTCTTCTGATGCTTGCTTTCATTGCATTTTTCTGAACATATCTAGCTTGTCCTTATCTACCTCACAGTCTTTCCTCCTGCTATTTCCTCTGCCAGGAAAGCCTTTCCCATTGTCTTCGGATGGTTTACTTCCTTGCTGCACCAAGATCACATCCTCAGAAAGTCTTTACATTAAAAGTGCCATCTTCTTTCTGCACCATTCTCCATCAATTCATCTCATCTTGGGGATGAATTATTCACCCTTATTTTTCTTCTTAATACATCACAATCTAATATATATATATATATATATATATATATATATATATATATATATATATATATATATATATATATATATATATATATCAGTTACCTATTTTGTGTGTCTTCTTCAGTAGCATGTACATTCCATGAAGTTAGGGACATTTTCTGGCTTATTTACTATGGTGTTCTCAGAGCCTAGAACAGTAGCATGGTATTGCCCATAGTAGGGGCTCAACAAATATTTGTTGAGTGCATGAATGTACCAAGCACAAAGGACACAAAGACAAACAGAAATAACATCTGTTCTTAAAGATCTTACAATGAGAAAGAAGACACCGAAGTCTGTCAGAGTGAAAATAACATTATTTTTACAGTGGAGAGACAAGTAGCACAGCCCAGGGGTAAAGGAAGGTTTTCTGGAAGACATGACACTGAACCTTGAAGGCTGGGTAAAGTTAATCCATCAAAGAAAAAAAATTAAGGCTCTGCAGGTCAAGGAAATGGCATAAGCAAGGGCCCGAGGTGTCTGCTCAGAACGAGAGCCAAGGGTCCATTGCCCAGGAAGATCCGGTGATGAATCTTAAAGATCCCACCTGGAACCTGGATCAGGGAGACAGATCTGCCCTGCCTTGCCAGTCAACCTTGCGATATAAGCTTTTCCCCTTTCCTTTTATTTTTCTCAAAAGCTAGTGTCATAGTATTGTCCTCTATGCATGTTGGGCAGTAAGCCCTTGCTTGGTAACAGGATCAAGATATTTAACACTGATAACGCAACCTTCCCCAGGAGATTTTGGAATTCTGAGTGTGAATGTGTTGGATGGGGCATCTGCAGAGGTATTGCAGGATGATGACAGAGACAAAACAGAGACTGAGTCAGGTACTTATGTCTTCAGTACAAACAGAAGAGCAACTAAGAGTTTGTGAGGTTGTAGATAAGAAGGGATTAAGAGTAACCTCAGTGGGTGACAAAAACCTGAATGGATGAGGGGTTGTGCCCAAGGGTGAAAGACAAACAGGTCAGAAGCACCACTGTTGGTTTAGAAGAGGGTAGTTCTCAACTCCAGACCCAGGAGAATGTGAGAACTAGAGAAATGGAGACTTAGAGGAAATGGTATTTCATTTAAGATTTTATTTAAGACAAGACTATGGAAGATATGGGAAAATATATTTGCTATAAATTGCAGATTGAAAGGGCAAAATTGAAACTAGAACAAAGCAGCCAACTGAAAATATGCTTTGGTGACAGTTAATAACAAACTTGACACTGCACAAAATTGCATCCTTGACAAAGAAGCATACTTGAGAAACAATCCCAGAACACGCAGAAAATGAAAAGCCCTGAATATGAAAAAAATCTAATCTTTGTATAATAGATGTTTCTGAAGAAAGCTTACTGTTAATAATGAGCAAGACAATATATGTAAAACGCCTAGTGAGCACTTGAAAAATAGCAGACATTATTAATATTTTCACAAAGGAACACTGAACAAATGTGCTGTCTTTTGCCTGTAAAAAAGCCTATACAAGTATGGTTTTTGAACAGTGGCAGGTGAAGTTAAGCTGATGAGAATGAAGACATCTCTGACAAGTATTGATAGCTAATGAAGATTCTAAACTTCTACCTCAGGTTAATAAATTGAATGAAATTCTTTCTTGAATTCATACTATTATAGCCCAAGATAATAATCCATGTTTCCTTATGTTCTCACACACACTGGGGCCACTATAACCAAAGAGACTAAATACTTTTCACCCCTCCTTAGCATTTGTTCTAAGAAAAATATAATGTTTTAAGGGTGGTATTTAAAAAAAGTCATGAGTAATGCACCATATTTTCACACATGCATTTGAGAATTGGGCTTTAAAAAATTGTGAGAGGAGATTTATTTTCAATGACCATAATTCAGTAATTGGTGGGTGATGAACATGTTAAGCAAAAAGAGCTTTTACAGTTTTATATATAAACATATATGTATATGTATATGTATATAAAGGTTTCTTTTCTGAATATGACCAATATTTTAAAACAACATAGAAAAATTTTCTGTGTGTGTTGCAAAACACCTTCATGTGTACATGGAATGAGTTGGTTTGGTTCCTGGCACAATAAATGAAATATATATATATATAAATACTCTAATAAAATATGAAATTTCAACAATAAAAATAGTAAAAGTATAGAAACAAGTGAATAAATAAAAAAGTAGACTGCTTGTAAAGGAATGAAAAATTTGGTGGGCTTTTGTATCTTCATAATGTTCAGTATTAGAAGAGTGGAGAAAATTACCCAAGAATTCTACACCCCTTAAATATCATTTTTTTTAATGTAGGATTACAATAGAAAAAATAGTCTCAGGTATTCGTGTTCTTAGAAAATTTGCCAATAGGTGTTCTTCCTTAAAAATTTACTAGATATGTGACTATAAACTGGATCATGCAAAATACAGGGATGTATTCATGAAAAAATTTAATTTTTGTTTTCCAGTGTCTCTTTAAGTTGTTCAGAGGATCTAGTTTCTCCCCTACAGTGGGAGGAAACCTCAGGTGGGTTTATATCTTCTGTGGTAACTCTTAGGTAAGAAAAAGTTATTTTGTGACTTTAAGTCTCACAGTTTAGTCTCAATTCGAAAGTTGAACATCCAAATAGTAAGTCAAGCTTGATTTAAACTTGAGGATTGCCCTCTCCCTTGCTCAAGTCTGCCAAAGACTGTAAGCACATACTGGGGAGGGGGTGCACACTCTCCTGCACTCGGCATTTCTATTCCTTTTTACCCATCTTACTAACGGTGGTTCTCAGCCCCTGTGGAGCTGCTGCAAGGGAGAGGAAGGAGAGACAAGCAGAGCAGGGAAGTTTCTTCTTCTAGGAATCGAGCTTGGCCACCTTTTGGAGTTTCCTGACATTTCTTCCACCAACACAATCCCCGCTGGTTTTTGCAGCCAGAAACTGGACACTTACCTTCTTGGCCCTGGGCTGGGGAGTCTGGTGTGGAGCTGGGACTGCTCACTCCTGAGATATTCCTTCTGAATTTTTATCTACCACACGTGGACGTGGGACCAGCGCATTCCATGTCTGCACCCCTCCTGCCAGTCTGGATGGATGTGGTTTCTTTAATTCTGTAGTTGTCAGACTTCCGTTCACTTTGATTTCTGATGGTTCTGAGTGAAGGTTGTTCTATATTTTAGTTGTAATTTTGATGTGGTTGTGCAAGGAGGTAAGTGATGTTCACCTATGCCGCCACCTTGACCAGAACTCCGTCATGTAGCTTTTGATGTAACAGAACTTTCAGGGAAATGTGGATGCTTCCCAGGGCCAATTTGTATGCTGCAAGGAGCAGCAAAGCCCAGAAGGTGGCGCCACAACATGGCTGAGAGCCCACAATCCGCCAACCTAACAATGGACGTTTGGAGGCAGTTTAATTTTATTTGGAATAAAACAGTCAATGTGAGTTTTCATAGCCAGGATTTCAGAAGTTGATTCTCTCTTTTGGGGGATAACAAAAGGAGAAAATCACACAGTACAGGAGAGCAAAAAAAATTGAATACTGACTGGTGCTGTGTCCCTGAGTAATCCTGGCTTCAGGACTGTCTTTTCCCTTGGGCTGGCCTGGCTGGCTGGGTACCATTTCTTATTGTCAGTTCCCACTTTCTGTTCAGATTTTTATGATATCTCTACTTGTTGTCCCATCCTTGGCGCACACAAATCTATGTCTTCTTTGCCCATACATGAAATCTGAAAAGTTCTTGTTCTTTATCAAGCCATGCAAATTAAAGTTATCTGCCTCATTTGCTACCATTCCAGACTACTTCTGGAGACCATCTTGCATAATTAAAAGGTTCATCAAAGTTCTTCTCTCATTAAAAGTTTCTTTAACTCAGAAATAATTTACCTTGCTCCTGTAGAATAAAAATTACTGTAATTTTTTTTTGGGGGGGGGAGGTGGGTATACTTTAAAGAATGTTAAGAAAAATCTTTAGAAAAAGAGACCATGTTTTTGGCTGGAAAGACTCTATATTGTGAGAATGTCCCTTCTTCCTAAATTGATATTTTCACCAAAATAAATGCCAGATTAATCCAATGTTAAACATTTTAAAAATCTATACTAAAACTAAATTATGATTAATTTGGATAGTTTTGCAAATTTTGAGAGGAGTAGGAAATTCTAGTATTTATTAAAAAATTTATTGGTTTTTATATTGACTATCCAAAGTTAACATCATTGTATTTAAGAAAGTCCAAATAAACTGTTTTAAAATTTTATAACAATTATTAAAGCAGAGGCTTACATCTTCATTTAACAAAGAGCTCATATAAATGTAAACAGTCTTCGATGTTTAAAAGTATAAAAATTTGGACATTTAGCAAAAGAAGAAATACCACTAGTTACTAACTACAGAGAAAGTGTTCAAACTCTAATAAAGTGAATTCTTTTTTTAAAAAAAAAAGAGTATTTTTTTACTTCCAAACTAGCAAATTTTTTAAAATGTGTACCAACACACTGGTGAGTAAAATAGCACTTTTCCATATCAATGAGCGATCTGTAAATATAACTTTTGGCAGTTATTCATAAAGGTCCTTACAATATTTCAGTTGTTTCATTTTAATGACTCTATTTTGGGGGGAATTTATGCCAAGGAAATAATCCTATAATTTATATATAAATTTATTAATTGTAGCATTAGTCATAAGATCAAAACTTTAAAAAAAGATCTTCATACCCAACAGTAAGGTAAACTCACTCTATAGAATATTAGGTATTTTTAAGTGATATTTAAAATAATGAAATAACAACACAGAAATCCTTATAATAATATACAAAAGGCAGTTTTGGTAAAAAAGAACAAGTATTAAAATATTGCTAACAAATTTTTTGCTAGGAAAGCAAACATTTAAGCAGTGTGTCAGTTCACACGCACAAGACTGACTAAAACTAAATAGACTGAAAATACCAAATGTTGACAAGAATGTGGCACAACAAAAATCCTCACACATGGTTTATGGGAGGGCAAACTGGTACAACACTATTTGATACCATCGAAGGAAGCTGCAGATATGCATGCCCAATGGCCCAACAATTCCACTTATAAGTAAGGAGCCCAGAGAAACCCCTGCACGTGAGCTGCAGGGTACAAGAACCTACAAGAATGCTCCTGGCAGCAGTGTTTGGAACAAGCAGAAACTGGGCATGCCCAGCCCATCCCCAGTAGGATGGGTGAATTGTGGGTTACTTGTGCTATGAAGTAGGACACAATAAAATCAACAAATGAGAGTTAAACATCATGATATAAATTATTTTCACAAACATAATATTGAGTGAAAGAAACAAGTCATAAAAGAATGTGTCTACTAATCCATTTATATAAAGTACAAAAATGAATGAAACCAAACTACTTTGTTTAGAGGTATAAACAAAGATGATGAAACTGTAAGAAAATGCAAGGACATGAGTATCATAGGAGTCAAGATAATAATTACTTCTGGCAAGATGGAGGAGTAGTAATAGAGAAGGATCCATGAGAAAGTGGAGAGCTTCTCTGGGTCTGAGAGTGTCTGATTTTCTTTTCTTTTCTTTTTTTGCATGTGTCTGATTTATTGACCTGGTATATGATTACATAGTTCATGGCTTTTTTTAAAACTGCACATATGTATTTTTATATATTATATAATGCATGTTTGATATTTTGGGTTGAATTGTATTCCCTCCCCCAACCTCCTCTAAAAGAGGGTATGTTGAAGTCCTAGTCCCCAACACTTCAGTATGTGACTTTGCTTAGAAATAGGGTTGTTGCATATATTATTAGTTAAGATGAGTAGGAGCAGGATGGGCCTCTATTCTCCAAGAATGTATGTTTATCATCTCTAGTTTCTTGAATAAATTACAAAATCTACAATTAAAAAGGAGTCAAATCAGCCTACTTTATATATTCCCTGGCAATATAAAGGTATTCCAAGACACAATTCAAACACTATAAAAATAAGGATCTCCTATTCAGAAAGGAAAGCTATGCAGCCTAACCAGTTGTACCAAGGGGTCAAGGATCAATTGTACATGTCCAAGTACATTTAAAAATAAAGAAAGTGGTTTGTTCCGATTTGGCCTGTAAAATTTTCATCCCGACCCTTTGATTCCCTTCCTTACTGGAAATTCTCCAGCGTTTGAAGTGACCCTGAATATGGCTTCTGGGAAGACATTCTTATTCATTGCATTTCACTCCAGAGAAAAGAAGGGCTGGCCTGAAAGGAGGCTTGACCCAGGACTTTTCTGGGGCAGAATACTGATGAACACAGATGGCTTCATGAATGACAATCTTTGGTTATAATTCTGCTTCCTGCAAGTTGGGGTACTGACAATCTCAGCGTTTACAGAGCAGCGCACTCTGGGAAACCTCACTGGGGGCTGACTTTGTACAGGATACTGAGCATGCTTGTAGGAGCATTGCCTTTCTCAATCGTTCTGCATGATTAGAGGATGCCATTAAAAAAGGGTATGAAGGAGCAATACCTGGAGAACAGATTTTTTAAATGAACAAAATGCAACATGATTTCTATACTACTTCCAAGGTTTTGAATACCAAAAGAGAGCAAAGTACAAAAAATTTTTTTCCTAGAAAAATAATGAAGTAGAAAAACTAGCACAGTAGTAAGAGATTTTGAAGCCAGGCTGTCTGCTTTGTGACCTCTTACTTCTTAGCTTGGTGTGGTTATTAGCCTGAGTACAAATTTTTTCATCTGTAAATTTAGGATAAAAATTGCATCTATTGCAAAAGAATCCTAGCTAGGAAGATTCGAGGAGGCAGTATATAAAAAGCATTTAGCTCAGAATGTTGCACATGGTAAGTGTTTAATAAATATTTGTTGCTGGCATAATACTAGTACTAATACTACTAATAATAAGTATCTTCAGATTTATACTTGAAGTAGCTATATAAATTTCCAGCAGAGTCGATAATGAAGTAGGCCCCCTGGAGGTCATTTGGTTCACCCCATTAAATTAGTCAGAGAAGGAAAATTTCAGTTGACCATTGGACTGAAGTTGACCATTCTAGTCCTTAACATTTCCTAGCAGAAAAATAAAATTCATTTAAGTTTCCTGACTTGTCAGGTAAGTGGGTTGGATTAAATAATTTCTAAGGAGCCTTCCAAGTAATAAAAATTTGTATTTCTAATAGCCACTGTCAACCATAAGTCAAATACATTAGTCTCTAAATCATTGTCTTCCTTTCAATGGGTATTTCTATTATCCTCACTTCCACCCTTCCAATGAAAAACACGAGCTTTAGGCTGGTTTGGAGGTCCAGGTGTTGGTGGTTTGGGGTTTTCCCCAGGTGTGTTCCAGGAGCGTCACAGACGTGGGCAACTCAAGTCTGTCATCAGCCCGAGAGCTGTGTAGCATTCACATCACTGAAGGGTGCCTGGACCAAACTTTCAGGCTTTTTGGCTTTGAAAGAGAAGAAAAACATGATTTTGTGAAACATTCAAAGAAACTCATGATTATTAAACCTACTTGAATGAGCGTCAAAGGTTGCGATATAACCTTTATTTTCAATGATATTTGCTATTTTATTGATAAAAACTATTAGTCATGGGAACCACTTTGTATTTCCCAGCCCACCTAAGAGTAAGAACTAAAACTCAGCAATCGGCCAGAAATCCTTTGTTCTCCGCGTCCACCCCGCCCACCGCGGGCCCTGGTGCATTTGCTGGTTTCCCAGCAGGTGGCACTGTTGTTTCAAAGGAGTGGTTTCAGTGGGGCCCAGTAATAGAACTTCGAAAAACGGATAATGAATGACAGGCAGTGGTTAACAGGGAAGCAGTGAGTCAAGTCCTGTTTAATAAACCTTGGGTATAAAAGCAAAATAAGTTTAAATAACTGGTTTCCTCCATCTCCCTTCCTAGGGGCGAACGTGAACATGAAGACCAATAACCAGGATGAGGAGACACCCTTGCACACAGCTGCGCACTTCGGCCTCTCGGAGCTGGTGGCCTTCTATGTGGAACACGGGGCTGTCGTGGACAGTGTGAACGCCCACATGGAGACCCCCCTGGCTATCGCAACCTATTGGGCCCTCCGCTTTAAAGAGCAGGAGTACAGCAGGGAGCACCACCTCATCTGCCGCATGCTGCTCGACTACCACGCCGAGGTCAACGCCAGGGACGATGACTTCAAATCTCCGCTCCACAAGGCAGCCTGGAATTGTGACCACGTGCTCATGCACATGATGCTGGAGGCTGGTGCCGAAGCCAATCTCATGGATATCAACGGCTGTGCTGCCATCCAGTACGTGCTGAAGGTCACCTCCGTGCGCCCTGCCGCGCAGCCTGAGATCTGCTACCAGCTGCTGCTGAATCACGGGGCTGCTCGAATATACCCTCCACAGTTCCATAAGGTGAGGCCTGTCCCTCCAAGCTCCTCACGCTCGTCTGAGGCTTGATCCTCTACCTGACTTTCCACTTACATGTATAATGCTAGCTATCTTGTCCTACTCCAAGTTTGTTTGAAATCTGGGGCGGAGAGCAGGGAATGAGAACAAGCGTGGCAGATAGTCTTCCACGTCTCGCGTGAACACCAATGAGCCGTCAGTGGCTTCCAGAGGGACTGAGTTGAGAAAGAGCAGAAGGCCACTCTAAGTCGGCAGGACAGGTGGATGGTGTCAGGTAGGCGTACGCTTGCTGTCTCTTGAGCAGAATGCCTGATCTAAAGAAGACTTTTGGAATTAGTTGACATGAAAGGGCCATTCGATTTTCCGGTTAAGTGAAAGCGAATATTTATTGAATACTAATAATTTTACTTTCAATTTTCCAGTTTAGTAAAAGCTAATGTTTATTGAGTACTAATAATTGTACTTATTATAAACAATGAATTCTACTTACTAAGCACACTGTTATAAGCATTTTACATTTTTATTTATTTTTGAGTTTCTCATCTTGAAATTTAATTCTTATAGCAACACTATGAGATGAACAATATTATTATTGTATTCTATAAAGGAAGGCTTTAGGACACAGAACAGTTAAGGAACTTGCCTGACCTCACACAGGATTTGATCTTACATCATTTGGTGCTAGTATCTATTCTTGTAATATCACACTGCATAGCCTTTTTTTTTATATTTATTAATAATCTCTAGTGGGCAGCAGGGACCAGATGCTAACAAGGCTGATCTGACTAAGACATGGTACCTACTTTCAGGTAGCTTAGAATCTAGTGAGAAAGACAAACACATAAAGAGATAATTTTAATATGCCATGGTAAATGACAGGTAGAGGAATTAGGTTGATGGTGGTAATTAACTTGGACACCAAAATGCACTTCACCTTAAAATAAATCAAATGACACCACACCTAGGCTCTCATTCATTCTAAAAAATGAATTAACAAAAAACCGAGGAGTTTCAGGCATAAACCAGCTGAGTATTGTAGGGCCACAGAAAGTAGTTGACAGAGTTTTACTAAATTCACAGCTAAGTTCTACCTCATCCCTTGGCAAAATATCAGAACAGGTCTGACATTCTGTGCTGTGAGGCTTAGTTGGAAGAAAAGTTCCCATTAAGAATTTAAGAGGAGTGCACTCAGTCAGGGCCAATTCCCTATGAACAACCCCAGGAATGTTCAGAGGTAGATATGACATCATTGAATTTTGTGATATCATAAGGGATTTTTTTTTTCTTCATTGTCAGTATTGCAATGGATGATTAAGTCATTTCCCCCTTAGAATTATGTGTAATAATAAAAATGTTCTGGAACTTTATACATTTTTAAATAGAGATTTCCAAGTGATTATGATGAAGAGGAATACAAAAATAAATGATAATATTGCAACGATGTCCTTTGTTGAATTTTAAATAGGCTTTATACAGATTTCATTTTATTTTTATAATAACTTCTGCAATAGACACTGGCATTATCATCATTTAAAAGGTAATAACACTGAGATATTTTCCTAAAGTCACAGAGAGTAAGTGGTCAAGGTCATTCACTTATTTGACAAATATTTACTGAATGCTACTACGTGCCAGGTGCTGTTCTAGAAGCTGGAGATAGAGCAATGAACAACAACAATAACAACAACAACAACAACAACAAAAAGGCCTTCATGGAATATACTGTCTAGTGGGAGACAGGAAAAAAGCAAAATAACAGACAAATAAATATACTCTGATTTGTTTGGTGTTATGGAGAGAAGTAAAAAAGGTAAGAAAATAAGAGAATGCCTTTTTTGGGGTGTTCGTGTATGTGCTGTTTTACAAAGGTGAGTAGAGAAAATAAGGACATGGAGGAGCAAGTCATGTGGATGTCTGAATGGAGGGGAGAGCATTCAGGTGTAAGAAAAAGCAGGTGCAAGGAGCCTGAGGTCGGAGAGGGCTGAGCCTGTCTGTGGAAGGGCAGGAAGCCAGAGTGACTGGAGGGGAGTGAGTGAGGCGGGAGAGAAGTCAGAGAGGTGCATATGAGGGAGGGTTACAGACCATATACGTGGCCCTGCAGGCCGCGGTTATGTCCTTGGTTTTTCACACTGAATGAGAGAGGAAGTCACTGAAGGATTTTTCAGTTGGGAAGTGTAGCCTGATTTACCATACATTCCACAAGGATCTTTTGGACAACCTTTTGGAGAATAACTCTAGCAGGGGCAAAGGCATTGCAAATATTTAGGTACGGGATGAGGGTGTCTTACCCCGACAGTGGAAATGGTGAATGTGGTCAGATCTGTGGCATGTTTTAAAGAGGGAGTCAATGAGTTTTGCTGAGTGATTATTTGTGGGCGGTAAGAAAAAGAGAAGGGTTGATGATACCTTCAAGGATTTTTGCCCAAGGAATGTAAAGAAGCAAGGGGACATTTCTTGAGAGAGAAACAAGGCAAGTTGGAGCTGATTTTGAAAAGAAGACCGGGGGTTCTGCTGTGAATGAGATGCCTATCCATTTACCTATACCCAGGTGAATATCAAGTAGGCAGTTTGATGTATGAATCTGGTGTTTAGGGAAAGGTCCTGGCCAGAGGTACAAATCAGGAAGTCTTCATCATGAATATGGTATGGAAAGCCAGATGCATTAAACAAATGATGGCTATACCTACTGTTATTACGACATGCCTGCCAAGTAGAGGGATCGGTGCTTCTCGGTTTGGTTTACCCACGGGGGCCTTTCCAACCAGAGAGACAGTGTCTGAGACTGTCTAGAGACTAAATGTAGAGCTTTAGTCCGAAACTCCCTGCCAGTTGCCTGTGGATGAAACAGGTCTCTGCGAAAGAAACTAAAAGACTCTTTCTCCTCATTCCCCTTGAAGAGCCAGATAAAGGAGAATGAGCCTTTTAAGAGAGTTTCTGTTCTCCAGTAAAAAGTCTTGCCAACGTGAGGAAGGCCCCCAGGTCCTTTTCACAAAAGCAGTTCTCTGAGAGGGAACAACGAGGAGGCTTGGGAGCAGCAGCTTAGTAGGCAGGTGCATGCGCTCTGGCTTGGCCACTCCCTAGTTGTATGGTTTTAGAACAAGTTCCTCGATCTCTTGGATCCCAACTTTCTCCTCTGAAAAATGAAGGTAAAAATATCAACTTTTCAGGATTGTCTAACTAACTAGGAAAGGGGGAGTAAGGCATGGAAATCATTGAGCCCGGTAATGCTGCTCAACAAGATCATTTCCTTTCCTCCTCTGCCCAGAAAGAACACTTAACCCACTGCAAGACTCTCCTGTAGTCTTGGGAGGATCCCCTAGCTTGGAAAGTAGGCCTGCAATTAAGTGTTCCAAGGAACACTCTGTTCACCTGTAGTGTGTTCTTATCAGTTCTGTTTTATTCCTCTGAGTTCCTCTAGTCGTCCATATGCTAAAGAGAGTTAGAATAGAGTTAGTTGTCACTGATGGATGGCTGGAATCATAAACATTTTGTTGTTACCAACAGTGTAAGAGAACTGGCCCCCTTCCAAAAGAAAATGGAAGAAAACCTATTCAATTTACTATGCAGATGCTTCACAGTGATTTAGAACAACTACTCCATAGCCCAACTTCCCAAAGACAAACTCATTTTTACAACAAGTAAATGACTGACTCATTTATCCAGAAGATAAAGTGATTTGTTCTCTTGTGGACTGGGAATTTGTTTTCCTTATTCACAAGGAATAAGGTCAGAGCTGAAGATTCTGTCTGCCAAATACAAAACACATTCGCAGAGGGTGTATTTCACCAAAAGCCAATGTATAAATTACATAAGGGGGAAAAATTATAGAGTCCGCAATTGCTTTCCAGGGTACAAAAGGACATTTAATTTTTTTTTTTCAGCAGAAAGAAGTGACACCCCAGGGAGTCAAGATTGGGTTTTCAGGTAGGAAAAGAAAGACATTTGTCTAGTGGAGGGAAAAGTATGTGGAGATTTAGGGAAGGTGAGAAAAGTTTGTCCTATTGAACAATGCTGTACAGGAAGCCCAGGGTACAAGAAGTCTCTCTGATTATTAAGTACCTTTCTGCACACAAATATATTAATATAAAAGGGCAGAAGTAGCTTTAGAATTTTTCTGCTGAAGTGGTTTAGAGTTGTTACTTGTACTGGAAGGGTGGCAAGGAGATGTGTCTTGAATCTACTTTGCAATTTATGCTTTTAGGTGTCAGATGAGGGAACATATCTAAAAATCTCTACAGTTGCCACCACTGTAGAAAGAGCTTCTTTCAACCAGTTGTTCTTAGAGACACCAGAGACACACAGAAGGTGAAGTTCATTGGGCATCTTCTCTTTCTCTGACTGGAAAATGGAAGAAGTTTGTCCCTTCTGGGTCCATACCAGTCCTTCCTCAAGGTTCCCGGTAGTCACCATCTAGTGATGATTTGGAGTTTGCTCTCTCTTAAGGGTCTTTTTTGCTGTTGTTATTGTTTTGTGAAATAATTATGGCAGCCTAAAGAAGGTTCTGGAAGAAGACTGACATGCCAGTGAAGATAACTGGAAGGTTGTCAGACTGAAAGAGCATTTTGTGCTGTGAGACCAGTCTTATGTCAGCAGAAAATTTAGTAATCAATGTCAGCAAAACCTAATGACAGCAGTAGAAGCTTTGGACTTGGTGCATCTAAAGACTGCAGGTTAAGAACTACTTGATTTGATTTTTTTTTTACCTTAATGAAAAGTGAGATGTTATCTACATATTATATATGGGACTAGGCCAGGTATGAGTTAAAGCACCAAATATGTGAAGTTAGGCTCCTAATCTGTGAATGAAATATATTCCTGTATCTGTAACTTACTCGAACACTTTCTAAATACAGACTGGGCATAGGATTGCCTGATAAAATATAGGATGCTCAGTTACATCTGAATTTCAGATAAATTATAAGTAACTTTCAGTATAAATATGAACCATGCAATATTTGGGACATACTTATACTAAAAAATTACTGTTGTCTATCTGAAATTCAAATTTAATTGGACAACATTTACTATTATTATTTGCTAAATCTGGAAACTTTATTTGGGAAGTAGATAATATGTAGTAAGAGGAGAGTAACTTTTATTCACATCTCTTCTGTGTCCTCAATGTTGGCAAGAAATTAGAGGTAAGGAACACCTAGGGACAAAGTCCCTGTGTTGGGTGTGTGGGCGCTGCATCTTTAAATATGTTCACTGTAGCTTCCATGAAGTATGAATGGGGCTTGGGAATTTATGCAGAGCACAGAAATCAGTTTTCTGAGGGGACAACTAAACCATGTACAGAGCCTCATTACAAACTTTCTGACTTCTTCATGCTTTTCATTTTTATAATTCTAGTATAAGTATATTCTTGATTCAATCCTTGGATTCATTTCAGCTATCATCCCTGTACTGGTAACTCTTAAATTTAAATCTTTATTTTTGGGTTGCTCACGGGATAACCAACGTACTCCTCATCATGGCTCATCCTCCTGGAAAGGATGCATCTGGAGGCCTTTAGAAAAGAATGTGTATGGAGGTCTGGATGGCCGTTATTTTCATATGATTAGCAACATCTTTGCATTCACAAGGGAATTCTTTTGAAATTTCAACAAGATGCACCCTAAAATAATTACGGAAGAGAATGTTTCTTGTCTTAAAATAGCTATGCAGTAAGATTTGTGTCCTTAAAACATTTCACCAGTCATTACCTAAGGATTAAAATAAGATCATGAGAATATATCTGAAAGAGCACTAAATTCGGATGAAGAAAATCCAAGACCATAGTTCCTCTTGCTGTACCTCTCTGGGTTTCAGTTTCCTTAATTTGAAATTAGGAGGATTGGATAATCTCTAGGGTTTCTTGCAACTCTAACATTCCACAATACTCTGATCATAGTTTATGACTAGTGTTCAAAGCAATAAGTCAGCCTCAAGTTTTCTCCGTGTCTTTTACATAGAGCCACAGATATGCCAACCTCATCTCAGCTACAGAGAAAAGAGCAGTCCCATTTGTCTCAATTTTCCAAAACCAAGGTCCTGGAAAATTACCTGCCAACCCTTACAGCCATGTACTCAGACAGAAATCCCGCGAGTTACACTTCCTGTAGACTCAGCAATGCTGACGCTTCAGAGGTCCCATAGCAATGGATTCTCACTCACTCAGCCTACTTGCTTTCCCTCTATGGACTGATGATGTCAGATTACTCTGTTTCTTTAGACCTGGCTGAAAAAGCCATGGTCAGCAGCTTAGCTTTGTGCATTGTGCCCAGAATGTACATGAATGGATCCTCTCATTAAACAAGTATTTATGTTGTGCTTATTTGGACCCAGCCACTGGATGGGATGATTCTGATGCTTTCACTGGTTTGGAGCTTCAATACATACATTTTGTCTGCAATGGCTGATGACTATGTTTCTTAAAGATGGGATAGCTGGGAACAGCTGTGTGTTGGCATTGGCTCCCAGCTGCTCAAGAGACCTGACTGCTAAATTTTGTGAGTTTATTGTTAAGCACAACCATTGTCAAAATTGTATCATATAAACTACCAAAGTATACTAAAAACAAAGATAATAAATACTCAAAACACAATACCTCCTAATTAGTTTACATATCTATGCTGTTGGCATTATTTGGATCTATTATATCTGTATAGTAGAAACGCTATATAATGTTATTCCACATTTCTTTGCAACCATCCACTCGTGTTGGTAGCTTCAAACTCCTCAGACCATGGTCCTCTGTCTTCGCCATTTATACCCACTTAGAGTGCTTCTGAGCCCCATAGCTTTAGCCCGCACATTCTTTGTTGGTGCACAGATCACTTTCACCTTGGCCCACTGTTGGAGCATCTATCATGCACATTTTTGACTGCCACTAAGACGTTGCATAGGAAATACCCTCCTGCTCATTATCTGCTCATTTCCAAATTAGTTTGCTCTTCCAATTTTGTCATTTCAATCAGTGGCACCCCTATTTGTCCTTGATCTCAAGCTTCAAAGTTGCATTCTTTATTCCCTTTATCTGATTAGTCATTAGGCCCCACTTATTCTTTCTCAGAGCTTCAGTCTCCCTTCACTCTCATGATTAACAGTGACACCAGCTGAGCAGCCATTGGGTGCACCTCCTTCAGCCTCCTCCCTGCTCTCTGCCCTGATACCCTTGTTTACTCCTTTGCGCTTTTGCTCATGGTGCTCAGGGGACACTTGATGATCTTTATGGTAGTTCCTTATTATTTACTGGCTTACATTGCTCTCCAACTTTAAATATTTCTGCCTTTTCAACTAAGTTGTAAATTCCTTGAAGACTAAAAGCAGGTCATAAACTTTTCAGAATTACTATCATAGTTCTAAACACAGTGCTCAAGAAGGCTTCCTAACGGAGTGAATTGAATATAACACTTCTTTTTGTTAAGACTATGTAATAGCCTCCTGTTGCCTGTTAAGTCAATCCCAAGCTCTTCAGACTGGCATTCCAGGTATACTGTCAGCTAGCTGGCTCCATCTCACCTGCTCTTATCTTTAGCTCCCTGACATGACCCCTCCATTCAGGTTGGTGACCCGGACACATACGCACGTGCGCGCACACACACACAAACACACACTTAAATGGATATTAAAATGAAAATCTTTCTGTCTCAGTTTTGCCCAAGGACCCAGGACCTTAGGTACTTACCACCACACTGAAAAGTGCAATATTAGACCACTTATGACAGACCGGTAAGGAAGATCAGGAAAAGCAGTTCTGTGACCTTCTTTCCAATGACAATAGGGTGAGGTTGATAAGGACCGGGAAATTAGGAAGAAATTTCCTTGGAGAAAGTTAAGTGCAGAGGTCCGCCTTCCTGCTAATGGTGGGGTTAGGGGCTTCCTCCTCATCTCACGTCCAGTGAGGGAGGCTTTCAAAGAGGACCACAGAGAGCTTGATATGTTCTCTGAAGTTTCAAGGGAAAAGCGAAATTGATGTGTAACTCATGCTGAGAAAATGTAATGGAGAAAGTCTGTGGCTGAAGCTGCTTGTTTAGTAGCAAAGGAAAAAAAAGGCAATGAGATTAGGAATCAAGGGTGCTTTTGCTGATAACAATGGGACAGAAGTACATGTTCCCTGAGGACCAGCTGTGGTCACATTGAAGAGCCAACTGGGTCACTTTGAAATGAAAATAGGTCACACCCAAAGGACTACTAGAAATAGGACCAACTTGGCAGAAAGAAACTGGAGGTCCTCTAGTGGACACAGATGCTGTTGGGAGGGGCGAGGGCTGTGAGGGCCGGACACGCCCTCCACCGGGCCCCGCCTTCTTTGTGAGAACTTTTTTACTTGCTCCTGGATGGGGAAAGAAATCAGTCTGATTTTATTCTTCCTCCCACCTGCCATGGGGACTGGCACTGTGGGGAGTGCTCGAAGCCATGAGACTTCTCAAAGCATTTCCGGGCTCCAAGGAAACTAAGAGGCCCATACATTCATGATGTCTCTGTAAGTGGAATAAATCAGTCATATATGTGCATTAAAGAAGTGAAACTTTGTGTTTCATCTGCAGGTGATACAGGCTTGCCATTCCTGTCCCAAAGCAATTGAAGTTGTAGTCAATGCCTACGAACACATCAGGTGGAACGTAAAGTGGAAACGGGCTATCCCTGACGATGACTTGGAGGTAAAGAGTCGATTCCCTTCCTCTGGTTTTCAGTGTAAAGTGCTTCCAGACTGCAATGGAAGTGCAGGAAATTCTACTTAAATAATTGGTTTCGAGGACACTCCTAAGACCTCCTCATACAAAGGAGACAAAGTACTATAAAAACAAGGCACTAAAGTGTACAGATGCATCAAGCACATAGTACCTGGCAATGTCTTGAGAGGTTTGTCCATTTAAGGGTAAGCTGAACAATTATATAAAGGTGGCAGCTTTACTTTCTTTCCCATCAATTTAGATTGATTAAACAAAAATAATATTTGAGATTGCTCATATAGTATTTTTTACCAGAAGATTGAATTGTTTCATGCGGATTATTTTATTCACTTTAAAATATCTTGAAGTTGTTAGTAGGCAGGAACTTTCAGCTGACCCTTGAACAACGTGGGTTTGAAGTGCATGGGTACATTTATTTATACAAGGATTATTTTACATCTTGTAAACAGATGATGTAAACTAATAGTATAGGTAAATATGTCCAGTGCTAAATAAGTAAATGTATTTTCCTTATGGTTTTCTTAATAGCAGTGTCTTTTCTCTAGATTAGTTTATTGTAAGAACACAGCATGTAACACATATAACATACCAAATATGTATTAATCGACTATGTTATTGGTCAGACTTCAGGTTAATAGTAAGCTACAAGTAGTTAAATTTGGGGGAGAACAAAAGTTACATGTGGATTTCCAACTGCACAGAGGGTCAGAGCCTCTAACCTCTGCGTTGTTCAGGGATCAACTATATTGAAAACACTGTGAAAGGTCATAAAGAAAGTGATTGACAAGACTGAGTCCTCATTTTACGTCTGGACTTTGCTGCCTTTGTAAGCCAGGTCTTCCCTCGAGCCTCCCGTTCTGGGTTTTAGCAGTGACAGGCTGTCTTCAACACGTGGACAGGTATCAAGTACAGAGTACAAAGCTCATTGGGTTTGGAGGCCAATGACAGGTTCAATCTTATACTGCAACTTATTAACTATCTTACCTTTTAAAGGTTGCTCAACCTGCCTTAGCCTCATTCACTGATAAATTATCTAAATGTACGGGTCACAGCAGGCACATATAGAGTTGACGATAATATTTAGACTAATTTAAAATTGCTATTTTGGTTTACAATGCTCCCGGCAGTTCCCATAAGTATATCCTGTCTCATTCCCTGGGTTCTGAAGTGTAGAGTATTACACCACCCCCTCTCTATTATCTCCTTCCATACAAGTCCCTCGGTCCCTGGGTATCTCAATTCTGAGGCCCTGGAAAGCCGCCCCTGCGAATAAAGTCGGGCCTAAATTCATCATTGTTAATGTCTATGGATGGAAACTGTGGGGCTTTTCTGACGCTGACCTGCCTTCCCTTGTTTTTCAGAGATACTGGGACTTCTATCACTCTCTCTTCGCCGTGTGCAGTAACTCCCCAAGGACTCTCCTGCACTTGTCGAGATGCGCCATTCGAAGAGCGTTACACAGCAGATGTCACCGAGTAATCCCTTTGCTCTCCCTCCCATTGTCATTGAAAAAGTACTTGCTTTTAGAGCCAGAGGGAATCATTTATTAGGTCTTATGAGACAGAGGTTCCCATTCTCAGACATTTAAGTGGCCTCACCAGGTAGATACCGTTTACATAAACAAAAGGATACTTGGGTTGATTGTAACACTTCAGGGAGTTCAAAACACTTTACAAACACTCTGTCATTAATTGTAGGGTTTTGTGATGAGGGGAAATAAACAAGCAGTAAAGTTGGGGCATTCTCAAAGACGAGCATGTATCCAGAAGGTACAGACATAACAATAATAAGTAGCATGGATAGGTGATCTGTTACTAGGTGCCTGATATATTTTTGTAAAAATTGTCCTATGTTATCTCATTTGAAATGGGACCCAGAGTTCCTTACAACCCACCTCCCTCATCATTGATAAGTTTACATTACCATTCAGTTGGCAAATTAGTAGGCTTTGTGATCGGCCTTTTAATCTTAGTGCCTTCCCTCCATTCCCACTTAGCAAAAACTACTGCTGCTCACTTTGCAAATTCCTGTCCCCACAACAAGCTCCTCAATTTATTCTTAGTGAAGAAAGCAAGTGAGCATAGTCAAACAAGGAGATCGTTGAGTCAACTTAGAAATGAAAAACAAAGTCCAGTCCACTTGATAGTCAGAAATGGACATTTCAACACACTGTCATTGAGCCAGAGACTGGAGATGCAAAGGTGAGCCCGAAGCAAGGACTCCTGCCCTCCAGGATCTTACCATTTAGCAGAGGATCCGACATACAAGCAGGGAACTGCCGCATCAAATGTCAGGGGCGAGAGTACAGGTGCTGACTCATTCATAGTGCTTGCCTTTCAAAGTCATGCTTCTGACATGAAGGGTGGTTTTCTTTTAAGCATGAAGACAAAGAGTGAAGGGATGGTGTGAAGTAAGGGGGTCTCCTGCAGCTGTGAGTGGAAATGTAGACACTTGAAGTTTCTCCGGCCATCTAGATGTTGTTTTATTTTAGTATGTTTTCCTGTTTAGTGTGAAGGGAAAGGCTTATGTTGATTACATTGGTCTTTTTATATAACAGACTGACATTTCAGAGCATTTTAGCTGGAAGGTAAGGAGCACTTTGCTAGCAATGGCTCGTTACAGAAAGCAAATTAAGAAGACCTTTCGGAAAATGGTAAGAGTTTGAAAAAATTGGGAAGATAAGTGTGTTAGGCAGGCTTGTTAGCCGTTTGCAGAAAGAAAAGTACAGATGACGAATGTCTGGACCCCGTGGTTTATGAGGCCAACTTGCTTCCCTTTTTTGCTCTTGCTGATCACTTAGTATTGCTTTTTAAATGTCAGAGAAGATGTAATTCAGCACAAACAAATCAATTTGCCAGTTGTGGGCAGGTTTCTTCTATTTGTGTGGTCCTCCATCTTATTTAACTTTAGATGCTTGAGTTTTGAGTAGAGGTAATGTTAAATACTCAGCTTAGAATGTGCTTCTAAACTGGGATTCTCCTATTCCAGGTGCCATGTAGGAAAAATCATAGGTGGATACAATAACCTTGTCAAAATATCAGTTTTATTCAAATATTTGGGGAGAAATATCTTGTACTAAAACAAGACCTATATTATGGAATAGAATGCTGAATTTGTATGAACTGTTTATATAAAACACAATCATTCAAAAAACAGTTTGCTTGCATCAAGTTGTTAGAACACATCGTAGAATGCTGAGCAGAGGTTCATGCTGCCCTCCACCTTCAGGAATATTCTGGTGGACAAATTTGTGATGCACTGACTTAGGCAATAAAACAGATGCTGCGGACAAAGACAAAGTTCCTTCCATGGGAAATAATGTTTCTCAGTCTGCTTGCTTGTGCTTAAACCTTTTGTGTTAACGTAGGATATAATACATGACTACTTGTTTCAAATCGTTTATTCATGGATTTAAAGTTATCTTTCCTCATCTTTGGACTTTTATTTACAGGACTTAAATAAAGCTCTTCTGTTTCTTTTCATCTTTGTGAGTCATTTATTTACTGAAAAGACCTTTTCCTAACTGAATTTTCAACAATGAGACTGAAGAACTCTGTTTCATGACTTTTTTCAACAGGTAGAGAAAAAAGACAATGAGGAGATGTTCCCAGAAATATATAATATTTTCCAACTGAGATCGGGCGCGTTCATGGTGGTATGGCTTTAGACAGGAAATATGTAATATTTTCAAAAGAAAGGGTAAACACAAAACACAGGCTATTGTGATAGGAACAAGAGTGTTTTAATAACAATAAAGAAATTGTGGAGTCAGTCTCTCCTGCCTACCACCATCTGATTCCTCCTGGGTTTTTCATTTCCCTCCATTCTCACCATTCACACAATCCTGGGCAATAGCAACAGAGGAAATTATATCCTCATGATGCTTTTGTTAATTTCTGTAAATAGTCATTTAATGAGAGGGAGGGAGGGAGGGAGGGAACACCTCACTGGGTCCTGATCCTTAAGGGCTTTTAAAGGTGGAGATTTTAGGGGCAGTCCCGGGGAGAATTTCAATAGGATATTCATCATCTTTCCAGGTGTGACCTTTCAGGGTTGTGGTTGCCACTGATTGGCAGGTGCCAGGGCAGGGCAGCTGGTCCTGATGCCAGTGGTGGGGTCCCTTATCTGGCTTTGCTGCTTTTCTGAGCCCGGAGCTGAAACACAGCTGAGGCCTATGTGTTATCTTTAGGGCTTAATGTTTAAGAGTGGCCATTCAAGGGCTTATATGGGTGTCCTATGAGGCTATTCTCCTGCCCCTTGTTCTTCCTCTGTGGGGGTCTAAAACCACATGACTAGCCATATATGGGGGAGGTCCCAACAGCAAGATCAGCAGTATGAAAGGTCAGGGGATTTAAACCACCTGACCAGCGAGGAAAGATTACCCTGGGAGCGAGGTCCTTGTTTTCCCAGTTGCTAGGTACTTGGGGCCTTCCCCCCTGGCGGGGTTCTCTATCTGGCCCATTGTCCTTGCTCTGCTCGTCTGTATAACTGCCTACCACGGTTTCTCTTTGTCTTCAGAGATCAAGATGCCCCTTTTCTCCAGGTATAGAGAGGACACCTTTCACAGGAGGGTTTTATGACCAGTGTCAGGGGAGAAGGGGGCGGTGTCAGATTGACGTCTCTGTTTCTGTGTTTTCAAACTCCTTCAGCTTAAAAGTCAATTTGCCAAGGTGCCCGATGGGGATAGTGTGTCCTGACCCGCAATAGGGGGTTAAACTATTACTGCATTAAATCACATAGAACAGAGCATGACATTCTGTAAGCATTTTATTATTATTATTGTCCTTGTTTTTGTCATAATCATTACTATTTAAGGAGAGACTTCTACTGGTTTGGTAATATAGTTATAATGTGAAGCGATAGCTGAAGGTGATAACATGGTCGATTTTTGTTCACTTTGGGAAGTACTCGTTGAATTCCTACCAAGTGCTGGGTATCTTGCTGGTGGCTGGGAATCGATGGGGGAATAAAACAAACCAGGTCCTGACCTTCTTAGGCTTTTGGGAGGTGGAAATAACATGGATGTAGAGGAAATGGCAAAAGGGCAAATTGATTAATTTTTGCAATTTTGCCCTTTTGTAAGTGTGTTTATCAAGGATGCAATGACTACTTTTACTATTTCTTAATGGCTATGGAGTCACTTGAAACTTTATCATGTGGACAGAGAGGGTTAATTAGCTGTTTCTAACTTCAATGAGGGAAAGAGTAGGAAGAGATTAACTTTGTAGGAGAAGGAGTCTAGATTAGCAATGAGATTCCTAGCAGTGAGGTTATTGCACTTTAGAAGGAATGAACAGGAAGGGTTGGAGAATTTCATTCAATTATTTTTTCACTTTCAAGAATTTATTCAATACTAATACACTAATAGTTCTGTGCAAGATGCGGAAAGAAGGCAGGAAGGTTAATACGAAATCATTGGAAGAGTCACTTTCAGAAGCTGTAAGGTTTTTTTACTTGGTTTTACTAAGAAGAGAGGAAGCATACAGTGTTTTTTGGTTTTTGTTTTTTTTATTTAAACACTATCTAACTGAGCTATTTTTCAGTCAGCTACTATAAAATGGTCAATTAGAAATGACTTTCAAGACCTATATTTCAGAGATAAATTGCCATCTTCATATTATTGGTCACACCTGTCACCACTGAGAAGCAATGCATGAAATAAGCAAAAACATCCTCCAAGAAGCAGTTGATTCCTTCCTTCCTTCCTTCCTTCCTTCCTTACTTCCTTCCTTCCTTTCTTCCTTCCTTCCTTCCTTCCTTCCCTCCTTCCTTCCTTCTTTCCCTTCTTCCTTCCCTCCTTTCTTCCCTGGCAACACTAAGTAGATTGGGTGGGCTTAAATTTCCTCTGAGTAATTGGTTTTCTTAGATACAGGTACGCCTCAGTGATAATGACTAACAACTATACCACTAAATGCTCATCCAGCCAAGGAAATAAAATAACGATGCTACCAGGTACTTCCTAAATTATAGACACCAGTGAATTAACTTTAAGTGCTTGTGAAACACAGAAGGATGGACAAAACAGAATTGCCATCATGGGGGTTTTCAGAAAATCTTAAAAGTAGAAGATAGGTATCAGGGGGCCTCTCAAAGTCCAGGAGTCCAGACGCTGCCCGGAGTCACAAGAGAGGACATTTACTCTCTGCCCCACTCCATGCTGGGGGAAACCTGACAGCTGGCGTTGATCGACAAGAGGTGGGAATCAATGGAGATTACAATCAGGTTGATTCAGGAAGTAAATCATACATACTAAGCTGATCTTTTAAATATAAACTTTTTCCCTCCCTGGGTCCTGGCAGAATGACTTCCATTGGCCTCATCCACTGAACTCCTGCCCCTTGGCTTCCTGGTGGGTCGAGTCCATGCGAAGACCAGCTGACACTGAAGGACAGGAGGAGACAGAGATGCGAACACTTCCTGGCTACTTCCCTAGTGGGCTTCCTCTTGAGAGTGGCGGAATTCCTTGCCCAAGATCACGGCTCCTATTAGGGACCTTTCTCCTAAGCTGTTGTTATTCTTCCTGGGTTATAGTAACTGCTTCCTCCACTTGTTCCTCCAGACCTAGGGGTAGTCAAGGCTTCCTCCTGGAGCCTTTGTCCTAGGTGCTTCATCACTCCCTGCTACTTACACTTTTGTAAATACTCCTTGATGAAATGCTCTTCAGTTTCGCCTACTGAGTGTGCAAGTCATTTTCTCTAGGGATCTTCACAGATGCACAAACACACATAAGGCTGTAACAAGTCAGTGAGAGCTTCGGTGTTGGTGCGTGCTGTTGGCTTTGGATGATAGAGGTCACTCTGTGGGCCATTGTCAGGCAGGTGGACTTGAGCTCTGAAGGGTAGGATTTGGATAATAACTTGAGTAAGAGTAGGGCAGTGGATAGGGTGGCATTTAAGGTAAGTGAGTAGCATCGGTGAAGGGTTAGAGCTAGAATGTACAATGAGTATTCATCATCACCAATTGAAGTAGAAGGTAAACATTTGTTTCAGGGTAGAAGGTGAGATTAACAGGGTTGGGTGGGGTTCAAGTGAAATGTCTTGAATCATAGAGAAGCACCATAGGAAACCAATGGAATATTATTATTATTATCATAATTATTCTTTCCCACCCTATAACTTTTATAGTAATTATTATGATAGAACTACATAACACAGTATTTTATCATTTTCAGAGCATCTTCATGACGTTTAATACAGATAGTGGCCTTTATCATTACCCTCCACTCTCTTCCATGCAAAAACAAAATACTATTCTGAACATTTAGATATGAAAAAGATATCTAAGTATGACATTAATTAGCCCTTTTCTTCTAATGTAAAACACTCCAATCGCATGGACTGATTTACTCAAACTACTGGTAGGGGGCTCAGTTGGTTGGAGCATCGTCCTGCACACCAAAAAGTTTTGGGTTCGATCCCTGGTCGGGTGTGTACTGGAGGCAACTGATTGATGTTTCTCTCACACTGATGTTTCTCTCTTTCTCCCTCTCTCTCTAAAATCAATAAAACATATCCTCAGGTGAGGGTTAAAAGAAAAAAAAGGATTAGAATCTTCCATTTTTTAAAATGACAAAAGCTAAGTAATTTTTTTAATTGTATGAAAAAAAGCAAAAGAGCAAATTTCTCTTCCAGCGCACTAGAGCGGTGATTTTCAACCTTTTTCACCTCACGGCACATATAAAATAATTACTAAAATTCTTCAGCACACCAATAAATATATTTTTTTGCCAACCTGACAAAAAAATAGGTAAAATATTGATTCATTCACACCAGACAGCTAGCTATATTTGTGTTGGCTGTTGTCATTTTTTTTTTTATTTGACAATCTAAAGGAAAATAGGTCAATGACCCTGACCAAATGGTCAAGTATTGACTGCTTTAAAAATTCTTGCGGCACACCAGTTGAAAATTGCTGCAGTGGAGAATGAAGTAACAGAGGCAAAAGCTGGAGTTCTACGACCGCGTCTAAGTCTTGCCAGGGCACTGTTCAAGTGATAGATTGCTCACAGAAGCACTGACTAACATAACTAACATAACTAACATCCTGCGGGGGCCGGGGGGCTCCCGGTACTGCTGAGGTCTGAGGGACAAAGGCAGGCCCCTTCTTAGGATGGCCCATTAGGGGAAGCGAAGGCAGAAGCACATTGTTTCTAAGTAACCTTTGGCTAGTTCTCAGATAAAGATACATAGCAGAGAAACTGCAAAGCCACGCCGTGTGGCACAGGGGAGAAATGATGGATTTGGGGATTCGATAGTCTGGATTTTAATCCAGATTGTGCCACTTGATATTGATGTGAATTTAGGCCATTTTCTTAACCCAAGTGTCAGTTTCTTTATTTGACTAGTAATGGTTAACTATGTCGTTTATGGGGTCTTTTGGGAACTAATGAATGATGAATGTAAGGCATCTGAAGCAGTTTCTTGTATGTAGGTGAACCTCAGTAAATGCTCAGATGGTACATGTGTCTGGCACGTGGGGAGATTATATAAACATGTAGAGTTTCTAAGGCATTCATGTACATGGGACAGAGAAGTGACGTGCTTTTTATTGCATTTGAACTGCAATGATTTTCTTGTGGCACAAATTCTCTGAGGCAAATTGTTCCAAGCTGACTTGTCAATAGGTCTCTGCTCTAGACAGCATGGCCTGAAGGAGGCAGTGTAGGAGAACTCTCCGCCTGCCAGCCCTGGATCACAGCCGTGGAGCTACTGGCAGCTCTCAGTGCTAAAATGTAGCCCGAAAGAAAATGAAACCGGAAAGCTCAAGGGAGGCAAATAGGTATTCTGTGGGCTACTTTCATTAATGCCTGGGTTCAGTTTCAAGCAAATTTGCTCTGACCTTTTATTGGAAAGAGATCTGGGAATCAGGAAGAGATCTCAGAACCACAGGTTTCTGTTCTGTGGTTACATAATCTGGAGAAAAAAAAATGCAGTTAGTTTCTTTGTGTGTAGCATTGAAATAAACAACTTCATGAGTAATTCCATTCATTTAACTGCTCTTCTTTTTATACTACTTTCTTTCCTCTCTCCTTCTCCTTTCCCTTCTTGTCTTGTTTCTTGTCCTCAGCTTGGGTTTGTTTCCTTGTTTGTATTGTTCTGCTTTGTTTTGGTCTGCGTGCTTAGCCAGGCCCTCAGTGTGAGCAATGCAGAGGTAATGTTGGTCCATTCCTGGGGATAGTCAACATCGATGGGACCAGTATCTTCTACAAAACTTTGTCTTGGATGCATGAAGATGACACTGTAAACCATCTAGGAACTGGAAAATTGTATTCTTCATCCCTCTCTAATTCTTTAATTCTTTGTTCCCAGTCTGAAAGCCACAGTTATGGAAGAGTTTGCTTTCTTTTTAGTAACAAGTTTCAGGTGAGAGATCAGTGCCAACCTAGAAGCAAAAACCACTAAAGAGGTAACAAGGAGGAAACCTCCCGAGACGAGGTTTGCATGCTTCCGTCTGCCCTGGCAAGGCCTGCATCCAATTTGGGTTCCTCGTGTCCTACATATTGCTATACAGTCAGAAAACTCTATCAGTAAGGTCTCAGAGGTACTCCTTTCTGGAAAAGCACCAAAGAATTCCTTTCCAAGACAATCTAGCAGAATAGCTGGTCACATAGACACATAAACACAGTCAGCCATGTCAGAGTGCCAGTCCCTCGCTGCCACTTACTCCGTCTGAGACAGGGTCCCCCTTTACAATGAGGGGCAATAATTGCCTCATGGTAGAGTTGATGGGACAGTAAATAAAAAAATCTTGAGCATGTTGAATACAATGCCAGGCATGTGGCTAATGTTCAATAAATTGCTATTATAGTCCTACCTTGCTTGAGTTTTCCAGCTGAATTCTAGGTTTCTATCAGTGACTAATAGACTCACACATTCCCCCCAAATTTAGACATACACACACACATATAGCAAATAGATGTGAGTAGAATGTATGGGTATGTCTCTTCAATGATATGCCATTAATCTGTGTTTACAACTCACAGATGGAAATCTGCCCATTTGTAGACACTGGACACATCTAAGTAAATCAAGATAGGCCCTCTCACAATGTGTTGATATTTGAATTGCTTTTGAATAGTTCCTAAACATATGTTTCTGCTTGGGACACGGCTGACTGACTCATTTAACACGTGTTTTTTCTGTATGTATAGCATACATATACTAATGCCCATTTCCTTCTACTTTTTTAAAAGCCTTAATAAGCTGATTAGGTTAAGTGCCTCACTTAACCTCATTGTATTATGTTTGTAAATGCCTGTCTGCCTACCAGTCTCCCCTAGTAGCCTGGAACCTCCTTGAAGGAAAAAACTGTAGTTTCTTCAATTTTATTTTTTAAAAATTAAGGTAAAATTTATATTCAGCTAAATATACAACCTTAAAATACATATTTAGATAAATTTTTACAAATGTATATACCTGTATAATCAACACTAAGATAAAGAGCACATTTATTAGCCCAGAATGCTTCTTTCTGCCTCTTTCCAGGAAATCCTCAGCTCCTATAGATAACACTGTACTATTTCTAACACCAGAGGTTAGATTTGTTTGTCCTTGAACTTCATAAGAATGGAATTATACTGTATATACATTTTTGTGTCTGGCTTTTTTCTCTTAACATAATATTTTAGAGATATATCTATGTTTTTGCATGTATCAGTAGTTTGTACCTTTTCATCGCCTAGTATTGTTCCAGTGTATCAATGTACCACAATATGTTTATATATTCTCCTATTGATAGACATTTGAATTATTTCTAGTTTGAGGTCATGATGGATGTGATGGTTAATTTTATATGTCAGTTTTGTTATGCCCAAAATTTGGTCAAACGCCAATCTAGGTGGTGATGTGAAGGTACTTTTAAGAAGTGATTGACATTTAAATAGTAGACTTTGAGTAGACTTAAACTCATAACATGCTACATAATGGAGGCAGATTACCCTCCATAATATGGGTGGGTCCCAGCCAATCAGTGGAAGGCCTTATGAGGAAAAGACTGAGATTCCCAAAGGAAAAGAGAGTCCTGTGTCCAGATAGCCTTCAGACTCACAACTGAAACCTTAACACTTCTCTGGGTCTCCAGCTTGCTGGCCTGCCCTGCAGATTTTAGTATTGCAGCCCCTACAATCTTATAAGCCTTTTCTTGTCTTGTTAGGGAGCTCTGACTGATACAACAGAAAAACTTGCTATAAACCTTCTTGTTTAAGCCTTTTTCTGGACATGTCTCCATTTCACTTCAGTAAATACCTAGGAGTGGAATCTAAAGGTTAGTCAGTAGTCATAAATTTAACTTTATAAGGAAGCGCCAAACAGTTTCCCAAAGTACTGCACATTTTTTTTCTCTTACGTCAGCAGTATATGAGAGTTCTGGTTGCTGCACTTTCTTGTCAACATTTAGTGGTATCAGTCTTTTTAATTTTAGCTATTTTGATGGTGTGTATGGATATGTCTTTATAATTTTAATTTGCATTTCTCTGAGGACTAAAGATGTGCTTAGGGGATATTTGCATATCTTCTTTGGTGAGCTGCCTGTTCAAATATTTTGTAATTTGTTACATTTTAAATCTCAACTCCTAGCATTTAGTAGTCACTCAATGCGTAACTGTTGAATGAATGAATTAATGTTATATTATCAATCAGTAGTGAGAAATCTAATATGATTATTAAATCTGTGTCTATTTATAATGTTTATAAAGTGCTGAGCATAATGCCTGACACACAGCAGCCAACAATTGGTAGCTACTAGTACCATCCTTGTTTTACATGTGAAGAAATAAGGATCAGAAAAGTTATATAACTTGACCAAGGTCACCTAATTACTAACTGTCAAAATTGCTCCTCAATTCTGGGCTTATCAAGTTCTGGATTTCATGTTTTGACTTTTTTCATTAGTAGTAAGTTGACCAATTAAAAATTGGATTCACCATTAAATGTGCTACTTCACTCATTATTTTAACTATTATTTATGGCAAATGTAATATGGCAAAAATAATGATGCTAATTATTTTATTTGTTTTAACTTATTTAATTCTCACTACAGCCCTATGAGGAACATACTGTTGCCTTTACTGATAATAGAACAAAGAGGTTATGCAGTTGTCAAAGATCACATAGCTGATTAAGAGATATAAACAGAATTCAAGCTTAATTACTCCTCTACCAAAGCCAATGTGTTTTGTCTTGTTGGGTTTTGAAGCCAATATACTGTCTCTTATGACAAGATTAATTTTAATCCTGTTGAATTTGAGGGGCTTATGGGACAACAGGATGGAGAAGTCCAGTCAAGCTGAGACACTTAGGAGAGAGTTACTGGGGAACAGGGGTGTGTATGAGACTGTGCATTCAGTAAACTACAGTTTTCATACTAGAAGAAGTGTGTTAGGAGTGGTTAGAGAAAGCGCTAGATATATTAGAAGATAGAGAAATTCCACTAGTTTGATTTCAGAAAATTCTATGATGATCCCACTTTTTCATGCACCTACCTTGTCCACAAGAATAGGTCTGTAATGATGCAATCTTATGATCTTTAAGTCTGTGCATAAGCTGCTCCACAATGTTTTGGCTGTTATTAGAATTGGACTAGGCAAGTGGACTAGGTTGCCTGCCCATGGGGCCCAGGAGCTCATGGTCACTCTGATAAACCCTTGTCTAGTTATTGGAAACCTCAGCAGCCCCCTCAGGGACCTCTTAAACCAGGCTGACTAATCCCTCCCCCTCCTGAAAAGGTAGTACAAGAAGCAGCCAGTGAGTCATTCCCTACAAGCTGGCAGTACCCAGAGCTGGTGTTAATCTGCGTTATCTTAGCTCCCACAGGGTGAGTAATCATGCCTAGTGAGATCTAACCCTGGAAAACAGGTGCAAATTTGCAAAGGAGGCCTTTGTGACCATAACAGGAGGTTAACTGAAACTCAATCTATATTTATTCCCTGCAACACAATATTTTTTTGGACCGTGATCTGCAGGAACATTCAGGTTCCCTAAAAACTGATCTCTGCACTGATTATAAGGGCATCACAGAAACACCAGCAATGGCCCAACCTGGCCCTGGGGGCTGACCCAGCTCGTGAGGACTTACACAATAGGGCTGAGCCAAAGACTTCCTCCTGACACTCCAGAGAGGCAATAGGTGACAGGGAGGGACTAAGCCAGGCCCTGCCTACTGGGCTGCACACACAAACATGTTTTCAAAGCCCTTTTACACTCAGCAGGGAACATGCTGTTCTCTCTGGGAAGTTGCCAGAAACTTATGAGAGAGTCAGATCTATGCCAGGAATAGAGACACCAAGGCCTCTCTCCTGCCTCATAAGGGGACAGTGTGTGGTGCTGGGTTGCCACCACCCCTCCTTGCTCCTCCAGCTTTCCACGCCACGAGTGCAGAATGTTTGCCTGTCCTTCTTAACCACTTGGTTACTTTTTACATGTTTACTAACAACTATACATTTAGGGACAATTGTAATCACACTACCTAAAACCAAAATACAAATCTGTTCCTCCTCTGTTTATTTGTTTTGCATATCAAAGCCTCAGGCGATGGCCCTTGGAGGCAGCAGCACCAAGGGGAAATAATGATCATCTCTTCCCATTTCAAACAGGTCCAGGCAGAGTCTGAGCAGCTGCCCTCCCAAATTAGCTTTGGCAAGGAACGCAAAGGTAAATTGAAATTCTACCAGCACAGGCAAAGAGGACAGGAAGCTGCAATCTCTCAGAGGTAATAGATGTCTCTCCGCCCTCTTCCCTAGATTCTTTCTAAATCCTCAATGTCTCCATCTTGGCCCAGCCCTAAAAACAAATATTTAGAAATGTTTCCTGCTGTCTAATAATAGTAAGAATCAAGTGTCAATTTTCTAATAAATATATTTAAGATTTTCATGTTGTCCCTATATTTGTATAAGGTATAGCTTTTTGTTTCAAACTGTTCATGTAATTTTTAAATTTCTAAGATTCAACTACTTTTTTGGTGTATGAAATTGACATGAATCAAGATGCACTCACATGGTATCAGCTACCTGAAATGTAAGCATTCACTCCATCCATCCATCCATCCATCCATCCATCCAGTACTTTTTGAGTTTAGAGTCCCTACAAGTAACTAACCAGGTTTTATAGGCTTGAAGTTGAGAACCTACAGTAATTAAGAGCTGATAAATGTCACATAGATCCTTCCTGCTTATTAAGCAACTGAAAATAGAAGAGCTCAGGGGAGAATGATCTGTGTAAATGTTAAGAATTCTGCCATGGAGAGATTTCACCAACCATATGTAACTGCAAAATATGGAAAGTCAAGCCCAGGCAGGATAAAGCTCATTCTGGGCTTGGGACCTGCTAATTGGTTTCACATGTATACGGCTGGCATCCTCAAGGGGCTAGATTCTAATATGGGGAGAGAAATGAGATATTTCACTGAAAGCTATGTCTGAATCAGACTGAAGTAGTCGTTACGACACTGAGCGGTGGCTATAATCAGCCTTAGTGTGAAGATGACACCTCATTTAGGGAGATATTAATGGTCAGAATGAACTCAATTTGAATGCTATTTCACATTTCCAAAGCATGACCTCGGGCTCATCATTCATATTATTTATTTATGCAATAATATTTATTGAGCCCTGTTATGTGCCAGGCATGATGTGAGACAATGGAAATTCCCCTGCCCTCTTAGCATAACATTAGTTATAATTTGTGCTTCACTTTTTTAAGGCATAACAATACCTCTTATGTACAGTGGCGTGGAGTTCATATACACTGGATGCGGGATAGGGTTCTGAGTGGGGCTTTTCTTACTGTCTCCGAATTGCCAACTTGGTTGTAAAGTGGGAGATAAATAAAAATTTGGGATTTTTTTAGGAGGCAAATTTCTCCCACTGCCCCACTTACCACTCTCTACCCACTAATATGATCTTGAGAGGATGATTTTTATTGTAAATCTTCAGCCTCCAAAAGAGTTTGTGTCTATTCCTTCCAGTCTTGGAGAGGGGGTGCTCCTTCTGAATTAAGCCATTGGGGTGTTCCAAGGAAATGATTTGTAGGGATGGGGGTGGGGGTGGTGACAAGAAGTTAAGCCTGGGGTTTAGTTTTTCTGTTGGCTACCAACTTATGCAATGGGCTGGCTGAACTGCCTGATTTAAACAATGGAAAGAGATTTAGGGAGAGAAGTCAGGATAGAGAAAATGAGCAGTCATGGAACAAGGCATACCCCATTATCTGGCAGGAAAAAAAATGCAGAAATCTTCTTGTAGGTCAAGTGGACACCAGGGAAGGCTTGAATTATTGTGATAAAACCCTATCCTACACTTTGACTCATTAAGAGAAGAGACCCCAGCGGTAAGTCTGTAAGGCAGATTATACCAGGACGGGAGCTGAGCAAGACGTGAAAAGGTCCACTGGAGCTGATTTCCCATGAAATGTGACATGGGGAGGCCCCCTAAAGGGCCTTCCAGAGGGTCATCAGGTATCTCCCAAGGGGGGTGGCATTTGGAAGGCTGCCATGGGGGGGATCAGAGATCATAATGACAGCTGGTAAGTAAAAGCATTCTGCTCCTTTGTGAATTCTGTCTCTCTGTCCTTGATATAGAAAGACCCAGGAGACGCAGGGGTTAGGGGAACAGCAAGAGAAGCCCCTTCTCTTTTTCCACATCCATACCTCAGGCTTGTCCCTGGGTCTTGGGGAGGAGGGGGACATTTAAGTTGGATGAAAAAATAAAGTGGATGGCCCTGGAGTATATATTTTACAACCTGAAAAGACCAGAAAACTTGCACCTGCTGGAGATGCCATAAAGTCTTAGGAAGGGGACATTGGATGGAGTATGTTTTAAAGCAGTGACTGGGAAAAAAAAAAAAAAGCCTATGTCTTGAACCCTGCTGAGTTCGCAGTATTCAATAAACTGCTGACAAATGAAAAATGCTTAGCAAATAAATTCTTGGTGCTACACAAATAGAAGATATTATTATTCCTAGTCACCTAAAGAGAATAAATATGCAGAAAATACCCACATACTTTTAAATATTGAAAAACAGATGTAACATTTTATGTGCTGTGCAACCTGCTTAGTATCCATTTGCTCAACTGTGAAATGGGAGTTTTGACAAGGACCACCCTGAATAATTGTGAAAGTTAATGAGATGATTATGTAAAGCATGTAGCACAGGGCTAAGCATATAGGTGATGTTCAAGAAATAACTGTTTTCCCCTTCCCAGGGTTGCAGGGTCAGAAGACACCCCCAGGTTAAGAGGTGAGTATCAGAAAAATATACTGACCATTCCTTGGAGCATTCGGCCATCTAAAGCTGGCGGCCACTTGGGTGGCATCATTAAGAGAAGTCACAGAAGGTCAGGACTCTCAGAGCAGAATGACATACTGGTATTCTAATATTTATTTCATAATGTATTGCTATCCTGGGGTTAATATTCCTAGTTTATTTTAAAACAGTGTTCAAAAATCAGAAAAAATTAAGAAGTTATGGAAACTAAATATTTGATATATTTTACATATAAAATATATAAATACACATGAAATAACATTGAACAAAATTGAATTTCAGAAACATAAATATTAAATATATATTATCATTCTAATTTAAATTAATGGTAGGGAAAAGCAATAAAAATAAGTATACAAAATAAGCTAAACATTACATAAAATGAAGAAAATTAGTCTTGAAAATGAATTAAATTATTTGATTTTTTTTTTCAGGTATAATTTTAAGAACAATATATATCAATGGATCTTGGGTGGTGAGCCTAGTTTTTGGGCAAACCTTTTCAGCCACTAGAAAAGATTTTGCATCTTTTATGCTAGTCGAAGGAATAGAGAGGCGATAAATATAAACTAAATCCAAATATCTTTCTCTGAATTTTATCTATAAATAATCTCATGTGACAATATAAAGACAATTTTTTAGAAATTTTTATTTTTATTAAAGACTTTAATATTTTTATCAGTTATAGTTGTTGTTACTAAGGCCCAGCAGCCAATTTGCGAGATGCCCGGTTTTTAGCTTCAGCTTTGAAAGAGTCTTTGTTCAAAGACACAAAATAAATCAATCCGACAGATAAGAAGTTTCCACCATTAAACACTGACCACGCTCCCTGTCAACCTAACCCCACTGGAAGCACAGACACCTCGAGGGTAAGACTGAGCCTTTGTTCTTATAATTCTTTCAGGGAGGCGCTCTTTCTTTACATATTCAGGAAACACTAAAAAGAAAGAAAAAAAAAACCAACTTCTGTTAAGCAGTGGAACTAGAGCGAATTTGATCTGGGAAGATCTGGGTTAGTGTTCCAGTCTTTCTCACTTACTTGTTCAAATACCTTGAGAGATTATAAAGCCTCCCTTTAAAGGCTGAATTTAACTCTCTAGGTACTTCTCAAAGCATAACTATTTCAGAGTTCAGGTTTGTTTGTTTTGGTTTTGTTTTTTTAAAAGATTTTATTCATTTATTTTTAGAGAGGGGAAGGGAGGGAAAAAGAGAGGGAGAGAAACTCCCTCTCTCCCTCCAATGTGTGGTTGCATTTCGCATGCCCCCTGATGGGGACCTGGCCTGTAACCCAGGTCTGTATGTGCCTGATACTGGGAATCGAACCAGCAACTCTTTGGTTTGTAGACCGGCACTCCATTCGCTGAGCCACACCAGCTAGTGCCAGAGTTCAGGTTTTTAAAATTCTGAAAAAAAGGTAACACACTGTGGGGGAGGGAGAATTTTCCCTTCTTTTCCCTTATAGTTCTTGCAGATGGTCTAATAATCAAACTTGCATGAGACAGATTAATTAAAAAAAAAATAACCAAATTTACAATATATATACATGCATGGGTTTCATAAGAATATAGGGGCAGGGACAAATTGGACAATTAAGGCTTATATGCCATCTTGAGCTAAGGAGAAAGGGGATAGTGGCTTGGGCTTCGAAGGGCAGGTAGGTGATTTACAGGTAGGTGAGAAGGAGCAAACCTTTGGTGAACAAATTCTTGCTGGGTTGACCAGAAACAAGAAGACAGACTAACAAGAAGTCTAACAAAGAGTCTTGCTAGGTTCCTCCCCATCTACTCAGTTCATTCAGACTTAACTATAGTTACTGTGGAAGAAAATGGGGTTCTATGAAAAGTAACCTCACTAAGTGATCTGATCATTAATTCCTAACTCTGCAGGTCCTGGTGGGTAGCCATGCCCCAGGCGTATAACTTCTATAGCAAAAGATTTCCCTTTGCCTTAAGCAAGTCCAGTCCACTCTTTCTGAGCATCTAGGTGAACTTACCTTTGAAATGGCTTCTTTTAGACCCTTCCCTCTAAAGCAGGAGATCACAGAATGTTAACTAACCTGTAATCTGATCCCCGCCTTGGCTTCTCCCACCTTCCTGTAACCTTCTTTACATTTTCTCCTTAATTTCAAATGCACAAAAGAAACTGCAAAACCGCTATTCTCTGGAGCATTTGTGATTTGCTCTGTGGAATGTGTCATCAGTTTGGCTCAAATAAAGTCTTTAAAAATTCTCTACAGGTTTGGCCATTTCTTACATCAATATCTTTTAGGGGAATGGCTCTCTTCCCAGAACAGGTCCTCTATCTAAATTCTTGAAAGCAGTTAGAGGGGGAAAAAGGTTCTCCCTGGGTCTTCTCTTTCTTAAAAAATAACCAGCTTAAAATAATCAATGTTCTAAACAAGCATATTTTGGGGACGCAAACTGCTCTCCTTAACACCAACATGCTATGCTGGAGTTCTAGAATATTGAAAATTGACATGGAATTATTAGTTAAAATCCTCTTGCTTAGAAAGTTTTCCTCCATTAAGTGACTAGAGTAGTGTCTAAGTTCCATTTTAAAGTAAGTCCACATGATTTAAGACAACTGTTTAATGACTTGGCATAATTTTTTTACCAGCCAAGCGGTCAAGAACAGGACCCAGACTAAGTCCATTGTTTTTTGAGGCTGGACAGGGGAAAGACAACAATATGTAAATAGGAGCATAATTATGATTTTAGGGTAAAACCCAACGAAGGAGATACAGAGATTGGCCTTGAAAAACCTTGGGCTGCCTCCTGGAAGCAAAGTGGACTTGGGAGAAATACTGATTAAATCAGGTGTTTAAAAAAATAATTTAACCTAGTCATTTGTAGAACTAATTGGCTTTATGAAACGATTCACGAGTCAAGCAGCAAGTAAAGAGATAACTCTAAGGGGTTGTACAAAATGAAAGGTTTTTATAGGAAGAAGGGTGGAGCAAGGGAGCTATTAACAAATGAAACAAAAAGATTATTTAGGCCAGGTCTTCTTATGAAGGGAAGGGAGTCTTTATTATGGCAGGAGTCCTTATATGCCCCTTCTTCCTCTGAACAACGGAGAGGGCTTAGGACAGATGACGTCATTGGTGCTGACCAGAAAATCCCAGACCAGTTGATTAAGGCTACATTTCTGGGAGGAGTTGAAACTGCAATCAGATATTAAATCTAGGTTTGGTATCATGGGCTTTGGCGTAAGTGATGCCATTTTGGGCCTGTACTTTCTCTCTTTAACACAGGAAAGGGCTAGAGGGTAGATGGATGCCTCATCTCCACCACCGCATCTTATTGCAGAGTCCCTACATTAAGTGCAACTGAGAAAATGTATCTTAAAAAAGAGACAGTCCATTCTCTTAGCAACCTGAGGGAAGGGGAAAATCATACATAGTATGTGCAAAAGAGGTGAAGAAAAGCACAAATTAGTATAGTCAGAGAAGACACGCAAGAATAAATAAAGAATTAATGAGGTCAGGTAAGGAGTAATGAAATAATTAGTGAAGCATGGGTTCCTTTGGAGGGAGAGAGTTTGAGCCAGATTTTGAGGAAGTTGGATATGGGTGATAAAGACGAAATGTCTTTGGCTCCTCTTTTTACAAGGTAGTGTCAATTCCCAGTTTCTTCTTTTCTGGCAAAAAGAGGAAAATGGGCTAAGTCTGGGGAATTTTCTTTATGTAAGTATATGAGGTTTCATAAAACTTTCTAGAGAATCCAATGTTTTCCTTGCTGTTGGTTGCTTCCTATAAATTAGGTTTAATTACAGTATCTTCCCAGAAGCGTAGTTTTGATAAATAGAATGATTTTCTTTCTCTGCTGGGAATGAAAAAGAAAGCTAAAGCTTTAACAAGATTTCCTTTAAAGCAACAGCCTTCTTTTTTAAGGTAAACAAAATTTTCCCCATTTTAAAATAAAGGATTAAAAAAAGTCACATCTAAGTCCTGTGAAGAAAATAGGAACATTACAAGAGACGTATCAAATTAGCACTCATAGTGTTTTAGGCCGACTAGGTCAAACTTAGTGCAGGCTTTTCAGACTGGTGGGCTTTGATAGTCTATAGATATCTACCAAATCGTTTTAATTTACCCATTAAAAAAAATCTTTTATCCAAATTTTAATAGAGTAGCTGTGATTCAGCAAGTAAAATAATTTTCGGATCAACTTTTTAACATAACATTCAAGATTCTATAATAGCTAACAAAATCTCCACTACCTTCAGCTTCCCCCAGCTTCGCTCGATCACCCAGTGTTTTTAAGAATTTGAATTTGTTGCCAGCAATTTTCTGTTCCTGTCCCACGTGATGCTTTCCCACCCTTCAACCTGCTCCATCTCGGAGGCACTGGGACTCTCGGCGCCAAAGGTGCATGACGGTCGGGGGTGAGAAAGATGATGATAGGTGTTCTATGCTGATTTGTGTCCACACAAAAGATGTTGCTGTCTTATCCTCCAGTGTCTGTGAATGTCGTCTCATTTAGAAATAAGGTCTTTGCAGATGATCAAGTTAAGATGAGGTCATTAGGGTAGGCCCTAATCCTATAGGAATGTGTCCATGTTAAAAGGGGCACTGTGAACACAGAGAGAGGAGAAAACAGGGAGAGTGAAGGAAACCTCAAGGCGACCACAGAGTTGGAGAGAGGCATGAAACAGATTCTCTCTCACATCCCTCAGAAAGAATCAGCTTTTCAACACCTTAATTACAGAGTTCTAGTCTTCGTAACTGGTAGACAAAAAGATTCTGTGGCTCAGCTGGTTGGGTGTGATCCCATAAACCAGAAGGTCGCCAGTTCCATTCTTGGTCAGGGCACATGCCTGGGTTACAGGTTCAGTCCCAGTCAAGGCGTGTTTGGAAGGCAACCCATCCATGTCTTTCTCTCACAGCAATGTTTCTCCCCCTTTTTTTCTCCCCCTCCCCCCCTAAAATAAAAAATCAAATAAAATTTTTAAAAGAGTTTCTGTTGTGTAAGCCACACGGTTTGTGGTACTTTCTCACTGCAGCCCCTGGAAACTCATGCGATGGGGGCGGGGAATAAGGGAGAGGGACCCTCACAGTTGCTTTTTGCTGGAGGAGTTCCAGAGCAGTGTGAATGGAATCCGACACAAGTTGAAGTCAGAGCAGTTGTAGTATTTTTTAATATTAATCTTTAAAATATATATTTGATGATAACAGATGTAGAAAACAAACATGAGTGACAGAAAACATCTATACTTAAAATTTCAAAATTGTGTCTTCCCTCTCTGGGTCCCTACTTCTGAACTGATTTTTCTGTTGGCTTCATCCTGCAGAATGTGTCTTTCTGATGTCCGTCCTTGGTAAATTTGAGTCTCTCTTAAATGTAAAAGTCAAAAATATTAAAAAATATTTAATATTAAAATAGGTACCTAGCCCTGGCTGGTGTGGCTCAGTGGATTGAGTGCCCGCCTGCAAACAGAAGGTCTCTGGTTCAATTCCCAATCAGGGCACATGCCAGGGTTGCGGGCCAGGTCCCCAACTAGGGGCATTAGAGAAGCAACCAATTGATGTATCTCTTGCACATCAATGTTTCTTTTCCTCTCTTTCTCCTTCCCTTATCCTCTCTCTAAAAATAAGTAAATAAAATCTTAAAAAGAAGTAGGTACCTAATTTAACTCTAATTTCCTTAGACCTCTGCTACCTTTGTATGTAACATGTTTGACTCTCACCTAAACTCAAATTGAGCCTCCACAACCGTAGCAAAACTCTCTGGGAAGATATATTGCATTCCTTAATAATCTGCTCCAGTATATCATGTTAAACAAAAACTTTCGTGGCTGAAAGCTTTTTCTAAAAGAAGGGGTTAACTGAGCCATATGCTAGCCAAAAAAGCACCAGGTTGTAGGGCATGAAGTTTGAGCCACCAGCAGAGAGACGGAGAAGACAATATGTCTGTTGTCCTGCAGTTGACAGGCTTTTTCATGCATCAAGTAGGGAGAAGAAAGATGTCAGTTGTTTTGCAAGAATTTTCTGAGGCTAGAGACAAAGGTGGGGGGAGATGACGAAGCAGGTTCTAGGACAGGTGCAGAGTCCACAAGGCAGAGGTGTTTCTTTCTTAGGGTCAGTTTGGGGCAAGAGCCCAGAAGGTTTATGCGTACAAGAAGAGTTGCCTAATGTTCCCCGGTGTCTGGCTATTTTATTTAGATAACTGCAAAAATAACCACCTGGAAATTATTTTCAACATACACTCAGGAAAGTAAACAGACTTGATTTTTTGGGTGATTTTTTTTTTTTTGGTTTTGCCTGGTGGTTGTTAACTGATCAACCTCTATGTTCTCTTCCTTCCTCCCTGAGGCCTGCTGTAATTTAACTGAGGACATCTCAGAATTTTCTCCTTGTCAATCACTTACAGTAAGAAAATTCTTTAGGCCCCTGACCTGTGTGGCTCAGTTGGTTGGACATCATCCTGCAACTGAAGTTAACTGGTTCAATTCCTGGTCAGAGCACGTGCCTGGGTTGTAGGTTTGGTCCCTGCCTGGGGCATGTGGAGAGGCACTGATCAACGTGACTCTCTCATATCGATGTTTTTCTCCCTCTCTTTTTCTCTCCCTTTCTCTCTCTCTAAAAATAAACAAAAAAATCTTTATTAAAAAAGAAAATTCTTTTGGAATTCCCCTTGAAACCATAATTCAAAACAAATGTTTATTCTTACATGATCTTTAATAGAGATGAAAATTGTGATAAGATAAATCTATGACCAGTGAGGAAAATGTTATGTTACTCACTAGTCTTCATTAAATAATCTTTTTTCTTCTCATCTTAAAGGTTTTGACTCTCAACTTTCAGTCATTTGAATTCTTAAAGAGGTATCCCTCATCAATTTCTCCATGTTAAGATATAAACCAGCCAAATCAAAATGAGTTTTCAATGCATGAAATAAAAATGACTAGTATATATGTTGAGAGGAAAATATCCCAGGATAAAACTGCTAGATAGACATTAAAGTCCTTGTTTACTGAGCTCCTCAGATAAAAATGACATATGCAGTTTTTCAACATTCCCTTTAAAAAATACAAAGATGTGGTGAAACTATTTGGCTCTCCATGTCAACATTCCTTTGAGAGGAAAGAAAGAAAATGATATGTTGTTGGGAGTTCTTCAATTTAGCTCTACAAAGACTTAAAAATGTTTTGACTTGCAAAGACACTTTTACTGAGCTATAAAACTGCCTGTATCCTCTCCAGATTATTCTGTATACAAATGCATTTCTAATTTTTTTTAATGCTACCTTGATTATTCAGCAACTTGGTCAAAATCAATTATGGCTTTTTACTGGGTATTGGATCATGTCTATACTTTTCAAGATCCTTGATAATCTCTACCTATCCCAATTTTTCTAGTTGTCACCCAAGGATATATTTTTATTGATTTGAGAGAGAGAGAAAGAGGCATCAGTGTGAAAGAGAAACATTGATCAGTTGCCTCCTAGGGATCGAACCCACAAGCTAGGTATGTGCACTGACCAGGAATTGAATCTGCAGTTTTTTCGTGTATGGGGTGATGTTCCAACCGACTGAGCCACCTGCCCAGGGCTATCCCAAATTTCATTTCATATTTCCCCATCATAAAATTTATTTCCTTTATTTTATTACCTTTTTCTTCCCTTGTCAATTCCAATATGGGTTTACACATACAATACTCACTCAAACACACACTCACACACTCCATATTTTATATTCTGGCCCTGGGGTTATTATACTTTGGCCTTTTGTGCAATCTACTTATATGTTTGTTTGTTTGTTTTTTTCTCTTAGCTGGATTCTACTCTTATTTAAAACTTCAATTTCCTAGGAAGTTCTATTTCCCTCTAGGAAGCTGCCCTAATGCCTAATGACATTTATCTCAACTATCCCTGTTACTTATTAAGCCTGCGACTACCCACTGCTTAGTTAAATATAATTTTTACATTGCTTTCTAATTTTTTATGAACATATAGACTGTGTTATAATTTTTAAGCTTCCTTTATATCTCTCACAGTTCTGGACACATAATTAAGCATAATAAACAAACATTCAATTTCAACAGCCCCCTTTTCCTCTGCAGAGTGCTGCAGCAAAGACCCAGCGCACAGCATCCTTTCTTTTTAGCTGAAAATAATTTACTAAAAAATACTGGAAATTACCCTGATGTCCACTGAAATAGAATGGATAAATAAATTGTGATATAAGTTGTACAATGGAATATATGACAATGAAAAAGAACAAATCATCAATACATATTACAATATAAAGGTAGTTCACAGACATAATATTGAGTAAAAGAAGCCAGACATTATGTACTGAGTATGTACTGTATATTTCCATTTATATAAAATTCAGAAACAGGCGAAACAAATCTATGGTGTTAACATCAGGATGGTCATTAGTTTTTGGTGGTCAAACGGCTGCAAGGGGGCATGTGGAGTGATTCAGAGTGTCGGTCACACTGTGTGCTGTGTTTGGAAAATTCATTGAGCTGTACAATATTGAGATGCACTCCTTTACCTATGAATGTCTTCATGAAAGTCACACAGAAAGAAATCAAAAGAAGGACTATTGATCCGTCAAAATATTACCAGAAAATGCTGGAGACACAGGTTTCGGGCTGTAGCACTGAGCACACTTCCTAAATCTGGCACAGAACTTAAATTAGCAAATTGCCCTTAAGCCCTAGATGCTGTTTGCTTTGTGGACCAAGCATCTGACATTCGGTTATGCAAGTATATGCATTTGCTTAGAATGTGAGCCTACTGCTGCTACATAGTAGGAACTCAGGAAATTTTTACTGAATGCCATTGCCTTTTCGTAACTGAGCTAAACTCTCCTGACAGATGCATTTGTTCTTAGATATATTAATCTCATCCATCAAGGTGCTGTCAAGTCCAGGCGTCCCTGGACATAGGTTCTTCAAAGTGATTTCCCAGATTTCTTGTCTGATTCATCAGCAAAGCATCCTTACATGAGAAACCCAAGCTACTGAAAATGCCCATCCACCCCCTTCTCCTGGGTGGACAAAGGCCATAGCACCCACCCGGCAGCCTGCATAGTGCTCACCGTCCCCGCAGGCCAAGAGAAGGAGAAACAGTTCTCCCCACCATTGGCTCCCCTCTGCCTCTCTCCAAGTCTGAATTCTATGAGAGCTGTTCTCCAGGCACTGTTCAAGACTAAAATAACAGTTCTTCATAAACCCTATTTTCCTTGGTAACCTTTTGATGCTAGACCCTCAATTTATCATTTTCTGTGCCCTGACCTTTGTAATACTCATCTCTTTGGACAATATCACTCCTTTTCTTCTTTTCTAAGCTCTTTCCTGTGTCTTCTGAAACTCAGCCTAACACACCAGCTAAGAGAACATTCATTTATTTCATTGCATTCATATAAACTTGACATTCCCAAATCACGTCTCCTGAAGGTTTCATAACACAGACATCCCAGGGTTAGAATGTGCGGTTCCATCTCTTCCTTATTTCCTCATGCCATAGCTCCTCTGCCCTTTCATGACAAGACCCTATAACTTTGCAGCTCATGCCCATCCCCCCTTCCATCAATCTCTGGGAAGCCCCTCTCCGTCACTGTTACACTAGAGCAGGCACATTAGGTTCCCTTTAATGGTGTCTTCACGGAGCAGAAGTTTTAATATGAATAAAAACCAACTTAATAATTTTTTTTCTTCAGAGATCAGACTTTTCATGTTATATTTTAAAAACTCATCACCAAAACCAAAGCCACCTAGTTTTTCTTGAGAAGTTTTACAGTTTTTTGTTTTATGTTTATGTGTATAATCCACTTTGAATTAAATTTGAGTGGATTTAGTGGATGAAGTAAATTTTAAATCTAAGGTGTAAGATTTTGGTCTTACGATTTTTTTTTTTTTATTTTTTGCACATGGGTGTCTAATTTTTCCAGCATTAATTGTTGAAAAGGTCATCTTTTCTCCATGGGATTGTTTTTGCACATTTGTCAAAAATCAGTTAACTGCGTTTGTTTGGGTCTCTCTTCAGCGCTCTCTGTTCTGCTCCATTGATCCCCATGTCTATGCCTCCACCAGTGCCATGCTGTCTCGTTTACTATAGCTTTAGAGTCTTGAAATCAAGTAGTATGAGTCCTTGAACTTCTTCCTTAATGGATATGACCATCTGATTTTTTTTTTTTTTGCTTTAACTTCTTGTTATAGTAGATTACATTGATTAATTTTTGAATGTTGTACCAGCTTTGCAGACCCGCAGTAAATCTCTCGAGCTTCGCACCTCTGATCCTCTCATCTTCCCCCTTCTCTACAAATAAGCTTCACAGCTGAAAATATGACCGACCCACAACTTACACAGCTTTCCCTTGCTGTGATAGAGGGCATGTTTCTCCCCAGAGCTTACTGGAATTCCCTCCCGCCTCTCACCTCAGCCTTTCCCATTGTGATGACATTCTTTTGGTTTGCCAATATCCTTTCATTCATGGAAATATCTGTACCTAGTTCATGTTATTCTGCTTCGTCTGTATGGCTCAAATTGGGCCAGCTGTCGCCACACCCCCATTCCTCTAACGGCGAGGGCAGGTACAGGACCCAGGCTTGGACGATCGGAATAATCCACTTTGGTGTTTACAAAGGCATCCGACCAAAGTGGAGCCTGGTCACCGTCCTGGAAGGTGGCACTATCTTGTACTCTTGAAGGGCCTATCTGAAGCCACAGGAAACATGCAGAGGTAGGAACAAACTAGGCCCACTCAAGGAGCAGCAAGAAAGCTTGCGTGGCTGGAGGGGAAAGAGTCACGGAGAGAATGGCAGGAGATCAGTCTGCAAATGGAGTTAAGACCAGACCTCGAAAACATAGCAAAGGGTTCTGATTTGAGTCCAAGAAAAACGGGAAAGAATTGCAAGGATTTTCCTGGGTAAAAAAAAATGTATTTGATTTACATAATTATCCCCGCTCTCCTTCTTGAAATGTTCTCTGCTCCAGAATGCTTCTGATTTTTCTCTTACCTCTCTCACAGCTCCCACCCCTCTATTTAACTGCTAAATACAAATCCTTTCTGCCTCCTGGCCCTCCTCTCCTTTCACCCCAGTATTTCTTAGACCTGCACCCCCAGGGCTTCTGTGGCCGTCAATTCTGACAATTCCCAAACTTGGATCTTGAGCCAGATCTGTCTTCTGAGTTTTAGCTTTCACATTACTACTTGCCTCTTTGACGTGCCCACCTGGATGCTTCATAATCACTTCAAACAGACATAAAAATAACCAGTTGTGTAACTCCATCCTGAAACCCGCCTCTCCTCAAAATACCTGCCTCTCAGTGAATGAATGGGACAACCATTCACCCACATGATCCCTTCCAATTACTCCAACACTCCCATTTTTCTTTCTCCTCCATTGAATTACCAAACCCTGTTTACTCAAGTTCCCACACATTTCTCAGAGCTGGCTGCATTTTTTTAATTTTCTCTGCCACAGAGGTACAGTTGCTAACTGCCCCCACCCCGATTTCTCATTCTGTTTCCAAGCAAATCTACACAATGTAGCTCCAAGTGACTTTTTAAAATAACAACCAGAAATCATGCTACTATCCCCACCTAACCATTCTTCATGACTTCTCGTTGCCAGATTGTGAAAGAACTGTTCAAGATTTACTAAGCCTTTCACAGTTTGGTCTCTACTTATGTCTCCAATTTCATTACCTACCGGTTTCATGTCTCCTCCAGATACCCACCACACCGCCCTTCTTTCATTTGCCTGAAACCACCACTCAGTTACCTGCCTAATCATCCCATGTGCTGCACACTTTGTGCTGTACCCCACTTCCCCACCTCCACTAGCCCTGCTTTGGAGGCCAGTGGAGGTGGGGTAAGTGGGGGAGGTGGGGTAAGTGGGGTAACTCCGGCCTCAGACTAAATGTTACTCATCAGGGATATCTCCTATGACTGACCTCTTCCCACTATAGAGTAGATTAGGTCTTGCTTTTCCACAGCTCTCTGAGGGTCTCCTTTGTGAAGGTCCTTATCTTCATAACTGTCAAGAAGTGAGTATTTTTATGTGTCTGCTTTCAGGAAAATTTTTTGCCAGGACTTATCACTAAAGGACAGATCTTGAAACTTAAAGATAACCGGATAGTAAGAGACTTGCCTCTCTGGAGATACATGCTTGTTTCAAGGGATGACTTGACTCTGAGGTCTGAAGACATTCCAAGAACTGTAAACTCAGAAAAACTTGTTACAGTCCAAAGAATAAGATCCGAGAATTCTTCTATTCTTTCTCAAAAGAGTTTGTGTACGTTAGGGGGCAAACTTTTCTCTCACTGTCACGCGAAAGGAAGAAAGGGGGTCAGCCATTTGTCTCCAACATAAACTCAGATTTTTGAGGGACAATATAGTACAGACCCCAGTAAGTATAAAGTGACATCTGGCTGTCTGTGCATCACCCCTGAAGGGGGAGAAATTGGATCCAAGGAAACTGATGTAGTTTTTGCAAGTACAGTTTGCCCCTGCCCCAGAAATCTTGTCTTTAACTCTCAATATAATAGGAATAAATATTGATATTAAAAATTATGAGTATTTACAAATTTAATTTCTATGCTCGCAAATAGACTATAATGTCCTTGAGCAGAAGAATCCTTGTGATTCATGATGATATTTCTAGTACTTGGAAGCATGTGGTGCTTAAGAAATCTTGGTTGATTGCTTGCTGAATAAGTAAGTGAATTGTCTTGTTGATGTAAGAATGTCCAAACCTCTAAAGGATTTTTATAAGTTTATTTAAGCCAAACTGATGACATTTTCTGAGGCACAGGATCTCCAATGGTCCAAAGAATAACAGTTTTAAAGTTTCTTTTGTGCATTTGAAATTAGGGAGGATATCTAAGGAAGATTACATGAAGGGGGGAAAAGGCAAGGTTTGAATTGGATTACAGGATAATTAGTGAGATTACGTGTTCTCTTAAGGGTGGTCACTTTTAGTAGCAGGAGTCAAAAAAGAGGCATTTCAAATAGGCATTAATCTAGATGCACAGAAACAATGAGCAAGGCTTGCTTAGGCAAAGACAAGCCTTTTGTTAAAAGTTACATGCCTGGGGCATGACTATCCAGTTAGGAATTTATGATCAGATTACCCGGTGAGATTGTTTTCTATAGAACGTCTTTTATTATCCATAGAACTCCCTTTTTGTCCACTGCCTCAGTGCTTGAAGAATAGTTAAGTGTCAGTCAGTAGAAAGTGAGGGCTGGTCTGACAATGCAAAGCTTCCATGGCTCTGCAAGTAGATAAGGCCTTCTGCTTATCCTGCTGAAAAAATCCAGGGGCCGGCCACTGGTTGGTCAGTGCTGATGAGGCCAGTGGCAATGTTCCCTGTCCCCTGGAAATTAGTTATGTTACTAATTTTCATGACCTCAGTCTGATTTGTTGCTAGGCTGGGTACATTCCTCAAAGAAGCACTGTTTCTTCAGGGCAAAGTATACGGCAAAGCTCTGGAGTATACAGCACCTAGAATCAAATCCCAACTCTATCCCTTGATAAAGGCAGTTTACTAGATTTTTGTGGCTCAGTTTCCCATCTGTAAAATGGGTTAAATAACAATGTTACAGATGTTGTAAGGATAAAAGAAGTACATTTGCCCTGCCTGGTGTGGCTCAGCAGATTGAGCATCAGCCTGCAAACTGAAAGGTACGGCTGGTCCAATTCCAGGTCAGGGCTTGTGCCTTGGGTTGTGTGCTTGGTCCCCAGTTGGGAAAGTGCAGGAGGCAACCAGTCGATGTTTCTCTCTCACATCATGTTTCTCTTCCTCTCTTTCTCCCTACCTCCCTTCTCTCTAAAAATAAATAAAACCTATTTTTTTTAAGAAGAAATACATTTATGTAAAGGAGTTAATATAATGTATTAAAAGGAAAAAATGAATTATTTAATGTAAAATCCTTAGGAAAATACTTGCCACATAAGTTCTATAGATTTTTTTTTTTTTTTTTTTTTTTTTTTGCCTAGTTGGTATTCAGTTTTAAAGGAGTTCAGAGAGAGAAATCTAGTGAAATGAATTTCTGTTCTACTGCACGAAATCAGTATTTTTGCCCAATGAAACTAGAGTTTGAAAATCAACTCAACATTATAACCTATAGATTATCTTTGTTTAAAAAATCATTTCCTCAAATTCAGTGGTAAGTTTTATCTCTAAAATAGTTTTTCTCAAATTAGTGCATGGTAAATAAAATCTTGCCTGTAACTATCTGGATCATATACAAGTAAGAATCACATCTGGCCCTGGCTGGTGTGGCTCAGTTGGTTGGAGAGTCATCCCCTAACCGAAAGATTGTGGGTTCAGTTCCTAGTCCGGTCACAAACCTACATTGCGGGTTTGATCCCCAGTCCAGGCGCATGATCCTCAGTCCAGGTGTATAGGGGAGGCAACCAATCGATGATTCTCTGTCTCTCTCCCTCTCTCCCTAAAAGCATTGAAAAAAATGTCGTTGGGTGAAGATTAAAAAAAAAAGTAAAAAGAAAAGAATCTCATCTGACTCTACACCACTAAAAAATACAGGTATATTTTTAGTTACAAAGAACTATTGTCAGGCATTCTAAAAAAAGAAAAAGTAAGAAAACATTCTTTACTTTTCAACAAGCTAGGGAATTGTTTTCAAAGGCTTTTAAAAATTCATGTTTTGTGCTTTTTTTATAATCATTTGGAGGTCTGTGTTCACAAGATGAAATGTGATATTTAGAAGGGCCAAGAGGCTGCCTGGGGACAACTGAAGCTTAATTGTTACTTTAATGGCTTAAGTCTCTTTTCATCCATTTGACAAACAATTATCTGAACAAAGTGCTGTGTTTCTCTGTCTGTGTGTGGATTTATAATGTGTAGTGAGCCAATTCTCCTCAGCGTTCAGGGAGGTACAGCTTTGTGCAGTGCCCTGAAAGGGACCTAGAGGATTTAATAAATCTCATTACATAACACATGGCACAATCATGTACCCAGCTTTTGGTTGGACAGCATTACTAAACAGGTCAAAGATCGGGGTTTGACCCCTGCGTGAACAGGTTTCTGTCTTGTTCAGTGGTTTCAGGTCACAGACCATACTTGGATCTCACAATACAACCCTGGAGTCACAGTCGGGCAACAGAGTATATTAGAGGAAATGTGTTATTATTAGTGATATTGAATGCTTATACTCTATGAATTCATACCTGTAGGATGGTACTTTATTTTTATTTCTATCAACTTTGTATAGGAGCTTAGGATCCAGTATTTAATGCTTAAATAACATGATTGATAAAAGAGCTAATACCTATATAAATTTTATATGCAAAGGACTATTTTACATGCTTTACATATATGGACGCATTTTAATTTTTGCAGCATCCCTATAAGGAAGATGCTATATTATCCCCATTTTGCAGATTATAAAACTAAGGCAGAGAGACAAGTTATGTAACTTCCCATGGCTATTAAGTGGCAGAGCAGGGATGGAAATCTAAGCAATTCTGGCTGCAGAATCTACATGCCTGACTGTTATGACACTTGGGCAAAAACCCACTGTTTTCAACATCAGTCAGTATACCACAGGTGCTCTCTTCAGTTATTTGAATTTTAAATTAATTTCTCATGTGAAAAAATTGTAGTAATTATTGCACTGCATTTTGTAGATAAACTGACAGTGAAACACATGATCTTAAGATTTTTAGCAAGCAGAACTGTTTTGATCTTTTTACTGCCCTAGTAAGTGGCTCCTTGATGACCAGGTACCACCTCCAGATGTTCAAACTCTTCAGTTGAGCTCAACTTACCCTTTCTTCCCTCCCTCAGATACTTTGTTCATGGTCTTCCCATTTTCCTCACATAAATTGTCCTCTTTCCACCCATTCACTTTAGCCTGACATCACGTTGTCTTCTTTAAGTTTTTACAGTTAATGATCGTGCCTTTGCCAGAGTATGTATGTTAGAAATTATGGCATCTCCTATACTGTAAACTTGAACTGTTACTAAAATCTTTGGTCAGCTTCTTACATGTTTGTGTCTCTTTAACTCTTCAATAGAACTCTAAGCTCTGTGAGGACAAAAACCTAGATTTTAGCCTAAAATAAAATGTTTAATTTAGTTTGTATGTATATGCTACAGCCATGATCCATCTGGAAATAAATATGGATCTTTCCCAGACTGAGAAGAAATGATGCAGGTCATTAAAAATACTGTTAAGATGGGCTGCTTTGGTTTTAGACCAACAGAATAATCTGCTCACTTCAGAATTGTTCCTTTGCTACCATCTGTCTTTTCAACTCATCAAAAAAATATTCATCAAGAAATATTTCTCAATATCTATACTCTACATGAAACAGGCTTAGCATCATGGTTTTATACAGGTATGTGTAATTCATGGTACTGGATTGTATAGAATATACAATCTAGTTGGGTTTCTGGATTTTACATCTCTGTAACATTTAACTAGCAACCTTAGGAATTGTGTAATAAAAACTAAAATGGTCCTGACCACTTGAGATTTTAAAGGAGAAAGTTGAGAGAGAGGGCACTTTGAACTTGGATGCTTTGTCTATGGAGGTGGAATTTGAGTTGGGTCTAAAAAGGTTGAGCAACATTTTGGAAAAAAAAAACCAACAGAGAGAAGAGAAAAGATACTGCTGGAAGGTATATTTATAATGAGTAAAAGGAAATACGTTTGTCCCATATTTAGAAGAAAATATACTAAACTGTTCAAGAATGAAAGATGTAAGTTATAAGGTTGGTCATGTAGGTTGGATTGTAGAAAACTATAAATATCAGATTCTTAGGCACTGGGAAGCCAGCAAAGAAATTTGAGCTTGATAATCATATTATAAGAAGCCTAATTTGGACTGAAGAGAGATTGGAGGCTGGGTATCTGGTAAAGAATCATTAGAAAGTATAGATTAAAAAACCTTAGCATTGGAAGTGACTTCCTTAAACAACTAGATCTCATTTAGGTAGGAGAGAAAATTGGAACGCCTAAAGAGAATTGCCTATGAACATGGTATAAGGTTTTTCTTTGTTTTCAAATATTTATTTTATTTTCAGATCACAAATTTATAACTTTTAAAAAATTTTGTTCACCTTAAAATAAATTTAAAAGACTGAGTTAAGGGCAATGCTATCAGATATCAAAGTATATTTTTGGGCTAGAAACACATTAAAGGGCATAGTTTTAATGAAATTGATGAAAAAACTCAAGGCTTTGTCATTCAATAGGCTATTTGCCTTAGATATTAAAGCATCCTTTTATATTTATGGAAAACAGAGCTAATAAATAATTCCTAGCTATATTGTATTATTTGACAACCAGTCCTGTGTTATTTTCATTATGTTAAATGGTAGCAATAAACATGAAAATGATGTCTTAAAATTCAGAGACAGATTATTTTGTTGCTGGATTTATCACTAAAACAGCTCACATCATTTGATAGATTCAACATGTTTTTAAGGTCACTGACATTTCTGTTGGTTTTGAGTGCCTTTTAGTGTCTATTTGTACTTGGTTAGGAACTGAAAAATCTAATTAAAGGATAGTTGCTCATTCTTTTTAAGCTGCCATTAAATGTGGATAGTAATAGTTTTCATCTAGTCCAGGGTGAACAAGAAGAAAGAGTAGTTATAAAATTTGAAACACCAACCCATTTGCTCAAGAAATTTCCTTACTACTAACTTTTATCCATTATTTAATTTATTTTGAAGTATGTGATAATTTCCAATAGCCAAAGGCCACCAATAGAAAGTAACACACACACACACACACACACACACACACACACACACACACACACACACACAGGCATCAGTTACAATTTAACTTTTGGAAAAAGTTGGTTTAGGAAAGTATTCCAGAGTTCCTACATGTTATAAGACTTCTTGTATACCATTTAAAATATAAAACTTGTAAAATTTTATGTACATTTATTTAACACATGGTTCCAATCTGCCCTTAAATGTAAGGATGCTGTTCTGTTGACAGAAGTTTATTTAGTTTATTTAAGTGTTTATTCAGGTATTTATCTAGGGAATGTTAACTGAGAACCTACACAACTGTGATGTAAGGTAAAAAGTGAAAAATTCAAAAAGATATTTCTGGATAGAATGCTAATTGGGATCGCGTCCCTCTGCTCTGAGTGCTCATGGTTGGGGGCTCGGCACTTTTTATGTAAGCTCCTGTGAAATTATGAAAGTCCCTCAACTCTTTCACCAGGACAGACCAAAGTGACCTGAAGATTCCAAGTACATGTATACTGTTGGTACATGTTTAAGTGTAAGTACAATACCTGAAAATATAGTAAAAAATATGTAAAGAAATTACCAAGGTCAATTCCCAAGGAAGTTAACTAGCCCACAGTGATATCTCCCTCTTTGTCTTTGCACATGTCATTGTAGCTAAGATCAAATGCTTCTACCATTTCTAAACAAATTTGAAATTTAGAAGAAACAGTATAAAGATAGTTTTGATGACTATTCAGCCCACTTTGTTAGACTTGAAAATTAATATCTTTGGGGGGGATAGCACATTGACTGTGTCATAAAGATATTTGTGTGTATAAATGGAGGATGATGAGAAGATCTCTTATAGTTTTTATAGAAATGTGGATGCACAAATTCCCTACCTCCCAAGCAGCTTCATTCGAGTAAATTTACAACTAAATCCACTGTGTGAATACATGCTTGACTGTGTGTATGCATATGTACATGTGCTTCCTGTAGACACGGTGCCTTGAGTGTCCTTGATGAAGGGCATTAGTATAGTTTCTTTAGGGTCTAATGTCTTGGCTGATGGCATTTTTTATTCAAATATGATTTTCTGACAAGATTTTGATTTAGTTATGGCAAATTTATTCTATTAATCTTATTTTATTCTAATTTCCCCTTCTTTCCTCCTTTCCTCCTTCTCTCCGTCCTTTCCATTCTTTCTTATTTTCTCCTTCCTTTTCTTTTTCTTTGCAAAATTTTACTATTATGGAAGTGGGCAAAAAATGTTGTCTAAAGATAGAATAGGATTAGTGACTGTGAAGATAGAAAAGATAAAACATATTACACTTAATTTAGTAATTTGTATCCTATTTCTACCTTATTATTATCCAGATATTTAATCCAGAAGTTGTTTGGGAGCCTAAATTAACTGAGTGACTATTTTGGAGATCCACTGTATTTGTTACATAAATACAGTCATTAAGTGAAACTTTAAAGTAAGTTTACCAAAATATATACATTGCAAAAATTATTGTTGAATATATTTATGTAGATAAAACACACTTTGTACTATGTGTTATTGGGGAATACACAAGATATCAAAGAATGATTAGAAATTTCTGGGCTGCTATAAAATACTTATCTTTTGTTTAATAATTAAGATTTTAAGTTGATTTCAATATTCCTAAAAGGTTATACCTTTTATGTAGATAAATTAGACTTGAATGTAAAATGAGGAAACTCTTTACCTCAAATTGTTCTTAGTACTTTGCCATTAATTTGAAAAAAGAACTTTAAAAGACTATGTCTGCTATTATAATAAAAATATTTATTATCAAAATTGTCACATTTCTCTGTACATGGCCTAAAGTCAAAAATACAATTTATACATTAATAACTTAAGTGGGTCTGAACATTTTAGTATCTATTCAGTAGAATCCTAAAGCTCTTCCATAAATTTTACAAATACCAATGTAGTCTATTTCTATTTTATAGAACTCCATTTACGAAGCTGCTATTATTGAGATATCAACATTTCTTTTTCTCTAGTGTTTCATGATAGTTCACAGTGAATTAATTAATCAACTGCTTTAAATCTTTGGTAAATACAAGTATTTACATACAAAAATGTTTAAATTTCAGTAAAAAATGAAAATTCAAATAACTTATAAAATAGTTTTGTGTAATCAATAAATGCGTATGCCAGAATCCTATCATCAATGAAAGTCACTATCTAGGACTTCCGATGATAAAACCTGAAATTCACAACAAACAGCTGGAAGCTTGTATGGCCACTCCCAGAAGTACCACAACACTGGGCCATGACAATATTAAACACAAATGTAAGGTTAAACACATAGACAGTACTGATTATTTTCCAATGCAGAAAAATCTTTTTTCCATAACCCAGTTTAAATATTGATTTGACACATGAGTTTATTATCTCATTAAAGCCTATTTTCTTGCAAAAGTGAGAAAACCGTTTAAAGAAGTCATACTGTTTTGGAAAACACCAATTCATCCTCTTGCCAATAATTTGTCCATGAAAATATAGATCATTTCTTGAAATAATTTGTTGGAAATATAGCAAAATGTCCTTCCTTCCTTCCTTCCTTCCTTCCTTCCTTCCTTCCTTCCTTCCTTCCTTCCTTCCTTCCTTCCTCCCTCCCTCCCTCCCTTCCTTCCTCCCTCCCTTCCTTCTTTCCTTCTTCCTTCTCTCTTCTTTCCTTCTTTTATATTTTCACTACTTCCCTAAGGTAATGTTCTAGACTGTCCTGTCAACCTGCATATTATACCTGAACTCCCCAAAGTGCCATGTGCAGTAAAGCTTTCATTCATTAACTCTCAATCTCCATGATTCACCAATGAAAACATCCTGGCATGAAATCCTCTTACTTCCAGGCTACTTGTTAAAAATACTTCAAGAAGTATTTAAATTCTAATGTCCTTGAGTCATTTGATAATTAGGATTTTTTTTTACAGACATGTTAATGCTGGAGTGTAAAGAGTATAATTAAATATATCAAAAACACATCTTTTTAAATCTAGAAAATGGATGTCTTTGGATTATTACCACTGCAGGGTAGAGAACAGCCCTTCTTTCTGAGTTAGGTTCTGAAGGCATGACTCCTTTCCCTAACAACAGTTTTTCCAGTCTACTGTTTCATTTAGAAACAAAGCAAGATGAGAGATATTTTTTCACTTTGGCAATTCTCCTCTCCCTCCAACCATCGACATTCTGAATTCAGCACATATTTTAAAATTCACCCAAGACTAGGCACCTTGCAATAAGTGTTCACGTACTATGTGATGTGTGAACATGGAAAGCAGCATAATAAAGGTATTATCAGGAATAGCTTGTATTTTTCAGAAAAAGCTTTCCTCTAAGTTTTTACATAGGCTCAGTGCCTTGGCTGAAACTTTGAATGAAATATTTTGACTCATTCGTCATTCAAAGTGAATATTATTTTAGTCACCAGTTTTTCCTCTCTAGAGCACATAGATATATATGAAATATGCATTTACATACATTTCTAGTTATCTAGTGTAAAATAAACCCTACATTTTTGAAAGGCAGGAAAACACTGGTATAATTGACACAATGTTCCATGAATATTAATATGGCATCAACCAGCGGTCTAAAATATCAGTCCATTGAAACTGATGGCCTGTATCTTCACTTTGCTCCCTTTCCCATTCCTGCTGAAAAAAGAGATGAAAAATTGAGGCTTATATCTTCTTTTGGGTTTGATATAAACTCAAGCATTATTCTATGTTGAGAGAATAAAGAGATAGCCATCTGTTAACTCTGGTCGTCCCTAGCTCTGTGCTCTGCTGGGTCACGGAAACGAGCGTTGTTCCTCTTCCCTTCAGCGTTCTGGTGAAGGAGTTTCTGTTGCTGTTGTTTGTTTTTGAGGGAAGAAGAGTTCACATGCAAACATTCAGAAAGCAGCACTGGCAGACCCACTTTGATCCCTTCAAGAGTCCTGAGTGTCCATCTTCACACAGCCACTGTCTCCTTTGCCAGGTTCTTTGGTTCCTTGCTTGGGATACACCAGTCGTCAGCCTCAGTGATCATCTGATAATGTTTAAAGGCTGATTTGTTAAAGACGGGGAGTTTTTCAATAGACTCAGAAGACAAAGCCTGAAAAGAGAGTGAGGAAAAAAACCAAAGAAATTATTCATGGCATAATTTTTACTTGAAGTGATTATTCAAAATAAATTCAGAGGTAAGTAGTCAACCTTTCAAATATACTTTTTTAATTAATTCAGTAATAAGAGCACAAAATAAGAACACACCAAAGCTGATAGTATGTTGGGCACTGTATAAAAGAAAACTAAAAAATAAATATTACCTCTACCCTATAAGAGATAAAACAGCATATATACAATTTAAATTAGGGGATAGAATTTACGTTCAATATTCACACATGTATCTTGTTTGGACATTACTGATATGATAGAGATAAAAAGCAAAGCCATTCTTTCCGAGCTAAACCTTTGTATCTATGATAAAAGAGTCCTAATCTAGTACTATTAATGTATTAAATCTGATACTACAAATCTATAACCTATTAATCTTTCCCAATACTTTGAAAACTTAGGCTTATTTAAAAAATGAATGTTTAATTATTTCAGATGGTCAAGGACCATTTAGCAAATAACTCCCAGGCACAGAATGGGAGCCTAGAAGTTTAATGTTTAGTTGCTAACATCTGTAAATATATTTTCAGTTTGAAATACAGGGCCCAGAAGCAGTAATGCCTGCTTGAGTGTGGTTGGTAGGGTAATAATATGGGTGTAATAATTTAGAGTTTTAATTTGAACATTTCACCTAAAATGTCATATGGTGTGCTTGAGTGCGATATTATGTTACAGAATTATATGCTTATGATTTTGCATTAAAAAGGGTGTTATTTGTGCCGGACCCTGGAGTTGGCAAACGATAAGCAGAATCAGGACAGTGGCCTTAACAAATAAATCAAGGCTTTCAAAGAAATAGAAAAAAACATGTACCAAGTTTTAAAGTTTAAACAGAAAATGCTAGGTGGCAGTCAGCTTTCTTTTCCCTGGATTTCTAACATCAGCTTAAAGTATTGAATAACTTGATATCAGTTATTTTTTAGGCTAGAGCATTATTAGCATCTTTTTTTTCACAACTGAAGTAAAACAAAAGTACAGCTATTCTCACAGATGCCAGAGGAGTTGCCTCAAAAGATTCACAAGAGCATGTCCTCGCTCTGAAACTAAAGTGCTTCTTAGGCAATAATTTTGCTTCGCTTGAGGCAGGTAGCCTGGCTCCACCTCCTTGTTTGTAAGTTACCACATTAGATATTAAAGATTATTCTACACATACCAAACAGAAAATAGAATTACTTGTAGTCATTATTTGCATTAACTCGGCTTGGGGTTTTCACTGTGGACCATAGAACTCAGGGCTGTAAAAGCAGCAATCTTTTCAGAAATGTGTTTTTTTCTACTGAGTTTAAAGCATACCTTTAAGTAGATGATAGCATCTGTTCCATATCCTGATAAAGAGTAGAGATGCAGATCTCCTTGAAAGTACTTGGCATAGAGACGGGAAATTGGCAAGCCATAACCGAAACCGGCCTGGAGAGAAGATTGGTTATTGGTAAAGATGTGGTCGTGACCATTGAAATACAAAATGGAGGAAGGAGTTATTATCCTGCCTGATACTGATGCCCTAGAACCTAGATACATATCTTCTGCTTCCAATCAGAGATCTCTTGAGTTGTTTCACTATTTTTTTTCCTTATTTATTTATCTTCAGAGAGAGGAAAAGGGAGGGAGAAAGAGAGGGAGAGAAACATGGATGTGCAAGAGATACACCGATCACTTGCCTCTTCCACGCCCACAGCCAGGGACCTGGCATGCAACCTAGGCATGTGTCCCAACCGGGAATCGAACTGGTGACCTCTCTATTTGTAGGCAGGCACTCAATCCACTGAGCCCCATCAGTCAGGGCTCACTGTTTTTCGTTTGCTTTATCATTCTTTCTCATATCCCCCATGCCCAATTTAAATGGATTAACTTGCCTAAATAATTCCTTGTAATCTGAGCTCTACCTTTAGAACTATGTGGCTGGGAAGAACTTTGCCATACGATTGGTCTTACCAAAGGAGCATTCCGGGCATTGTCCATCACAGGAGTTGGTGCAGTGGAGTAGGTGTAACTAAAGAGGCGGTCGATGACCCTCAGGGGAACACCACCTCCTCTGTCTGAAATCTTAAACCAACAAACAAGTCATCAGAGCTATGCATTAAACACAATGTGCATTTGTCTCTATAAAAATGTCTTTTCTTCATTGAAGAGTCACTTAGTATACGCCTTTGATCTATTGCTCAAGGCAGAGAGGTTATTAGTGACTTTAATTCTCTTGAGAGACCCTCAAAAAGAGAAATAGAGAATGGTTACCTTAATTGTAAGGTCTTCCTTCCCCAAGACCACAGTCACCTCAATAGGTGTGAGGGGAGAGCAGTTTTCCTGGTGTTCCACGGTTGCCCTCATTGCATTCTAGAGAAAACAAAAACACAAGAAATTCAATGCCAGAAGAATGAGGGACAATAAATATCTGTTTTTATGTATAAAATAAAAGCAGCACAGAAAATTATTTGAAGTTCCTATTTCTTTTAAGTTAGTAGTTAAAACAACTCTGTAAATAGGCATTTATGACTATGTCATATAAGGTGTATAATGAAAAATATTCATTTAGCATGAAAATAGCTCCCAGCAGTAATGTCTAATAGAAAAACAATTCTGCTAGCCGTCAAGGTCTTATCTGTAAGCTTAATTTAAACATACAAATGGTTTTTTATAGTCCATTTCCTAGCTCTCTGTTTTCCGTACTTCCATTACATTTTACATCCAAACACCAAAGACTATACATAACAAATGAACAGTGAATCATCAAACCAATTTATTGGTTTTTAAAATAGTTGCTGGGAAAAAGTTGTTACCATTTAAAAGGACAGTAAATAATTCTAAATTAACTTTCAAATTGCATGGGATTATAATCTTAAATTTTACCAATGATGTCAATATAAATCTATGAGTTGGACCATTCAATTTAAAAGTAAATCAAATTAACAAAAAAAGTATCTTTTGCCCTTTCACAGGGAAGAAACTCAAGTTTTCAGACAACTGGATGAATCTTATACAGATACAGTTTCAGTTTATTTCACTCATTTTCCTCTCTAACCTTCTAGCAAATGCTCTGCTTTCTTTTTTCTATTTGATATTAAGTTCTAAACATTAGCTAAAGTGACGTAAAATAGATCAGATGTTTGTTGTATAACCAATAACTCATTGTACTAACATTAGAATAAGTTAGGAAACAGTTACTTCTGAGAGGTGTTATATCAGATTTAGAAGTAAATTTCATGTCTTTAGGCTCTCTCCTCCCTAGTCCAGGTGGCTCTCGGAAGCACCACAAGGCTCCAGGGGTTTTTCTGTCTTTTGGTATAAGAAGAGTTGTAGTTGGTCTTAGAACCTATGACAGGATCTGATTTGAGCGCCTGGCTACCCAGACCTGTAACACCTGCGTCCTCTGAGCCTGTGAGAAATGCATATTCTCAGCCCTAGAGAACCAAAATCTCTGCCTAGGGCAGAGCCAAGGACCTGTGTTTTCTCAAGCCCTCCGGGTGACTCTAGGGCACAGGGAAGTTTGAGAAGCACTCCCTCCAGTTTTGCCACGGAGAGGGGGCTGTGGACCAGCAGCAACACCTGTCAGCTTATTTGAAATTCAGTATCTCAGGCCTCACCCCAGATCCACTGAATCGCTATTCGCATTTTAACAAAACCGCCAGATGACTCCTATGCACATTAAAGTAGATCCCTGGAGGAATGGACTGTCCTCTGAGTACATTCTAGACCCAGGTTGAGACCCTGCCACTTACAGTAAGTCCGGACCTGAACCTCTGGATTTGGAATTGGACAGCCTGCGGGGGTGGAAGAACGAGGCCTCATTCCCTGAAGCATTCACCCCATGAACTGTCTTAATGAATAAACGAATGAATAGTGCCTTGTTGGACACCTGAACAAATAATGGCAATAGGGAGCTCTGAGAACCATGAATCATATTGTGCATTCTCAGATACACATTGATGCTACAATGAACTCTATGTACCCTTTCAAACATTAACTCTATCCTCCTTTTAGGTGCACAGAAGCTCACTTGTGAGAGGATAGTGAGGCTCCTGTTTAGTCAGAAATGATAAAGGAACTTACAAAAGAACTGCAGTGATTGTAAAGTGTCATACCTTAAATAGTTCAAAGAGCATATGGTGAAGATGAGAAGGAACGTACACAATGTGAATCGGTTGTTCTGGTGACTTTCCTAGAAAGAAATTTAAACTCATTAGAATTGATATACAAATACTTCATTAAAATTAACATTCATATCTGTATGACTAATATTTTAGATTTAAACAGTATTAGAATACTCCCTGTCCTCCTCACTCCAAAGTTCTACCCTAGAACATTCCCTCTTAAACAGAAAACACAACTGGCTTATTTTCAAAATGCTTTTACAGTTGCTACCTAGAGTTCTATGATTAATTTTTGCATTTCTTTACAAATGTATAAAGCAGATACAGTGTGCGACAAGGGCGCTATAAATTAGATTACACGGATTATTTATTTCTGTTTTCAAAACTTTCGTACTGGACAATCTCAAATTAAATTACATGCATTGTAAGAAGGAAAGTGAATGTGCCTATGGTATAACATCAAAAATAAAGCTAGCTATAATTTTCATATCTTAATATTGAAGTAACACATAAAAACTACACAGTAATACATAGGAAAATAACACATCTGATTATTCTTGATTTTTATCAATCAAACATCAAATCTTATAGACTAAATATGCTCAAATTTCATCAAAAGGCTAAAGAAAACACAGAAACAAAACCTCATAATACTGTTGGAAAAGAAAAATAAAAGAATTATTCTTTGGTGTGCCAGGCCTTGGCAGAGTTTGAATCAGAAAACACAAGGTCTGGCTCAGTTCCCTCTTTATTTTATCAAACAGTTCAAGCAGTTTATCTAAAGTTATGCAACAATGTTGTTAATGTTTAGAGATATTTTTCAATCTTTATTTGTACTTTTTTTTTTAATTGAGCAATCAATTACATTTACATATCCCCGACCCGTAAGTTAGGCTCCTCATAATTTGAGCAACTTAATTTTCACTCTCACCACCGACAAACATTGTTCATGTATAACTATTGCTTGGAATAGATGTTCACTTTGAATTGAAAGGAGAATGCTATTCCCATTTAAGTATGCTGCCATGCTTGGAGAAGCAACTATGGAATAAGATAAAAATAGTGCCTTGCATTCATCATGTAATCACTTTAGTAATGTGGGAAGTCTATCTTTTCAGGTACCCTTTAGCTGAAGCTACTAAATAAAGTATGCTCTGTTTAACATGAGAGCTACTATCTTAAACATTTAAGTGTATAATATAGTGCTGTTGAGCACAATGTTGTAGAGCACAATGTTATACCCATTGAATACCCCCCCACTTCTCCTTCCTCCCAGCTTCTAGCAAACCACCATTCTGCTCTCTGCTTCTTTAAGTTTGACTTATTTTAAATACCTTATGTAAGTGAAGATCATGCAGTATTTATCCTCCTGTGAGGGGCTTATTTCTTGAAGTGCAACTTAAAGTACTTTTGTTTCCAGAACTTATGAGTACCTCTTTAGTTCCTCCTATTTCTGGCTCCTCTCCCCCTTATTCTTTTCCTTTTCTTTTTTTTAATTTATTTTAGAGAGAGGGGAGGGGAGGAAGAAAGAGAGGGAGAGAAACATTGAGGGAGAGAAACATTGATGCATGGATGTGTGAAAGATACAATGATCAGTTGCCTCTCACATGCCCCCATCTGGGGTTCTGGCCTGCAACCCAAGCATGTGCCCTTGTTGGAATTGAACCAGCAACCTTTTGGTTTGAAGGCCGGCACTCAATCCACTGAGCCACACCAGCCACTGCTTCCACTTGTTCCGCACTAAGCAATCTTTCTTTGATCTAAGATACTGACACTAAGTTGTTACTCTATATCCTAAACTCCTAGTTTAAACTATTCTTCGTTATGAATCATCACTAGCAACTGAATATGCTCAGTTGGAACTTTCCAGTTGAGATAAAGAGAAACTTGGCTTCAAAATAAAAAAGTGTACAAACTCTAGGCATATTCAGAAGGGGAAATTGGAACACAGAAGTTGCTCTGTATTTAAACTATTAACCATGGTGGAGGACACTGGATTTTCCATAGATTCAAATATATTTTATTCATAGCTTACCATTCACTTGTGTGAGCTTTAATTCCGGAGATGTTAAGTAATACTGGTCACAAAGCATCTTGGAACACTCAAAGGCATCTGGAATAAAAGGGTTTTTTTTTCATAATTATGAAATGAATTTGTGCCAAGTAATATTTTCAAGTGATGTTCAGTACATACACTACCCTTAAGCTAAAATATGCATTAGAGTACAAGTTTATGTATACCAAAAATACCTTTTTAATATTTTATTGAAGGAATTATGACATTATTATTAAATTATTAAAGTTACAACAATAGCAATGAGAATAGGCACACCTCAGAGATCAAACATAATATATAAGAATATGACACATTAACCTGATGTTTTTATAATATTAATAAATGCGTGTTTAAGCTCCTGATCTTCAAAAGCAAAGGAACTTTTGACAGTATTTATAAAAATATCAAGGGAGAACTTGGAATATAAATTCATTTACAGAGTCATCTCAACTGTATGTAAATCATATAGCGTACATTTTCAATAAGGGAAATGAAGAAATCTAGAAATTACCTTGGATCACTGCTACTACATCACAGTTTGGATCAATGCTTCCAATGTGGCTTGGGTTTCTTGTCTCTGAGTCACTAAATAAAAGAACTGTGGAAAAATAAATATGAACATGTTATATAATATTATATAAAAATCAGGATAATAATGATTAGAACTACCACTGACAAAAAAAAAGTGTGATCCACCAGTCTAGATAGAGTATGGCTTATAGTCTACACCCATCTCTGTATATCCTGATTATGATAAATTAACTTACTGTGCTGGTTCATTAGCATCCGGGTAGAAATACGGTTCATGTAAAATCGATCCAAGAAATATTGAAGATTTTGATTGGTGACTGGGTCAACTGTACAGCCATCTTTATATTCTATGACTCCTTGTGCCATTGTAGGAACTACATTATGGTTTCTATTTCGAACTTTGATGAGAGTATCTACAAAACTAAGCCAAAACACGTTTACATTTAGTGAAGGTTCAAGTAAGGTTCATTCACTCCTATTTCTTAGATTATAAGTGTACATATCATTTATTATAGGACTTATGTCTGGAAATAGTCAAAATTTTAAATACTTAATCTAATGCATAGAACTTACTCTGATAATGTTTTCTGGTCTTCTGGGTTTCTCTCATGGAATTCCACCAAATCCATCAGGCTCTGGATATACCTGTTCAAGTTTTAAAACTGAACAGTCAGATTCAAACAGATGAAAATAGAGTGTCTTTTCCAAATGGTTCGAAAAATATTATGTTTACAATTAAACTCCAAAAATTTGGAAAACAATATCTCAAAAGAAAAGGTATAACCTTATTCCTTAAGTTTCTAAGTTAAAGTTTATATTTGTTTAACTATTCTAGGTCAGTATTCAATTTTCTGTTTTGTTTGGCAAATGTATTTTTTAATGGCAAAAGCATTTAAAAACATCTTAAGAAAGCTTTCATACTTTTCCCACTCCATTCATTGGTGAATAGAAGTACATACTATGGATTGAATATGTATTTAAGATTGTAATGGTTTAATGGGTATATAATACATACATTTCTTGAATCAATGAACAAAAAGCTGTGCAGTCAGTGGATTAAGGTGAGGCTCTGGTGCATATCTGCCTCAGGGCATCTCCTGGCTCTAGTCTCTGAAAATCTGCCCCTTTGGTTATCTATGCTCTCTAAGCCTCAGTGTCCTTATTTATAAAATGAGATGATTTTAACTGCACTGAATACTAGCCATGTGCTCCATATTCTAAATGCTTTTTAATGGATTACCTCATTTAATTACATTCAAATATCCCTTTGAGGCAAATGCTTTATCCTCCTCAGTAATAGATGGGGGAATTGAGTAATAGAGATTTTAAGACACTTTCCAAGAATTCCACAGCTAGGAAGAGGCAGAAGCAGGATGTGAACCCAGAACCTGCTCTGTTAATTGGTTTGTAAATAAAAAAGATGAGGCCCTCTCTCAAAAGTAGTCATTCATATCTACATTGAGGATAAGACTGCTTTTATAACATCAAGCTCTGTCTTTTATTATTTAAAATACAAAACAAATTGTAACTGTCAATTAGTTTTCATATTTACCCTAGAAATAAAAATTTTATTGTGAAAGAACCTACTTTTTCAGGATAAAGTGTCTGTTTCTAGTTTTACAACTGCCCTTATGATAACTCACTTTAAATTAATAAAAAATTCTTTACATGATTCAAAAGTATCTACCATTCAGAAGACTGGTTTTCCAACTATGATATTAATAGATTGTAAGAATTCATACTCAGATAACGGTCTTAAAACTAGAGACTGTTTCAGAGTGGTTTACTACTTACCAGCTTTTAACTAACTGCACTGAAGAGGTATTTATTAATCGATCAGGGAGGATATCAATTTCCTTCAGGATATTGGCAAGCCTCACAGGTAATTCTTGTCTTAAAAATGCAAAGGAAGTTCTTTCACATGCGTTTTCTGAACCTGTAATAAATAACACTTATTTAGCGTTTGGAAACAAGTATGTCTAAATGATATATTTGAGTAGCATTAACTATCCAATATTAAATGCTCACATGTATTATAAAATTACTTTCAGTGCTCGCTTGCTTCAGCAGCACATATACTAGAATTGGAGCAATACAGAGAGGAATAGCATGGCTCCTGAGCGAGGATGACACGCAAATTCATGAAGCATCCCATATGAGAGAGAGAGAGAGAGAGAGAGAGAGAGATTTTTCACCCTTAGTCGGTTTACTGTTCATAGATAATTCAGAAGTATCTTCTTGTCTTTTTCTTTTCTTAAAGTTACCAACATGAGAATTAGTGTTGTGTTGTGTTTTGTTTTTTTTCGTTTAAGAGGGTTCACTTCCACGAAGTGACTACCCTACAGCTCTTAATATTCATGGGCGATTGGAGGGTTCAGTCAACACCACTATGACAAGCTGTAGTTATGAAATTGGAGTGGAGATAAGGGGGTGGCGTGGAAGTCATGATGTTTACCGGTTACTAATAAATAAATGATATCACTTTTAAATCTTTGAAATTTTCCTTGTAAGGTTGCTGTGGCAAGTCTATAAATATTTTCAGCAATAATGCAAATATTTTAAAACTTTAATGGTAGAGAAGCAAAGAAATTTGTTAGGAACGCAGACATGGTACTCTGTGGGCGGTGTCCAAGGGATAAAAATCTCAATTAATTTTAGGCTACTTTATAATGTTAGGAATCTTTTCCAAGAAATACTGTGCGACGAAGGGATCAAGTTTCTCATTCATTGTTAAATGCTGACGGAAAGCGAAAAGTATTTTGACGGAAGTTTTGGACAGAAAGATGAGCTCAAACCATCCAGCATCAGCGAAAGTGTAAGTGACCTCTACCTGTAGACAAAAAACTGTCAGAAAGAAGGCGGATGTAAAAAAAGGCAAAGTGTGCAGGCGGTCGAGGTTCCAGGCTTCAGCAGAAAGCCCGACCCCAATTCTTTTTAAACAATGAGGCCGGCCCTCCCTGCGCCGGGACTTAAAGTTAAGGCAGCTCGCCAACCCCAACGCCCCCGCCCCAGACCCCTTGTCCTCGCTCACCAAAGTCCAGCAGCTGCTTCATGGACAGCGGGGATGGGCTGTAGCGCGAGAAATGCTCGACCTCGCGGGGCACCGGGCTAGCGCCGCTCAGAGAGCGGGCGCTGCGCATCACGAAGCGGGCCGCCTTCATCTTGATGCCCACCGGGCCTGGCAGGGGCTGGGCTGGGGCTGGCTTCCGGGGGAAGGCTGCAAGGAGCAGAGCCTGGGACCGAGGAGGGGGCGGGTCGCGTCCGGGTGGGCAGCGCAGGTGTGCTGGCCGGCTGGTGCACCTCGGTCTGGGCTGAGGGTCCGGGGTGTTTCAGAGCAGAGGAGTCCGGCAGCGAGTCAGAAGGAGCAGTGAGTCAGAGGAGCAGGAAGGGTCCTGAGACTCCAGCTCGTCTTGCCACCACCGGCCGTCGCCTGCAGTTTTATTTGTTTCCCCCGCGCGCTCCCCCCAACTCCAACGGGGAGGAGTCACTGGGACTCGGAGACGCGTCCAGAGGCTGGAACCAGGCCAATCCACTCAAAGAACTTTGGGCCCCGCTGGCCAGTGGCAGTCACTGCAGAGTGGCCTGACTCCCTTGCCCGAAGCTGTGAGGGTTAAGGGGGTAGGAGAAAGCCGAAGTGGGCATCTGGAAGTAGGTGGGCTCTAGATCAGCCACCTGGGACAGGGCCTGGATCCCGTGGGCAGGCGTCCAGCCCAGTCTCGTCCTTGTTGACAAGTGCAAGGCTGTCTCAATGTCACGCGTTCCTGGCCAGAAACTATTTCCAAGAATCTGGGCTCCGGGAGCTCATTGGTCCTTGCTCACAGCGGGCTTTTACAGTAGCCAGTCAGCTGTGTTCAAAAGTATGGACTTCTCTGCCATTGGACAGCGAAAGGAATAAGCAGCCTGAAGAGTTCTTCCAGCAAGAAAACAGCACGCATCAGAAACTGGAAGTACCTTTTTTGCTGAGGTTTGAGGAGCTGCCCAAAATACATCAACTTTTTCTTGTGGCAATAAAAGGCCATCGATTTGCTTCTCTCTATTAGGTTTAATACTGTTAATTAAAAACAAAATTAAAAAAGGATCAGTTTGTCAGTTTGACCCACCTTCTTTTTCTTCCAAGTATTTGCTGGCTCTGTTCTCCTGCATAAAACGTCCTTAATCCAAATCTTGGCCTAAGACATTGTTTTCTAGCCCTGTGCCCAGCACAAACTAGGTGCTGCAAGAGAGCTTTCCTGATTCCTTCTCCCCCTGCCCCTCCAAATATGACCTTTGTCACTTATGGCATTATATTGTAGCTACTTATGTTCTTATATTGTCCCTCCCTGGACCCCTTGCCTTGAAAGACACCAGGACTGGGACTATGTGGGGTGCATCTTCATGATTTCTACCCTGTTTTGTTTTGTTTTTTTACTAAAGCTGGAAAAACACAGAGGAAGTTCAAATTGCACTTCCCTTTGAAAATGGATCTTGATACTATTGAGATTTATGTTTGTATTTTGAGTCCTTTTTTACATATTTGCATAGCTTGATAAAGAAAAAAAAGAAAAGAAAGAGAAAAGAAAATAAGACTAAATAAAACTCTCTCTGATGGAGCTAGTAAATTTAAGGTAAAAATCCCTTCTTTTTCCTGCATTACATCCTAAGAACAGAAATAATAAAAAAGTGTGCATTTGCTTTTTTTCCCCCCATGTGTTTGGGATCTGGAATAGGCAAACATATATATTAAAAAGAATTATACCTTTTAATCTGCAGAGGAAAGGCAATGGAAACGATACATTACAGGCAGTTCTAATTTAGGAAAATCCCACTGGGCACTTGGCCTGACTTACCCAGCACTACTGCCCTGTGTTGTGTGATGATTAAAGGTCAGGTGAAGTCTTATGATGGTAACAGAGATGGCTAAATGTGAACTGAGGTCACCAAACTCTTGTCTCCATGTCATCCCATCCAATAATATTTATCAGGTTACTCTCACAGTGAACTACATTCTTTAATGTCATTTCCCTATGATGGGAACTGGTGTTATAATTGGCACCATTTATGGTAGCTGGACTGGAATGGCCAGGTCATGTTGTTTACCCAGTTGGCTAAGACACTATGCATTACATGTAGGTCGTGCTTTCCGAAAGTTTAAGTTACACCACTTTGTTTTTATGAAAAACCTGTACCTGCTTTCTGTAACTGAAAGAAATCCAAAAAGGATTTTCCCTTTTGTAAGAAAAGAGGAAATGTGAAAATAGCATTCAGCTTTTGTTTCCCAGCAAGCTCTACAGAGGCAGCATGTATCTGGAACAACTTGAAGGTATCACCACGCTCCTTCCCCACAAACTACACTCAGTATCACAACCTCAAGCCCTCCTGGCTTTGAACTGTGTCTGTGAGCAGCTGTGCTTCATCTCAATTTATTTTGTGCATCTGTTTGCAAGATGTATCCTAAGGTATTAGAAAAGCCTAAGAGAGCTTATAAGGGTGTTACACTTAGCATTAAACTGTATGTAATTAAGTGGATGTGGTATGATTTGGTAGGTTATTTTGGGATATGGGAACACTCAAAGGTTTTTCCATATAAATTAATGGTAATTGCTTCTTTGTGTAATGCCACTTCAGCTTACAAAATGTATCATAGAAATGCTCTACTTTTGGAGAGTAGGGGAAACCTGTACCATGAGTAGTGAGTGACCAATAAAGAGAGTAACATATTTTCAGGATGACCACAGACCTTAGAAGTGATCTAGTTGCTACAGAAATAAAGCAAAGTGAGTTTTTGGGGACAATGGGTATGGACAAATCTGTACATTCATTTGAGTAAAAGTAAACCATGAGAGGACTATCAAATAATTTGGTGCTAATGATCAGAGGGGAGTACTAAAGTTCCCCCTTGTACACAGTGCTGAGCACAGCATCCCTGCTCGAAGCACTAAGTTCCCGAAATTTTCAGAGCCATGCTTACCTACTGTTAAATGAATTCTATCTAGCTTGCCTGGCAAAACCTAATAACATAAGGCCACTGGGAGAGTTTTAAGAATACAAGTCACACTTTTGCCAGGGGGCTGTTCAATTAGATAAAATGCATCAAGACCATTAAGGAGATGCCTGTTTAACTTTCCCACCTGTAGGAACATAGTCCAAGGGAAGCAATTTAGAATTACGTTAAGAGAAACTTCAGAAGCCATAGTGGAAAGATAAACAGATTTGACTATAAAATATTGAAAGTTTAAAAATGATACACAACCTTGGAGAAAATATTTATAAAATGTGTATGTAATAGACAATGATTATTTAAGAAATGCCTGTTTCAGCAGGGTACAAAATAGTCATGATCCATTCCCTCATGGAGTTACACAGACTTGTGGGAGAAAGACATTACAAAAGCAATGGATGATAAGCATACACATTAAATTGAGACAGGGGTTGTGAAGAAAAAGCACAGGAAGACTATAATGGGCTAGAACCACGTTCTATTCAGTGGGCAAGGATGGCCTCTCTGAGAAAGTGACAATTCCGGGAGATGGTGCATCCTTCTATTGGGGAACGAGAAGGGGATATTGGTGAAAACATACTGATGGAGAGATAGGGAAAAGCCAGGCCTAAATCATTGTTTGGTCTCTAACGTTTCTTAAAATTGTAGTTCTAGAGGATGCTCAGTGCCCGGAGATGGACTAGATGCCTTGGTTGGTGCAAAAACATCTCTCAAGTGTCACAGGTTAATAGTAGTGGTGATAGAAAACAATGGCCAACTTTTTTTTTTTTTTTTAAATTTATGAGACTTTCATTGAATTCTCAGGGCAAAAACCTCACAATTAAATGCATTAAAAAACAGTTCATAAAAGAAACTTAATCAATGTGTCATGTTAATGGTGATAATAATAGTACTGGATGGTGGTGATGTTAGGAACTCAGGGGTGTTGGGAGGAAGAGCTTTGTTGGGAATCAGGGAACACTTCCTCTGAGAACTGGCTTTTGCGATGATTTTAGAAGGACGAGGAAGATTTGGCAAATTATTGGTAGACAGTGGAGAAGGATGCATTTATGCCTGAGCAAAAGCAAAGATGTGGGAGGCAGGGAATATAGTGGAGAAAGGATAACTAGTTTAGTCTGGCTGCTATCTAGCGTACCCATAGGGAGGAGAGATTGGGAGATTAGGGTTATATCATGAAAGCCTTAAATGCTAGTACAAGGACTTCAAGATTCCTGAAATAGGCAACATGAAACTGATGAAGCTTATTAAGCAAGGAGCACATTGCTCCCTGCTCAAATTTGTTAGCAGTTAAATAATTTAATGCAATTGAATTTGATTGTACACCCATTGGGTACCAGGCATTCTGATAGGTGCTGGGGACAGAGATGAAAAATGCATACAGACATGGAAATGATCTAAAGAAAAACAGTGTGATGTATATAAAGTATGTGTTAGTGGGGAGGGGAGGTCAAACAGTCAGGGAAGTTTTCCTTGGAGGAGGTGACATGTCATCTGAGTTATAAAGGCTGAATAGAGAGTTCAAAAGCATACAAAGAGGAAAAGTGTTGGGGCAATGGGGAGAGAGAATGAAAAGAGCCACTTCGTAAAATCTCTAGACTTTGTCAGATCTGAGAAGGAAAAACTTTAAAAACAAAAGGTCTCTGATGTTTGACGTTCAAAGTCTGCACTACTGGGAAGAGGTGATTTCATTATAGAAGGAGGAAAGTCTAAGGATCAGGAGGGCAAACAGGTTGACTGAGAAGGGGGAACGCAAATGGTGAGTTTGTTGGGGGGTACTTTGGGTTAATGAGGAACCACTGGGGAAAGACTCATGGCTGTCATTACTGGTGAAGGGGAGACGAGAACGCCAAGGTTATTAAGCCTTTCACAACCATCCCTCAGCCAAACCAGCTGGGAGCTCTGGAGCAAACATTCCCCATTAGTCCTACATTTGTTGGAGATAGAGGTCATTTCTACGGTACTTGAATGTATGCATAACTGGGATTTACATACCTAGCAATTAGCATTTGAAATGATCCCACCTTAGCTTTCATGGTGGCAAAGACCAAATATAAACCTCTGAAAGTGCCCCCGACTAAGACAGCAAATGCAGAAACAATATGGCATCCCAGTAGGAATTATGGCAGTCTCAAGAGTGGTGGTTCCATCATACCTCCACTGCATTCATCTGTGGGAACTTGGTTGTTCTTTGAGAATGACGGTAAATGGATGGAGTAGTAGCCCTGATGGTAACTGCTGTGTTAGACATATATTTGCTACAGCAGATTGACGTGGCCCTGAAGACCTGTTACACAGCCATAGACTAGGTGAAGGTATGCTTTCATTTCTACCAAACAAAGACAGAAAGAAAACCTAAGCCCCCTCGCACTTCAAGCTCAGCATCTGCCCACCAGAGACTCTAGACTGACATCCTCTGTCTTAGAAGGTTGTCCTCTATGTTCTGTTAATTCTAAAAAGCATGTCACAGATCAACATGTTGGTACTGTGGTAACATTATAATTTAATAAAGAAAGAAAGAGAAAGGATGGAGGAAAGGAAAAGAAAGAAAAAGGAAGGAAAGGGAAGGGAAAGAAAAGAGAAAGAACAGAACTGTATATGTGAATATGCGTTGACATATGCATGTAAACAGTCTGGGAAGAAACTACCAAACTCTCAGTCATGGTTTTGGAGATGTGTGTAGAAGAAGAAACTCTCACTTCTTACTTCATACCTACATATGATATTCTCCATGGTGCATGTGTCAGTGCTTTATACACTAAAGCCAGGAATAGTTCTTGATCAATGAAAGTGTATAAAATACACGGCTCTGCAAAACATTTACTTCCCCTTATGTTTTGCTTCTCCCATGTAATTACGGGATGAGGTGACAGCGGTTGAGGCAGCCAGGAACCAGACCAGAGCTATGGCTAACTGTGCTACTGCCAGCCTGGTGGTCCTGTATGACTGTGTTTTGCCTGAGTGCAAAGGTTTAGGAGGGTAAGGTGGAGAGAGTGTTTCTAGAAATAAAAGCCATGCAATCAATGAGTGATGCTAGTCCAGCTACTGTCATTAAATTGAAAGGTAGATTTGGGGTGCTGGAAAGCAGTACAATCCTAGGCAATTTCAAAAGTCAAGTGGATGAATTATTTAACTTTCTGTCCATATAGTTCTTTAAATTCTTTAATCGCAGTGACCTTGACACCTACTGCATTTCTGTTACCCATTTCCTTGGCCTCTTCACATGCTTGATTATCACTCAGGGCCACCTTGCCTCTGAAAACATGAAAGAAAGGCCAGTGATTCCCTTCTCCTTGAGCCCAACACACTATCCCCTTTTTTCCATCTGGTGTATTCCCTCACTCTCTCTAATGCTGTTGTGACATTCACAAAAATCTTCTATTTTAGCCATCCCCTTTGCTAGTGATATGTCGTTCATCTGTTTTCCATTGCTTCCCTACCCACCCTAGATCCCCTGTCTCATTACTTCTTTCATTCTCACCTTTATCTGCTTCTTGTTCTTCTGCTGCTTCTGTTTTACTAATAAATGAACAGGCACCTTTATTTTCCCTGTGAGATTTCCTCCTCCTGTTTACCACATCAGAGCACTGCAGGAGATCACAAGCATCCAGGCTTTTCCCTAAGCCTTGTGTTCTTGGTAGGATCCCCCTCGCCCAGGCCATCGTAACACACTTGGGGCAGCAGTGCACAGGGCCATTTGGTTTCACATAGGTCAGCTAAATGGCTCACTGGACTCTACATTGTACCACCAGCACTCACAGTCTGCCCGGACCTCTCCTACTGTGCCTTTCAAGCTCCGATTTAACTCAGGTACCACCTGACATTGATTCCCCTCAGTTCATCTGTCCTTGGCTAGTTTCTCCTCCAGCTTGTTTCATGGATTCCCTCGGTTGGACTTAGTCTCTTAGCCTCTTTGCTCTTCTTCCAAACACTTCCATTTTGCCTTCTGGAAGTCAACATTTGTCTTCAAACTTCTTGCACCCCCAATTTCTTCCTTGGATATCCCCTTTATCTTCTTGTCACAACGTGAGGATACCATGCCTCATGCAAACTCTTAAGTGTAGATGGCTTTTTTTCTCAACTCAAAGAATTTCATGGGATGAACGTGACAGGGGTGTCCTCCACTTTTCACACCTTATTTGGGACTGTTCTGCATTCAAAACCTCACTCTTTCATTCTCCTTTAAAATGACAGGACCTCTGAAGACAGGCATGACGCAATTCCATCAACTGCCTTTTTATCACTGCCCTTTACAGAGTACCTGGCTATTTCCTTGCTACTATGATTCCCGTCATCATTCTTACTGATTTGAACAATATTATGAATTACATTTCCACTTTCACCCATCAGTTTACCAATCTCTCCACCTTATCAATATCTATCTGCAGCCCACCTTAGCTACCCGTCCCCATGACCATACCCTAGAACTTGTCTCCAAAAATAATGTCAGCATATCCAAAACATCAAACATAAGCATCCCACTTCCTGTGTAACGCTTCCCCCCATTCCTAAAGTATTTGACTCAACTCTCATCTCAAGTACAATACCTCAAACTCATTGGGACTCTGGTTTGTCTTCCATCAGCCCTCTGATGTTTTCTTTTCTCCTTTTATCCAGTGTGGACTTCATGGCCCAACACCAGGATTATACTTGGGAAAACTCTTCCCATATACTCTCTCTCCATTTTACTTGCCTGGTGAACCAAACCTAGTTGAGCCATTCAAAGTACATAGAGTGTGTACAAAATTCAGTCCATACATGCCAAATGTGCAAGTATTGACATTTTCTTTTCCTTTCCTATACATTCACTTAAAGTCTATTCTAAGTTTCTTTGGTTAGTGTGAGATTTTACCATTCTTTCCCCCAGGGCTTCATCCATGTTCCCAGGAGGTTATAGAGGCCCAAAGTGTCAGGGCAGGTAGACATCCAGTGCTTGGTGTCTGTCTAGCCAGGCTAGCATCCATTGAGATGTTTCTCATTGAGTGTGGTCCTAGATTGTTTGTTAATACAATTCACTGCTCTAGCATCCCTTATTCCCATCCAAAACACATGTTTGGGCTTGATTCTCTCTCTCTTTATGTGGCCACTGTCTGCCCTTGGAGACATGGACAGCATTTCATTCTGCTGTTCCTGAAACATACTGGACCATAATCTCATATCCGTTCTCTTCAGTGCCGCTGTGTTGTAATTCTACCACACTGGGCTGCAGGAAACTCAAGAAGGCTGATCCTGGCCTGTCCACCCAATCCTCCATGCAACAACTTCTACTCTTGCTGTGTTCCTAGGATGTTGGTGCAGAAAATGAGTTTCAAAGGCCTAGGCCTTGAAGGGATTTGAAGCATAATAAATATGTAATAAATGACGTCAAGGTTGCTACTATTACCTCTCAAACTAGAAGAGGTTCTCTAGTTTGGGGGTATGGGAGAGAATAAGAGTTGATGGAAAATTGATAACAGCTCAAATGAATCCTAAGAGAGGGTTAGTGTATGGATCATAGAAACTATACATAGGTTTCATGGATCTGAGAAAAAAGGAAACCTAAATCGCAATTCCTCCGATTTCCCAAACTTGTACAAATATTTTGGCTTCTTCTGTGAGTCATAATCCAGGTGCCCAACTGAGGCAGGGGTCATGGGTTTATAAGAAATATTTGCATAAAATATATTTGGGTAACACTTTGAGTATTACATGCACAAACATATGTATAACATATGTATAAAGAAAACACTCAGAATGTCCATAGTGGTGATTTCTGGGTGGTAGTGATTATCATTATTTACATTTGCTTTTTGTGTGTGTTTTTCCAAATGTTAAATGATACTTCTTAATTATAAGGAAAATAAATGTTATTTCAGAGTTGAAATGAAAATAGATGTAGCAAAAGAACAGGCAGAAGAATTTGGCAGATATCTGTTCAAAATAGGCTTTTGACTGAATTGGAAGGCAGAACCAGGACAGAACAGGGAATTGGGTCAGCCGCTCTCCTGCCTTCTATTTCTAACCCCCCTGGGCATACCATGAAGCCTCGAGACTCCAAACCTGAGGAGCCCACAGTCAGGTTTTTCTCTCCCTTATCATTCCTGCCTTTGTGTTCTGCAGACTGACATTGAGCTACTGACAGCTGAAACTTCGCCTCCAGTTCTGTGGCTTGTACCTTTTCTCTGATTGCTGATTATTGCCTCCATTTTCTGAGATTATCACCAACCAGGACATTTCTTCTCCCCCTGCCTGCACCACACACACACACACACACACACACACACACACACTACAAATAGAAATCTCTTTGAAAACGCCAAGTTTTGCTAAAGTTCAGCCTTGGTTACCTTTGCTGGTGTTCAGGTAATAAACACAATCAGGCACCAAGTCATCTGGTAGGCAGTTTTTAGAGGTCACTTCTTTTGTGATTTCTTTGCTTAATTCAGTGCAGGGAGTAGTCAAAACTGTATCACCATCCCACTGAACACCCACTTAAAAATGGGAAAATACAGTCTGTTATACAAACATTACTTAGTATCCGGTGAATTCAATCGATGTATGTGTACTGGCTTATCAGTATGTGCAAATTCATGGCATGGCTATATGCTTAGCAATAAAAGAACAGATACCCAGATGTCACGCTAAAATTTTCTGTTTGTTTGAAAATATTACTTTCAGCAAGTACATGTGCAAACGGTTAGTTCCTCTTTAAGTGTGGCTGGCACCACCAACAATAGACAATAACATCCTGTTCTGTTAAGTCTGGTTTGGCCATGTGATTCTTCTCAACATAGCACTCTGGAGGTCAGTGAGTCAGTGAATCAGCTTTGGGAGATGCAACCTCTTGTTTTTCTTGGGCTGAGTGTCCAAGTAGCCTCCACATTCTGGCCTGCAGAGGCCCCCCTACACCCCTCGCCTCCCTTCTCCACCCCTCCCCTCTTTCCATTGTAAAAAACTTCCCTTAGTAAGAATGTTAACAGCAAATATGAAAGTCATTCATTTAATCCAACTCTGGCACTTGCCAGAGGGGAAACTGAGGCAGAAAAACATAACATCACCTAAATCACCTAGCTACAGTTTTAGATGAAACAGAATGTACACTATTCTAAGGCTTGGGAATTCTAGGAAATGTTTTTCTTTTCTTTTTTTTTTTTGCCATAGCCTTTTTGATACTTGAGAACTAAGAATATCTGCTTGTCTGTTGGCCAAAACCAGGCAACTATGTGTGAAGTTGAGTTTGAAAACAACCCAAAAACATGCTAGAAACTCAACAGCTTCTTTCTTCAAGGGCTCTGATTTTTGGGGGAGGGGGATCTCCTCATATGTATGGCAATAGAGGGAAAACTAGGCTATCTTTAGCTTTAATAGTAATAATGTAAACACACACTCCGTTCCCAGTTCAGTCCTTCCATTTTGAAAATCAACCTGAGGATCTGACAGGGCTCTGTTCCAGCAATGTGTTTACGTTCTCCGTTGATGAAAAGGGCTTGGCTGTGTGTCTGGAGACGGTGCTCAGTTCAAAGAGGAAAGATATGGGCTCCCCTCCTCTGTTCTTTCTTCACCCCCTTCACAGTAGCGTTCTTCCACCATTTTTTCAGCAAATAGGCACCTCAAAATGTGCTGTGTAGAGAAACAAAAAGGTTGTTTTCCTTTGCTATTGTTTAAAGAAAACAATTACGGGACTCTCTCCCACACACAGTTCTCATCAACATTGTGCTGGAAGGAAGAAACTTAGCCCTCTTGTAGGAGCTAAACAGAGGCTGGGTCTGACCAGGGAAAGTGGGTGAAAGGCCAGTCCCACGCCCACAGCCTGGGCTGCACCAACTGGAGGTGGCGTCCACAGAGGGGGAAGTTTAGTAGGTGAAAGATCACTGCAGCAGTCACTTTTCCACTCGTCAGCTCTCAGACATCTAGTTTCTGTTCACAGAAATAAAGCTCACTAGGGGAAAGGTCATGCAGACCAGAGGCAATGCTGTAATAACCCAGCTCTGTAATAACTGAGGTTGTGTCTAAGGCAACAGGCCAAGCCTGAGGGCTTTCAGGCCTTTTGGAATTCTGCTGCTCAAGTGGAAAAACAGAGATTGTAAAGTACTTATAAGATCAGCCTGTACTGAATGTGGCAAAGTGATAAACAAACTATTTACCGACAAATTTTATGATGTAAAATAACTTTACAAGGAGAGATTCTTTTAAAAAGTATATTGCAATAAAGGAACTTGTCTATTTTCTTAATAGTGGCTCTAGGCTAGAACAATGGTTACATTTGGTGACAGTTGAATCAGAATCTCCAGTTAGAAACCCAGGCATTGTAATTTTTATTGATCATCTCAAGCAGGGGAGTATAAAGCGCAGAATTGCTTTAGAATCTTTATCATAGTGATGTTTGGAATGGCTCCAGATTAGGATAGAAGTTTTCCATGTTCTAAAATAGCACTTTGTGGATCTTGGACAATTAGTGGGTCATGAAATCAGTTTAATAGGTCACAGACAGCATTAAAATGAAATAGAATAAAGAAAAAAACATGCTTAGGTAAGTGAGATTTTTTTGGAGGGGTCAAGCTTTTGTTTCAGGTCTATCTGAATCACAATATAAGAGGACCACTATTCTAGGTTCTAGGAATGAAAGTTTTGCTTCCCCAAGCCCCCATAGAATTGTTCTAATTCAAAGCAGTTGTTGGCTTTGTAAGCAGTTTTGCTGATTCCACAGGATGTTGTGGCTGTGAACTGGGAAGCCTGCCATGCTATTATTTTGAAATGTGTTGTGCAAACATTGTTCCTTCCAGAGTTAGTTTAGTAGGAGCATTTCCTCCTGAAACATCAGGGATGTAAAGGATGGGCATGACCAACAAACATCCCAAGGTAAATTAATGGTAAAATTTATACGAGAAAGAAGGGTGCTTACAAGCCTAAATAGAATCTTGCCCAGGGTGAGCTCCACTTGAAGACTAAGCTAGTTAAGAAGGAGCTATTGAGAACCCTCCTGACCTGTGGTGTTACGGGGTGGTAAACAGACTGTCATTAACAGTGTCTAGAATCAGACAATGGTAGGATTCAGACTCTGAGAAGAAGGGGCATCTCTGCTGGGGATGCTGAACAAAAGAATAGAAGACCACGGAGTTGCTATTCGAGAACAAGCACAGTAATTATATGGACAGAATAGTAACAGTGATTAGGGACTCTAACTGCTAGATGGCTTCTTTTCCTTTTAATTAATATCCCTTCTTATTTTTTATTTTTATCTTGATTTTCTTTTAAATGAAAAGTGCTTCTGTGTTACGTTACATCCTTGACTGTTAATGGGCACTGTTTTAGAGTGAAGGCAGTTAGAGAATCTAGACTCCACATTAATTTCAAAGGAAGTGGGAGGCTGCAGAGATATTAGACATACAGAGGTGAGCAAAAGAAGGTAACAGAGTTGTGAATATGCAAAACACAGTTTATTCTTGTATTATTATTTATTTACTATTGTATTTATTATTATTATTAACCAACTTTTGCCCACTCCTATATATGAGTCTCAGAATGACAGGTTTCCTCAGTTTATCTTGACACAATGTTTAAGGAAACTGTTATTTTTCTTTTGCCTCTACATTGAGGAAGAAGAATTAATATAACATACTCTTTCCTTTAGAGAAAGCTGTTTAGGTTTAATTTACTAGTTTTAATATTTTGATTTCTGAAAAAAATTGCTTTCCGTGACTGCTACTGTTTATCCTTCTTTCTTTTCTTTCATTCTTTTTTTTTTTTTTGGTTTATCTTTCTTTCTCAAGAAAGGAGGATTTGCTATGTTCTTGAACCAAAGAAATAATAAAGCTAACTTCTCTATGGACCTTAGAAAAAGTGGCAACTAATAATGGATTTGTCCTTCAAAAAAATGTTTCAAGCTAAGATCTTACCCATCACGTGCCAGCTACAAATCCATTTACGGCAGTACCAGGCCAACCATGGGCAATTTTTCTCATTAGGGTAGTGTTTAAACTGTTGTTTCCAGATGAAATAGGAGACATACCAGACAAACAACACATGCAGAAAGAATTGGTGAAGTATTGATTCCTCATCAGTCAAAAAGTTTACTAAGCAGATGGAAAATAGTTTGCCTTCACAGTGACATTTTCCTAAGGTTTTGAGTAGTCAAAGGCATTGTTTTTCCTTAAACACTCAAATTTTAATTATCAGAAAAGGTTAGCATCAAAACCAAGGACATGTTGGTATATTAGAGGTCTCATCCGAAAAATAAATTCATTTTGGTTTAGGTGAAATTTTTATCTTGTCTCTACCTCCCCTTCCCCACCTGACCATATTGTTCTGTGTTCAATTAATGTGATTTGAGGATCTTAGTAAATTTTCTATGTCTACCACTAAGTGAGACTGCTTGGTTGAAAAATAAGGAGTATTTTACAGCAGAGAAGGTTGGGTGGAAGGCATGGAGATCCTGGATTCTTTGTTTCTTTTGGTACTCACTCATTGACAGATCCTGAAAAAAAAAATCATTTCATCTTTCTAGGTCCCATTAGTACATCAATACAGATTAATTGCAGTTGTGGATGACCTGTAAGGTTCATTCCACTTCTAAAATTTCCTTGTTTGCCCATTATTGATTTTAAAGTTCTCATTGAATGGGTCTGAGTAATTCTTGCCTTTCTCACATTGAAACAGAATCTTTGGTATGAATTCTTTCAGTATAAACTCTTCCCCAAGTAGGGACATCCTCATGGTGTTCTGGACCAACAGCTATCTCATTTCTACTAGTTCTGATCTCTGGAAGAACTCAGAATAAATCCAGCCTAGGTTGGACACATGGTTTTGGTCCAACTCATTGAAAGTTCTCAAATGGAGTTTTGAGTCTTGAGTGAGTGCTTTAACTATAAGAACATGTAGGTGGGTGCTGGTAGCTTATCACTAGTGACAGTGGCAGATGTTTCCTGTGTGGGACCCCTGTTGGGCTCAGGCTGCTCTGTCTCAGAGAGCTTCCTCCATCCTTTCTGAGCCTGATCCTCTCACGTCCTGTGGGTTTTTGTGAACAAATTTTTATTATGATTAAGATACTGCTTGGACACCATCAGAGCTTTTTAAAATAGGCCTAGAAGCTGGCATCAAGATGCCTGAATGACATGCCATGAAATTTTCCCACATATTTGGAGGCAAATGCCATTATTTTATGCCTGTGTATGCTTTTCCCCAGACTTCAGATATTCTGCCTTTGCCATCATTCCCAGACCTCTCACCATCCTGTAAAAAAGTCCAATGATGCTCTATTTAAAAATCGGGTTGTTTGTCCTATTATTGACATCTATGGGTTTTTCATATGTTCTACATGAGTCCATTTCCAGCTATATATAACAAAATATACACATATGTTCTATATATTATATATACATATACAGGTGTCGACACACATATTTGAATACTCATATATATTTTACATATATAACATTTCTGATGAAATTCTGTTTTTCAATTTTTTTCTTTAATATTCCTGCTTTTCTAGCCTAGGGAATTTTTGCCCCCCCATGGCCATAAAGGAAGAAGTGAGTTCTCTCCTCGTATTCTTGTGCTGGCCCCTTCCCTCCCTTTCCACAGACTCAGCAGGAGTAGGCTGGAAAAGAGTAAGATTCTGGTCGTCGGGAGTCTACATCAGCTAACGTGACAGGAGCACGGTTAGGCAGGGTGGAAGAGGGACACAGAGACAGTCGTAACACTTACGCCAGAGAAAAGACTCTGGAGGGCCTTTCTTAACCCCCTTATTAAACAAGACTTCTAAAGCCACTCTCTACCACCATGTTTGAAAGGTTCTTCAAAGCACACTATCTTTGATGATCTTGCTTACCTGTGTACCTGTTTCTCCTCTGACCCACGTTAGACTAAGCTTTTCTGTCTGGTTTACCTGTGATGAATTCATGAATGCACTGGTGGAGGCAAGGTTGCCATGTGACTCACAGGCACTGGCATTAATTTGGGGTTTGCGCTCCCACAAGGTCGTCCTTCAGAACCTTCCCTCTCTGTCCGTTTCACCCATTGCATTGGTAAATTGCTGCCTGCGGGGAGGGTAAGCCATTTGCATAGAATCCCAAAGATCTGTCCTTTAGGGAGGCAGCCTTTCTTTCCCCACTTTAATGAGCATTGAGATTCTCTGAAACGTCTGCATTTACCCTTTGATGGGTAAGAGAGAATTCAGGATGGGGTAATAGAGGGAATTATTAAGATTGCATCTTTCTGTAATTTCCTCTCTAGCCTTTTAGATAGGCAATTAGCTGAAAATACTGGTTTCCTTAGATTGTTGCCTAGTAGCGTAAATTTGGTTAAAGCAGCCCTGCTGGCATTCTAGAGAAAGGGTTTCTTCTCCTGGTGTTTATCATTCAGCTGCTGAAATTCACACTGGGTAAAACTTGGCATGACAGCTCTCAGCTCAGTTGCAACTTAGAAGAAAACAGATTTTGCTTTGCTTAAATTGTTTTCGATTGACTGGGTAAGAATAAATTAAAGGTTCTCATAGGTAATGGCTTCTGAATTCAATTAAAATTATCATCAGGCAGTGGCTTTCTTTTTTTCTCAAAGTACAGAAATGATTTTGAGCTACTTAATTGATTTTCTTATGAAGTTTTTTGACTGACAGGTTTAGCTTAATTCTTCAACATTTTTCACTCACAGCAATATAGCAATAGAAAATGGGAATTAGAAAAAAATTTTAATTACCCTGCTATGGTAAGAATTTCAGAGTTATAAAATTGCAAAGGTTAGTCAATCCGTCTCTTCATTTGTTTATGCATTCAAATATTGATTCATTGATCAAACACTTACATCTTAATTGGGGCCAGGTTCACTGCACAGGAGTTTAATGTTTATGACACTTGGGATTTTTTGTTTATAAATGGTCATAGTTTGCTAGTATGTAAATTTCAATCAGGCTGGGACCATGTCTTTTTTATTTACTGTGGGATAGTAAGTAGCAAGAATAGTGTAAGGTGCGTGGTACACTTTCCATAAGCATTTGGTCAAAGGAAAGGAAGGGAAGGGAAGGGAAGAGGGGAGGAAGGGAGCAGGAGAGGGAGGAAGTTAAGGGAAGAAATTATGATATGTTTTGTGCACTGCACTCCTTGGGCAGGAAAAGGCCAGGAACCCAGAGGCTAAGGTTAGTCAAACTCTTCTTTTCTTTGTTCAATACAGGTCAGGGGAAATTCTACAAGCTGTTTTTCCCCTTAGCAATATAGGAATTTCATGGTTTGTTTTTTTAATTAAAAGGGGAGCCCCGGCTGGTGTGGCTCAATGGATTAAGTGCTGGCCTGTGAAGTGAAGGGTCACTGGTTCGATTCCCAGTCAGAGCACATGCCTGGTTGCAGGCCAGGTTCCCAGTGGGGGGTGTGTGAGAGGCAACCGATTGATGTATCTCTCACTATATATGTTTCTTTCCCTGTCTTTCTCCCTCCCTACCCCCTCTCTAAAAATAAATAAAATCTTAAATAATATGTAAATCAAAGGGGGAATTTGTAGTGTGTCATACTATGTCATAGAGGGCCAGGCTGTATTCTTAATATGTGAGAGGCTAGGACCTGTGCATGGTGGTCGAGGGTCTAGACCCAGAGGTGGGAGCCTGGAACCCTAGTCTATCCCCACACACAATTCATTGAAAGACTGCGGGCAACTTGTTTTATCTCCCTGTGCCTGTTTTCTCACATCAAAAATTGAGGGTAATGGTGACTGGAATACTTACTTCATTGAATTCTGTGAGACTAAAATATGCATCTTTGTAAATGTACTTGACAAAAAATAATGTTATTTGAAAATAATCTGTGTTGATAGTATAGATAAAAATTGGGACAATTTTGCTGGTTCAGTTGCCCCCCAAACTCTATCTTATTGACAAAAAGAGGCTTTGTGAAGAAGTTAAACCCCAAGCTGTACATATTCTATGGTTCAATTTATGTCAATATCCAATTCAATCAAAACTCCTAGAAAGTCCTAAGAAATCCACCAAAAAATTGTTGGAATCAATAAGTTCAACAAGATTGCAGGATACAAAATCAATATACAAAAATCAATTGTATTTCCATATGATAGCAAAGAATCATCTTAAAATGAGTTTTGCCCCGCCCCTCCATTCTCCAGGCCTCACACATCACTCTTCTCATCCCCCTTCCCTGTTGTCTGTCCCTAGTGGTACTGAGTCCCTCCCTGATTGGTAGACCCTTAGTGAAGAGCAAAAAAGCTACTCGATACATTAATGTTATGGAACGTGTGGCAGTTGGTTACATGTAATCTAGAGTCACTGACAACTATTAAACATGGATTTTTATCTTTTTTTTAAAAAAATCATAGTATGTTCAATTTATAGCTTGACTATAAGATCAAATGGTCAAGTGTTGACCGACTCTGGAGAAACAGCTCTCCTGTAAATTACACAATGTACCTCCCTCAAAGGATCAGAGAATACATGAGTCATTGCTCTTCTGATAGGAATATGATACCACTTTGCGCCTCTTCGCATCATCCACCAAGTTTCCATGCACCTCCGTTTCAGGAAAACTCACTTTACAGGCCTCCAAGCAGAGCCCCTCTGGGGGGCGACTGTGGGTATAATTAAGTGCTTATCCTGCCTCAATGGTCTGATTCACTGCCTCAAGCCTCATCCCCTTCTTCAGGTCGCACTGTTTACTTTTTGCTTTTATCTTGTGAGGGAGGACTGCTGCTGTTGCATCCCCTATTCTGAGCACTGACGTCAGCGATCTGATGGCCTCCACGCAGTTGGCAGAGATCAGCTCAGGGTTTTATCACTCATCCGCTTGAACAGTCACAAGCAGAAAGACAAGCGGACCCTCTTCCGCTCCTGTGCTATATTTATTCTTAGCCCTCTACTGAGACTTAGCAACAACCAGTAGAACCAGGAGATATTTTGTTTGGATTAGGTCAACAGTCATCCTCTGAGATGTTCATCTCTGTTTTTTGTTACGGTGCAGTAGTCTCTGTTCCAACCTTCCATCTGAATCATAAATGTCTTGGAACAGCCCATCTTGATAAATGGCATGGAAAGCTGAATCACTGGTATTTATTTACTTTGATGTTCACACTGAAGTCAATCATTATTAATAAAATGACATTGACATAATGCCTACCAACATTATTTTCTTAGTTAAGAAAATGTGGATGTAGTATACAAATGCTGAATAGCTATGCTGTACACCTGAAACTCACAAAATCTTATATGTCAACTATACTTTCATTAAAAAGAGAAAGAAAATATGCATGCAAACTCTTAAAGAATTCCAGTTTTCCTAAACAGTCCAGAGATGTGTAGATGTGGCTGCTTAGAACGACCAGTCTCACTGCTCTTAGAATTTCAATTACTCTGCAAAAGGTATTATTATTTCTTTCTTTCTTTTTTTTTTTTTTTTTTTGGTATACTGTCAGTAGCTTTTTAATTTAATTCTTATATTTATTACTTTGTGTGTGTTTGAAAAAATGTGTCTTATTGCCAGCCGCAGGAGGGGCCTGCACGGCGCGGTGGGTAGCTGGGCTCAGGGCGCGGTGTCTGCGGGGAGAGGACGATGACTGGGAAGCTGGAAGGGAAGCGGTGGGTGAGAGGCCAGCTCCAGGGCTCCACAGATACACTTCTGGAGCCGCTGAAGGAGTCATGGCACGTTAATGCCATGCTGCCAATAAGATTAAGGCATTCTTGGAAATCCAGCTGCCCGGTTCCTTTGTGACACGGTCAAGGACACCGGGGTCCTTCTGGTTTTTTGTTACGGCAGCCAGTGTTGTATTCTTGAGTGTTAGGAACTCAGTCTTGGAGAGTGTGTAGCCGTGGCTGTCCTTTCCAGCGTTCCTCTGGAAAACAGCACGCGGAGGCAGTGCGGCTCGGTGGCTGTAGGGCTGGACGTTTTTGCCACGTAGGAGTGGAGTAAGGCACTGTGAGCTGTGTGTGTTGGCTGGAGCTAAACGGGCTGGGACCTAAGTTTAGTAATTTTTTTTTTTTTTTAAGAAAGAGACTATGCCTTGGCCGGGACTAGCCCAAAGGTTAGAACGTCATCCTAATGCTCCAAGGTTTTAATTTAGTTCCATCCTTGTCAGGGCATGTGCAAGAAGCAACCAATGAATGCGTCTGTAAGTGGAACAACAAATCATTGTTGCTCTCTTCCGCTTCCTTTCTCTTCCTCGCTCTGTCTCTAAAATCAATCAACACTTTTTTTTTTTTTTTTAAAGGATAGTTAGGGAAATTAAGTTTACTCTGTAGAATGAGGTTAAACTCCTCCTATTAAAGTTCCTGTGTAGATCTCTAACCATACTTTGTATTTTAGACTTTAAAAATATAGGCTTCCTATATCAGATTTCGAGACTTTTTCATGAGTTCTAGTGCTTTTGCCCTTTACGCCTCGTTTCATCCTCACGTCATCCACCTCACCTCACCGCGCAGCGCTCCGGTTTGCACTGGCTGATATCCGGTCTTCACAGCCACCCTGTGAGGTAGGGCGGTCAGATACTGCATGCCTTTCCATTTTATCTCTGATGTGAAACATCTTCCTTCTTATAATGAGTGTAATTAGAATAAAATTAATTATGCTTCAAGAATTTTACGATGCCCAGTGAAACCGCAGGAGACATGGCAAGGTGTTATACACGCAGATCGAGGCATTGCTGGCTGCAGAGTCAGAGCCATCCTGTGAGCGCAGGGAAGGAAGCCCCAAACCAGGCTAATGGGAAAGAGGGTGGCATGTAGTGAATGCCGAACAAGAGCCTGGAGTCGCACAGAAAACAGTGCCATACGGGGCTTCTTGACCGCGGCCATGTTTTTCATGCACGCCTCTCAGGCCATATGTTGATCTTTAATTATATCACGTTTCCCCCTCCCACCTCCCACCCCAGCAAGTAGTGTGCTTTATTTAAAAAAAAAAAAATTACCTACATAAAAAATTTGAGATATAGGGTATGGAAGAGTTTGAGTATTATTTGTATGTCAGGGTAACTGCTGGCCGCTTAACAGTCAACCTTCAAGATATCATTCGCTTAACACAAGAAAGAATTATTTCTTTCTTTTGTCACGGTTAAACGCAGGGCAGGCAGATTTTCTCCAGTGCTATGGCAGAGATCCAGGCAGCTTCCATATTGCCACAATGCTTTCTTTAAATTCTTTGTTTCTAGTTTCACAGGAGAGAGAGAATGTGGAGGGTTCATAGTAGCTCATAACTAAGTGCCTAAAACCCAGAGAAGCTCACCATTTACACCATATTTCCACTGGCCAGCACTAGTTTTGAGATCTCAACTTAATTAAAATGTTTAGAAATGTATAAGAGCATGCAGAGTATTTGATGAGTGCTAACTATGTCTGCTTTAAACATACAGGATAATTTAGATTCATAGAAAGTCAGAGATGAAAAAAACATTTTGGAGAACATCTAATCTAGTCTGTTTCCTTATAGATACAGAGTTAGAGAGGCTGAATGACGTGGCCGAAGTTGTGCATCCAAGAAGTGGCAGAGAGAGGCATTTCTATCCAGTAACTAGTATTTATTATGCTCTTATTATGTGCCAGGCACTATGCTGGCATATCTATGTGCTTTATCTCCCTGAACCCTCACACTAATCGTATGAAAGAGACACTGTTCTTATCTTCACTTTAAAGATGAGAAAATTAAAGACAGGTAAAATGTTTAAAGTCACACAGTTAATAAATGTCAGAAAAGAGATTCAAACCCAAGCTGCCTATCATCAAAATGCCAACATGCCATCTGCCATATGATGGCCACTTTTTTTGCTCTGTATCTCCAAGCCCCCTTTTGATCATACCAACAGGTTATGTGGGATTAAATATAAAATTCATCAGCAAAGAATAAAGCTACAGTAACTTTAAGACCCAAACTTCTCCAAAATTCTTACTTATCTAGAAGACAGATTGCGGTTGCTTGGGAGGACAGAGAGAGCAATGTACAAACCAGCAAATCACACTGGATTGTCATAGTGAAACTTACTCTAGCTATGAACAGGTGTTTCCTGTAAGACATGTAAGTAACAAGTAGCAAACATTAACTGACTGGTGATTTTCACCCTTTTTCATCTCATGGCATACTAACTACTAAAATTCTGCGGCACACCAAAACACACATTGTATTTTTTGCCAGTCTGACCAAAACACGGGTATAATTTTGAGTGATTAAAAAAAAAAAGAATAATGGAAATTACCTACCCTTTTTGCTCCAACATGACTTTTTAAAAATTGTATTGATTTTAGAGAGTGAGAAACATCAATTTGTTGTTCCACTTATTTATGCAGTTGTTTGTTGATTCTTGTATGTGCCCTGACCTGGGATCAAAGCCGCAACCTGGTGCATTGGGACAGCGCTTCAACCAACAGAGCTACCTGGCCAGGGCCACTCAAGGGTGACTTCAAAAAAAAAATCAGGTGCTGCCCTGACTGGTGGCTCAGGTGGTTGGAGTGCCATTCTGCACACCGGAAGGTTGCAGTTTCAATCCCTGTCAGGGCACATGCTGAGGTTGCAGGTTCTATTCCTGGTCCACGCATGTACAGGAAACAATCTATTGATTCTCTCTCTCTCCCTCTCTTTCTCTGTCTCATCCCCACCCCGTTCCTCTCTCTAAAAATCAATAAAAACATATCCTCAGGTAAGAATTAAAAAAAAAAATCAGGTACCTATATTTATATATAAGGATTTCTGGTACCAATAATTAACCAATCAGACACAACTATATTATGTGATGTGACCAATAAGATGCAGCTCTAGCATATGACCAGTACAGTTATTAAGACAAGGCATTCACGCCAGCTGGCTATTGTTATGTTAGCTGTCATCACTTTTTTATTTGACAATCTAAGAGGAAAGAGGTCAGTGCCCTGACTAAATAGTTAGGTACTACACGTTTTAAAAATTCTGGCAGCACGCCAGTTGAAAATCACTGGGGTAGATGGACAGAGAAAGCAAATGTTGCAATCTTTGTTTATGAAGCTAATACTCAATCAAATATCACAATCATTTCTGTGGTTCTTGTTTTCTACATGACAGTAATACAGAGAATTTTAGTCATAATGGTTCACATCTACTCATTACAACAGATAGTAGGCATCAAAGCCTAGAGTTTTTGTAGGTTAGCTATTTTATCATCAATGCAAAATTATTCATTTATAGTGAAAAATACAAAAATATATTTATAAAACTGTTTCTAATTGAGATTATATTATATAATGTGCCTATCCTGGTACCTGGAATATAGTAAGCACTCAATAAATGGAAGCTCTGCTGTTATTATTATTACACCTCTTAGCCAATAAATTCCTACAGAACCATTTTTTTTACCCACTTTCAACCTTGATGTTATTGCAAAATTCTATATATTTAACTGAAATGACTGCTTGCTTGAATTTACCAAACTGCCAAGTTTTCTTTAGACCCAGTTTGTAATTGGAGGCTACCAATAGGAAGGCACAGGTCCACATAGTTTCTGAAACATGTGAACACAAGCCAGGTGAAATGAGATAATTAACAGTGCTTGTCCAAGTAAGTGTTCTGGAGGAAAAACAAGTTTCTTTTATCAAGTCTTGATGAGGTCTCCTGGGGAAGGAAGCATGCTGTCCAGGAAAAATCAGCATAGCTGCCATCAGAAGAACTGGTAGGAGTTCCAACTCTTGTTACTAATTTGCTAAGTCCCTTACTTCATTCAGAAGTGTCTGTTTCTTTCTAACTGGTAAATGGGGTGGTTATTGTGAGAGTCCAATCAGATGATGTATTAAAGGGCATTAAAACTAACTCCATATTCACATAAACCCCCACCATAAGGTAAGTGAGGCCTGAAAATTTAGTTGTGTAAACTATGGCGTCATTGTATTGAATGGTTAATGAAATGCCGCCCTGATGGGTGGGGCTTAGTGGGGTGAGCTTACTGCCGCAAGCTGAGCAGTCACCAGGTCAGTTCCCGGGCAGGGCACATGCCCGGGTTGCAGGCCAGGTCCCCGGCTGGGGATGTGCAAGAGGCAACCGTTCGATGTTTCTCTTGCACAGTGATGTTTCTCTCCCTCTCTTCCTCTCTCCATTCCCCTCTCTCTAAAAATATATAAATAAAATCTATTTTTATAAAATGAAATGAAGGAAGTTCTGGGGTCCAAGTACTCTATCCACATTGGCCTAGGACCTATTAAAATTTGAAATTTTAATGTTTCCAAGTTAGTTGGCCATTTTAGGCCAGGAAAATATTCAGGGTTGAGGGATCCATTTTTCTCTCTCTTCTTCCCCAAACGGTTTGAGATTGTCTGCTATTTCCTTCTTCTCCTTCTACCCAGCTAAACTTTACTTTTTCTGATTGAGAAAGGGTTGATCAGAGGATGGAAGCCATTTCCAACCGTGTTATTTATATTCAAATTCACCTTATAGGGAGATTTTCCCTGTATTCCCTTTAGAGAGGATACGTAAGTTACCCACGATCAATATGTAACGGTATAGAAAAAAGTTTATTGGGAAAGCACTGTGTTCACTTGTGGAGGTAATCAGATACATAATCCACGCTATAGATGAGTTGAGAGGGAGGATTAGCATTGCTGCTGTGGGCATGATGTGGTTCGAGGAGGAATGTGGGGGGAGAAAACCTCAAAAGGAGAAAGCAAGGAAAGGGTAGGAGGAAAAGGGCTTAGAGAACCGGCAGAGTGCTGTGCTCTGGGCTCTTGATAATCCCTTGACCTTCAATGTGTGTATAAAATCCAAATATATGCTTGAAGTCATTAGAATTCTTTTCTTCACTGGCCAGATGGGAAGGGGCATTTTAATATTAACACTTGGAATTAGAGTGTTATAGATATTAGTTTTTACATTGATATTAAATTTTATATTTACATTACAATTTTACATCATATAAAATTACATTTCACAGGGGGGCAAGTTACATTGCCCCATCACAGTTGGCTACTGAGGTTATATCATAATTATTTACCTTTGACTCTCTAACTCCCATTTCCAGGGACTCCCAGAAACCAGGCAGCAAGCAGAGAACAAACCAAGTCTTATTGCTCTGAGGCATCTCAGATCCTTCCTTTTTGACTTAAAGCATAATGAGAACAGGACATGAATTAACAGCCAGAATTTCTAGGAGGGCAGGAACAACTCCAGAGCACTGGACATCAGGTTCTATTGAAACCATCTCAGATAACCCATAAAAATAAGTCTCAAATGTAAAAATAAGTCAACATACTAAATAAGAATAAAAGTAAAGCCAGATCTGAAGTAAAATGAAAAGGTAAGTAGAAAGTTCTATATACTTTAAATTGTCAGCAACAAAACCAGGTGCAATTATTTCAAACACCTATAGATTATTTTTGAAAATGCAAACATGAAACAAATTAATTAGAGATTAAATGAATCTACATGACAGTGTTTTATGTCAGGCAATGAAGAGGTGTAAAGGACAATTTGTCATACCATATGTTTAAATCTTTTCTGGATTTCTTGAGGGAAAAACTATAAAATAAGCTTAACAAAATAAAAATCAATTTATTTTATATATGGACCTGAGTGTTGTTTCACTCCTGTACAAGTGAGGGCTCGGGTGCAGGAGGTTCATTCTGGGAAGTGGTCCCAGGAAACAGGAGCAGAGGGCAGAGGAGATGGAAGCGGGGAAGGAGCGGAAACCAGCACAGGGTGCATTCTTGAGTTGGTCACTACTATGGGCAACTGGGATTCTCTGACAAGCAGCGTAGACTGTGCCTCGGAGTGAACCAGCCAGGGCGCAGAGAAAGGAGACACTTGGGACCTATCCACCGGCTCCCAACCCCCATTGGTCAAGAATTGCCCTACGGGTATTAACTCCCTTGTGCTTCCAGGCTACACATGTGAAGGAATGTGACAGATTACTGGAGTCCTCCAAGCGGTGGTCAGAAAGCAAGAGCTGATTCGTGAAGCTAACGTAAGATGCTATCAAGATGCGCCTGTGAGCAGAGGGGCCAGCTGTGGCCATGTCTGTAGGAAAAGGTGAGCTGAGAGGAAAGCACAGGGCACAGGAGGAGTCCACTCTGGCACAAGGGCATTCTAACTGGCTCCTAGTGGCTTCTGAGAGTCTGATGGTGAGAAGAACCCAGAAGCTGATTCTGATCTTATCAACAAAGAACCCAATATGTGTGAGGTGGGAGCTGTGGCATTCTGAAAAGTTCATCTTTGTTTTATGTCATCTGGATACAGAGTCATAACTTTGTCTTGACTTCCATCTTTGAAAGGAGTTAGAGTGAAGGACTGTGGTTAATGAAGTAGCCAGAAATCAGCTTGACTTAGCTCTAACTGCTCTTCCTCAAAGGGATGTTTAGATACTACTGGAAGATGGAAGATTGAACAAAGTTCTTTTGTTGGTGTCTCCCCTGAGTTGGATGGGCACAGAATAACTGATTCCTTTGGATGGGTTTGTTTGGGACTGAAGAGAGTAAACCATAAGCAGCATGGCAATGAGTGTTTTCCACACGAACTTCATCAGAAGGTGAAATGACATTGACTTTTTAAAGAAGAAAAAAGACATTTGTACATTATACATAATTCATAGATTTCCCAGTCTTTTAGTATTCTGGGTACTATATCCACTACAACCCCATACCACATAGCTCCTTTTCAAATATGTGTGAGGCTCCCTGGATGGGGAAAGTGTACAGCCTCCTGGTTGCTGTTGTCATTAGTCCCTCAGGATTCCTTCTCCCGGCCCTGCCTCTGTCACCCGTGCATGTTTTGCCACCACCCTTGCTACCTATTCTCTCCTTTCTTCATATTTGCCCCAGATGTGCATAAATCACCTTTTCCCTCAGTCCCCAAAGCAGCTCCTCCACAAAGCTGCTCTTTGTCACAGGATTTTAGTAAAAGTTCAGAGATGATAAAAGGATCAAAGCACCAATGAAGATGCTTGCTGGATGGCTGACTTAATCCTTAAACAGGGGCCATCTTTTTCTTCAGTTGCAAATGCTCATGGTTTCCGAACTCTGCAATTTCCCACTTTCCCCTTTCCTTACATTTCCTGGGGTCCCTCAATATGGGGTTCCTCACATTTCTAAGACAATTCAGAAATCCCTGTAACTTCATTATGTAACACAAATTAGCTCCTGCTTTTTCCTCTGTCTCTTTCTTCTAGACTAGTCCACAGGCAGTTCCTTAACAAAATAAAAAGACCCCAAAACAAATTTTTCCAAATAAAAGTGATAGTTCCTTCCACTCATTCAGAACACAGCTCTGATGTATCTACTTTAAAAAAAGCAATTTTTTTCCTTACTTATAAACAAAAGTCCAATTCTTCAAAATCGTCTTGGAGCTAGTTTGAAGCCTAAGTAATATTCCACAGAACTGTCAGGATTTTGGATGGCAACGGAGGCTGAGGCTGGTGGAATATTTAAACACAGCTCCAAGCCAGAACAGAGGAAGGATGTGAAGACTTTTGCCCTCCTGGCTCCCAAGATTACTGGAGAGAACCAAGCATTATAAATTACAATTATGATGACTTTACTTAGGACTCATGGCTTAGAGATGTCATGTACAGTGAAATAGGTAGACGTTTTAAACTAAATTGAACATTTAACCAGGTAAAAGAAAGGGTGAATAGAAGAACCATGAATAGTATTGTTAAAATCTTGAGTAATGAACTCAGACATTAAGCCTTTTACGCTGGGATTAGAAAGTTCTGTACCAGCCCAGGAGTTTGCTCCCAGCTCTAACTTGAGATAAAATTAGCCTCCTACCCCTGGTGTGGGAGGTATTATTTGAGAGGATTTAGTTTTTCTCAAATTGGAGGACAATTGGAAAAAGCAGACCCTTGTTATTAAAGCTTAAAAGCATCGAGGTGATTTTTTTTTTGGCAATGCTTATAAAAGATTAATAAAAGATTATTAGTGAAATAGGAAAGAACTATCTATCCTTATCAAATGTAATGTTAAATCACTCTTCGGTGTCCTGAGTAGGGAATCATGTTGAAGCCAAGGGACAAACTGTATTCTAAACCATAATGCATGTGTTGAAATTAATTAAAGCTAAGAAGTAAACTTAAGTAGCTGCAAGCAAATATTTACTGTGTTAGGACATTTCTGCGGTCCTCAGTGAAAGGTAAACTAGGAAGAAAAATGTCCTCAAAAGAGTTATTCTAAAATTGGATTAGTTTCCTGTTCAAGAAATATAATTGTATTTCCTTCAAAATGATTTTCCAAGTCAACAATACTCACAGAAGTCTTAATAATACTTTGAAGTGACATGCTGTTTTGGACAGAGTTCTTTCAGGAAATTTGTTTTTATTCTTCAAACACCAAACTCGCATCCTGCACTGCCAGCAACTCAGGGGGCAGACATCTTCGTCAATAGCATTTTGCTCTGTCACTCCTAGGAACTAGTAGAGAACTGGATCAAGCTAAGGAGTGTGGGCTTGGCATTGGAGCACGCTACGGGCATCAACTCCACTGTGAGTCTTTATTGCCAGTCTCTGCATCTGAGGCAGGATGTGCTTTGTTCTTCACAGATAAAGCCCTCCCCCCTCAATTTGCAACTGAGACTTGAGGATACCTACCTTGTAATATCAAGCAAATTCTGTAAATTGGATTGCTCCAATTCACATTATTTCTTAAGCCCTTCACCCCACATTCTATAAAATACCTTCTGTAGAAATTTTTGCTAGCACAAGTATTAATTACCCTCAGTTTCAAACCTGCTTTCCATCCTAATGCCGAGGACTCTGCCTGGCCCTGTTCTGGAGGGCCTGGCTGGCCATCACATAGCTTTTGTCCAATGTACTGCCTCACAGGACTTTTCCCTCTGCTCTGTATTCTGCAGCCGCAGGTTAAGCAATGATTCATCCCCTTGCCAGAATGAGTTCCCCAGACACTGTGCCTCAGGTCAACCCAGAGCTCCTGAACATTCCTTTCTCAGAAGGGAGAATAATTACAATTACGCAGAGCATACCAACATGTTTGGTCAACAGGTTGCATCTACGACAGTGATCCCATAAGATTATAATGGAGCTGGAAAATTCCTATCACCTAGTGATGACCCAGCAGTCATAACATCGTACTGCAACATAGCTCTTCATCATCAGCATTGCTGTGATCTTGTGGCCTCTTGCTTTATTATTATTTTTAAATATATATTTTATTGATTATGCTATTACAGTTGTCCCATTTTTTTCCTCTGTTTTACTCCCCTCCACCTTGCAACCCCACCAGCATTCCCCACCCCCACCTGCTTTAGTTCACGTCCATGGGTCGTACATATAAGTTCTTTGGCTTCTCCATTTCCTATACTATTTTTAACCTTTCCCTGTCTATTTTGTACCTACCATTTATGCTTCTTATTCCCTGTACTTTTTTCCCCCATGTGCTCCGCCCACCCCCTCCCCTCTAATCTCCATTTCTGTGATTCTGTTCCTGTTCTAGTTGTTTGTTTAGTTTGTTTTTGTTTTTGTTTTTTTATCAGTTCAGTTGTTGATAGTTGTGAGTTTGTTGTCATTTTACTGTTCACAGTTTTTGATGTTCTTTTTTCCTCAGATAAGTCCCTTTAACATTTCATATAATAAGGGCTTGGTGATGATGAACTCCTTGAACTTTACCTTATCTGGGAAGCAGCTTGTCTGCCCTTCCATTCTAAATGATAGCTTTGCTGGATAGAGTAATCTTGGATGTAGGTCCTTGTCTTTCATGACTTTGAATACTTCTTGCCAGCCTCTTCTTTCCTGCAAGGCTTCTTTTGAGAAATCAGCTGATAGTCTTATGGGAACTCCCTTGTAGGTAACTGTCTCCTTTTCTCTTGCTGCTTTTAAGATTCTCTCCTTATCTTTAATCTTGGGAAATGTAATTATGATGTGCCTTGATGTGTGCTTCCTTGGGTCCAACTTTTTTGGGACTCTCTGAGCTTCCCGGATCTCTTGGAAGTCTATTTTTTTCACCAGATTGGGGAAATTCTCCTTCCTTATTTTTTCAAATAAGTTTTCAATTTGTTGCTCTTCCTTTCTCCTTGTGGCACCCATATGATTCTGATGCTGGAACGTTTAAAGTTGTCCCAGAAGTTCCTAAGCTTCTCCTCTTATTTTTGAATTGTTTCTTTATTCTGTCTTGGTTGAATGTTTATCTCTTCCTTCTGCTCCAAGTCACTAATTTGAGTCCCAATTTCCTTCCTTTCAATGTTGATTCCCTGTATATTTTTATTTCCCTTTGTATAGGCTTCACTTTTTTCCTCCATTTTGTGACCATACTCAACCAATTCCATGAGCATCTAGATTACCAGTGCTTTGAACTGTTCATCTGATAAGTTGGCTAGCTGTTCATCACTCAGTTCTATTTTTGGAGCTTTGTTTGTTCTTTCATTTGGGCCATATTTCTTTGTCTCAGTGCACCAGTTCTGTTGGAAGGGGCAGAGCCTTAGGTATTCACCATGGTGGGGCAAACCAGGTGGCTGCATTGTAAGGGGGAGGGGTTGGAGAGGGAACAATGCCACTTGCTTCAGTCAGCTTTCGGTTACTTCCCCTGCTACCCACAAGCAAATTGGGCTCTTATGGTGCTGATTCTTGGGTGGGTTGGTGGGTTGTGCACATTCTACCACCCCGTGGAGCTCTCCAACAAACTCTCTTGTGAGGCTGGGAGTTTCTCCTGTTCCCACAACATCAAAAGTTTTTTTAAAATTTTTAAATCATGTTTATTCTATTACAGTTGTTTCAATTTTTCCCCCTTTGCCCTCCTCCACCCATCTCCCCTACCCCCACGCCTGCAGTCAATTCCCACACTGTTGTCCATGTCCATGGGTCATTCATATGTGTTCTTTTTCTAGTCTCTTCCCCTTCTTTCCACCATTGTCCTCTTTCCCCATCCCCTCTGGTCACATTCAGTCTGCTCCATGTTTCCATGCTTGTGGTTTATTTTGTTCATTAGTTTATTTTCTTGAATAGATTCCACTTATAGTTGAGATCATATGGTATTTGTCTTTCACTGACTGGCTTATTTCACTTAGCATAATATTCTCCAGTTCCATCCATGTTGTTGCAAAAGGTAGGAGTTCCTTCCTTCTTTCTTTTTCTAAAATGCAGATTGATTGATTTTATTTATTTTTTTAAATGTCAAAATCCACTATAAAATATTAAAGAAATTTAAATCCATTATAAAGTCTCAGCAATTAAAACAACATGACACCAGCACAGAAATAAAGTATATCAATGCAATAAAATGAGCATTCTAGAAACAAACATATATATCCGTCTAACAATGTAATATATGATTAAATTTGATATTTCAAATCAATGGGGAAAATAAGGCTCATTCAACAAATAAAGTGCATGGACCACTATTACTTGAAATAAAACAAACATTGAGCTTTATTTCACACATTATACAAAAAATATTCAGGTGAGTTAAAAATCAATATGTAAAATCTAAGGAGTTTTAGGAGAAAATACAAAATAATATTTTTTTTACCCTGAAGTAAAATATTCAAACCCAGAAGCTATAAAGTAAAATATTGACAATATGACTATATTAAACACTTAAGAATATACAGTAATATATATGTGTGTGTGTGTATATATATATAAATATATATATATGTTAAAGGACAAGTAATAGAATAGGAAAGTGTTTGCAACACATCTAAAAAAGGGTTAATAGTTTTTTTTTTAGGGAATAAATTCTACAAACATTTAATTAAAAAAATGGATAAAGAATACCAAAAAGTCATTTAAAGGTTTTTAAAAATAATTGAAATAAGCAAGAAATATACAAAACAGGCTTAGTTTCAACAAATAATGAAGTAACAATGAAAATAACATCATTGGCAGAATGAAATCAATAAGTATTAAAAATATTGGTAATATCAAGTATTGGTGACTGTGAAAGGAACTGGGTATTCATAGACTCTTTTCCTTCATCTTCTTAAAGCAGTCTCTTTAGTATATCCAGCAATACTGGTTTGGTGGAGATGTATTCTTTTAGCCTTCTTTTGTCTGGGAAACTCCTTATTTTGCCTTCCATTTTAATGGAAAGCCTTGCTGGGTAGAGCAGTCTTGGTTGCTGGCCTTTGCTTTTCATGACTTGGAATATTTCTTGCTACTCCCTTCTGGCTTGTAGTGTTTCTGTTTAGATGTCAACTACTAGCCCTATCAGAGCTCCCTTATATGTTACTACCTGTTTCTCCTTTGCTGTCTTTAGGATTCTCTGTCTTTGATATTTGCCATTTTAATGATGATGTGTCTTGAAGTGGACCTAATTGGGTTCCTCTTGAATGGGACCCTCTGTGCTTCCTGGACTTGCGTGACTTTTTCTCTCCTCCAATTAGGGAAGTTTTCTATCATTACTTTTTCAAACAGGCTCTCTATCCATCCCTTCCTCTTCTTCCAGTCCTTCTGGTATCCCTATTATATGGATATTATTACATTTCAGGTTGTTCTGCTTCTTCCTAAATACCTCTTCATTCTTTTTGAGTCTTTTTTCATTTTCTTTCTCTTTGTGGGAGCTTTTTTCTACCTTGTCCTCCAGCTCGCTGATTTGGTCCTCAGTATCATCTAGCCTTCTTTTGATTCCTTCTACTGTGTTCTTCAATTCAGAAATTGTATTCTTCATTTCCTCTTGTCTCTTACTGATAGCTTCTATGTCCTTTTTCATGCTGCTATAGTTTTCAGTAAGTTCCTCGTAGTTTCCCTGTAGTTTTTGGTAATTCTCTTTGAGCTCACTGAGCTCATTGAGCTCCCTTAGAACTATTGTTTTCAACTCAATATCTGATAGTTGACTTGCCTCTATTTCATTTAGTTCTCTTTCTGGGGATTCCTCCTTTCCTTTCTACTAGGAGGTGTTTCTTTTCTTCCCATTATTTGTGAGACTCTTCTGTTTTGCTTCTGCTTCTTAAGTTGATCTGTCTTGATTTCCTGACGTTATGGTGTGAACCTCTATGGGGGGAGGGGCTGCTGTTTTTTCTTTCTGGATCTGCCTCTGATGATATCAGCTGTTGACCCCATCTGACTTTAGTCAGTCTGTTTGAGAATTCCAGGAATCTACTGTCCATGGCTGTGTCCTTCAGTTGTTAATCTCATCACTCTGCACTCAGCAGTCAGGCTTAGACGCCACATGGTGGGGCAGAGTGCAGGGTTATTGAGTCCTCTCACATTGCTGCTGCTCAGGGGAGTTGTCTGCCTGAGCCAGATGGCTCCTGCCATGTGGAGGATGAGTCAGCACCAGCATCCCACCTGCTACTCTGTCAGTTCTCTCCCCAAAGCCTCCATCTCCAGTCTCTCCTCAAGTGTCTCTAGACCACTCTGCTCCCCCTTTAGCCAGGGATCTACTATCTGTGGCTGCCACTCTGTACTCAGTGGTCAGGCTTTAGCACCACTGGGCCAGAACAGAATCCCTCCTCAGGGCAGGGCTATTGGGTTCTCTCACACTGCTGTTACTCAAGGGAGTGGATTGCCTGAGCAAGATGGCTGCTGCTGCATGGGGGTTGAGTGAGCACAGAGCACTCTCTCAGTGCTCTCCCCAAAGCCTCCTTCCCCACTCTCTCCTCAGGCGTCTCCAACCCACTCTTCCCCAACCTTTGCTAGAGACCAGGGTAAGTGGCTGCAAATAAATATTTATGTGTTGTCCCTTTAAAAGGCTCTTTGCATTCCAGCTGCCTGTCTCTGGCAGAGAGCAACCCTGCAGCTTTTCACAGGTGGTTGTTATCTATATACTTTTTGGGCTCTGGTGCTGTAGGCTGGAGATTCCCGCTTCTGGTTTTGACTCCGCTCTTCTCAGGGGAACCCAACTGGCTGTTTCAATGTCTATCTGGTGCTGTTGCCCGTGGGCACCCTGCCTGCCTTCTTGAGTCCCTATTTCACTCCTTACTGGTCAGGTTGTGCTAAAGCTGATTCTTCTGTCTGGCTAAGGTTATAAGGCTCCTCTCTTGCTATTATTCAGTTGTTTGTTCCAGGTGATTTCTCCACAATTTAGTTGTAATTCCAGATTGGTCCTTGGTGGGGGGGGTGTCAGTGTGACTTCCATTCACTCCTCCGCCATCCTGGGAGTCAACACCCACTGTTTTTTACAGTCAGAAGTTTTGAGGCTTTCTTTTCCTGCACTGGAACCCTGGATTGCGTTGTCTGTCTCGCTCCCCAGCCACTCCTCCAGGTTTATCTGCACTCAAATGTGGAATCGCCCAGGCTACCAGCTGCTGCCTTGCTGTGCATCCTCTCTGCCCCACTTGTCCATCTCCGCCCCTCCTACAGGTCTGGAAGAATGTCTCTTCTTTAACTCCTTGGTTCTCAGACTCCCATACAATTTGATTTTCTGGCAGTTCTGGTTCTCTTTTATTTTTAAGTTTGTTGTTGTCCTTCCTTTGGTTGTGTGAGGAGGCAACATGTGTTCACCTATGCCTCCATCTTGGCTGGAAGTCCCTGGCCTCTTGCTTTAAATTGTGATAAATATTATACTATCATGTATGCCACAGTTCCACCATCTACATCCCCATCTTACCAGTCCCTCAGCTATGTCTGAGTCGGAGTCCTTACCCTGACTACCCATCTTTACCTAAGTTTTTCTGGGATGGACTGGTTGTGCTGCTTTTTCACATTCTCCTTTGCAGTGAATAGAGACCCATCCTTGAGTAGAAGTCCCCTTCTCCAAGTCACTGATACCTGTGACTAGACCAATCTGAGGCCAGTTTCCTTCCTGCTTGGCAATTCCTCCTTACTTCACCATAGCCAGTGCCATGTGGCTATTGACTTTCTTCAATGACCTGCTATACATCTTCTGTCATATATCAAAGATCAACATATGAGTATATCTGTTTTTGAACTTCCTTCCCTCTGCCTATCTGCCTCAGCTCAGCCAATGGCCTTTTGCTATAACTACACCTTCTCCTTGTCCCTAGGGTCTAACTTCATGTTCTAGCTACTTCTGATCTTGCTTTTTTAATAGAATCAACATCCACTAACAATGATACAATACTATGTAACTTTTGTTGAACACTTCCTAAGTGTCAATATTAGGCTTATTATCTCTAAGTCTCACGATGTCCCCAGGATTGGTCTCGTTACCCCATTTCATATATAAGAAAATGAGCCTTGGAGACCATAAAACCAGAAGGTGGTGGAACCAGAATCAAGGCAGGGTCTGGCATCAAAATCCAAGTTCATCCATTTTACCAAACTGTCTCTGTTTGAGAAGAGTTCCAGTATGTTGTCTTTAATCATCATCAGTATTATTATTTTTTTATAAAGGAAAATATACTAAGACTTAGTCTTCCTTGTATCTAAGTCTTAGTATAAAAAGTTGAGTCAAATTTGACTCAGAAAACTTTTGCTTTTCCCACTAAGGGGTGCTGTCTTCCACAATGATACTACTTTATGTTTTATATTTGCTTTGTAAAGTATACTTGCTACTTTGTACTTCATAAATTGTATACTTGCTTTGTAAACACTCAAACTTCAGTCTGCAACCACTTTAAGTGCCCTTTAATAATAAAGTTTCATGTTATGACATCTGAATTGTGGCTTTGGATTACACTTCTTCCCTTCTGCTTTTCTGCCTCCTTCTCAGCTTCCCCCTCCACTTGTCCTTGGAATGATTCATCTTTCCATCTTCTTTTCAGCAGGCATAGATTGTCCCCTGAGGGTGCTTATAGAGCTTGAAATATCAGCCAGAATGCCACCTTTAAATTACAGTGAGGAACAGAGCTATCAGCTCTCTGGTGACTCATGTTTGTTGATCGGTACTTTCTCTCCCTCTGGGCAAATCTATGTGGGATGTTAAATTTATAATTGGGAGATGGGTTGGCAAAAGGAGCTTTGAAACAAGAGAAATTAGATGAAATGACTGGATACATCTACAGGCTACAATGGTTCAATACATTGACTTTTGCATTTGGGATTTTGCTGCCATTGGCCTTGACTTGTTGAGTCCTTGGATCGGGGCATATACTCTCTTATACACTGTTACTATAGAGTGTGGAAAAGTTGTTATTGTGCTTGATATCCTTAAACAATTTTTAAGAGTTTTTAAAATAAGATGTTCAATAAATACAAAAGTATTTATGGAGTGTATATAAGTTTTAAAGGACAAACACAGTGAGTACCCACTGTTAGGACCAGAAACAGAACATTGCCAAGAATGTTAAAGTTTCTTGTGTGTCTCTTTCTCATCATATCCCATTTCCTTTCTCAAGTAACTATGATTCAGCACTTCATGTTTATAAATTCATTGTTTCCCTCATAACATTACCTTTTCCTTGAATCTCTAAAGAACATATTAGCTTTATATAAACGGGATTGTGTCATATGTATTTTTTATCAAAGATTTTAAAAGTTCATATTGTTTTGTAGAGTTGAAATTAATTCATCGAATTTTACTAGTACATAGTAATCCACTGTAGTAACACACAACATATTTATTTATCCTATTGTTGATGGGCATTTGGGTTGTTCAGAATTTGTTGAGATAATAAATAATGCTACTATATACATTTTTGGGTATTTTTCTTGGTGCATATGTGCATAGATTTCCAGAAGTGAATTCCTGGGTCATGGTGTATATATATACCTTTTCAATTTTAGTTGAAAAAGACAAATTGCATTTTAAAAAGGCTGTAGCAACTATTTGATATTCCTATTAGCAGTATAAAATCCATCCTTTCCCACATCCTTACCAGCATGTAATTTTGCCAGACTCTTAATTTCCATTGTGGGTGTGTTATTATTTCATTGTGCTTTGAATTTATACTTCATCATTTCTAATAAAGTTGAGCATCTCTTCCTATATGTATTTCCACTTATGATTATTCATCTGTGAAGTTCATATTCAAGATTTTGCCCATTATTATTGAATTATTTGATTTTTTAAAAAATTGATTTGCAGGAGGTTTTGTTTTGATTTAAACATATATTGGATATTAACCTTTTTTAGTTTTATGTGTTAAAATGTCTTTTCTCAGTTTATGTATTTTCTCTTAATTATTTTTGTATCTTTTGAATGAAATTGAATTTAACTTTTCCTTTATGGCCAGTCATATGTCATTAGCTTTGTCTTTCTCATCTAAGACTTTAATGGTTTTTAAATGTAATGTGTAAAATTTTTTTCCCTTTTGGATACCTAAGTGCTACATGATAATTTATTGAAAGGTATATTCTTTCTTCATGACTTGCTATACACCTTCTGTCTTATATTAAAGATCCACACATGAGTAGATCTGTTTTTAAACTTTCTATTGTTTCATTTGACAAGACCCCAATCTTATTTATTATGCTTTTATAATTTTAAGTATATGATATAGCAAGTAACCCCCTTTCTTCTTCTTCTTGGCCTTTACCCTTTACATGCATTTTTAAATCAGCTTGTCAAGTACCATAAGTACCTGTTGGGATTTAGATAAGAATATCATTGAAATTACCAATCGGTTTGGGAAGAATTGGTGTTTCTATTGTAGTGAGTCTTTTTTTTTATGTATATGATATATATTTAAGTTTTCTTTGACTTTTAAAAAGCTTTAAAATTTGTTTCATAAATTTCTTGAATAATTCTTATAGATGTTTCTATATATTTTATAATGTTGATGTTATTACAAATATCTTTTTAAAATTCTATCTTTGCTGAAATTTACTTTTTGAAATAAATTTTTATTTTTAGATTAGTTTTGAGAAATTAATTTATTAATTGATTTCTTATGTAAAATCAAACTTGCATTCCTGGGACCAACCAAATGATGTATTATCATAACACACATATATACAAATACACATATGCTTCTGGATTGAGGTTGTTAATATTCTAATTTTTGTATCTGTGTTCATGAGCAAGACTGATCTGTAATTTTGTTTTTATGCTACAATAGATTTTGTATAAAAGTTATATTCACCTAATAAAGTGAGATAGGGATATTCCCAATCTTCTATACACTGAGATAGGTTGTATAAAATTGAAATTATGTTTCCTCTTATGTTTGCAGACTTCTTCCTTGACTATTTCTGGAAATAGTCTTTAGGAACTGGTTTTTCTATAGGAAGATATTAAACTTCTGATTCAATTTCTTTTATAGTTATATGACTATTTATATGTCCCATTTCTCCCTAAGTTTTAGTTATATTTTAATCATACTTTTTTCTAGAGGTTTATCCACTTCATCTGAGTTTTTAAATGTATCACATAAAGTTATTCATAATTTCTACTTATTGCCTTTTTAATCTTTGAAGCATCTTTTTTATTCCTAATATTGTTTATTAGTGTCTTTTCAAATAATTATCTTCAGAGATGTTTGTTTGTTTTTGTTTTGCCAAAGAATCTTGATTATTTTTGCCCTGATATTTTTCCAGGGAATTTTTCTTCCCTCTCATAAAATCATTTCCTCCGTCAAGCAATGGCATTCAGGATTTGATATTATACTGGTCACTTGAAAAATCACCTTTTCTCTCACAAGTGCTTTACATGCTTCTTAAGTATAAATTTGGAAAAGTAATTATGAAACTAGTTTAATTGAGGATTTAGGATGTGAAATGTTCCCTTGTGTAGTCTTATGTAGGAGACAGATTGGATGCTCATACAAACCTTTCACTTATTTACTTGCCTAAGCTTTTGCAGACAGGTCTGGACAGGTTGGTTTTCAAATCCTCTAAGCAACTTACCAGCACAGAACACATCAGAAAAGGACAAACAGAACCCTGGCTGCTTCCAGCAAGGGTCAAAGATGAAGAGTGGGATTTGATCTTAGGGTCATTGAATCTCCCTGTCCAACTTTATTTTGCATTGCATTTCCTCACCTTTGCCCTGCTATCTAAATGGAATCATATACATTCTGGTATCCAGACAGGACCACACTTGTATGCTTTGTTTCAGTTCTTTCCTCTGTATGGAATTCTGTTCTTGTCTCTCTTTTGTCCAAAACATATCTATCCTGAAAATATGTGATGGACACCTGTTAAGGTTGCTGCCTAGCCTATGCCACTCCTTTGAATTCCTTTTATTCTCTGTCCACAGTAGCGGCTTTTGTTGCTTTGTTTGTTACACATGACCCATTTACCCTTACCATTGCTAATATGACCAGAGTTGATACCTGTCCAAAGCTGGGACACTCAGGTCTTCTCTTCTGATAACTTGGAACAGCAGCTCAGAGTTTTATTCAGTCTCCAATGATCCCCCTTGGACCTAGATGGCATTGGCTTTAGGGCTAAGGATGTCATTCTTCAGCAACCATGCTCAGAAGTAGAGAAAGCTATTCCATAAATAGAAGGAAAGGCAGATGCCCAGAGAAAAGCAAGAAACACAAACCTTGTGACTCTGAAGGGAGAGACACAGTCACCTGTTTCATTTGGCACCAGATTCTTGGCTCCACCTGTTCAGTAGGTTCTGCTGTCCTTTCTACATTTAAGTGCCAGGAACTACCCTTGTATCCTGATGGTAAAAGTCCTCCTGCACTTTTTTTTTCTCTTTAAATCAGGTGATTCTGTTTCTTACAACCAAAAGAATTTAACGAAGACATCTACTCTGTGAAGCCATTCTCTATGCCTCTTATTGAAAGAAAAATATGTAAATGGTTACCCAATTTTAATCCCTTATTTATTTGTAATATATCATATTTATTAAAAAACACTCCTATGCCGCTACTATTCATTGTTCAATTTGGGGTTTATACTAACTTCCAGGTAAGGGGAATGAGAACTTGCCTTTGTTACTGTCCTGTCCTCTTTTTCTTTCTTTTTTTTACTTTAATTTATATATTGATTCATAGCAAAATGTGACATTTTCACACTGGTTAAAATCATTCTAGTTAAACTCTTTCCCTTCTCTCTGCAGCTTCTGTCTTCTGGCATTTCTATTTAAGGGCTGTTGGCCTGTCCAAAGTCTCCTTAGCCCATCTTTGAGGTAACTTCAAGGCTAATGCACAAACAGAAGAAGTAAGCTCAGATTTCTCTGTTTACCAGAGCCTTAAAGGTCGGTCACCTACATTGCTGGCCTCGACAAGACAAATAGAAGATGTGAGTATTCTGTCAGCAAGACAAATAAATACTGATAAATAACTAAGAGAATAGTAATAATAATGCTATCTTACATTATATGTCATTTGACCCATTCTTAATAATAAACTTATTGTCAAAGTCTATTATTATTATTATTATTATTATTGGAACAGAAAACATAAGATCTACTCTCTTAACAAATTTTTAAGTGTGCAATATAATAACTATAGGCACATGGCTATATATCAGATTTCTAGAACTTACCCATCTCAAGTTACTGAAAACTTATACCTGTTGAACAACAGTTTCCTGTGTCCTGCTCTCTTCAAGCCTATCAATTACCATTTTATTCTCTATTTCTATGAGATACCTCTTATAAGTGGAATCATACAGTATTTGACTTTTTGTGACTGGCTGGTTTCACTTAGCATAATGGCCTCCTATTCATCCATGTTGTTGCATGTGGCAGGATTTTCTTCTTTTTTTGAGGCTGAATAATACTCCATTGTATGTATAAACCACATTTTCTTTGTCCATTAATCTGTCAAATTAGGTTGTTTCTACATTTTGGCTCTTGTGAATAGAGCTGTGATGTGTCCTCTCTGTTTCCTCCTGTTCCTACTTTATGTCTTAATTTTGGTTAGATCACTGGTCAATATTTACATTTTAATACATATATATGAGTATTATAACAACTGAAACATATGCTATAGAGTTTTTACTTTTCTCTGTTTTGTGTTCTTGAATAACTGTCTTTTAAAAAATTTGCTTAGTTTCCTATGAAGCTATTACTAACTCAGCTGCAAATTTTCTATGATAAAATTTTAAAACTCTTCTAAATGTAGAAGGCACATCAGCTGCTCTGTAAGTTCTTTTTTATTTTTTAAAAAAATTTTTAGATGTCCCCATGAAGCCTCTTATTGTCTGCTTCCAATGTGGATAAATTGCCTCCTTTACAATTGTCCTGAAACTTTCCTTCATCTTTCTCCTGTGCGCAATTCCTCTCTTTCCTGGGTCTCAAGTTTTCTTCATTCTTGGTTTCCTCTCTGTTGGTTTGGAGAATATTCTCTTTAACCACAGTGTTCTAAAATTTCATGACACTGTCTGAATACAGATCTTCTTTCATCCATTGTGTAAGATGAGTCCTTCCAATCTGCCAAATCATGACCTTTATCTTTGACATTTTTTTCTATTATATTTTCATAGTGTTTTCTTTTCCATTTTTTCTTCTGTCATAGAATTCCTGGCAACTGAAGGTTGGACCTTGTGAATTGATCCTCTAGGTTTCTTTTCTATTTTTACCCTTTTATCTTTTCAATTCAGCTTTCTAGGGGACATCCTCATCTTTATCCTCCAAAACTTCGATTGAATTTTTAAAACTTTTTATTCTCTCCATCTTTTTGGAATTTTCATGGATTTTTCATTTGTTGAGTATTCCTTTTTAAAGCAGCTTGTTCTTATTTCATGGTTAAGTATTTTCCCTTAGGTCTTTTTTCTTCTGTTTGATCTATAGTGCCCCAGCATGTGGAGCAAGAGTTATTAGTCTATTTTGTGCCATGATGTCTTTAGCAACATGAGACAGACACCTAATCAGAAAAAATATATTCAAATTCATAAAGCAAAACACATTGGACTATAAAAAACACAACTTGTATTAAAAGACAACTATTAAAATATTAAAAACCATCCCTGGCTGGTGTGGCTTAATGGATTGAATGCCAGCCTGCGAACCACAGGGTAGCTGGTTTGATTCCCAATCAGGGCACATGCCTGGGCTGTGGGCCAGGACCCCAGCAGGGGACGCATGAAAGGCAGTCACATGTTGACGTTTCTCTTCCTCTCTTTCTCCCATCCTTCCCTTCTCTCTAAAAATAAATAAATAAAATCTTTAAAAATATGTTTATTTTAAAAATAAAATATTAAAAACCATATTTATAGTGATATAATATATGAATGTAAACCTAGAAAAATATCTGTGAGCATGTCCTGTATTACTGGTCAAAGCACACTTTTCAAATCTTTTCCAATTTCTTACCCCTTCATTTTTGTGCAGACAACTGCTGCACTGAGTAAATATTATTTATTAACTAGTACAATGCCAACTATTGCCTGAGGATTTTATAATCCAAATTCAGATTTAAAGCCACGGTGTCCTTGTCTGGAAGTGAAGAAAAATCGAAGGGCTAGTAGGCAAGAAACTTAGAAAAAAGTTCAAACCTTTTCCTAGTGGCTTTTATGGACAGTACTCAAAAAACATAGAAAATGTTGAAATTTGGAATAACATATTTTGGGGGGCAAAAACTTAATTCAAATTAGACTACATTTACAAACAAGGAAGCAAATGAACTGAAGACATTTAATTTTGGTGTATTAAGACCCTCTGAAAATGAAGTTTATTACTGAAAACATTGTGCAAGATATCTCTGAAAGGTCAGGATGAGAAGTTGCAAGTGATAGTAACAGATAAATAAAATTTTGATTTGTTTCGGTCTTGTCTCCCATCTCTCAACAGTCATGAATACAGAAGTTAATCAGTAAAGTACTTTTCAAATTGTGACTTAAGAGAAGCACTGGCTAGGGCTGCCTTGCCAAACACTTCCGCCCCTCTCATGTGTCCTTTGATCTTTGTAATTCCATTCTTTTGGGTCTTGAAGTTTTTTTTTTTAAACTTTACCACTTTCCAGAGTTTTAGGTGTGTTTTCAAAGCATTAAATCTAAACATTTATCATTATTTACCATATAACTATGAACAGATTAATTGATAGGTAGCTGACATTTGGGTTCTAGGACGAGGCAATAGCAGAGAACTTTCTCATAGGAAAGATACAGGTTCGTGTTCAGATGACTTAGACCGCGTTCTTGGCTGCATTTTTACGTTAGTTTTCTAATTTTTGAATGAGTATTGATTATAATGTTTACCTTGCGTATGTCATAAGGATATTAGATAAAATTGCAGTGTAATTAATATGTAATTAATAAATGCTACCATCTTCTGCAGTGCTTTTGCGTGAGTCAGAGTCAGGGAGGTAAACTACATAAAGCAAAAAAGAATGTTAATTTTCAATGATTTTGCCTAAGATAGGCCTATGGGCTTTGGGACTTAAAGGTGCAAAAGAAATTTAAGATGCAGTTTCCAAAGGAAATTTACACCTAGAATGTGTCATCTTTAATTTATCGATTCATCTGACCAAGCATCAGCAAGCAATGACCAAGCACTTATCCCTCGCCGGCTGTGGAAAGAGCAAAGAGGGATTTTTAAAAAACAGCAACAAATCATGTCATACCCCTACCCTCCTAGTCCAGCGTAGGAGTCCCAGAGTTACGAATTATGTTATCTTCATTCACTGACTTTTCTTCTACTCAACACTTTCAAACTATTGTTTCCCAAAGTGTTCAGACCTCTAATTGAAGAGATCCTTCTCTGTCAAAAAACCCCATAAGTTTTCCTCAAGTAATGGAAGAGATCATTTTTGTGAAAGCACCTAGGAAATTATCTGACTAATTATAAATTCTTCACATACGCTTGCCTGCATTTATTATTTATTATTTTAAGGGAGTGGCATGGAAAGTAGCCTGAGTATGTGACACGTGGAGGGACATCTGACAATGTGGTAGTAGAAATCAAGATTATTGGGAAGTCTTTAAAAACAAGCCACTAACACTTTTTATTTCAAAGCACCTTAGAGTGCCTACACAGATTTTATAGTAAACTGACCAAAATAAAATTAATTTTAATTACAGAAAAAATATTTAGTGGATGCCACACACTGATCTTAGATGGTGTTTCCAAAACCAAATGTGTGAACTTAACACAGTGCGATCTTGTGCAATGTGAAGAACACTGTTTTAGTAGGGGGTGTTTTTTTTTTTTGCCTCTCCTTTCACTTTACATTACTTTCACCTAGTCATCACCTCTACCTGAGAAGTTAAAGCACAAAAATTTTCCCAGCAACATCAATGATGGAATATTGTTTTCTGCCTTTTGCATAATCGGAAGTATTACAAAGAGAATTATAGTAGAATTGGAAAACTTCTGTGAGCTTGGGCAAGTCACTTAACCTTTCTAAATATCTGCAGAAATGACAATAAGGGTAACTTGCCTACCTACTCCAGGAGGTTATTGTGAAGATCAAATAAAATCATTCATGATAAAGCTCTGTTTTATTGCAGTAGTTGCATTTTTACCAAAAAAGTGACATACAAGTGTAAAATATTATTATTTTATTAATAGTTTGATTGGTGTCATCTGTGCTGCTCAGCCTGCTATTTTGTTTGATGTTTGTCTTCCCCATTGTGTCCCCTGTAGAAGCTGCTCCACAGAATAGAAGTGGATCTTTTTTTTATTGATCATTATATATGTGTGTAATGGAAATGTAGTACTGTGTAGACTGGTGACACCCCTTCCCTATCACACGGAGAACAGAATGGTGTAACCTTGTTGTCAAGAGTGGCACTGTTCACAGATCACATGAGGATCCAGCCCTGTCTTCAGTCTGCAGGATGATTTGCAGTGCATGCTATAATGGGAGATTATAATGCTGCAATCAGAGGACGGAACTCGCACTTGCATTACAGGATAGGCCGTACATAATTCTGTTCACAGGATGCACCATCTTCCCTTAACAATCTGGATAATGTAGTAGCAGAACAGCGAAAGAAAGTAATTTGGAAAATAAAACCAACCTGTTATTAAGTGATGCACAATACTGATTGTTCCCAAAGTATTCCTCGTTCTCCTTACAATTTTAACTTTCTATAAGACAAATTAAAAAGAGCAATGCCTTATTTATACATGCCATATTGCATCTTCTAAAAAGTTTTTATAAAATAAAATCTCTATGACATCTAAATAAAGTGGGAAGGGCATAGTCTCATTTTAATTTTATAGAAAGAGAGATAAAGTTAAAAATAGGTTAAAAGCTTGCTCAGTATTATATACCTCATTAGTAGTGAATCAAGCTTAGGCCTTTGATTCAGTGATTTTGGTTTTATTTTTCTCCAGGCAACATGCTCTAAAAGCTTATGTAACACTGCAAATATCCTCGATGGCCATGGACAATACATACAAAAGTTCTTCAGTTTGAAATAGAAGAGATTCTACAGTTTTTCCACCAATGGTACCAGCCTGAGCAAATTAAAATGAAAGTAACCACAATGTCACACAAAAATAAAAACATCACCATAATTATTTTTAAAAATTATTCTGTTAAGAAGGCAAGGTTCCTGGTTGTCCAGTTAGATGTGTATCAACTCAATGAATAAAGTTCAGAGGAGTAATCATCTTTTTTAGTTACTGTTTAATAATTCTTGTTCTGCTGGTGGTACAAAATGTACTCATTTTAAGAGGGAGAGTTGCAGATTTGCACTGGGTTCAAAGTACATGCTTTGTTTCCCTGGTGATAAAAAGCCTCAGCCTGTCAAATGACGAGGCCAATTCAGCAAAGACAGGAGGATTGTGCCCTCCAGTTCAGGTGCTATGAAGGACATCTTGGCAGAGTCCCATTCATATTTATCTGTGAACTCTGTCCTTTGTTATGTGAGAAGGCAAAGCAAAAGGTTCTACTTTTATGACGTCCAAAAAGTCCTCGCCAAGGCTGTGTTCCATGCTTACATAATAATATAAAGCAGTTCTAACCAGCAGCAGGCACATGGCAAAGAAGGCTGCTTTAAAGAATTTTAAAAGAAGTTTATGTGGAAAGGGTATATGCATTAAGATACCTTGTCCTTCCTTCCACATGATAATGCACTTACATAGCATAAGATGGAGACTGGGCAATTACTTAGCAAATGTGATCAGTGTTAATGGACAATCTGGTTAATTTGGCTTTTAAAAGTACATTTTCAGCAACGAGAGGTAGAATGCCAAGAGAGCTCTTAAATAAATTTCATTTTTAAGTTAAACTGAAATTCCTAACTTTATATCACAATTATCACATGATGTTTTCAACAGTATTTTTGCAACGACAACACTCTGTTCTTAAAAGTTCCCTTGAATCCAATTAGTTCAAAGTAGATTTGGGTATATGCAGGTTGTCAGTTCAGCCCTACGAAGTGGATGTGAGCTGCAAACTTTGGTAACTTTGCTACTTTCACTGTCCTTATTCTTTCCTAAATTCTAGCCAAGGTATTTTCTTTCTTTCTTTTTTTTTTTTGATTGCACATTTTTTAAATTAATTTATTTATTTTTCCAAATACATTTGTCTCTGCCTTCCCCCACCACTTTCCCCTGCCCCCTCCCCCCCAATCCTTCCCCGCTGTGGTTTTGTCCATGAGTTCTTGCTATCTGTTCCTTGACTTGCCCCTTCCCTTCTTTTTCCCCTACCCACCCTTCTCTTCTTTCCTCTTGTTTCTGTTTGTTTCTTTTTCTTTCAGTGTTGCTGGTCTTATTTTCCTTGCATCTTTGTTTTGTTGGTTAGGTTCCACTTATAGGTGAGATCATATGGTATTTGTCTTTCGCCCCCTGGCTTATTTCGCTTAGCATAATGCTCTCCAGTTCCATCCATGCTGTCATGAAGTGTAGTAGTTCTTTTTTTCTTTCTGCTGAGTAGTATTCCATTGTGTAAATGTACCATAGTTTTTTGATCCAATCATCTACTGATGGGCATTTAGGTTGCTTCCAACACTTGGCTATTGTAAATTGTGCTGCTATGAACATTGGGGTGCATAGGTTCTTTTGAATTGGCGTTTTGGGATTCTTAGGGTATAGTCCCAGCAGGGGGATCACTGGATCAAAAGGCAGTTCCATTTTCAGCTTTTTGAGGAAATTCCATACTGCTTTCCACAATGGCTGCACCAGTCTGCATTCCCACCAACAGTGTACTAGGGTTCCCTTTTCTCCACAGCCTCGCCAGCACCTGTTGTTTGTGGATCTGTTTATGATGGCCATTCTGACCGATGTGAGGTGGTATCTCATGGTGGTTTTGATCTGCATTTCTCTGATGGCTAGTGATGCCAAGCATCCTTTCACATGCCTCTGGGCCCTCTGTATCTCTTCCTTGGAAAAGCGTCTGCCCAGGTCCTTTGCCCATTTTTTGATTGGATGGTTTGTCTTCTTGGAGTGGAGTTGAATGAGTTCTTTATATATTTTGGAGATCAAACCTTTATCTGATGTATCATTAGCCAATATATTTTTCCATATGGTTGGCTCCCTTTTCATTTCGCTGATGTTTTCTTTAGCCGTGCAGAAGCTTTTTATTTTGATGAGGTCGCATTTGTTTATTCTTTCCTTTATGTCCCTTGCTTTAGGAGACATATTGGTGAAAAAGTTGCTGCATGGGATATCTGAGAGTTTCCTGCCAATGTTCTCCTCTAAGACTTTTATGGTGTTATGACTTATATTTAAGTCTTTTATCCATCTTGAGTTTATTTTTGTGTATGGTGTCAGTTGATGATCAAATTTCAATTTTTTGCATGTAGCAATTTTTTGCATGTATTTTCTAATTTCTTGGGCAATTTCATTTACAGTATATATATATCTATATAAATATAGATATATATATACTAACAATTCTTCATACATTTAGAAGGATGAAATTTTAATTCTACTTACTTTGAAACTATTAAGTATGACATCTTCTTTCATTGTTGGACTGTATTGCTTATTTTTATTATTATTTTTTATTTATTGATTTGAGAGAGAGAAAACATTGACTTGTTCCACTTCCTTATGCATTCACTGGTTGCTTCTTGTATGTGCCTTGACCAGGGATTTAACCCACAACCTTGGTGTACCAGGGAAATGCAGTGTTGCTTATTTTTGTTAAAATGTTTATTCACTCATTTAGGTGAATATTAGGCACATGTTAATTTTTTGTAAAGCACTGAACTAGGTTTTAGGCTGACTCATAAAATTGCCAACATGAAACCACTTTGGACCTAGAAAAATTTCAAAGGGTCCAGTCTGACATATGAGATACTTCAAGTACTAGGGGAAAAAAAGGCTAGGGTGAAGAGGGAAGATTTTTTTGGAGGTACTGACATTTAGAATTTGGCCTAGCATGATTAGATGTCAAAGCAAATATAGTAAGGAGACTATTCTAGAACACAGGCTACAGAAGACATGAGGACGATGTCCATTTCTGGCACTAAGGCCAACCAGTTTGTTGGGACCAAGCCTTCACTAAACTGTGTATTCTATATAGAATATAAAAACCTCCCACAACTAAAAATTCTGGATCAAATAACCAAGTAATAATAATAAAATCTTAAAGATATAAAATGGCAAAGAAGATACACAGATGATCGATAAAGAAATCAAAGAGCTGCTAAGAGATTAAGGATTATAAAGCCGAGTAGGAAAATGGGAGCCCAGAGACTCGGTGCTCTTGCCCTCGGGGAATTAGCCAGTTTCTGCAAAGTTGAACTTTGATTTTGACGTCAAGTCCTCAGTGCACACTCAGTGGGGAGGGTCAAATAGGATCCCTGCCCATGCTAATCTGGGATTCCCGAGGGCTGCAGCACTGTGCTAGAGATGACAAGAGGTAAGCTCATTCATGTCCCAGCACCACCCAAAAGAACCCCAAACGTCTGTGCTGTTGCTGAGCAGAGCAGAGGGGAAATAAAATCTTTCCCTTAGAAGCTGTTTTCAAGCTGGTGCTTGTGAAGATTTGCAGTCTGCATTCACATCTTCTAAGTAGTTCAAAAAATATCACAGCAGGATTTTAGTTTAATTTTAATCTAAACTGGTCTTAGACTAGGAATATCTCCAGGCTCCTGACAGGAATATAAATAAAAATGCTTTTTGAAAGAAAATACCTTCATTCAAGGCCTCAGAGATTCTTCACATATAATATTTCAAGGACAATATGCAGCCTACACTCTAAAGTTATAAAGCATGTAAGAATACAAGGTATTAGGTGTGAGGGAGAAAAAAGAAAAATAATAGAAACACAGACATAAGACAGTGGATGAGAGTTATCAGCAAATATTTTATAATATTATATTTGACAAGTTTAAATAAAGGAAAAACTTTCAAACACCTGCAAGGGATAGGTAACTACAAAAACAAATTAACACAACCGGATTTTTAAAAGAATGAAATATAACTTTTAAACGTAGAAATTATAATACTTATTAACAACTAAATGGCCAGGCTCTTAAAACTCAACTATAAGAAAACAAAGAACACAATTAACAAGTAGGCAAAAAATCTGAACAGGAACCTTACCAAAGAAGAGATACAGAAGCATGTGAAAAGGGAAATGCATATCATTAGGGAAATGTCGTTAGAGATACCACTACACAGCAATTAAAGTGGCCAAAATCCAAAGCACTAATGACACTAATGCTGGCAAGATGTGGCGCATTCCAGAACTTCAAGCAACCAAGATGTCCTTCAGCAGGTGAAGAGATAAACAAACAGCTACTTCCATGCAATGGAATACTATTCAGTATTAGGAACAAATGAGCTATTAAGCTATGAAAAGGCATGAAAGAACCTTAAATGCATATTGCTGAAATGAAAGAAGAAAGTCTGAAACATATTTAGGGAAGGGCAAAAATATAGAGACAGTAAAATGTCAGCGATTGCCAGGGACTCAGGGGCAGTGAGAAGGGGCAGGGGAGGGGGCAGGTGGCGAGTAGGTCGAGTTCAGGGGGGTATTAGAGCAGTAAAACCGTTGTGCGTGCTACTGTAATGGTGCATGTGTGACATTATGCATTTGCCAAAATTCATAGAGCAGGAGACACAAAGAGTGAACCCTCTTATGAACTATGAACTTTAGTTAGTGATGATGTGTACTGGTCCATCAACCGAAACAAATGTACCACACTAATGCAAAGTGTTACTAAATGGGAAACTCGATTCACATGTTCACCTACTGAAGGGCATCTTGGTAACTTTCAAGTTTTGACAATTATAAATAAAGCCACGATAAACATTTTTATAACTCCTTTGGTGAGGTTTCTGTTCAGATATGTTGCCCATTTTTAAGTCAGTTGAGTTTTAAGAGTTCTTTGTATATTTAGGATAATAGTCCTTTATCAGACATGTGCTTTGCAAATATTTTCTCCCTGTCTGTGCTTTATCTTTTTATTTTCTTGACAGTGTCTTTCACAGAGCAGAGTTTTTAACCTTGATAATATTCAGTCTGTCAGTTCTTTCTTCCTTGTATTGTGCCTTCCACATTGTATCTAGAAAGTTATTACTATACTCAAGGTCATCTAGGTTTTTTCCTATGTTCTCTTCTAGGAGTTTCTAACCTATATTTTATTGAAGTTCAATTGGAATAAGAAAGAGAGAACTGAGTAGAGGCAATGTTTGGGGAGAAAAATGGCTAAGAATTTTTCAAAAATAAAGGTGGGAAAAAGGGACCAGAGGAACAGAACCTCTGCATCCACTGTACATCCCTTCTGCATAGGAATTAAGAGTAACAAAATAATGAGCAAAATAATGGGGACTGTTTTCCTTCATTATTGCTCACTGAGAAGGAAAGAGCTTCAACAGCTGGTCTGGGATCCATTTACTTTTTGGGGGCGGGCTGGGAGAAAACTTCCCTGGGGAAAGAAAAAACAGCAGGTTACTACAATCTAATCTCTTTTTGTCAACCTGAACACCAGGTAAATAGACTCACAATATGTGCTAAAAACAAGGGTTCTTATCTATATCTAGGCCAAAGATTATTTAGTAAATAAACCCATGACTCCCTAAAGTATATCCCATAAGTTACATAATTCTCTGGAGTATAAAATGGAGACATTTCATAATTTAAGCACTCCTTCTGCTATGGATGTAAACCTGCAAAATCTCATCTATTATTCTGCGTCAGAGAGTACATGTTTGATGTGGAGAGAAAGAATCCACAGAGCAGACCTCTGTCTGCTTTGTCTGCATCTCTTGATCTCCCACATTATAAAATTATTACTAAGGCTTATGCACTGTTCTAGTGAGTCTGATTTGACAATCTGATCTTGTGTATTAGCCCACTCATGAAAGCAATAAAAATTCAACATGCTGTGCTCTAGTGCTTTATTCTCTTGAGCCATGTATGTAGACTAAGCAGCAATAAAATAGGCAGCAGATTATTAGCCCCCAGAAATTATTCTGCAACATTCTAGTATCTGTGAACATCTTTGTGTTATCTCTGCTATAAAATCAATATATGTGGTATAATATAAAGACTTAAGAAAATATCGTAGAAAAAGACTGTAAGAACATAATGCCAAAATAGTAGTAGCTCTTATCTGTGGGTAGGGATATATGGGGTGATATTCATTTTTTTACTTTATTTTATCTATTTCCCCAAAACATTTTATAACTTCAGGCATATTTAATTTCATAAACCATAAAAGGTAAACTTTAACAACTATAAAATCTATGATACAAATTTATGACAATTATATTTAAAAGATATTCAGCGCAAGAGTGAATGGAAATATACCATATGTTACCTACGATTTTCTTGAAATTGTTGGAATTTGAATGATTTGTTTATATCTTCAGTGTTTCTAAAATTTCTATAATGAGCATGCATTATCTTCATAATGAAACAAAGCTAATTTTGATGGCATTTTATGTAATATGAAATATATTTTAAACAGGGCATTTTTCCCTGCCTTTCTCTTTTCAACACATTTATTTCTATACAATAACAGTAAATGTTCAATAGGCACAGAAAAAGTACAAAGCTTATAGACTTCAGCATTAGGAATTAATGATCCTCAAAGCCAGCAATATCTTTTTGCACCTATCAGATTCTATAAAAATGCTATTGATTCTATAATTCTATATATTTAATCCTACATAGACATGTGTTATTTTGGCTATTTACAATGATAAAGAAATTAGTCTAACAATTTTAAAAAACTCTCTTCTTTACAACCATTTTAAGAATAGACTTTTTCTATACTTTAACTGTTGTAAATGAATGCGGCATTTCTAGTTTACAGCTCCAAAAACATAAGGCAAGTCTCCCCTCTCTCTTCTTCCATCATATTCTAAGCACTATAGCAACTTCTGAGAATAGTTAGTCCTATGTTTATTTTTGCTCTTGAATAGCAATTTCAGGGAAACAGCTCAGGAAAAAAACTAAAACATTCAGTCTAGTGTCGGGGCCAAGAACATAGACTCAAACATGTGTGATCATACGGCTTTGCTCAGTTCCATAGATACAGCCTAACTTTAGTTGGCGACTGCTGGAAGAGGCAATGGAAGTACACAAATCTATTGCAATTCATTCATTTGTTCTTTCAATACTCCCCAGCATAATCTCTAGCAACAAGTATGGTGGGGGGATTCAGAAATGTTCCATGGTGAGCAAGACCAGCCCAATCCTTGCTATTGCCAAATCTTACATTTTAGTGAAAAAGGGAGACATTAAAGAAACAATCACAAAAGTAAGTGTGTACTTATAACTTGTGCTAATGGCTGTAAAGAGTCCTATGGAAAAACAGGTCAGGGGGGACCTGCTTTGGTCTGAAGAGTCAAGAAAAGCTGCTTTGGAAATGACTTTTAACCAGGCTGGAAATGTGAATAAGGAGCAGAGAGAATGTTGGAGTCAGGCAGGAGGGGAGAACGCCCTGAGGTGTGGAGTATTAGAGACGCTGTAGGAGACCTGAGTGGTCGAAGCAAGTAAAGGAGCATAAAATGAAGGTCAGTCCCAGCATTCAGGAACTCATAGACTTTCAGGGGGTTTTATCCAGGAGTGACAGAAATTTACTTAAGGATGTGGACCAGGGGAATAACCCTCCTGGAGAAATAAAATTAATGCTGTCTTTATGTTCAAAGTAGCCTCGTGTCAAGGTTGAATCACTAAGTTCTATCTCTTTGAAGACATAACTCTATGTGGTCGATACAAATACAAAATATAATAAATTTTGAGTATGTGAAGTCAAGTATTTCTTATAACAGTAGTTAAGACCTCAGGCTTTGAAATCGGTCCATCCTGGGTCTGCCACTTCTTGGGTAAATGACTCTAGGTAAGCTTCTAAAGGTGTACAATGTGAATGAGAATTTTTGCAGTTGTGGGAACTAAATGAATAATGCATGTAAAAGTTGAACATGCTCTCCGCTACATAGTAAATGATCAAAAATAATAGTTATTACTTCCTGACTCACTGTCATAGGAAAAGAATAAAATCATCACACAGTGGACCTTTCTGCTCCTTACACAAACTAATGCTGGATGCATTTTTAGGGAGCTCAATTATGCTCAGTGTTTTCAGCCTAATGAGCCAAACATATTAACTGTTCTGGAAATAGATGAAGCCTGACTATTTGACTAAATATAGAGATAATTACAGTCTAGGCTCTATCTTTTGATAGGGTTTAGGAAAGCATAATGAAAATCACCATGTCATAATAGAATAATACACAAGGCTGAAACAAATCAGAAATTTCACAACACAGATAAAAAACAAATAATTTTATTGATGTCAGAAAAACATTATTAGCTGAGTCTTCTTACAATCTTATGATGTTTGTTTCATGTTGTAATGGCTTTCTAATTGTATAATCAATTATGCCTTTCTGTTTTGCTATTGAAGCCTTTTTTTTCCTCCACACATTGTTTGGCAAAATTATCAAATGTCAGATAAAATCCTCTTCCTGTACATTTATAATATGCATTAAGAGCACTTATTCTTTGATGTAGCTGAGGATAGAGATGAAAGGTTGTTATAGGTACTTTTTATTCAGTGCCAGAGAACTATTTTCTATAGGAAAGGCATTGACTATTGTGCCTGGTATCAAGGCCTGGCTACATACAAGGTCTGGCACAAATAATGCCCGTTTTTTATTATAAAACCTTTTATTACAAAATCATAAGCATGTAGTTCTGTAACATAACAATATCACACTCAAGCATACCATATGACTCTTTAGGCGAAATGTTCAAATTAAAACTATAAATTATTACCAACCACACTCAAGCAGGCGTTACTTCTGCCAGACCCTGTATTTGCATCTGATAGCAGAGCAATTCATATTATCAGGAAGCGCCGATATTATTGGATAACAAGCATGTAAATAAATGTACAAGGCCAATGTGTTGCATGGGAAAGAGAAAAGGCCAGGCCATAATATTTTGCACTCTGTTCAGCCTCAGGACAGAGAACCAGATGTAAATGTCAGACTTGCAAGGCTCCTATTTATTGCCAGCAGCGTGGGAGGAAATGACAGAACATGACCAATGCTGAGACTGTCTTCACTGTGTACGTAAGAGTCTGGGTGCAGCCCAGGGTCTGGAACATCAAACCAAAGTAGGAAGCAAATGAAACAATGGAGCTTCACTAGGGCTAAACTTGGAAACTGGTCAGTACAGGGAGTAGAGTGCAGGTTTACAGGTACCCCAATCACTACCAGTCCATGGTTAATTTCTCACTAATCCTTGGTGAAATGAGAAAGAAAAAGACACTGTAATTAGTTTTTCATGGGATATATTCTTTAGAAAGTTTTATTCTGAATTTGTGTCCTTTCTTATATAACATAAAAGTGGTAGAAAATTATTTTTTTAAATTAATGTTCTCTACTTGGCAAGATAAAAAGTGGATAAGATTATGTCAACTTGAAAAATAAACAGTGATTTTTTAAATTCTTTATTTAATCTATGAAGTCTAAAATGTTAGGATCCACAGGTATTGAGAACATGCAGCAGTGAGAGTCAGGCAGATAGAAAGCCATAGTAAACATTTTAAGCCAAAGTCTGGAACCCCCCATACAATCAGATTATTACGATACAAAAAAAACACTAAAGGTTGGAACCTGGAGCCTTTGGTCCAATGCAGGCCTAAAGGCGCAGACTAGAACAACGCTTACACCACTTAGTCAATGCGATAGTACCGACCTATCAAAACAGACCCTGGCTCCCCTGCTGAGGTAAGATTCCTGGGCTGCCGTACCAGCGGTTAATCTTCATTGTGGGGAGATGTGGCTTGGAGGGTGCAGAGGAACCAAAAAGGGACTCAATAGCAAGGGCACTTTGGACGCCGAGGGCAGTTGCTTTTCACCACATTGTGTAGAAGCCTTTCCATATATTAGCAGCCGGTACGGCTTTATAGTTGGCTGAATTATCATCCTCGGGCACTTGGAATGGAGACAAATGCCTTAAATTCCAGCAGGGAGAATGTCTGAGAGCTTTAATAAGCTGGTCCTAATATTTGATATCAGCTTCTTTCTCAGACTGAGTTTTGTGAATTAATCCTCAGTGTTGAGCCTCACTTCCAAAGGGAGGTCTGGCTTGAATGGGAGCTAATTCTGGTTCTGGAGGAACCATGGAAGTCAGTTGGAGTACATGATCGTTCGCCCTGTTCTTTGAAGGATTAACCTAACTGTGGATATAAATCCCCTGACAGACTGCCTTTGTAAATTATGAAGAAGTCCAGCTCAGTTTCCCCACTCAGCTCCTTCTCCAAGTACTAGCCACATTAGATTTGACCTTATGGTTAATAGCAAATCATCTTTTCAGTGAATCCTGTTTTTCTTTATTTCTGGAGGAAAAAAGGAAGGCACTAGGAGAATATAATCTGTTCCCAAAGACATAAGGAGACTCCTGAGCCCCGAAACCTTAATATTTATACTGCCTCTAACCAAGATTATTTGTATATGTAACTTATCACTTTTCTCAGAACTGTTCATCCTGTAGCATTCATCTTTGAAATAAGCTCACTGTAATTATTCAACTTCTGTCCTGAGCAAAATGCCCTTCACTGCACCAATAGTATAACATTCTAGAAATTCTACTTACACTCTTTTAAAAATGCATCAGTAGTACTTAATTTACAATAAAATCTCAAGTGGTCTTTTATTGTTCTATGGCTGCTGGGTTAGAAATATTTATGATCTCTTCAAGAAATTATGATATAGTTATAATACACTTTAATATCCTCAGATAAATTGTGTTATATCAATGCATTATAATTAAAATGCATTATTAGAGAAACTCTATTTGCTTTTGCTATTTTTAACATTGCTTGATTTGCAACATATTGCTATCTATAATTGCTCTTTCTCAGAACTGCATATGAGATGAATGAGAATTATACTTGTGTACATCATCCTTTTTAATACGAACGGAAGGGAAATTCAACAGACTTCTTTAGGTCACACAAAGGAAAGATAAAAGCTGAGTGTGTGAGCCTTCTGCTTCTGGCAATAAAGTAACACTAGGAGACCTGAAAGACCCTACACATGATGAACAATTGTTTCAAAAAAAGCAAATAAATTTCCTCTGTTTCAGAAATAGTTGAAACAGGAGACCAGAGCACTAAGCGTGTGAGCTGATGCTCCAACAGAGCATCAGGTGAGTGAGGGCCTTGCTCTTGGTAGAGCAGAAGTCCGGTTTTATTATCCCCAAGGAGGTAGTAGACAAAGGATTGGGCCTAGTAGGGACTGACTGTGTCCCCCCCAAATTCAAATGCTAAAACCCTAATTTCCACTATGACGGTACACAGAGGTTGGTCATTTGGAGTTCTTTATGGCTAGATGAGGTGGTGAGAGAAGCGTCTTGGTTCGATGGGATTAGTGCCCTTATAAGAAGAGATAGCACAGCACTTTCCCCTCTGTCCTGCCCCCTCTAATTCAGCCATATGAGGACATAGTGAGGAAACGGCTATCACCAGAACCTGACCGTACTAACACCCTGATATACTTCCGGTCTCCCTGTCTGTAAGAAAATGCATTTCTGTTGTTTAAACCACTCACCTATGGTATTTTGTTATAGCAGCTCAAGAAGACTAATACATGGCCCCAAATAAGGAAGAAACTTGTAACTGTTTCCCCACATAAAGCTGATGCCCTAAAACGACTGTACCTTCCTTCAGTGAAAGGGCGAACCCAGAATAAATTTGTTCCCAGCCAAAGACAGACAATGCATACATTTATATATATTTATGCCTCTGTTCTGGGTAGAGAAGTTAAAACAAAATAGTTATTTCTGGTAAGTGAATACCACAGACCTATGCTTCAAATAGACTTAGGGTGTGAACTTAGCCTACCCAAGTAGGTTAAACCCTTAGCCCCAGATAGAGGAATTAACTTAAAAACTTGACACTAAGCCAAAAGTACTCTGAGTTCCTGCCCAAAATCAAGCACTCTAGAGGGAAATTCTAACAATACAGGCCATATGCAGTTCTCATAGAAAAAAATAGTCATGCTAAACAAGAGAGCTCACAATTAAAAAAATCACACACCACACAAGGAACACATCCACTGTGAGTGAGAATGAGCAAAAATAACACAATTATCACGCCAAAACTAAGATAATGGAATGACAATCTGAAGCAAAAAACAAATTATGTATAAAAATAAGACATGAAAGAATTGAAACCTTAAGAAGGAACCAGAAAATATTTAAAAAGTAGGCATATTAGAAAAAAAAACAAGAAAGAAAATATAGTAGATACTCTTTTAAATTGATAAATGAACAGTAGATTAGACATTTTAAAAACTGTTGAAATAGAAACTCTATCTGAGGATGTTAGCTATAATGCAGCATTATATGAAATGAAATCAAATTAAGATTTGAGAAAATTGGAAGGTAGAATTAGAAGGTCCTCACACCCTTGATAGGAGTACGGATGGATAGAATAGAAAGAAATGGCGAGAAGATCTCTTGAAAAGCTGTGAAAAATTTCAGAAATGATAAAAATACATAAATCCATAGAATCAAGAACCACATGATTTCCAAGGATGGTAAATAAAATAAATCACAGTGAAGCTATAGAACCTAAAATCATAGAAGCAAACAACAAATAAAAGACAATCAACAATTAGATTTTTAAAAAAAACTTGTCAATAACAAAAATAAAGACCAGAAAACTGTAGAATAATACATACCAAGTACTAAGGGAAGGTAATTAACAACCTAGATTTGTACACTCAGCCAATTGTTATTGAAGAATCTGTTTCAAGCACAGAACTAAAATTTTTGTCACTCAAAGACCCTTAACTAAAGAAGAACTAATAAATGGTGTATATACTTCACAAAGAAGGAAATTGAATTCATGGAGGAGTAGATAAAAGAAACAGTGATATGCAGTCACATTCTTAAATGCATGACTATGTCTAAGCATTAGCAATGACAAGAGTACCAAATTTGAGGATTTAAAAATAAGATAAAATACTAGAAAACTATAGAATGTAAAGAAAAATCAAGTTTAGAATTAAAGAATTCTGAGATCCTTTCAGTTATCAGGAGAAAGTAAAATGTTGATTGAGTTTAGACATTGTTACATCAGGAATTCATTTTAAAAATGTAAAGATAGTATTAAAGGAAGGGGCAATGATGAATAAAGAAAACTATAAATTAGGTAAAATCTGAGAAGGAAGAAGAAAAACAAGAAAAGTATGCCAGGTAGAATGCATAAAGTAGCAGAACTCAATCCACATATTTTAATAACTGTAATAAATGTAAAAACTTAATTTACTAGTTAAAAGATGAAGAGAATTAAAGTGGATTTTTAAAACACATGCTCTACTGGTTATAAGAGATACATTTAAAATATGACACCAACAAGCTGAAACTAAGAAGATGGAAGAATCTTTCCAGAAAAATGCTAACAGAAAGAAAGCTGGTATAGCTATCACATATCTGACAAAATAGCCTTTAAGTAAAATTAAAATATACATATACAGTGGTACCCTGGTACTTGCCTTTAATTCATTTAAGAGCCTATGATATGTGCCAGAACCGATGAGTACCGAACAAGTGATGAGCAATGAAGCATTTTTCTGTTGTGGGGCAGCATTGTGACACACACAAGTTCCAGCAGGTGCGACAAGTCCCAAACAAGCGCTGAGTGCTGCAACATTATTTTCTCATCAAAATGGGATGCAGGGTTTGACAAGTTCTGAAGCACACGAATACTGAGGTATGACTATATTAGGGGAAAAAAGCACACTATATAGTGATAAGGAACAAAATCAACAAGAAGATTCAAAAATTCTAACCTTAAAAATAATAAACTTACTTTTAGTTAATTTTGGTATATGGAGACAAACAGTAGTCTAGTTGCATTCTTTTCCATGTGGCTTTCCAATTTTCTCAGCACCATTTATTGAAGAGGCTTTTCTCCATTGTATGTTTTTGCCTCTTTTGTCAAAAATTATTTTGTTCATATACATGTAGAATTATTCCTGAGCTCTCAGTTCTATTTCATTGGTCTGTGTATCTGTTTTTCTGCCCAATACTATGCTGTTTTACTTCTTGTTGCTTTGAAGTATAATTTGAAGTCAGGGGGTGTGAAACCTTCAGCTTCTCTCTTCTTTCCTCATGAGTGCTTTGGCTATTTAGGATCTTTTGTGGTTCCATAGAAATGTGATGATTTTTTATTCTACTTCTTTTAAAAATGTTATTGGGATTTTGATGGGAACTGCATTAACTCTGTATATTGCTTTGGGTAATATGGACATTTTAACTGTGTTGATTCTTCCATTCCATGAACACGGAATATCTTTCCATTTCATTGTGTCCTTTTCAATCTCTTTTAATAATGCTTTGTAGTTTTCAGTATATAGGTCCTTCCCATCCTTTGTTAAGTTTATTCCTAGGTATTTTATTATTTCTATAGCAAAAGGAATTGTATTTTTTCCTGAAATTTCATTGTTAATATATAGTAATGCAGTGAATTTTTGTACATTGACTTTATATCCTGTATCTTTATTTGTTTATTGTTTCTAATAGTTTTGGGGTAAAGTTTTTAGGGTTTTCTATATACAAAAATCATGTCATTTGTAAAGAGTGACACTTTTACTTCTTCATTCTCAGTCTGTGTGCCTTTTATTTCTTTCTCTTGCCTGATTGGTATGACTAGGACTTCCAGAACTATGTTGAATGAGAGTGGTGAAAGTGGGCATTATTGTCTTGTTCCTGATCTTAGAGGAAAAGCTTTCAGTTTTTCACCTCTGAGTATAATATTAGCTGAGGGTTTGTCATATAAGGTCTTTATTAACTCAAAATGGATTGGATCAAATATAAGACTAAATATAATGTAAGACTAAAATATAATATAAGACTAAATATAAGACTAAAATATAAGACTTAAAACAATAAATTACAAAGAAGAAAATATAGGTACTAAACTTTTGGGCCTTGGTTTTAGAGATGATTTTATGAACTTGACCCCAAAGAAAAGGGAAATAAAGGCAAAAATAAATGAATGGGCCTGTATCAAACTAAAAAGCTTCTGCACAGCAAAAGAAACTGCAAACAGAACAAAAAGGCAACCAACAGAATGGAAGAAGATGTTTGCAAATGATGGCTCCAACAAGGGGTTAATAATCAAAATATATAAAGAACTCATACAACTCAACAGCAAACAAACAATCCAAATAAGAAATGGGCAGGAAACCTGAACAGACACTTCTCCCAAGAAGACATACAAATGGCCAACAACATATGAAAAGAAACTGAACTTTTCTAGCTATTAGGTAAATGCAAACCAAAACTAAAATGAGATACCATCTCACAGCTGTTAGAATGGCTGTTGTCAATAAGACGAGTAATAAGAAGGGTTAGAGAGTTTGTGCAGAAAAACGAACCCTCAGTCACTGCTGGTGTGAATGTAACCTGGTACAGCCACTATGGAAAACAGTGTGGACGTTCCTCAGAAAATTACGTACAGGGTTACCATATGACCCAGCAACCCCTCTTCTGGGTATTTACCCCCCAAATTTGGAAACATTTATTCGCAAACATACATGCACCCCTATGTTCATTGCAGCATTATTGAAGGTGACAAAGACATGGAAACAACTGAAGTGTACTTTGATAGATGATTGGATAAAGAAGATGTGGTACACATATACAATGGAATCTACTCAGCCATAAAGGATGAAACACTGCCATTTGCAACAACGTGGATGGACCTTGATAATATCATGCTAAGTGAAATATGTCAGACAGAAAAAGTTAAAAACCATATGATTTCACTCATATGTGGGATGTAAAATTGAAAGCAACAAATGAACAAACTAGAAACACAAAAACTCATATACACAGACAACAAACAGTGTGGTGGTTACCGGAGGGAAGAAGGATGATGTGGGTAGTAAAGAGCAAAGGGGGTCAAATATAGGGTGACAGAAGATGATGTGACTTTGTACGGTAGTCACACAATGCACTACACAGATCATAGACCATAGAAATGTACACTTGAAATCTATATAATCATATTAACCAATGTCACCCCAATAAATTTAATTTAAAAAGGAAAAACCTATGAAAGAAAAACCTAAAATAATAAAAATCCTTGACAAAATTAAACTAAAAATTGACAAATCCATAATTATAAGATTTTAATACAGTTCTTTTCATAACTCATGAATCAACAAATTAAAAAAATTGTAAAGATTTAAAATATGTTTCAGGATAATTAAATAAGTTTGATTTAATATACTTATATAGAATCCTATACCTAACAGTTAAAGAACACACATTCTTTTTAAACACATATACCTTATTTGTAAAAACTGGCCACATGGTGGTTCTAAAACAAGTCTTAACAAACCCCAGTGGCTTTAGGTATTTACATTATGCAGATAATAATTACAGTTCTCAATGCCAAAAAATAAAAGTGAATAGCCAAAATACAATCATCTTTCTCTGTTTAAAAATTTAAAAACATACTTCAAAAATGTAAGGATAATAAAGAGATTGTTGTATCAAAACTTGTAGATTGGATAAAAGAAATGTATGTCCTAATGTTAATTTTTAAAGATAATGTTCTAATCAAACATTCTTTATTCAATAATTTATTGTAAAACTGTGGTTTCCATTTCAAGTAGGATCTTCTAACTGGTCTTCCCCAGCACGAATTATATTTTGATAAGAGGTACCTCACAAAACTAGATGTGGGATTATTGGGCACCTTAATTAAAATAATTTATGTAATTACAGGTGCCTGCCCCATAGTAAGCATTCAATAAATACTAGTGTTAACCATCCTGTGCTAAGTCATGAATCAAAAAAACTTGATTAAAAAAACCTACGTGCAAACCCTCAATGCACTTTTCCAACATTGTTGCCCAATATTGTCCTTCATAAAGTCCAGATCTACAAATTAAAATCTTCCCCATCTTCCACACATCTCTAACACATGCCACCTTGTGCTCTTTCTTTGACCCAAACATCTTTCCTGAAACATCCAGATTCTTCAAGGTTCATCTTAAATCCAATTTAGAAATAAGCCAATTAGAAATAATCCTTCCTTTCCTTGTATTTTCTAGTCTCACTTATTACATATTCTTAAGAAGAATTATTTATGTCTTATTTCCCTTACTAGGTTGTAATCTCTATTAAGAGCAGGTCCTACGTTTATCTTATTATCCTCACAGCACCTGGCACCATGACTAGCACATAATATCCATCCATTGACTCATTTATTCACAAACGTTTAGGGAATGACAAAAAACAGTCAGATTTAATTACTGTGTAGTCATTGAGTGAATGAATTCAAGATACAACAGTTAGGTGAGCATCATAGGAATTTCTCTTTTGGCTTGCTGGCTGTATCTCTTCCCGGTCTTTTCTAAACTTTGAGAACATACAGGATCCTAGATGTGTGCTATTCCAGAGATGTGCTTAAAAGAGTAACATGTGTTATTCATTGCATCATATATAACCTTTTCAAGTTTACAATCAATCTTGCTCGGAAGGCTGGTGTCATTTTAAAAGTACGGCCATGAGCTGGAAGAGGAGACAATCTGAGCTAGCTACAGTCTGTGAATTCAAATACCCTATTTAAAGGTCCAAACATGAAGAAGGAGGATGTACTAAACACATCATTTTCCTTCCCAGTGATTGAAAAGGGATGGTGCTTTGAAGCTTTGTTGGGTTTCAATGCATTGATTTTCTCACTACCTATTTTTCTCAGGTTTGTCAGGTACTTAAGAGTCTATTTCAAGTTGCCTGCAGACTTCTTTTCTTATGTTTCTTAAAATTATTTGTGATTAAATCACCCACATTGTCTTCCAGGCTCTAATGATTCTCTTACTGTGGAATCTGTTTTCTTTTTTTTTTTTTCCTCTTTACTTTATTCTGGTTCTCAGAGCTTTATTTTCCAATCCCCTGCTTGCTTTTGGTATCCCCATTAATTTTTCTGTTTCTTGATTCTCTGTACAGACTCATATTTGTGCACCTATCTGTCTATTCAGTCTGAATACAGTTACTGAATACCTTCCAGGGTCAAAAGGTGTCTGGTCAGAGACGGTCCCTATGTCAAGGGAGATTGCAGTCTAAAGTGGTGAAGGGAGACTGGGGAAATAACATCACATGACATAATGAGCAAGCACTGTGTATATCATCATGTGCACGTCTCTATCAACATGATGGAGAACTACCATAATTATGGGGTAGAATTGATAGCGAAGGATTCTTGGTAGAAATTAACATTAAGCTGGAATTTTTAAGTCAACAGCAGGTAAAAACAGGAATTTCTGGTATACCAAGTAGAACAGCAAGACCAGTGAGTATTAGTTGAAAAAGGACCTGTTGGAGGACAGTATTTCTCAGTGCTGCCCATGGACCATCTATGATCATCTATGAACATCATGATCATCTAGAATGTTTTAAAAGTCACAGATATGTGTATTTTACCTCCAAATCTATTGAGCTGGAATCTCTAGAAGTAGGGAAACCTGTCTTTAGCAAACACCTCAGATTATTTATAGGCATGGCAAAGTTGAAAAGCATTATAAAGAGATAAGGGAAGTTGGGTAGGTAACAGGCATATCTGGTACGGGAATTTGAGAGCTAAAGATTTTAACTTTAGTTGATAGGCTGAAGTGATTAATGCACACAGACAGCTGTTATTTCAGGAACTGGAATGCCTGACCTACAGGAAGTCGACAAGCTAGTCCGTCTTTGTGCCCCAGGGGGTCTGGAGGTGGTATCTGACCCATTGTGTTTCAGGGAGGGAAGTCCCACTCAGATAAAGAATTGTTGATCAGCAGATAAAGAAATACTAGGAAAATGCTGCCAGAATGCAAGTCTTTCTTCTGTGATTAACCTTTTCCCCCAAACTCTCACCTACCCTTTCCTTCTCCGTACAAAAAAGGTTGGCTTGAGATGAGATGTTAAGATAGTTTGTGAGGGAACCTAACGGCCATCTTCTCAGATCGCTGGCATCTGAATAAAGCACCCCTGAAGGTTCAATCCTATCTCAAATTAAATTTATTTCTCAAAACAATTAATCCATCTTTGATGTTTCTGGGCTTCTGTGTTCTGGGATGCTGAGTACTGTTAGAGAAAACCATACAGACAGGCAGCTTGGTGTCACTGCCGATACCTGGTCCTCTCCTTCATGTAAAGGCTCGGTGCTGCCGGAGCATTTGGTATTTTTCTACCTCTTTTTAGTACTTACCAGAGCTATTACAAACTTTCTCCCTTCTCCTCAAATATCCTACTGTACTGCCTCGATCCTTACTTTTTTTACTTATTGGTTTACCGGTTTATTATGAAAGGATACAACTCCGTACTCACCAGATGGCTAAGACACATCGGCAAGGCTGGTGGGAAGGGGCGTGGAGCTTCCTCGCCCTCTGAGCCCGCCGCTCTCCCCAGCCTTAACGTGCTCACCCACTCCAAAGCTCAACTTGTAGTAGATAAACTCAAATACTACTGCACTGAGAGAAGGAAACACTTAAGACTCCTCAATGTCCTTCTGCCCTCCCTGTGAAATGACTGGCTCTGCCCCCAGCCTCCTTACCCACCCATTCTCCCCCCTAGAGTTAATTCTTCCAATCTGCCAGCTCAGACAGCAGCACCATCACCTGACAACCTGTTAGAAATGCAGAGCCTCAGACCTCATCCCCACCTACTGAGTCAGAATTTGCTTCTTAACAAGATGATTCAAGTTTGAGGAAATCAGCTCAAAAAAAGTAAGCACACCTCCCCCAGCCTGCCTGTTCAGGTGCCTGCCTTCATCAAATTCCTTTTGTCCTCTCTAACTGCAAATCTTCTCTTTCTTGGGCCCTCTCAACAGCATTTAAACATGGTTTAGTCTCTCCCATTCTAAATCAACAAACACGCCCTATTGTAAAACTGTGCTGTGACCTCTTGCCTCCACGCAGTGAGTGCCTGTTTGTCTTTTCCCCTAAAAAGTCAAAAATCTTCCAAGACTTATATACTGTTTCTATTTTGCTCCCATTCATTTTCAACCCACTTTTAAAAGTTACTTAGTTGTCCCGCACAACCAAGGCTCCCCATTTTCCTTGGTGATAACACCCAGTATTAAGCTGGGCACTTGACTGTCTGTCAAGACTATGTCCCAGCTTCCCTGGTAGTTCTGCATGTCCATGTCTCCTGGTTCTGACCAATGGGATGCTAAGGAAATGGTATGTGTATCTTTGGGAAAATGTTCTTGAAAGGAAAGCATATGTCCTTTTATTTAGTATGATCTTCCTGCTGGTAGAATGTAAATGAAATGGCTCAAACACTGGCAGCTGACCTGGACCAGGAGGTGAATTTGGAAATGGAAACCACATATGACACGGAAGTCTCTGGGAAATGGAAACAATCAAATGCTATTCTGGACTGAACTGATGATCCCCAGACATTTTGGGCTCAAATGAGAAATATACTTGTCTTATTTAAGCCCATGCTATTGCAGGCTTTTAGCATCAGAATCCTAACTGATATTCCACAGCAATCTGCCAGTCCTCCTTCACTCCTGATGGTGCTCAAGCTACCGATGATATTTTTTTTTGCTACTCTTCAAGGCATACAACACTGTTGATCACTCCTCTTTTTAAAAATATTATCTCCTTTGGACTTCCAAGACACCATATCATGTGGGTTTTCATCCAAACTCTCTTCTGTCTCTATTCTTTCGCTTAAATCAGAGTTCTCAAACAACAGCTCTGTATTACAGTCACCTGGGAAGCTCTGCAAAAAGGCTCATGCCTGGGGTCCAGTTCCAGAGATTCTGATTTCATTGGTCGGGGGTGGGGTTCTGGCATCCCTGCTTTATACAAGTTCCCTGGTGACTCTGGCATGTAGCCATGATTTGTACCCACCACCTTAAGTATTGCTGGGTCTCAGGCCACTGTAGACTCTAGACTTTTATTCTCTGATCTGCATATTCCTCTGAGCAGTCTCATCTGCTCCTAGTTTCAGTTGGCATGAATGCTGATGACTTTCAGACTGGTATCTCCTAGAATTCTCCTGAGCTTCAGACCCATATATGTTACAACCAATTGCAAAGCTCCAATGGATATGCCATGGACATCTCATGATTATCATATGCAATTTTTTCATTATTTGCCCCCCATTTTTATTTTTCTTCCTGTATTTACTATCTGTAAAAGTGATGCCACTATCCACTTAGTTGTAAGAGCTAGAAATTTTAGCTTCCTCCCTAATCCCTCTTATCCCCTCGTTGTCCCTATCTAATCAATTATTACACCTAGTTTCTACATTTTAATGTCTCTCACGTTCGTTCATTTCTCTCCATCTTCACTGCCATTTTCTGGTTGAGGTTACCATTATTTCTCGCCTATACTGGTTTCTCTATAGACTCTTGTTCCCTTCCAATCTTTTCTCCGTGCAACAGCTCGAGTGAACATTTTAAAACACACATCTAATCATGATACTTATTTACTTAGAACCCTTCAGGGGACCTCTTTGCTTTGGAATGAAGGCCAAATGCCGCTTCACCTGACCCACCAGACCCTTCATGATATAGCCCTGCTTTACCTCTCTAAACTCATGTCTCATTATTCCTCCCCACCCATGCTACTGTATAGATAGAGGAAATTGCTGGTAGTTTCCCCAAATCACGTTCTTCCCTGCACCAACCCCTGGTTGTTCTGAAATGTTCTGCTTTCTCATTTAGCTGACCAAATAGTTCCTAAACTTCCCTGAATGCAGGGTACTGTCTTGATCACCATTTGTACACATAGACTTTCACACAAATGTCTGGGCTAGAGTTGACACCATAACAAATATTGCCCATCTACTATGTCCCAAATGTCATGGAGCTTATATTATAGTGGACTTAGTATTTACAGAATGAAAATAGATTTTTCATTATTTTTATATATTAAATAAAGGATTATAGAGTTTTACTAATTTACCAGCCATCACAGGGAAAAAAAAGGACCAAGACTATATTTGATCTATAGTGGCTCCAAAACTCCTTTTCTTCCCACACTAACATACATACAACTTCTCCATAAAGATGCTTTGTGAAGAGACAACAGTAAGATGGAATCAAAAGAACTCCTTTGGAATGTTTTCTAGGTTATCATGGACTTCCTGGTTTTCCTAAGTAGTCTGTGGTTTCTCAGTAGCTTATAAAACAGCAGTGTGAGGTTGTGTTCATCTAAAAGCAAAACAGTTGGTTAATTAAACCAATTTAGTAAAAAAGAAAAGAAAAGAAAGAAGCAATTGAATTTCTTGTAAGGACATCAGTTTCTTTTTTTAAATAGTTAGCAGCTTGGAATCAATTTTGGCATAGCCTTACACTCCAGAATGTTATTTCCTCTTTCCATTTGGATTTGGAATTTGAAACTGTGGCTTTTTTTGTGCTTTGTTTACTCCAATCACACAAAAGATTAACTGTAGTTCACAAGGTAGACACCTGTAGAAGCCAAGCAAGTAAAGCAAACAAATGGAGATGGTTCTGTATGATAAATACAATGGTAGGCACATGATGACAAATTATGTTGTGGTGATTTTGAAGAGAAATGCAAGGTTATGTGGGTAGAGGGAAGAGATGAGTGGAGAAATAGCTGACCAAAAAGGAAGAATCAACGACTATATTCTGGGGGAGAGAGCAGAGGAAGTAGAAGAACTTCCGTGGAAACTCTGCTTCTGCTGCCTTCAGGATAAGGAGAAAACCCTTCTGGGCTTGCAAGGCGACCACAGCAACCGCCTCTACCTGGAGCCTGCGGGTGAGGATAGTAACTCTGTGAGGAGTTTCTTCTGCAAGTTGAGAAGAAGCAAAGCACTGCGTAGAAGAATCTACTTCTAAGTGGAGTGAGTTATGTAAGTAGCTCATTTCAATAGATCCATACAAGCCATTTGCCCCAGAGTCACACATTTGGGAGTGACCATTCAACATCTGGGAGAACAACAGCCGCAGGCCTAGGAGGTCATCCTTGCCCTCATGACGGGGGCTGAGGGAGGACTGAATCTAGACGAGATGCTTCCCAGAGATTCCTTTACCTAGAGGCAAGCCCCCAGAAATCTAAAAAGTGAAATGAAATATCTACGTGGCCTTACAAAAAAAAAAAATTCATCATTTTTTTCTTTTAGCTTAATGGTATTTTGTTTTGTGATGCTTTCAATGAAAAAAGTCCCTTTTCAATTTTTTTAACTTATAAAAAGTTGTCCAATCTTATTGAAAACAAGTTAAAATGGGAAAACATACCATTTTTTAATCTATCAGATTGAAAATTGAAACATTCAACAAGGTGTGAGGAAGGAGGCACCCTCATGTACTGCTGCTGAGATATGTTAGTAGCAATGTGTATGAAGGGCAATGTGAGACTATTGAAATTTATTCTGCAAATGTACTTACACATGTGAAAAACAACATATGTATGAGGTTATTCATTGCAGTATTCTTTGTGAATTAGAGATGTGAATTAATGTCTTGAGAGATATAAATAAGCCCATCAAGAGGTTAAATGAAGTATGATACATCCATAAGGTAAAATATGATAAAGATATTAGAAAAAAGATTCAAGAATTTTTGTTTTGACATATAATATTCTAAGATATGTTGTTTTTTTGTGAACCAATTCATTTTGTGCTATCACTTGTATAAAAAAGGAAGAACATATTCATATATATGTAAGTCTCCAACAGGACATGCAAGAAACTAGTGAGTCATTACATATTTGGGAAGCAGGCATGGGACTTAGCAGATAAGGAACAAGTTTGGAAGGGAGACTTTTTCTTCTACTGAATATCCTTTTATTTTTATTTTGTAGCATATTACTTATTTAAAAATTCAGTAAATTAATTTTGAAGAAAATAATAGAGTCCTAACTAATTCATTAGAACTAAGTACGTATGTAGGGATCCTGTCACTGAACCGTTGACCGTGTGTGTTGAATTATCAGGCTTCTTCCACCTTCTAGAATTTCTGGTCTATTGCAGTTCTGAGCCATCCGGGCTGCAGTGTTCAGAAGAGATATTCTATGAGTAAGGGGGGCCTCTACAGGACAAGTCGAGAATTTTTTGTTACTTTGTTCTTTTAAATGCAGAGTAGGTTAGAACATGCAGTTGGGAATCATGACCCTGAGTTTCTCTTTGCTGTTGTCAGAAATAAAAGTTTTGAAAATGACCAAATAAGCTCTGCAAACAAAGCTATTCTAGAGAGAGCAGGTTGGGATGGCAGCGTGCTGAGGAAGGCAATATTTGTACCTGGATTCTGATGCTCTCTGTGTCTCACCTTTAGGACTTTAAGCAAAGGGCCCTAACCTCTTCAAGCCCTCACTTCCTCACTTGAAAAATGTAGATAATATTGCCATCCTTGTAAATGTGTTGCTCACGAAAGTTTTCTTTCAAAAACTCAGCTACAATAGGTCAGTAGTGTTCAACCCTTAGGGCAATCTCAGGTCCCTAACTCACTCCCACAGACTGAGCTGCTAAAGACCACCTCAAACAACGAAAAACTTTCTAGAGAAAAGAACCAGAATGGCCAGATTATGTCACCGAGGAACTCTAACACACAATGTGAGTGATATTCTAGTTACCACTATTGTGTTTCCCATTTTCTATGGAATTTTTATTATAATTCTATTGTCCTTCCTCTGTGAGTAGAGTATTGATTGAGGGTGACTGATATTATGATTTACTATCAATTGCTACAATATTTGGAATATTTACATGGAAAAAGTTCAGAACTGTTTGCTAACCTTGGAGTTGTGAGGTTATAAGTCTGAAACTTCCTATCTAAGATGGAGGAAAGCTGGGGGTAGGAGGGGGTGGGAGGAGAGAGAGAGAGAAAGGAGGGGGGAAGAGTGAGGTTTTGAAATTCAAGCACATTCATGCCCAGTTATATGAATAATAAATTTCTTCTTTTTGATTCAGCCACTATGAGTTGGGTTTTCTAACACGTGCAAGTAAAAGAAAAAAGAAAAAAAGAAAACTCAACTAAATACACTGTGTCTTCAATAAATGAAAAGATATTTAACTTGATATACGTCACACTGACATACTATCTTTCAACAGCCAGATGCCTTGATAACTCACTATATGGACCAATTTATGGAAAAATAGGAATTATACTTTGTTGGTGGGAGTATAAGATGACACAATGCAGGTGCTAGGTAATTTGGAAATGCTTATCAAAATTACAAATTAATTTACCTTTTAGCATTAACAGTTTTGCTTCTAAGGCTTATTCTATAGCTAAACTTGTACATACAAAATGAAGAAACATTTATTCATTACAGCATTGTTTATAATAGTAAAACATTAATGTAAATGTCCATAATTGTCTGAATAATTAAAAATATGATTCATCATAGAGGGAAATACGTAAGGCTGTAAAACAATGAGGAATTTCTGTTTGTGCTAATATGGACATATTTTCAAGGTAATGTTAGAGATAATTTTAAGTGCAGATATTTGTGTAAAATATTTGTATAAAATGGGGGGGCAGAAATTATCTTTTCATATTTGCTTATATGTGTATAGCTATCTCAGGAAAGATAGCAAAGAAACTAAGAGAAGCAATTATCCACTGGGTAAGGACCCTGGAATATAGAATTTAGGAGATCAGATTGGGAAGGAGTATTTTTACTGTATACCTTTTACTTCATTGTATTTTTTGGAGCTACATAAACTCTTTACAGATATTTTCAATGTATATTTTTAAAGAAAAATACAGTAACAACATAGTGAAGTTCCAGAATTCTAAATTATACGTGGGGTGCTGATGTTGAAATGTCAGCCGTATAAATTGAACAAACAGGCTTTCTACCATCTTCTAGAATTTCAGCTCCAGAGAGATCGTGCTGTGCAGAATGAAGAGATATCCCAGGGTCATGGCGGCACCTAGAGGCCACTTAAAGAATTTTCCATTTATTTCTTTTTTTTAATATTTATTTTTCTGAGAGTCGGCAATAAAGCATCGATAAGAATAAGGCTTGGTTTTCCAGTGGAGTTCCTAAACAAAAACATTTTGCTAGTCACACAGATTTATTGTCAGTTATACCTGGATACAAATACTGTCCCTATCATTTACTATCTTGTGGCTTTAGGCAAAAAAATACCCATATATTTTTTATTTATTTTATTTTTAATTATGTTTTATTGTTTACACTATTACAGTTGTCTCCACTTTTTCTCCCCTTTGTGGGGAAGCATGGGTGGAGCTGGAGCACTTACGTATTTTATAAAAGCCACAGTTTCTTCACTTATAAACTGTTGATAATAATATCTACCTTATCATAATGTTGTCTACTAATATTTTAAGTGAATTGTGTCATCTAAGAAATACTAATGCTGCCCTCCACAATAGACTATGTTTGCTCAATGCCTAAGGCAACACTAGGCCTCCAACCTGTGTCTATAGGAAGTGAGGGGCTGAATAAAAGCAGCCCACAGAAGGGGCTTCGCTGGCTGGCAGGTGAAGGGAGCCAGGAGTGAGGAAGATTGACTGAGTGAAAGAATGAGAAAGACCAAGAGAAAGCAAGCAGGATTTGAGGGTACCCAGACTGGAAACTGAATTTATCCCTGACTCTTCCATTGTAAAGACAATAAATACCTTTTTCTAAATCCAGATTGAGAGGTTTTGTTCGTTCGTTCGTTTGTTTGTTTTGCTTGTGATTGAAAGACCCCCCAACCTTTTCCAATGCCACATATAAAAGTTGCTCAGCCTCATTCTTTACAAAGGTATGAATTAAAATGAGATATCATTTTCCATCTATTATTTTGACAAAAAAATAAAATTAATATTGATCAGGCACTGTTGGCTAAGCAGCTAAGTTGGCTGAGTGTTTAACAATCCCTAAAGAAGGCAAATGAGACATACTTATTAAATTGCAAATTCATGTAGCTTTTGACCCAGCAATTACGCTTCTGTTAGGTCCCAGAGATATATATATATCCACACATGCAAAATGAGGCATTGTTTGGAAGTACAAACAATAGGAATCAACCTAAATGTTGATCATGAGAGAATTGGTTTCACTCACACAGTGGAGGTCTCTAAATCCTTTAAAAGAATTATGTTTTCTCAGGAACTGACAATAGAAAGCTCTGTAGAGAGAAATAAAAAGGGAACAGAAGAGTGTAAATAGCTGACTATCACTGGCATTAAAAACGGTGGGGGAAGGAAACTATGTTCATTCTTAGTTGGAAATGTATTAAAATCTCCAAGAGAATAGACAAAAAATGAATTACAATCATATAGGTTACATAGAGGAAACTGGTGGATAAGGGACAGGAATGGAGAGAGATTTTTTCAAGTAAGAGTTTTTTGTACATTTTTATTTTTGAAACTTGTAACTGTATAATCTGTTCAAAAATGAAATAAAATTTCAGGTGAGAAGAGTTCTAACGTACGTCGGAGATGTGGAATTCTAAGTCCACAAGAGGGGTTTGTTAGTCTGAATTGCACGCAGACGGGACGCCATCTTCTAGAAATTCTGATCTTTTCCAGTCCTAAAATATCAAAATGCTGAGCTGGAAATAGCCTGTGGTTACAGCGGCATCTACAGGACAAACAGAATATTTCACTTTGTCTCTGAGTTTTGGGGGTTTAGCATGACATAGGTGAAGAATAGTGATTTTTCCCATTACAGTCGCTAGTTTTTGCGAACATAAATTTTCATATAAGCATATTGGAAGAGCTAAACACCCTGATTAATAGTGGCTTTATCACTCTCACATTGCTATTCCCCAGCTCTGAGGTTTTCGCTAAAATAAAGGAACTTAACCTTTCTGAGCCATAGTTTCTACCCCTGTAAAATGTTATCTATATTGCAGATTAATGCCTCATAGTGTTTTAAGAGTCTTCTCTTGCTAGAGAAACCCCAGATCTGGTCAACAACAGCCTGTGATAATTCAACCCCTAAACTAAGAAATCCTAAACATCCTAAACCCATTCCAGCAAGAAGAGAGCTGCTTCAGAGATACGACGCAGCAAAGGAGCCTCCTCCTCCATAGACCGCAGCTTTTAGGGGCCATAGAAAAACAGGACAAAGGATATCCTTCCAGAGAAAAAACCAGAGCAGCCAGGTTGGCTAAGGAGCTCACAATACCTCTGGGTCAGGGACACCTCGCTCTTCCTGGCTTACATGTCATGAACGAAAGACCACTTTACACTGTTTTCCACTCTCTTCCTTAGCAAAGGGAAGTTTTGTTGTAGTCATCCAGTTCTTTTGCTGTCCCTTCAGATGTGTGTCGTAGTTACACTGGAACCATATAGGCTGTGGGGCCATGAGGAACCACATCAGGACCTGACCGAGATCTCGTACTTGGAGCGATAGCTACATGAGTCACAGTGTGGTCACCCTCTAGGGCAGCAGTGAGTGCCGTTGTACAGCAAGCCGTACGGCTTCATTACAGTGATGACCTGGCTGGTTTTTAAGGGATATATGAGAAGAGGGGGTATGTGCTTGGATGTTGAGCTGGCAACTGGGTGCATTCATTATAGCAGCCAGCGCTCATCCAGTCCTTCACATAACTCCCTCTGATCTTTCCCTGCACAGCCAGAATCCCTTCTCATCCCATCCATCTAGTCTGAGGAATTTTGATGCTATCACATGACTCAGGCCTGGCCAATGGGAGCACTGCCTTCCCTGTCCAATGCAGGTCAGTGAGAACTGTGGCGGTTGCAGGCTGTCTGAGGACAAGGCCAAGACAGAAGGAAGCTGAAGCAAGACACGGAGGGGGAGCAAGTGAGCCTGACAGAGAAAGAGAAAAAAGAAAGAGCGAGAGGGAGAAATCATAGGCCTTGGGGACATTTAAACTTTTGGATTTAAGGCTCATTGGAAATTTTACATCGACCTCCAAACTTTTTAGTCACAAAAACATATATATCTTCTTGTGGATGCCATAGAATTGGACCTTGTATCACTTGCAATCAAAAGGATTCTAACTCATGCAGAATGCTCTTAAGCCAAAAGATGCTCAAACTCACATATAAGAGAAATAAACAATAAAACCGAGATACCATTTTTTTCCACTCTCAGATTGATTGGCAAAAATCCAAAACACACTGTGTTGGCCAAGTTGTGGGGAAATAGACAATTTCATACATGGCTGGCAGGAGGGGAAATAGACAATTTCATACATGGCTGGCAAGAACATAAGCTGATAGAAACCCTGCGGAGGGCAACTTGGAAATGCCTAGATATATCACAAATGCGTGTATCCTCAAATACTTTTAGAAATATTCACATGCACAAATGAACTATATAAAATGCTACTTATTTTAGCATTTTTTCATAGCAAAAAATTAACTTACATAGGCATCAGTAGAGAACTAAGCTGATAAATTTCAGTGTATCCATACAGTGGGAATAGTCTGAAATTCAGAGAGAGAGAGAGAGAGAGAGGCAGAGAAAATTTAATCTACTGATATACAAAGATTTGCAAGATATAGTGCTCTATTGAATATTTTGGATGGATTAAAAAATGTTATGGAACACTATCATGTAAAATAAAAGAAGGTAGTTAAAAATATTTCTTATATACGAATAAAACATACTCTTAAAGTATTAAAAAAATAACATTGGTAACTTTTGGCATGGACTTAGTGAAATGGACATTTTTTTCACTATATTCTTTTTGTAATTTTTGTTTTTGAGCCATATGAAATACATTACCTATCAAAAATTAAATGAAATAAAAATTGAAGATGCCCTAAGTAGTACCAAGGAGCTACAGAACAGTAGAAACAGGTCCTGGATGCTGGCACTGAACTGCATAAATTGCATCAGATGGTTTCTTGCATCTTCTAGAATGTCTCCTGTAGCCTTGAGAGAGCTGTGCTGGGAAGCTGGAAATCAATGTTCTGTGAGGAGGGTGGCCCCTGCAGGACAAAGTGAGAATATTTCTATATTTTTTCTTACAAAAAAAAATTTAGCAAAGCATGTAGGAGGGGCAGTGAGCATGAATTTCCCACCAGAGTTGCTACATATGAAAGTTTTGCTAATGATAATAAAGATATTGTAAACGAAACCTGTGTAAAGGGAAGCAGCGGTGGGCACAGAGGGGTAGAGGTGGAGTCCTCTGTTTACAAATGCTGGCCTTGTCACTGCCCAGCTGCATGGCTTGAGGCCATGCCACTTAACATTTCTGAGCTGTAGAATCTACACTTACCTTCAGGCTCGTGGCCTCCTAGACCATTTCCGGGAGATTCGCTGTCAGAGAAACCTTAATCAACAGACAGTAGCCTGCAAGTGTTCAGTCTCTGCGGCTATTCCAGGCCCCCAAACCTAGTCCTTCAGGAAATGAGATGCTAAACTGAGGCAACCCAAAAAAGGGACACCCTTGCCAAAGGTGCCCAAAATGGGCCGTGGAAGATAATGAGAAGAGAGAACCTTCCAGAGTGGCTGCACGGTATGACTCATGAGCTCACTTCACCACAAGGTCAGGGGCCTTAGTAAGTGTTGGAGGCCAGAGACCACTGTGGTTATCTCCTGTCCTCTTTTCCAAGTGCAAGGGTTTATTTCATTTGTCATTATTCCTCCTTGTAAGTGTATAATGTGAGTTATGTTTTTCATTTAATCCTAGTTTGCTGGATTATGAGGAACTGCATTAGGACCTAACCAGGAAGATTCTGGATTGGAGCCATAACTAATTCATTTATGAGTTAGGGCTTGTTTATCTCGGATGTGGATGAGCAGTATTTATTGTGAGTAGTACAGCTGCCTAATGTTGATATGGACGTCTTTGAAGATACATGCATGGGTGGAAGGGTACACGGTCCTGTGACTCGGACCTGGGCCAGTGGGGCAGCACATCCCCTGGTGTGTTGATGGTTCAAAGACAGGCACGTGATACAACTGAAGTCCCTGAGAGTCAGGCCATGGCCTTTGTGGTGAACGTGCAGCTGTGAGGATGAAAGACTGGAGCTGCCTGGGACACTGCGTGGGGTGAGAATAGAGCCCAAAAAAGATAGGGGTGGGAGGACGGGGAGAGAAAGAGAAAGAGAAGGAGCCGGGCTTGGCGGCATTCTTGGAGTCCTTGCATCATGGTGTGTCTCTAGATGTACCCACTGACTTTTCCTTTGTGTGACTCTTATATCTTCTCTGTTGCTAAAACCAGATTAAGTTGAGTTTTCTACCATTTGTGTTAATGAGTGCTGATTCATTTATATGGAAAGATGTTATACCCCCTCATAAAAAAGAAATACATAACAAAAGTATACAGAGATAACATTTTTCACCTCCTGTATTGACAAAACATCCATATGTTTGATAGAAAATGGCTGGACAAACTGTGGGTTAAAGGCATGCACATACAGGACTGAACGGGGTATAAATTGCTACAATTCTTAAGGGGGAAAAGCTTGGAAATTCTATGAAAATTACAAATGCATCTACCCTTTGACCCAGAAAGTCCACGCCTATATACTAGAGAAGGACCAATGTTCTGGTTATTCTCTATTTCTCCACCCCATTTCGATTTTCAGTCCTTTCTGCCATGCCCTCTGGTCCAGGAGGCTGACATTTAGCAAGTGCATGGCCCAGGCTCCTCTACCCTCTGACTTCTTTTAGGTTGGGCTAGTGGAGGGGTGGGCCACAGAGGAGACTGGAAGGGAGAAGAAGAGAGAGGTCCAGGTATTTATTTCACTGACTCCTCTCTTGATGAGAGTGATTCTAGAAAAGGGTTTGTTTTTCTCCCACATAATAGCTAATGTCAAATAACCCCTTCAATGGCTGTAGCCGTCACCAGATCCCAATGACCCCAACCCTTCCCCACTGAGCTAGCAGGCTGAAGGCTGGTAATAGATTTCCGCTGCAGCTAATTCCTGAGCGTTCACCACCCCTTTTCGGTTCCCCTAGCCCTACCGTGCAGCTGTGCGGTAGGGCTCAGGGAACCATGTGTGAGGGTTAATTTTATGTTTTAACTTGACTGGGCCACAGGGTGCCCAGATATTTGGTCCATCATTATTCTGGGTATTTCTGTGAAGGTGGTTTTGGATGAAATTAACATTTAATCAGTAGGCTGAGTAAAACAGATTGCCGTTCCTAATGGGGGTGAGTCTGAGTAGAACTGAAGGCCTGAGCAGAACAAAAGGCTGATCCTCTACTGCAAGTAAGAGAGAATCCTCCTGTTGAAGGTCTCCAGACTAGAAGGTCATCTCTTCCTCTTTCTGCAGCAGCTTCTGACCTCCAAACTTAAACTGGAACATTGGGTCTGCAGATTTTGGATTCGCAAGCCTCTATAATCATGTGAGCCAATTTCTTATAGTAATTATATTTTTCTATCTATCTATCTATCTATCTATCTATCTATCTATCATCTATCTATCTATCTATCACCTATCTATCTATCTATCTATCTATCTATCTATCTATCTATCTATCTATGTTTTGTTTTTCTGGAGAACCTTAACTAATATGTTATTCCTCTTAAAATATTTCCTTCATTAAATTTTCTTCAGTTAAACCCTGTGAATATGCCACTTGTTTTCTGTAAGGGCCTTGACTTATACAGTAATTGGTATCAAGAATGGCCCAAGGAAACAAACCCTGGAAAGAGGATTCTGGGATTCTGTTGCCCACATCTTTGTTGAGCTTGCAGATACCCTCTGCCAATGGAAGTAGGACACTAGTAACCCATGGTATGCAGCAATATCATAATTACTCTAGTTATCACTGGTGTAGGATGCAGCATAAGTGGACAGCAAGACATGATCAAATGAATATGGCTCCTAATTGCACTGCCAACAATGATTACAAATTGCGGCCTGGCTCCTCCTAACTGCCTGGGAGAACTTACAAAAAGGAAAAAAGCATAAATACTTGAGCCTTCAACTTAGTCAAACTTACCTGGACTTCTGATCTATAGTATAGAACTGTGAAATAATGAATAGGTAATGTTTCAACCACTAAGTTTATAGTAACTTGTTATGGCAGCAATAGAAAACTAATACAAATTGTTGTTTTTATTAGTAGTAGTAAATAGGAATAAACAATACAATAGGGATCAATCTAAACCTCTATCAATAAATAATTGTACATTAGTACAATGGAATACTATGTAGTTGTTTAAAAAATGTATAGAAGCTCTTTATGCATTGTTATGAGATATACATATATATACACATGTGAAACAAAGTACAGTATAGTCTGTATAATGTGCTGCTTTTTGTGTAATAGAAGTAGGTAGCATTATATTTTTGTATTGTGTGTGTGTGTATGTGTGTCAAAACTCTCTAGAATGATATAGGATGCTAATAATTGTGGCTACTTGTTTTGAGGGGTCATACATAAAAACTGGGCACCTGGGAGCAACAGTGGGAAGTAGATTATTTATTGTATACCTTTCTATACTTTCTGATTTTTGAATCATCTAAATATTCTCTATTCAAAAACTTAGAAATGCTTTTTTAAAAAAGAAAAATTACAGTGCTAATAAATAAACAAATATGTTGGAGCCACAAAACTCTAAACACATGCATGAGTTTACCAAAGTGAGCCATCAGATACATAAATTGACTTCTGTCTTCTAGAATTTCTGTCCTATCACCACTCCAAGAGATCAGTGCTGAAGAGCAAGGAGGAGATGTTCTATGGCTATGGTGGTACATGTAGGATGAACAGAATTTTTGTATGATGGTTTCAGTTTTTTCTTGGATGTGGAGGCCCCAGTGTAAGAGCTAAGCAGAAAAATTTTATTTTAAAGATTTTATTTATTTATTTTTAGAGTGGGGAAGGGAGGGAGAAAAAGAGGGAGAGAAACATCAATGTGTGGTTGCCTCCCACGCACCCCCTACTGGGAACCTGGCCCACAACCCAGGCATGTGCCCTGACTGGGAATCTAACTGGCGACCCTTTGATTTGCAGGCCGGCACTCAATCCACTGAGCTGCACCAGTGAGGGCAAAGCAGAAAAGTTTTAATAATGACTGATGAAATGGTAACCAAAGATATATTTACACAGGTCATGATGGGCAGGAAGTGCAGAGCAGTGAGATAAATGTAGGTTGCAGAGCCTCCTACAGCTGGATTCACATTTTCTCCGTGTCACTGCAGGTGAATGAACTCAGCCCCTCTGAGTTTCTTCATATGCACAAGCCTGACCATTTTGCAGAGTTGGTGTAGTATTAGAGAGAGTGCATTCAGAGCCTGAATTCAGAGCCTGACACACTGTCATTTCTCAATGGCCACGAACCAGTGTATTCTCGCACTTTGAGTATCCTACAGTGTCCCTGACTCGTAGGGCTGGTGGCCCTGTAAGACTCACCCTATTTCACTCAACCCCCATCTGTATGTTCAGTTTTTCACAACTTTCCATGAGCAAGTGCCTCACCTCAAGCACAATTTCTCTTTCTTGAATCTCTTAATATCAAACCAGCACAACCTTATCTCCCCACTCCTCACTCAGGACACTCATGCTTTGGGGCCATTTGTTAAGCTCCTGGTGTGTCTGCTTCATTTTTCAGGAAAAATATCAGCAATTATGTTTACACATTTTTTAAACCTGACACTAACACGCACTTATCCACATAATGACATGACATTTTCTCCTCCGGGAATATAATTAAGCTTGAGCCTGACCTTTCTTCACCTTTAGAACATAAAGGTCTTTCTGAGTCTCTGTTGGCCCTCTGTATATATATACAGCAGCATGTTTTTAGAGTGACAGGCTCCCAATTGTGACATGCTTCTGTAAGACTAAAGCAAATTAGAATTTGAGGTCAAGAGCTGCAAGAAATTAATTACTAATTTTAAACCATGAATACATTTAAAAGGTTTTGCAACGCAGTAAAAGGAATATTTCCCAGGGTAACACACTAGACAGGCATGACTTTTTAAAGTAATCTAATAAACATTAGAAAGTAAATATAAAGTTATGTTTAAACCTAAAATCAAACCCTGCTCCCATGATGTTTGGACCAACTCGAGAAAAGAAAACTAGGCAGTAAAAGGATGTGATGATTATGATTGGAAATAGTGCTGGATCTAGACAGAACTTGGAAAAAACAAGGAAGAAAGAACTTTGTGTTTCCAAACAGATGGTGCTGCATATCATAAATATTGTGGTGAGGATAATGACCCACGAGTTTCTGGGCTGATCAAATGATGCCCTGATGGAAGATTTCAACAATCCAGATGACGGGAATTACAGAGAGTGACTAGTCATGATCGCTAGAAATCCTGTGCTGTGGTAGACATGAGATAGGCTCAGTCACAGAATAATGAACACATAATTTGACAAATATAGTTGTAATGTATAATACTGATAATCACAAAATGTCGCTAAAGAATTCAGACATCAAGTTGGATAATTTAGGCACCACTTGTCTCTATATGGATATTATGTTCCCTGATACTCCTAAAGTTAAAGACAAAGAGGGGGTTGACATTGAGACACCATGAAGTTTGCAGGCTGGAGACAGTCATCATGGAAATGAGTATTTGCAGGATGGAAAATTAGATGTCCCGCCCCAAACAACAGTTGAACAGCTAACCCATGGGAAGATTGTGGAAGAGAAAAACATTACTGATAAAGCCAGGAGAGAGAGCATGGGCATAATGCAGGCATACAGAAAAAATTGTTTTCATACAAGTGTAGATGAAATAAAGATTAGAACATTAATAAGCCAGGATCTCCCGAGGGAAGAATTACAATTATGAGAGCAACTAAAAGTACAGGTGGGCTGCAATGATGTCCCAGGTGAGGTAAACACAGTTAAGACATAGACTACTGAAAGGTGTGGAGAGGATTAATTTACATACAAAAGTGGACTTGAAATAAGAAACAAGTTGTGTTAATAAATCTATTAGAAAAGAAAAGAAAGACCTAAAGTTTATTTTGGACATGAAAACAAATAGATTATACCCATGTTAGGGACAGGCAACCTTCGTAAGACAGAAAAATAGACCATGTGAGGATAAATGGTCATGATGCATTCCCAAACCAAAGAACCTGTCCATTTCAACAAAGAGAGAAAAGAAGTGGACTGTCCCAATCAAAAAGAACGGGAAAAGCTCGGAGCAAGGATAAAGACAAAACCTAGAGTTCTAAACTAGAGCATTTTTTTATATTCCTGGATCAGAAGATTTGCTGCATTTTACCTATTAAAATGTAATTGCATAGAAAACTTAGGATTACTAGATACAGGATTACAAATATCAGTAATTTCAGGGAAAATGCCCAAGTATGTATAGAGGAAATAGAAAAGTAAGATTTAAAATATTAAGAAGAACTACATCAATAGGAGTCCTGGTAAAATGCGACCTGCCGATCAGCTAGCTAGGTGCCTTATTGGAATTTATGAAGTACCCAAATTCTGAATGAATCACTGGAACAGACATAATAAAAAATTATAAGGTGTTGGAAAAAACAAAATCAATTTAGCAGTTCATGTTTCCATGGAAAAGGCCGAAGTGGCACCAGTGACATTATGCACATTGGGTTGTGAAGTGCCATATCTTTATTCCCTTCAGTAAAGTTTATTCTTAAAAGTTTTATAGAGTTTATTTGGTCTTTTTGTTGTGGAAAAAATATTTTGACTTTGACTCATTTCTTTAATGTAGATAGGTGAGATATTTGGATTTTCTTTTTGAGTCACTTTTGGTAAGTAGTATTTTTTTCTAAAAATGTGCCCATTTGATCTAGGTTTTCAAATTCATTGCCATAGAATTGTTACTGAGGTGGCAGTAGCAGTGGCAGCTCAGCGGTTCCTTTTTGATTACTTTTTGAAATAATTAAAGACTCATAAGATGTAGCAAAAATAGTGCAAAAATGTCCTGTGAACCCTTTACCCAACATCCCCCAATACTAACATCCTACATATACTAGTACAATATAAAAATCAGGAAATTGATATTGGCACAAGACTAGAAACAGATCTTACTTGAAGCCCACTGGTCTTTAAATGTGCTGATTTTGTGTGTGTATAGTTCTAGGAAATTGTATTGTGTGTATAGGTGCATGTAGCTGCCATCACATTAAGGTATAGAACTGTTCCCGTCATCACAAAGGCCATCTTTTATGCCATACTTTGTAATCATACCCCTTCACACATCTAACTCCTAACCCATGATAACCACTGATCTGTTTTCCATCTCAAAGGGTTTCCTACCGGTAACCCTTTGATATTGGCTTTCTTCAGTCAGCATAGTTAGTGATATTGTCTTTATGCAATCCTTATTTACAATCTTTGTTTTCTTTTAGGGGTAGTGTCTATTTTAGTCTTTTGCCCTTTTTTTTAATTGGGTTGTTAGTGGTTTTACTGTTAAACTTAGAGTGTTCTTCATATCTTTTGGATACAAGGTTTTTGTAAGATGTGATTTGCAAATATGCTTTCCCAGCCTGTGGTTGTCCTTTAACCTCTTCACCGGGTTTTTAACAGAGTAAAAGTTTTTAATATTGATGAAATCCAATTTATTATTTTTATTTATGGATTGTACTTTTGCCATTATATCAAGAACCCTTTGCTTAGCTCTGGGTAACAAATTTTCCCCACATTTTGCTATAAACATATATAGTTTCACACCTTAAGAGTAGGTTTAAGTTCTATTTTTGAGTTAATTTTTGTTTAAGGTGTGAGGTTTATGTCAAAGTTGATTTTTTCTGCTATGAATGTCCAATTGTTTTAGCACCATCTGTTGAAAATATTCTTTCCTTCATGGAATTGCTTTTGAATCTTTGTTAAAAATCTGTTGATCATACTTGTGTGGGTCTGTTTCTATGTTTTCTCTTCTATTCCATTGATTTATGTGTCTGTCTATACCTCTATAAGCCTGTCTTGATTACTTTAGCTATTTGCACCAAATCTAGAAATAAATTTCAGAATAATTGACAATTTGTTATGTTGAGGTTTCCAATTTAGGAACATAGTGTGTCTCTCCATTTTATTGGCACTTCTTTTGTTTATTGCATTTACATTTTGTACTTCACAACATATAGTCCTGGAAACCTTTTGTTAGACATGCCTATATATCATTTCTGAAAGATTTCAATTGGTTTTACCTTTTTAATTTTGGCTTCTAATAGTTCATTTTTAGTATATAGAAATATGATTGAATTTTGGATGTTGACCATGTATTTTTTGATCCTGCTATAAACTCACTTATTAATTCTAAGGTGTTTAGGGGAGGGAAATTTTTTATGTAGAACAGGGTTCTGCAAACTAGCCTGTGTGACAAATTCAGCCCATTGTTTGTTTTTGTAAATAAATTTTTATAAGAACATGCCAATTTTTTGTTTGCCTATGGCTGCTTTCAAGATAAAATAGCCAAACTGAGGAGTTGTGACAGAGACCACATGGCCTACAACACTGAATATATTTACTATCTAGCCCCTTACAGACAAAGGTTGCTGACGTCTGATGTAGACAATCATGCCAAATACAAATAGGGATAATTTCATTTCTCCCTTTACTCTTTGCATGCCTTTGATATCCTTTGCTTCCTCATTGAATGGCCAGCGAAGGCCAAGCATGGAGCTGGAACTTTCATTTTTGTCATCCTCTAATGAACCCCCTCCAATAAGGTGTCAGTGCACAACCAGGGATGTCTGGACTTCCACTCCCACCTGGCAGGAGGAGAGCTCTCTTTCCCTCCTAATGGAGAGTCAGAACTGTCACACTGCCCTGTAATAACAAGGCCAACTTCACCGCCGCGTTGGTGGAGACCATGAAGAGGGGCTGGAGCGCTCACCCCCGACCCCACCGCCCAGCAGTAAGCCTGGACACCCGTGGGTGAGTGGAGTGATTAACCTGCACATCTTCCTCCACCTTGCAGTAATGAGGCAAAGCCTGTTCTTCCTCTTAGAGAGGGGTGCCAGGAAAAGTCAGTAAACACAGAAGGCTCAAATAACATCCAGCATCTCATAACTCAATATGAAAATATTCAGGCTTAATGAGAAGGTGTCTTGTCATATAAGAATCAGGGAGATCTCCAACTGAATGAAAGAAAGGCAATCAATAGATATCAACACCAATATGACAGCAATGTTAGATTGTCTGGAAAAGGTTTTAAAGAAGCCATGATAAAATGCTTCAACAAGCAGTCATGAGCCTGCGTAAAATAAGTTTAAAAATATAGAAAGCTTTAGAAAGAAAATGAAAAGTAAAGAAGTAGAAATAGAATATTCAAAGAACAAACTAATTATACAGGGTGAGACAAAAGTAGGTGTAGAGTTGTGAGTACACAAAACAGTTTGTTCTTATATTATTACTTATTAAGTATTGTATTATTTTCCATATGAACATCTGTAAACCTACTTTTGCCCCACTCTGTAATATTAGAAGTGAAAAATGTAGTGATGGAAATAAAAAGTTCAGTGGATGAGTTCAATGCTGTTTCCTATGGAGGAAACAAGAAAGAATCGAAACATTGAAGCTAAAAACAGTTGAAATTAACCAAACTGAACAACAGAGAGAAAATAATATACAAACATGCTCTCCAACCAAAAGCACATTAAACTAGGATCCAGTAAGTGGGCAAGGCTTCAACGCCCTCTTGATCTACGGAAAAGAGGTAGTCGTTTGGGACTTTAAAGAGGAGGGAAGCAATTTACATGGAGATGGAAAAAGAATGTTTGGTAAACAAAAGTTTTCTGGACCCTGCTGAGACAATGCAGGGAGTGGCTTCTGATCTCAAGCTGGCCAAGTCTCCCCTACTACACCAAGCCCAGATTCTTTGTAGGTATTTCTGGTGATAGTTCTGTTTCCTGGAATAGCCCCCTGTCTAAATTCTTTTAGGCAGTTAAAAGGAAGGTCAAAGGTTTCTTCCTGAGTCTTTTATTTCTTAAAAATCAAATAACCCTTATGCCAGAGATACATTCTGGGGTGGCAAATTTTGCGTCCCTACACTCCCTTCCTCCAACTCAGCACCAAGTTTGAGAAAGTCAAGATTTTTCACTGCATTCATTTGTAGAATGTCTTTGACTTTTAAATTCGCCCTCCTAACTGAGGGTTTACCCCACTGGGGTACCGGATTCATACAGTGGGATCCTGTCTGAATTTCCATCTTGTGGAGTCCTTGTCATAAACGTATGTTTGTGATATAGTCTTTCCTGTGAGTCAGCTGGACAACTGCTTGGCTAGCTGCCTGCTGACCAGTCCAGCACCAAGGACTAGACAAGCATCACACACAGTAACTATGTTATTCGCTCAGCTTTTATTGGATGCAGGTTCACTCAAAGTAGAACATCGACATACATTCATATCCTACTCACACTCTAACAATCTAAGAGGACTATAACACACACACACAGCAATCAGCAGGGAATAATGAACCCGACTCCCAGAGCCTCAGTCTGCAGGTCTGGGAGACAGCTCGGTGGTCAAGAAAGTTGTCAGCGTCTTCCAAAGTAGGATCCCTGCAGCCAGGCGGGCAGCAAGGCAGGCAAAGTCGTCAGTCCAGCAGGGCAGCCTCCAGTGGCTGATGCCAAGGGAGATTAACGTGGCGTGGAGCAGTGCTCTGGTGTGTGAGGCTCGGCTGTCTCAGCAGTGGCCTGGAGCCTGTCTCAGTTATACCTTGAAGTAGTGTACCCCACCCTCCCGGGTCTTTTCAATAAATGTATCGGCAGTCCTGATGCCATGTGTGGAATTTGCTCAGGAGCCTATCTATGGGTGGTCCCACTCTGCAGACATGAGTACTCTGTGCAGATATCTTTAGTGTGTCTCCTTGCCAGACGTGTTTGCTCTGACCACATGGGCAGATATGTCTCCTTGCCAGATGTGTTTGCTCTAACTTAGGTAATTTTCCTCTTGAACCAAAGTGTCATGGCTAACTGATAGCCATTTTAATTGACATAAGTGACTCCACTTTGTTTTATATACTCTCTTACACTAGCTTCATCAGACCCATGCCGTTTTATTGATCCTGCTCTCCACGGACCTGAAGGTTTACTTTCTGCTCTGATGTCCTGTGAGACCACCAGATAGGACACTCAAGGTCACCATAATTCTGAGATACCCTTCGATCAGTCTTAGGCTCCCAGTTCCTCACCTCGCTGATCACTTTGTTCAGTCCTTTTTGTCTTCTGAAATTTTTTGGTTCTTTCTTGGCCTCATTTAAAAAATTTCAACTTTCAATTTTAGGAAATTAACTTCTGGAGCTAAAATTTTGTTTTTAAATATTTTATCTGTAATTTTCAGGGCCTTTGTCTAAGAAGTTATTTTTTCTTTTCTTTTTTTTAATTCTGCCATATTACTAGAAATAAGTCCTTCTCCATTATTGGTAAGTAGGATGTATTTAGTCTCACGCAATATAATTGAAATAGCTATGGGCTGAAAACCAGGAAACAGAAATGCTAACCTGGTTCTGCTCTGTACCAGCTATGTGACCCCAGACAGTGTGCTCTCCTCTCTGTGCCTTTTATTCCCCCCACCCCCAGTTTAGGAATAAAGAAAATGGACTAAATGATCTCTAAGTTCTCTTTAGTTAAGGGAAGGTATGCAATTTTGATAGAACTGCTGGCCTGGGAATCCAGAGTCCTGAATTGCAGGTTTGACTCTGCCAACTTTCTAACTTTCTGCTTTTAGATAAATCACTTTACTTTCTGAGTCTTTGTTAATTTACAGAATGAAAGTGAATAATATGCCATTGTACATATATGCCACGCTTTCTTCATCTATTCATCCGTCAGTGGACAATGGGTTGTCTCCGTGTCTTGGCTATTGTGAATGATGCTGGGGTGCAGCTACCTCTTCAAGATAGGAATTTTATTTCCTTTGAATATATGCCCAGAAGTGGGATTGCTGAATCCTTTGGTAGCACTATTTTTAATTATTTGAGGAAATTCTCACACTATTAGCTATAATGGTGTACCAATTTATTTTTTTAACTTCTTTTTAAAATATATTTTATTAATTATGCTATTACACTTGTCCCAGTTTTTCCGCCTTTGCCTTCCCCCACCTGGTACCACCCCATTCCCTCCGACAATCCCCCTCCCCCACCCGTACCCCCAGCTTAGTTCATGTCCATGGGTCATGCATGTAAGTTCTTTGACTACTCCATTTCCTATACTGTTGTTTACACCCCCTGTCTATTCTGTACCTACCAATTTGTACGTCTTAATCCCTGTACTTTTTCCCTCATTTTCCCCCTTCCCCCTCCCAACTGATAACCCTCCAAATGGTTTCCATATCTATGATTCTGTTCTTCTGCTTGTTTCTTTAGTTTGTTTTTTAGAATCAATTGTTGATAGTTGTGGACTTATTGCCATTATATTGTTCATAGTTTTGATTTTCTTTTTCTTAAATAAGCCCCTTTGATATTTCACATAATAATGGCTTGGTGATGATGAACTCCTTTAGTGTTACCTTGTCTAAGAAGCACTTTATCTGCCCTTCAATTCTAAATGATAGCTTTGCTGGATAGAGTAATCTAGGTTGTAGGTCCTTACTTTCCATTACTTTGAATACTCCTTGCTAATCCCTTCTAGCCTGCAGTTTCTTTTGAGAAATCAGCTGACAAGCCTATGGGAACTCCTTTGTAGGTAACTCTCTGCTTTTCTCTTGCTGCTTTTAAGATTCTCTTTTTATCATTAACCTCTGACGTTTTAATTATGATGTGTCTTGGTGTGGTCCTCTTTGTGTCCATCTTGTTTGGGACTCTCTGTGCTTCCTGGATCTGTGTGTCTATTTCCTTCACCAAATTAGAGACATTTTCTTTCATTATTTATTCAAATAAGTTTTCAATATCCTCTCCTTCCCGCACCCCTATGATTTGAATGTTGGTATGTTTGAAGTTGTCCCAGAGGCTCCTTAGCCTACCCTTGTTTTTTTTGGGGGGGGGGGGAGATTCTTTTTTCTTCTTGCTGTTCTAATTGAACATTTTTTCTTCGTTTCAAATCACTGATTTGATTCTTGGCTTTGCCCACTCCACTAGTTCCCTTTAAATTTTTTTTTTTTAATTTCACTTAGGGTAACTTTTGTTTCTGCCTGGGTCTTTTTTATGCTGTTGAATTACCCAGTGAATTTCTTAAGCATCCTAATAACCAGTTAACTCTGCATCTGATAGCTTGCTTATTTCCATTTTGTTTAGTTCTTTTTCTGGAGTTTTGTTCTGTCCTTTCATTTGGGCCATATTTCTTTGTCTCCTAATTTTAGCAGACTCCCTGTGTTTGTTTTTATGTATCAGGTATACCTGCTTTGACTTCCTATTTTAGTAGTGTGGCCTATGGTAGAATAAACGGAAGCAATCTGGCTTCCTTACCCAGGTGTCTGGAGAACTAAGATAAGTAGTGTTCCCATAGTATCGAAATTTGGCCCAGTAAGTAGTCCCATAGTCTCGAGCCTGGGTCCAAAAAATGGCTCCCATAACATTGAGTAGACTCACATGTGCAGAATCTCAACCTGTTTTGGCTCCCTGCTGGCTTTGGCTGTTTCCAGTGTATTAAGGAGTAGGTGCTTCTGGCTAGGGTGACACAAGGGCCATACAGACACAGGCGAGAGAGGGGACAGGTGACATTCAGTGTGGCAAGTGGGGACATGAAAAAAAGTGTGTGGATTGTCCACCTTTGAATAAAGGCATGTCAGACATCCCAGCGGCTCCATATTCTTTGGACAGATAAAAGAATATTCCCTATCTCTAGCCAAATCTCTAGTGAACCTGTCCGGCCTTCAAAGGTCACAACCCACCTGTTGTAGAAGAGTGCACCGGTAAGTTGTATGGGATGGAGCCTTAGGTAATCTCCAAGGTGGGGCAATCCATGTGAACCGGGTTGATGGAGTCTCAGATATTGTGTCACTGCTCCGTGGCTGTGTGGGGGAGGGCTCAGAAAGGGGACAATGCTGCTGCCTGGATTCTGGAGCTTTGTCTGGGAAGAAGCTTTCCCCTGCACTTATCCTAATGCCAGATACTTCACTTTCTCCCCACATGCCACTGGTACCCTTCTAGCTGCTGCCCCAGTACTGGAGATGAGAGGGAATGAGTCTGTGTAAGTCCTAAGTCCATTGCCGGCCCATTAAGAGGGGACCCCCGAGAATCCTGCAGTTAATTCTGTCACCCCAACCCCCGCTGATTTTTACAGCCAGAAGTTACGGAGATTTATCTTCCTGGTAGTGGGACCCGGGGCTTGATGGTCTGGTGCGGGGCAGGGATACCTTGCTGCTGAGGTTCCCTTCCCAATTTTTACCCACCACACGTGGGTGTGGGACCGCCTGTTCCGCCTCTCTGCATCTCCATGCGGCTCCGCACGTCTCTGCCCTCCTACCTGTCTAGATGAATGTGACTTCTTTAATTCCTGGGTTTTCACACTTCCATACAACGCGATTTTCTGATGATTCTGGGTAATACTTGTTTTGTAGTCTAGCTGTAATTTTTGCTGTGTCTGTGTGAGGGGGCAAGCTGGGTTTACCTACGCCTCCATGTTGGCTGATGTACCGATTTAATTCCCACCAAGAGTGTTCAAGTGTTCCCCTTTTTCCACATCTGTACCAACGATGACCTTATCTTTTGGATAACAGCCATTTGTGACAATATGGATGAACCTGGAGGACAGTATGTTAGTGAAATCGGCCAGATACAGGAAAACGTGTAATGTGTAATGTTACTTACCTATGGAATCTAAAAAAAGCTTAACTCATATAGAACCAGAGTAGAATAGGAGGTAGGAGAAATGGGGAGATGCTGGTCAAAGGGCACAAGCTTTTGTTATAAGATGAATAATTTCTAGGGATCTAATGTACGTCATGGTGATTAGAGCCTTGGTGGGGGGACTGGATGAAAGTAGGCAAAGGGATCAGCCAAAGATCATATATGCACAACCCATGGATACAGACAACAGTGTGGTGATAGCCAGAGGGGAGGGGGCGTCGGGGCTGGGAGGAGAGAGGCAAAGGGTTGGGAGGGCGGATGGGGGCATCTGTAATGTGTCAAAGATAAAAATAAAGGAAAAATACTTTTAGGGAGACAAAAAAATAATACTATCTCATATGCTAGAAATTTGTTAGGAGTAGACCTTAAATGTTCTCACCACACAAAAACAATTTTGTAAGGCGATGGATGTGTTATTTAATTCAATTGTGGTAATCATTTCACAATGTATATGCACATTAAATCATCACAAGTCAATACCAGGAAGACAAATAATCCAATTAAAAACTGGGCAAAGGACCTGTACAGATACTTCTCCAAGGAGGGTATACAAATGGCCCATAAATATATGAAAGGATGCGCAACATCACTAGCCATCAGAGAGATGTAAATTACAACCACAATGAGATATCACCTCACACCTGCCAGAATGGCTGTCATTAATAAATCAAAAAACAACAAGTGCTGGCGAGAACGTGGAGAAAAGGAAACCCTAGTGCACTGTTGGTGGGAATGCAGACTGGTGCAGCCACTGTGTAAAACAGTATGAAATTTCTCCAAAAAACTAAAAATGGAACTGCCTTTTGACCCAGTGATTCCACTGCTGGGAATATACCTGAAGAATCCCAAAGCACCAGTTCAGAAGAACTTAACACACTCTCACGTTCATAGCAGCACTATTTACAATAGCCAAGTGCTGGCAACAGCCTAAGTGCCCATTAGGAAATGAGTGGATCAAAAAACTGTGGCACATTTACACAATAGAATACTAAGTAGCAGAAGGAAAGAATTTCTACCTTTTGTGACAGCATGGGTGGAACTGGAGAGTATTGTGCGAAGAGAAATAAGCCAGTTGGTGAAGACAAGTACCATATGATCTCACCTATGAGAGGAATCTAATGAACAAAAGAAACTAATGTGCAAAATAGAACCAGAGGCATGGAAACAGGGAACAGACTGACAGCTGTAAGTGGGGCGGGGAGCTGGAGACTGATTGAAAGAAGCTGAAGTGATCAGTCAAAGAACACAGATGAAGGACCCACGGACAGGGACAACGGTGAGGGGCTGAGTAGGGAAGGTGGGAGTGGGCTGGGTAGAGGGGGACCAAGGGGGAAAAAGTGGGACAACCGTAATAGCATAAACAAAATTTTAAAAGTCATCACATTATATACTATAAAAATTGCAATATACAACCTAAATGTACCCAATTTTTATTTTTCGGTCATACCTCAATAAATCTAGGAAAAATTAAAATGAAATATAATAAATTTAAACAAATGAAAGTGATAATATTTACCCTACAGGATTGTTGTAAAAACCAAATGAGATATTATTTATAAAGGTGCTTGACATATAAAGGGTGAGAAATAAGTCTTAGGAGGATCTACATATACAGAATTAAATTCTCTAAGTCTCTTTAGTGTTTCAAAAATCTACATGTAAATCAAGGTCAACTCCTGCTACTACTACTACTATTACTACTACTACTGTTCTGCTGCAGTTCTAGCATGAGCTCTGCAGAGGTCTCCATTGCCAAACAAATCAGACTATGCTCCACTGTTGCTTGTGGAAGTTCAGAAGCCGAATCTAATTCAACCTTCCCCAAAGAGATCCTTTCGCACTTTTGAGGCTACATCCTTTGATTTTCTGATCAGAGCAATCTCTTCTCATTCAAGTTATTGAAAAAGAATTTTCTTCTAATGCTCATTAATAACTTTGGACTGGAAATTGATAAGGTACCATCTGTAACCATATTAGGATTTTTTAAAAAGTAAGTGTGTTCCTCTCTCAAAAGTCATTAGCCCCAGAAATTCCTTATTTTTTTTCCAAACTGTTACCTGTCAAAATAAAGCAAACAAAAAATCCTCTCCAACTCCCCTGCCCCGCCAAAGGGAGGTGGGTGGTAAAAGAAAAAACAAGACAAAAAAAAGGCAATGTTTTTCTTAACTGCTGTTACCCACAGTGAGCTATATATTTCAGGCTGTGCCCTCAGTATGCACATGTATTTAACTAAAACAAACATTTCACAAAGCAATAGTTATCCTTATAGAGGAAGAAGCACTTTTATATTTTCTATTCTATTCTTTCCTATTCTTTTTTAATACTGCTTTTGATGCACTAGTTAATCCCATGAACCACTAAGGGATGCCACCAGGGGTTTGAAAAATGCTTCCTTCGGAGGGTGTGAAAGATAAAAAGAAATACAGTGGTATCTTGGTACTTGTCATTAATTCGTTCTTGAACTCATGACAAGTGCCGAAACCAACAAGTACTGAGCAAGTGCCTAATGTTGAAGCATTTTCTCTTGCATGCGTTGTGACTCATGCAAGTTCTAGCAAGTGCAACGAGTCCCGAGCAAGCACTGACTACGGAAACCCTTTTTTTTCCTCATCAAAATGCAACAAGCACAGGGTTTGACAAGTTCTGAAGCTGATAAGTACTGAGGCATGACTGTAGTTTGGTCTCATGTGCAATATATACTGACTGACCTTGGAAGACTTTTTGAATTGACAAGTGAAAGTGGCAAACAATATGCATAATGTCACTCATTTTCTACGAAGAATGTGAGTATACATATATACTTAGTTATTTAAAGAGGCCGGGTAGGATGCTGTGCTACATTGTGCCTTCTTTTCTAATCCAGGTTAGCATTGGCCATAAGGAAACATAGAAGATTTGGAAGGCAGAAGCAAAACAGCAGCTATTACTCTAAGGAGGTCACCATGGTCAAATATGATGATGAAGTAAGGTCAAAACTCCTTGTCCATCTGCTCTTTCTGATCTCTGGCCTTGATGTCCAAGAGCAGCCGTGAGCTGATCAGAAGATGCTTGGCAGTGGATCCATAAAGAGAAAGTTACATAGAGGGAGTAGCTTCCCGAAGGCCTCTCCATGAGCTGCTCCACAGCCTGTGTTGCTGGTTGGACATGGCTGGCTTCTCAGCTTTCCCTACATGCTCCAGGATGTGGCTTCCCCACGCCATGGTTCCTGGCCCTCTGATCTTTGACTCCCCTTCTCGACTTTTCGTTTCCCAACCTCCAGCATTTTTGTAAGGTCTAATTTCCATAATAAATTCTCCTTTCCATCCCCACCTCCAACATTTTCCTAAGGTATAATTCCTACAGTATATGTAGGAATTACATATGAAAGAGAACAGTGTATGTTCTCTTTCCATAACTTCCATCCTGACAGGACCCTGAATGTGCTATGGATACAGTGCTATGTGTGAAAAGGGGAATAAAAAAGATAGGAAATATAAAGGAGGATGAATACTTTTCTTCACAGATGTTTAAATCATGTAAAGTTTTATAAGGGACTGTGTTCACAGATTACTTATATGAACAAAAGAGAGAAGGAAAAAAAGAGAACAAGAGGAGGAAAAGCATAACCTAGACTGGATATTGTTTCAAGGTGGAGAGGGGGGATAATGAAAGTCAACAGAAGGACAATTAGGAAAAGGAGAAGGTGCCTTGATATAGGATATTATAAAATTGATGTGGTTTTTTTAGGTGTGATATTGTTATTATAGTTATAGGAAAGGATGTTCTTCTTAGAAAAAAATATCCTGAAGTATTTAGGGTAATGTATGTGATGTGTGCAACTTTATATGATTGTATAGATATTCAGATACAGAAAACTAAGAAGTGTAAAATAAAATCACCATTGTCCAAAAACTCTAGAATCATGTAAGTGACTTCTATATTCAGATAAGTGGTAGTGAAAAAAAGACAACTGTCCTAGAATTTGCAAAACTTCAAATCATAGTGGGGAAAGTGGAAACATCCAAGAGCAATGCTTCTTAGTCCTTAAGGGTTGTTCAAATGATCTGGGCAGCTGGTTCAATAGTCCTTTCTGCTTCAGGATGTCTGAGCAGGGCTGGATACTCTGTGTTTCAAACCCATTTCCAGGTGATGTTGATAATACTGGTCCATGGATCATGCAGTGAGTAACCAACCAAGTTCAAGGAAACCAAAATGACATGAAGCCCAATGTTTTGTGTGAACCTAGATTGGATATTGTTTCAAGGTGGAGAGGGGAGATAATGAAAGTCAACAGAAGGACAATTAGGAAAAGGAGAAGGTGCCTTGATATAGGATATTATAAAATTGATGTTTTTTTAGGTGTGAAATTGTTATTATAGTTATAGGAAAGGATGTTCTTCTTAGAAAAAATATCCTGAAGTATTTAGGGTAATGTATGTGATGTGTGCAACTTTATATGATTGTATAGATACATTTCTCTTGCTGTCAATAATTTCTAACTTAGTAAGTCTTTTTTTTTTCCTGGAAAATAGAGATAGGTGAAGAAACAGAGGCCAAGAATGGTGAGTAAATGACCCCAAATTATAGGCAGCGGAGAGGAGGGAGATGGGATGTACTTGTTTGGAAATGATTATGTTGAACTTAACCTGAGCCCCAGGCTCCTAGAAAGCTGCACTAGTGACGGAGAAAAGGCTTACTGCCAATAATCACCCTTCCTCATATGCCTTAAGACTTGTAGATGACCCCCTTGTTTACGTAGAACTCAGCCAGATACAGAGCCTCCAAATTCCCATTCTTTGACATAAAAGATTAGCTGAGTGTCCCCACTGACAAATTTGAACAAAATGTCCACTAACTTACCCTGACCAAGCTTTACTCGGGCTTCTCTTTGTCGCCCAGAGCCCTGAACTTTGGCTCCTGAGGTTAAGCAAGCATCGGAATGTGGAACCATCCCTCCTTAACAACATTTCCTGCTCGACTGTCTGTTCATGCCACCTGCTCATCTGACTCCCCAACTACTGGTTCTTTCTAGACTTGTTTACTCCTCTCCATAAAACAAAAGTCCTTTCTACTGAATTGTGGCCAGAAAGGGACTGGGCTGAGATGGGTCTACCCCAGCACCGTCTGGAATGTGTGGGTTCTTGACCTCATGTAGGGAAGATTGCATGATGTGAGTCCAGGTGGTTTTGAGAGTATGTTTATTAAAGTTGGGGAAAGTGAAACAAAGGAAGGGACTAAGATAGAAGAAGCAAGACCCCAGCAATAAGAATGAGTCTACCTTGGCTGCCTAGACTCAGGAAAGGAAGTCATAGAGGCAAAAGGTGAATCCTTGGGGACAGGTTCGGGGGGCTAGCCCAGACGAGCTGCTGCCACCTGCTGCTCCCTTGGTTGCAAGTCTTGTGGAGACCCTTGGAGCTTAGGAGAAAGTAAAAGTACATGCCAGAGGAAACAAGTGGCCCAGGCATGTGAGAGAGAGAGAGAGAGAGAGAGAGAGAGAGAATATGCTGGAACTTTTATCTTGAGAGTTCTTACATTTCTTACATGTTTTCTAAAGGTAGGCTTTTTAGGGGAGGTCTCAGGGAACGGTCTCAATAGAATATTCAACAGCTTTCCAGATGTGCCCTTTAATATGCTGGTGCACCAGCATGAGCATATAGGGGAGCTTGGGATCATTCTCTGGTCAGCTTCAGCGCTTTATTTTTATCCTGGATTTGTCTGGCTCTAATTGGTTTTTATTGTTATTTGTTATCTATCTCCATAACCAGGGTGGTTTAAGCTACTCACTCTCTGGTTGAGGAGAACAGATATAAGCTATTTGCTCCTAAGTGTCCTTGGTTAGGGAAGATAAAATCTTGCAATTTATTAGCAGGCTATTCATTGCTTGACCTTGTTTAGTTAATTTGTCTCGAGTTCCTCATTCTGCTTGCCAAGAAATTTTCCTAGCTTCTTGTTATCCTGCCTTGGGACCATTGAGATGCTTATAGATATTACGACCAAGAGCTTTGTTCTCTCTGTTGCAGAGTCTCCCTCTCTTTATTGCACTAGTCTTTCTGAATAAAGTCTCTGCCTGCTTAAGTCTGAAATTGTTTTTTATTTGACAGAAGCATGAAGTGCGAGAGACATGTTGCTGTTGCTCCGCAGAAGTGAGAACTGAGAGAAGGAGGCACCAGCAGCCAGTTGCTGGATCAGAGGAAATCTCTGAGTCAGCCTGCAGGAGTCCCGGAGGCCAAGGGCTCCAAGGGACAAGGGCCCCAAATGGGACTCTGGCCGTTGCTCAGGTGACTCCACTTTGTGACTCTGCACTATAACCTCAAAAATTATGTTGTGTTTGAGGTGCCCAGATTTCTTTTGGAAGGTGGTGAATGGGTTGATTTGCAGCAAATTGGGCATGTGGCTGAAAGAATCAGTCCAGCAGTCAGTGGCTATTGTAAGGGAACACAGTTTGCCATCCCCAGAATGAGTCTCTGTGGCATGAATATTAATTTAGGCATATTATTATTTTTATTTTTTTCAATTACAGTCTGTATTCAATATTATTTTGTATTAGTTTCCGGTGTACAGCATAGTGATCAGACAATCATTTACTTTACAAAGTCTTCTCCCTGATGTTTCCAATACTCAATGGTACTATACGTAGTTACTAGAAAATTGTTTAAAGATTTTAGTTATTTATTTATTTACTTACTTATTTACTTATTTTTAGAGAGAGGGGAAGGGAGGGAGAAAGAGAGGGAGATGAACATCGATGTGAGAGAGGAACATGGACCAGGTGCCTCTGGCACGTGCCCCGACCAGGGTCCGGATCGCAGCCCAGTCACGTGCCCTGACCAGGAATTGCACGGGAGACCTCTCACTTTGTAGGACGGTGCCCAACCAACTGAGCCACACTGGTCAGGGCAGTTATTAGCATATTATTAATTGTATTTCCTACGCTGTACTTTCCATCCCCATGACCATTTTGTAACTACCAATCTGTACTTCTCAATCCCTTCATCTTTTTCGCCCAGTCCCCTGACCCCTCTTCCCTCTGGTAACCGTAGGTTGATTATTTTTTAAGAAACAGAAGAGTCAGGATTTTTTCTTGTTACCTTCCTAATTAACTGACTAAAAGAATTTAGAGAAAGGGCCTGTTTCCCTCGAGTAGAGCTATCATCAGAGAGATGTATGAAGAATTTAGGCTAGGTATGGGCCAGGTCTCAGCAGGGCCTAGAGACCAGAGTCTGCTCTGTGTCCCAGTGCCTCTGCATAGTCAGGCAAACTTCTGTTTACCAAATGTTTGCTTTTCCATCTCCATGTGAATTGCTTTCCTCTCCTTTGAAGCCCCAAAACACTACTCTCTTCTCCTTCGCTCAAGATGGCATATAAGCTTCAACTGCTTCCTCTGTCCTTGAACGCCCCCATATTCTGATAGAACCCCTGTACTTATAACATTAAATTAGATTTTCTCCTGTCCTTCTTCCTTGACACTATTAACAATACCAATGGATACTAGTTATTAAACTTCTAGAGTGTCCTAGGATCTGAACAATGAGCTTCACATACTTTATTTCAAATTCATACAACTCTGAAAAATGGGCCTCATTCCCCATGTTACACCTGTAGGAACCATGTCTCTGAGACTATTAAGCACCTTTGATCAAAGATACCACTAGTGAGTAGAAAGTCATTTTCCTGGGTGCTTTTGTTTGCAGTGTTTCCATCAGTGTTTAGGCAAAAATCTTTGTCTAGCTGTTTTCGTGGGAAATCCATGTTCTCCCACGTTAAGCCATGCTGCAAGTATAGTGTTCTTCTGCTCAGCACATCAATAAATTGACAAATTCTCAGTGTGTTCTGCAGGTCACCCTCACGATGGGTAGGCCATTTGAGCTCTCGGAAGTCATTGCAATTCAGAAATTCTCAAAGAAAAAAGACTGATCATGTACTTTATGCAACTGAGATTTTAGGTTCATGACTCTCATGCATGGGTTTAGAGTCCCTTAGCGCCAATGAATTAGTTAGAATTCTTTCTTTTATATTTTTGTTTTTCCAGCATTTCCTGTATTTTTGAATAAATTATACATTTACATGGCTCTTAAGTTGAAAAGTATTAAAATGTACAGTGAAAAATTTCTCTTCCATTCCTGTCACCTACCTGCCAAGATTTTGTGTCCCAAGTAGAAAAACTACTATTATTAGTGTATCTTCCCCAAGCAATTTTATGCATATGCAAGCAAATAGAAGTATATATTATTTACTTTGCCATCTTGTTTCCCACAAATGTTATACAAGCTGTTTGAAATATCTCCAGATTAATGTATCTTATGTTTTCTTCATTTTTAAATAATTGCATGGTATTTCTTTTTTTTTTTAGCTGAATTAGAAATAATTTAATTATTTCTTTACCTTTTGAGTTCATTTAAAACTTCCACCATTTAATCATATTTCTACTACTATTAATAATAATAGAAAGCACTGACTCTAGGTCTGGCACTGCACTTTACTTAGAATAACCACTTAAGCCAAACCACAGCCTTATAAAGTATGTGTTTTTATTATCACCAATTTATAGATGAAGATACTGGGGATGGGAGCCCAGTGACTCTTGAGAGGAGAGTGGGCTGGGAAGGGGAAGCAGCAGAGCGCCTCCCACCATGACACAGGTGAGGACAACCTACTTTCCAAAGATAATGTTCCTGCCGGCTGCGGATTTCCAGCTCTCAGGACCGAGCCCATGGTCTGCACGTAGATGTGCTTGGTTGTGTTGATGAGGAAGGGAAAGTGAGAGCCTCCCCTTGGGGATTCCAAGTAGCATTCTGGGATTTAAAGTAGAAGAACAAGAAACAACATCCCTCAGAGGAGCCAGGGAAATCAGCCTACCTCACAACTTAATCGATAAGGAGCTACAGATGCTGGTAGAAAATGCATGCCAGGCACCAGGAGCCACTCATTAAGGACCTCCCCTTTTATTCCATTATTCCTATCTTCTAATCCATGCCAGGGCCTAAACAGTGTCACTATTTGACACAGGTTTCTCCTCAGCCATGTGCCACTACCCACCTTAATGATGCAAGCTGGTATCTATTTTGATGACTGTTTTAGTCTGTTCAAGCTACTATAACAAAAACAGCATAGACTGGGTGGTTTAAACATGAAAGATTTATTTCTCACAGTTCTGGAGCCTAGGAAGTCCAAGAACAAGGTGCCAACAAATTTCGTGCCTGTTGAGAGCCAGTTTTCTTGTTCACAGACAGCTCTCTTCTTGCTATGCTAAGTGAAATAAGCCAGGTGGGGAGACAGCTTTCTGATATCTCTTTTAAAGAACACTAATTCCACTCATGAGTACTCCACTCTCAAGACCAACTTACTCCCCAAAGGTCCCACTTTCTCGTATCATCACTTTGGGTGTGTGAATTTCAACATAGGAATTTTAGAAGGATACAAAATGTTCAGTCCGTAACATTGACCTTTGAGAATCTTGAAGCCTTGCTTCCTTGACCCTGCTAATCTCCCTGATGCTATCTCAGCTAGTGCATTAGGTGCCTTTGAGCAAATGAGAAAGAATTACAGCTGGAAGCATTATAGACTTGGGATCCAGAAATAGAAAGCCCCTCTCTCCTTCTTAGTCTTCATTTTGTAGGGATTGAGCATGAGAACCACCTTGACTCTGGCCACTTCTAACATGAACAGCCTGGCAGCACCTGGCCTTGGGCCTGCCCCTCCCACCTAATCATTTCCTGCCCCGGGGCTTCACCCTTGATGCTGTGTTGTGGAGAGGTGATGGGAAACTGCTGAGACCCTCATTTATACATAAGTCAACATGGAGGGCAATTAGCATCCTGTGGGGCAGCCTTCACAGATATGAGATGGGAGTCGATGGAGAAATATTTCTTTCTTTCCCAGGCACACAAGTCCTGAGCTGCATGTTGGGCAGGAAACTGTATTCATTTTCTATTGTTGCTATAACAAATTGCCCCAAACTTAGCGACTTAAAACAACACAGATTTGTTGTCTCAAGTTCTGTGGGTTATAAGTTCAGGTGGGCAGGATGAGCTTCTCTGCTCTGGGTTTCACAAGACCAAAATCAAGGCCATCTGCTGGTGGAGACTCTTCACTGGATGCTCTGAGGAGAATCTGGTGGCAACCTCATTCCGCTTTTGGAAGAGTCCAGTTCCTTGTAGTTGCAGGGCTGAGATTTCCATTTACTTGTTGGCTGTCAGCTGGAGGATGCCCTGAGCTTCTCGGGGACTCTCTCAAGTGCTTGTATATGAGACCCAACATCTCAGGAGCAGTAACAGCATGTTGAACCCTCTCGGAACCTCTCTGACTATCCCTTTTGCCAACCTCTAACCTCTCCTCTCCTGACACGAGCCGGGGCAAGTTCTCTGCTCCTAACGGCACATGCAATTAGATTGGGTCCATCTGGGTAATCCAAAATACTCTCCTTATTTTAAGATTGACTGAGTTGTAACCTTACTTACATCTGCAAAGACCTTTCACAGTAGTACCTAGATTAGTGTTTGGTTGAGCAACCAGAAGCGGGGCATCTTGGGGAACATCCTTACAATTCTGACAACCACATAACCAGTCATTTATAGTGGTGGCCAACTTGACAACACATCTTTGTATTAGTTCTCTATCTTTACCTGTTTTAATCTCCCCATTTTTCACCTTGCATTTAAGCTTTGTCTTATCTTAGTACTAGCAGTGACCCTGAAAACTAGACCCTCAGGATGGAATTCTGAAACTGGTTCACTTACAAGTTCTGTGGCAATAAACATCCACTCCTGGAGTTACGTAGCATGGTGACAACCTCTGGCCTGCAGTGGCATTTTAGTCACTAAGGTTCTCACCTATTATTTAATGGAGCGAGATGCATGGAAAGTAAGATTTCAGGGTATACTTTGTTTTTAGCACCTGAATGATAGTGAAATAATGATAACCATATGAATTGTGTGGAGGGCTTTAATTTTCCTCATTTTTTTAAATTGAACTTACTATATTTTGAGATCATTATAGATTCACACAAAGTTGTAAGTAATACAGAGATATCTCATGTACCTTTACCCCTCAATGGTAGTATCTTGTAAAATAGCCAAAACATTGATATTGATATGATCAAGTTATAGCGCATTCAGCACAAGGACACCCCATGTTGCTCTCTTAGAGCCACACTCTTCCATTCCTTCACCTACAGATACCTTATCTCCTGGCAACCACTAGTCTGTCCCATATATCTACATTTTTGTCATCTCAAGAGTGTTATATAAACAGAATCATTACAATATGTAAAATTTAGAATTGTTTTTTCACTTAGCATAATTATCTAGAGATTCATCCAAGTTGTTGTGTGTGTCAATAGTTTGTTTCCTTTCATTGCTAAGTAGTATTCTATGGTATGGAGGTAGGAGTTTGTTTTATCATTCACTTACAGAAAGAGGTCTCAGGTTTTTCCAGTCTTTGTTATTGATTTTTAATTTTAATATTGTTGTGGTCAGAGAATATGTTCTCTAAGAATTTAATTTTTAAATTTAATTTGATTAAAATAAATGTAAAATTTAATATTTCAAGTGATCTCATGGGATTGAGCAACCAGTCACACATAGGGATGGACAACTCAATAACACATCTTTTTGTTTCTTCCTGCTGCACTACTATTGTCCCTCATTCTTGCCCTTTGGGACACACTCTCCAATAAGATATTAGCACATAAGCCTTTTCTTTGGGCTCTGCTTTCTCGTAAAGCCAGGCTAAGACAGGGTTCGAATGTTAACCTCTTCAGGTTGTTAGCCATACTCTCAGAACATATTCTGTGTACTTGTGCCAACAGTCTTATAAAAGGTGGTTGGAAGCAGGGAGGTATGGAAGGCCTTGAGATAGTACTTTAGATGGCTTTGCCCTTGGTAATTCTTTGGGGCCCAAAGAATATAGGGAATTATTAAAGATAAATCTGTAATCTAAAAGGATATGAATTTACAAAACAGGACAATGCAATAGGTAATATATTTTAGAAAAATCATCCCTAGAATTTTTCAGCCTTAAAAGAATGACTCGGGCCCTGGCTGATGTGGCTCAGTGGACTGAGTCCCGGCCTGCAAATCAAAGCATCCCTGGTTTGATTCCCAGTCTAGGGCACATGCCTAGGTTGCAGGCCAGGCCCCCAGTAGGGGGCGCACGAGAGGCAACCACACATTGACGTTTCTCCCTTCTCTTCTCTAAAATAAATAAATAAATAAATCTTTAAAAAAAAAGAATGACTCAGTATTTCTGAGGCTCAACCACCTTTCAATGGCAGAAGAGGACATGAAATATTTAAACTTATGATATCCTCTGTAGGGACGGTGGAGGAACCTGAGTATGCAGACTACTGAAGGAGGTGGAGGTGGGGTTGGAACTGACCTTGAAAACGGTTGGCTGTGCTTCAACTTTGTGACATATGAGGAACACATTGTGTCTCATCAGGGGATGAGCCTAGAGCCAGGGGATATTTCTGAATTTAAGTACTGAAGGCTTCAAAATCAGAGAGAGGAGGGAAGAAGCCTGGGAGCTGCCATGCTGAGCATTGTTCTGTATATTGAATTTTCTCAACACTAATAACATTTCACATAAATGCAACTTGGAAGGCTTGAAGTAGTATTATCACAGGAGTACCCTCAAGAAGAATTAGCTAGGTTGTCTCAGTCAGATAATTACAGTTTCTACCTCATTCATAAATTAATATTCTTAGATGTGACAAAGAATTTGGTGGTTACATTTTAAGATTTATGAGTCTTTGTGAGTTTGTGTTGTTTTCTGGATGGAGAGAGAATGTAGTTTTTTGGATCTAGAGACTCTTTTTGGATAATGGAATCTAGTCTTAGATATTTTTGATAATCTATAAACTAATAGTATAAACTATTTCAATCCTTTTAAATGTATTAAGATTTGTTTTGTGGTTCAGGATATGGTCTATCTTTGTCAATCCTGTATATATTTCAAAATAATGCATATTTTCATCTCAGCCAGCAAGAAAATAAAGGCTTACTTCTCTTCACTGAAAACATTACATATTTTGTTACTGTTTTTTAGGTATATTTTATTCATTATGCTATTACAGTTGTCCCAATTCTTCCCCTTTTCCCCCGCTCTGCTTGTTACCCCCATTTCCTTCCAGCAATTCCCCCCTCCCCTCAGTTTATGTCCCTGGGTTGTATAAGTTCTTTGGCTTCTGCATTTCCCATACTATTCTTAACATCCACATCTATTTTTGTTGTACTTACCAATTATGCTTAATCCCTGTACCTTTCCCCCATTCTCTCCCTTCTCCTTCCCACTGATTTTTCTAGTCAGAAGTTATGAGGCTTCTGTTCCTGATGCTGGAACCCTAGGCTGTGTGGTCTGGTCTGGAGCTGGGACGGCTCACTCCCAGGATATCCCTCCCTATTTTTATCCACCACACATGAATGTGGGACCACTCATTCCACTGCCGCCACCTCTCCGCGCCACACCGCATCCTCTCCTCCAGGCTCCTGGTCTCCACGTGTCCATCCCTCTGACCTCTCTGGATGGATGTGGCCCCTTTAAATCCTTGGTTGTTGGACTTCCATACAGTTCGATTTTCTGGCAGTTCTGGGTGGTTTTTGTTCTGAGGTTAGTGGTGATTCTTTTTGTGGTTGCACAAGGGAGCGAAAAGTGTCTACTTACACCTCCATCTTGACTGGAAGTCTATTTTGCTATTGATTGTAGTGCAGTATAGATCGCAAATTAGGTTAATCTGGTTGTAGAGTGGTTCAGGCCTTCTATATTTTTTTCTTGATATAAGGAGGAAAGTGATGTCTTTCAAGCTCTTTACATGTCACAACTAAAACCAAAAATCTCAAAAAGTTAATATTAAAAACTTGTAAAATAACTCTAAAGAAGCACAAGGAAGGAAATAATAAGGGCAGAATTTAATAAAATGGAAAATAAACCACTGATGGCTGGTTATCTACCAAATTTTAATTCCCCTTTCTGCATACAATTGTGAGCTGCCTAACAATGGGGACATGTTCTGAGAAATGTGTTGTTGAGTAATTTAGTCATTGTGTGAACATCATAGGGTGCCCTTACACAGACCTAGATGTCAGAGCCTACTACAGGCCCAGACTATATGGCGTAGCCTAGTGCTCCTAGGTTACAAACCTGTACAATATGTCACTGGACTGAATAGTGTAGGCAATTGTAACACAGTGAACACAGTGAACACAGTGGTATTTGCACACCTAAACATATCCAATCATAGAAAAGGTACAGTAAAACTATGATATAAAAGATAACAAATGGTACACCTGTGTAGGGTTCTTACCATGAATGGAGCTTTCAGGACTGAAGTTGCTCTGGGTGAATCGGTGAGTGAGCAGTGAGTGCATGCGAAGGTGTAGGACATTACTCTCTGCTAATGCAGACTCACTGCTGTAAACATAGGCTACACTCCATTTTTAAAAATTTTCTTTCTTCAATAATAAATTAAACTTAGTGGAATGTAACTTGTTTTTATGAACTTTTTAAATTTTTTAACTTTTCAACTCATAATAACCTTTAGCTTAACACATAAATGCTTTACAGCTAGACAAAAACTCCACCATTGGTACCTGATTAAAACCTTAAAAGGGCCAGTGTATGGCAAAGGCTGCAGATGGAGTTAGACAGGGAGGGAGAACAAACAGACATGGCAGTGGAAGGCCAGAGACCCAGCTAACCATAGCCCTGAACACGCAGCGTCAGGGGCAGGAGCAGGTGGCAGGGAGAAAATGGTTGGGCACGGATGCTGGGAGTCCTCTGAGGAGGATGTGATTGTATTATTACACCCTGTTCATTGTACCCTACCCCTCGTATTATTGTCTTGGATTTAATGTGCTGGTTTGTACCATCAACTCCCCAGGTTTTGATTTCTATAAAGACAATGATCAAGGCATGTGGGTGTATTACTCTAGGGTAGCTTTTAGAAACCCGGCCGCAGACATGTGATACTATTTTTTTCCTTTCAGCGTCTCTTGAAATAATTATGTTTTTCCACCCCTTTTCAGGCAGCTTTCTTCTTTTAACACTAACAGCTGAACAGCTGCTACTATTTTGTCTTACTCACCATCCTCCAACATTAGAAGTGGAGAATTAAAAATCAAACCAAACAAAAACCAAATACCCTCCGAGAACTGAAAATCTGTAAGGACACAACTCTAAATAATAAACAGTTCACAAAATTTAATAGTAGTTCTCACTACATATGTGACAATGTTCTAATGCTTGCTACCTGCCAACTCATTTAATTCTCCGGGAAACCCTGAGAGGGAGTGCAGGTTTGAAAACTCTGGGAAAAATCCCCTCACACACAGAAAAAAGCAGGCCATGCCAGATCGGTAGGTAGCAGGTTTAATAAATGAGGGAATTTACACAGGAAGCTTGCTTTGCGCAGGTGCAATAGAAATAAATCTCTGCACCCACTTGCCAGAATTTTATTTATTTACTTTTTTAATCCTCACCCAAGGGTATGTTGTTATTTATTCTAGAGAGAGAAAGGAAACGGAGTAGAGAGAGAGACATGGATGTGAAACATTGATTGGTTTCCTGGATGGGGGATCAAACCCACAACCTAGGTACGTGCCCTGACCAGGATTAAACCCGCAACCCTTTGGTGTACAAGGTGATGGTCCAGCCAACTGAGCCACCTGGCCAGGGCCCACATGCTAGAATTTTAAAATTTATATAGAGGCCTTAACTGATTTAAGTCATATACACCATCCTGATGGTCTCAACTACACATTACTCTCTCAAGGTTATGTCCTTGAACGAGCTCAGGCTATGGAACAATGGGCAGAAGGCACATCCCAAGGACAGGGAGGGAGGTAAGGGGCCTCTGATTACCAAAAGTCCAGCTCAGGGATCACCTGGTGGTCATATTCTCTCAATGACCTCCTCTAACAGGTAGGTACTGTTAATATCCTCATTTTATAAAGAAGAATCTGAGACACAGAGAAGTTAAATAAATATTATCTGAGTGGATATCCTGCCCCATATTCTAATTCTGAGAAGTCCGTGTTCAAAATCTGGTTATTGCAGACCCAACAAAACCCCAAGTCAGGTACTCAGGAGTAGGGGGGCTGGGCGAAAAAGGAAAAGGATTAAGAAGAAAAAAACCCCCTCATAGATGGACAACAGTGTGGTGATTAGCAGAGGGAAAGGAGGTAGAGGGAGGTATGATATGGAAAAGGGGGACTAAATGGTGATGGACGAGGACTTGACTTGGGGTGGTGAACACATAATAGAATATGCAGATGGTGTATTATAGAATTATACCCTCAAAACCTTTATAATTTTATTAATCAATATCACCCCAACAAATACAATTTTAAAAAAAGCATTAAAGGCTTTCTCATGTGCTAATCGGTTTTCATGCTAGAAACTGAAGTGAAAAGATGATCCCTTTCTTCAACTATCTTCCCATTAACTAACTATACTTATATTTTACAGTAGGCCATATTTTTAGAAATCGTCTTGTCCATAAGGTGAACCCTAGTACCCTGTTGGTTTGCAAATTGCACCATGGACATGAAGGGCAAGGAGAGACCTAAGGAAGAGGCCACTCCAGATTGGTGGGTGGCACATTTAGTAAGCAAGGGAACTCATGACACCTGTCTTAGACAGATGCAGAGACAAGTAGATCTGTGCATCCACTCACCACATCCTTTAAAAGTTTATATAGAGGTCTTAATGTGGCTCAGTCATGTATCCAAGCCAGTCTCAACAACACGTTGTTCTCTCAAGGCTGCATCCTTGCAGACGGCTCCCACTGTGGGATTGGTGGGCAGAAGGCACATCAGGACAGCTGATGGGGCGAGCAGCTTCCGAATGGCCAGGTCCAGCTCTCAGGTCAATTGGCTGTTACATCATGACCTCCTCCAGCATGCCTGCCACAAGGAATTTCGCCTAAATACTTAGCAAATGAAGAAGAGTAAGGACCTGGAGGTCACAGGTGCACTGCTGGCCACTTGGCTGTAGCTGCTCTTCACTAGGGTGAAGTACAACGCCCTAGAGGATAGACAGGGCAGGGCATCTTTCCATTTCCAGAGGAGCTGGCTGCATCTCATTATTAGATCCCTAGGGAGGGATTCCTTCATGGCTCATTGCATCTCAATGGAACCAGCAAGGCACAGCCACCACCTAAGTGGCATGCCGGATGCTTGGTGCTTATCTAGGAAGTGAGAGGGCGTGATCATTTCCATTCATCCTCTCTCCATCCTTATCCCTGGCTCCCTTCCTACCAAGGAGGTACAGCACTTCATCTCTCCGCAGTTTCTTTTTGAATATCTGAAATGTATAGCATAACCACTGCCAAATGATAAGATTTAGTGTATGTTTAGCTACTTTCCAAAGAAAGAAGCTTATAATATAAACCTTTGTTGCTTTTAAGTGACTTAACGCTGTTTCTGGATTTTCCCTGGTGCTAATAGACCTGTGGGAACACATGTATATTCATCACGAAGCAATTAGAAAACAAGGTCAAAAGAAAATAAAGTCAAAAGAAAAACAAAACCACATAATCTAATCAACCAAGAAACCTAGGCCACCTTTAACATTTTGCGTAACCTTCAGTTTTTTTTCTATGCACATTCACATAATAACAATGCCTATTATTCATTTAGTGTTTACTTGGTGCCAATTAGTATAACCAAGTTCTTTATAAGCATTACCTCATTTAAACCTTATTAAAATATTAAGAGATGGGCATTATTTTTCCCATTACATAGATGAAGATATTGAGGCTTTAAGGGTTTAAGGAAGTTGCACAGAATCACACAGCTGGAGAATCACAGGAACTAATTTTAACCCTCACTCTTTAATGCCTCACTCCAGAGCCTGTGTTCTTGATCCCAATGTAATATTACTGATTTATACATTCCTTTAGTACTATGAAATTGTGTTATTTTATACAAACTGTATTATAACTCTTCCTAAAGTATAACTCTATAATGATGTAAGCATAATAAGGAAGAGAAGTAAGTACTATATAATGTAAAAAATTTGTATTCTAAAATACATAAAACATTTAGATTTCACATTTTGGATAGTCAAATGATATTAAGAGTTAGCACATGAGACATAACAAATAATGCAGCACCATAAAGAAAAGTGCTCAGATTTTCTGGTTAAAGGCACACACAGTACTAGTGTATATACATTTAATTTCCTACAAATAAATACACATGGCTTTTTTTTTTAAGTCTTGGGAGAGTGTGGCAGAGCTATTAGGATCAAGCTTTCCAAGGAGTGGAACGATTTTCTAGGAAATAATACAGAGAAGTAAGTTATCAAAAATGTGGTTTAATTTCTTCTGGTAGGGTGGGTTTATTTGATCCCTAGACATATAAATTTGAAATAACAAGTAATGAGACAGAATATAAATAAAGGATATAGAGATGGATTATGCAGTTGGAAAAAATAAAGATTTACATTTAAACACTAATGGGAAGTGAATTTAAAACATAAATAATTTATATTTTGTAATCCCATAAATTTAAGTGCATAAAATAACATTTTAAGGTTTAAAAATGTTTAGTTTTGCTTTGTAGATATTTTCATGGTAGCATTTTATTATTGATTGTTAAAAATACATGCATTTTGGCTTAGCATCATCCTGAAAAGAAAAGCTGATGGAAAGCAACGTAAGAAGGAGGGGGCGGAACAAAGGAACATGGGAGGCAAAAGTGAAGGGCGAGAAAACGGGTGATTGTAATACAATTATATTACAAATGTAGGTGATTATAGTATAACTGGAGTTACATTGGGAAGTTATCCAAAAAGCATTTAGAAAAACCTAAAACTATAGAGTAAACATCTCTGAATTTATTTTTCCAAAACTGAAGGCAGATTATGTGTGTGTGTGTGTGTGTGTGTGTGTATTTATTTATTATAGCTTCTTTGCACCTTCTTCATAAAACCACAGGCAATGTTTCTTTATGAAAAGTGTCCAGAAGAGAAAAAGCCGTAGTTGCTTTAGAAGTTGGAATCATTGATTTCCCCATAAATCACTCTTTGATTTCTAATAAATCTTCCAACATCAATAATATACTGCTTTTGGACATCTATTATTATTGTTTTGATTTGGCACAAGCAGACTAACTTCAGTCACATCATAGAAAAATACATAAAACATATCCCACCAGCTATACACGTGGTCTGTCCAGATTGTATCCAGCCATGTAATGTGGAAGAAAAGGAGACATTTATTGAAGAAGATACAAGATACAAGAAACATTGTACACAGAACAATGATGCCTCAGTCTCCTTCAAAGTAGGTTCCTTGAGACCTTGCACAATTTTCTCAGTTGCCATCAGCTGCCCTGTCATAATTTCCTGACCTCACCGATGGTCTGAAATCTCTTCCCTTTCAAAAGTGATTTGAGTTTTGGGAAAAGCCAGAAGTCGTAGGATGCCAAATCTGGGCGGTAGGGGTGCTGAGTCACCTGCATGATTTGATGTTTCACAAAAAAATCTCTGCACGAGATGTGATGCGTGAGCAGGTGCATTGTTGTGATGAAGCTGCCAATCACCAGTCGCCCATAGCTGCAGCCTTCTGAATCATCCAAATAGTTTCTGTAGAGGAATGTTCAAGCTTAATGCAAAATCTGATGCAGATTCATTGCTCTACTTGTTCAGTCATTTTGAATGTGACAGCAACACAGTACATATGCTCACTCAATGGTATCTTCAGCCCCCACTTACTAGTATAGTGAAGTCATCATTGTTCACGCATGTGCATTCCAGTCCACTTGTCTTGGCTGCCAAGTTACATCAATGTCACCTAAACCATCCTTGATATATTAACAATGGCGGGACTTTTTCTGGACACACCTTGTATGTCCCAAACAAAACAATTATGTGACACTGGGCAGTGGTTTTAATTAGTTTCCTCACAGGATTTTATTCTGAGTGTGATGTGGAGCTCGTGTCATCTATTTAAACTTTTTAAAACATTTATTGATTTGAGAGAGAGAGATTTGTTATTCCATATACTGATGCATGTATGCATGCATTCATTGGTTGATTATTGTATGTGCCCTGACTGGGGATTAATCCTGAAACCTTGGCATATCAGGATGATGCTCTTAACCATCTGAGCTACCTGGCCAGGGTCACCCCTTATATCATCTAAAATAGAGAATGTTTCCAAGCCTGATTTAGATGGTTCACATTTTTTTAATAACTGATTCAGATGGCTCACTTTTTTCCCTGTGATTTTAAAACCTTTAGACCACAGAGGTGAATTTTCAGTTTTATTTCTCCTAACCAAGATAAAATCAGCCCTCGTTGATGTGGGTCAGTGGATTGAGTGCCAACCTGAGAACTGAAAGGCTGCCGGTTCGATTCCTAGTCAGGGAAAATGCTTCAGTTGTGGGCCAGGTCCTCAGGTGGGGGTATGCAAGAGGAAACCGATCGATGTGTCACACATCAATTTTTCTGTTCCTCTTTTTCCTCCTCTCTTTCCCTCTCTCTAAAAATAAATAAATAACATCTTAAAAAAAACAAAACAAAACAAAGATAATATCACTGGAGAGTAACTTCCAGAGCAGATTCTCAGGTAGACATGAAAGGATGCCATGCATGAGAGTGTGGTTGTAACCTGTGTGAAGCGAGGCTCTAGGAAACTAAGTCAGACAACAGGGCCCACTGTGGGGCCACACCGGTACCCAGCACTAATGAAGGACAGGTGAGTGGAGGCAGAGGAACCTCTGTCTTGAAGGCTAATAGTGACCTCCAAGGTCTGAGTGGTCCCTGGAATCTAGTCATGTCACAGACTGGACAATGAATTTAGAGGGTACAAGAAGTTCTACTGTTTGAACTTTTAATGCAGACTACAGCTAACATTTATTGAATGTTTCTAATTATAGGCTAGGGGCTGTGCCAAGTGCTTCACATGGGTTGACTCGCGGAAATATCTCTATTGCCCCCTTTTGACTTACAGGAGATTTGAGTCTCAGAGGACCCTAGTAACATGTGCAAATACTATGCCAAACCAGTAAGCTGTAGATAGAGTCTGATTCCAGAGCAGGGGAACTTAGCAGCATGATTGTCTAGAGGATTCTAAAGCAACCTTTTAATGGCTAGCAAGTTAGAAGTTTGCCCAGCATATTTTGTGGTAACCACTTAATCTCTTCTTGGAGACCATCTTTCAAACTTTGGAGCAATAACTACATTAAGAGGTGAAACAGCTATAATTGCACTGAGCAGTTTATAATTTTTAGGGGCTTTATGGGAACTCTGTACTTCCTTCACAATATTTTTGTAAACCCAGAATGCTCTAAAAAAAAAATCTACCAATAAAAATAAGGCCTATGATTCTTTTTCTGCCTGCTTGCTAGCTCTGTTCTGAAATGCATATTACCATCTGTCAAAATTTGTATCTAACTATAGACATATACCCAAAACCTCTTCAACAAGGCCTACAGATCATAAAGATTCCCAATTGGAATGGATTTTCCTCTTCTCCATCTCTCATGGCAAATGTCTTCAATTATTTTTCTTTTCCTAGTCTGCTTGGTATTAAAGCCAGTTTTGTCTTTTCAGTTAGATTTTAAGTTTGTAGAATATACAGACCATTCATTTATTATTCATTTTCATTCCCACAACCAACCATCTGTATTATGCCTGGGTACATGATCATGAAAAAAATTATAACTCAGGTGAAATAACCCAGCTGATGAAAAACAAATACCATATGATCTCACTTATAAGTGGACTCTATTCAACAAAATAAACTAATGAACAAAATAAACCACAGGCATGGAAACATGGAGCAGACTGAAAGTGACCAGAGGGGATGGGGAAAGAGGACAATGGTGGAAAGAAGGGGAAGGGGCTAGACAAAGAACATGTATGAGTGACCCATGGACATGGACAACAGAGTGGGAATTGACTGTGGGAGTGGGGAGTGGGGATGGGATGGGTGGAGGGGGGTAAAGGGGGAAAAATTGAGACAACTGTAATAGAATAAACATGATTTATAAATTTAAAATAAAATAAAAAGAGAAATAAAAAATAATAATAAAAACAAAAAAAATAAGAGGAATCTAATGAACAAAATCTAAAAAAAAAAATTATAACTCAATTTTTCTGGGTCTCTCCTATGTACACAGGAAGTATACATGTTCTTAAACTTTGTTTTTCTACTGTTAATCTGTCTTTTATTACACAGATGTCTCAGCTGAGAACCCAGAAGGGTAAAGGTAAAATTATTTTTCCTCCCTGCAGAACAGCAGGCTATAACATATGGCCTAGGAGTGTAGGTTTACTTACATACTGTAAAAGAGAAAACCGCAGGACCAAAATGGCCTCACTTCTGCTAAGAGCCAATTATGCCAAAATAGGATTTAATACCTGACCTAACTGCTTTATTTTTATATGTTTTTAAGATTTTATTTCTTTTCAGAGAGAGGGGAAGGGAGGGAGGAAGAGAGGGAAATATCAATATGCGAGGGATAAATGATCGGTTGCCTCTTACACACCCTAAGCGGGAGACCTGGGCCACAACTCAGGCATATGCACTGACAGGGAATAACCTTTCGGGGGACAGGCCAGCAGTCAATCCACTAAGCACACCAGCCAGGGCCTAACTGCTCTTTAAACCAGAAACATTATTCTTAATCGAACAGTCTGGAATTTCATGGTCAACACCAATAATATAAACTGTCACATGGGCCTTCTCTGCCCCCTACCTCCTATTCATAGAAGAGGCAATTTGCATGATTAAAAAAAAAATTGCGGGATGCAGATCAGAAGTTGTTACTGGTCCAAAAACAATCCTTTCTTTTCTTTTGTTAATAGCTCTCTTGCCTCACTGTTTTATTTTGTACAAACTCTAGGTGTGCCCTTGTAGTTGCTAAATGGGATGTTGCTGCATTCATGAATTACCTAATAAAGCCAATTAGATCTTTAATTTACTCGGTTGACTTTTGTTTTTAACAGTACACTCTAGGATATATGCACAACCAGGAAATCACTTAATGATGAATTTCTCAGAATGTATCCCTGTTATTAAGCAGTATATGACTGTACTGAGTATCCAATACATGACAGAGGCAAGTATTTGTTTCATAGAGTTTTTCTTCTGGAATATCTTGAGTTCATTATATCTAAAGACATTTCACCTGCCTCTTTTTTTTAGCTATAATTATCATCACAATAATTTGCCAGGCAGGCAAAATTAGAACAAGGATAGACATTTTATAGATAGATATGATATTGTATTTGTAACCAGATCTATATATATTTTGAAATGACACAGTATTTGCCAATTAAATAAATTCACATGTATTTATGGAGCACCATTATGCATCAAACACAGTTCTTACAGGTATTGGGGATACAGCAATGAATAAGATACAGTCCTTGCCCTCTACGAACTTTCATTATAATGTGTGCAATGACCCCACATGTCGACTGAAACATAGCATTGACTAGGTGCTTCACCACCAAAAAGGATTTATTCAGGAAAAAGAAAGGGTTGCAACCCAGTGCATGTAGATATGGTAAGTCATATGCACATTCTGGCCTAAGTGCCAAGACGGAGAGGTATTTATACAAGGGGAACTAGAAGTTACGGAAGGGGCAAGTTAAAACCATAGAGCTTTATTATAAACACTGAGTTCTTCCTGTGGCGCTCTCTCCATTACATAGAGTTCAAAAACTTCCATAAGCCCTAGCTCCTCCCACTGACTTTGCCTACTGAAAGGATAACACCAGCATCATTTGCTGTTAGGGCCCCCTTTGCCCAGCAGGCCCATGACCTTGTTAAACATGACTGCCATTTTACTCTTCTGAGTTTAACTGCTCCCCACAGCCACCAGCAAAAGATAACATTGGAACAAACTGCAGCCTCCGGTTACAATGCGCCCAACAGCCCAGGGGCCTCACAATAGCACCCTCCTCCCAACACTTTTATAATGCAATTATAGTTCAATTAAAGCTCAAAGCCCCACCCTTAAGTACTGGTGTATTTCTCCACAACATGCCCCTCTCCTTTCTTGGAGAGTGAGTAAAAACTTCATTTTCTGCACTTTCTTCTCTTTGTGAATTCTTTCACAGCCTGTCACCGGCCACCCTAATGCCAGCTGATTATGTTCCTTTAAAGTTCTAGTTAGTCTTTATCACTGATATTCAAGGAACACAATGAAAAGCTTACCTATAAAATGGTGCCAAACCTGCACTGATTAGAATCTCAAACTCCATTTCTGAGTCTTAAAACTTAGCCGTTAACATAAGCTTTGGCGAAGTCCAAGGAATAGTTACCCAGGTTTTTAAAACCCAGGATTCCAAGAAGCAAAGTAGTGGAAGCAAGCTATGTATTTTTTTTCTTCTGGAAAAAAAATAGGGATAAATCAGGTATTGGGGCTACAGCAATGAATAAGATACAGTCCTTGCCCTCTGCTAACTTTCATTATAATGTGTGCAATGACCCCACATGTCGACTGTAAGTGTTTGTGGGTAGCAGATGTGTCTGAGCTTTCTATTTCTATTTCAATGACCTTAAAGTAGCTGTATGGGAGTGAAAGTTGTTCCATGTTGTCACGTTGGGAGCAGGAGCTCCCAAAACACTGAAGCTCTTCTGTCTGCAGCAACTTCGATGAGCCCTTCTGATTGCACAGGAACAGAGGGATTGACCTCCTCAGGTCCCCTGCTCGCCACCAGCCTCCCGGCGGGTTCCACTCCCTGCTGGAGAGACCGGGTGGGGGGAGAAGGGGAGCGGAGTGCCGCTCCTGCAGAAGGGGCCCGGGGCGTGGAGGGCGTGGGCCGGGGGCGGGGCGAGCCCCGCAGACTGGGTGCTCCGGGAGCTGTCAGTGTCAGGCTCCGGGAGAGAGAGGATGTGCTGGCTCCCAGAGGAGCTCCAGCCGAGCGGCGGGCGCAGCGTGAGACAGCACATCCTGCGCGCGCCGCACCCGCCACCCTCGGGAGCCGCTCGAGCGCCGCCGCCGCCCGGGAGTCGCCACCGCGCTCGCGGAGACTAGTGCCACCGCGGAGCGCGTCCAGGTACACAGGAGGTGGGTGTCGCACCCGACCGCAGCCGCCACCTCGGCTCCCCTCCTTAACCTTTGCCTCCCCGGTGTCGTCTGAGCTGGGAGCGAGGCAGTAGTGCGGCCCCTGCAGCGCAGCCGGACTCTGGCCTCGGCCCCCGCCCCTGACTCCTGCGTGTTCCGCCGCTCTCTAAGGTAAGGCGGCCAGAGCCCCCCAGCGGCAGCCCCTGCTGCAGCTCCCCTAGCAAAGCTGAGAGGTGAGTGCAGAAGAGGAGGGGTCATGCTGTCTCACCTTGTCGCCCACCTTGTGGGCTGGGAGGGGCGTCCGAGCGCGCGCCGTGCTGCGGTCTCTTCTTAGGGAGCGGAAGGCCAGGGGCAGTGAAACCCGCACCCCTTCTGAGCCGCAATCTGGCGGCCCCCGGGGGAGGGGGAGCACCAGAGGAAGGGGAAAATATGCTGTTTGATTACATTTTCAGCTGTCTGCAAAGCTCTTAGATGCTGTTGCTACCCGCCAAGTCGGAGGGAGCGAATGCACTTCCAGCAGGGCATTAATTAACACTTACGCAGGAAGATGCCAGTTTCTTTCACTGCTGCAAAAAAGTGTGTGTGGGGGGGGGATGTGTTTTCGTAAACACCTTCCCGGCCGCGTGGCTCTCCTTCCCCCACTCCCACTCCCGAATCGCTCTGGCCTTGTAAATCTGTGCGTCGTCATCGTTAAGGGCAGTGATCCTGGCAGCACCGATGGCAACCGAGAGTGCCGGAGTCTCATGACTGGTACCTCGCTAATAGGGTGAGCAGGAACCCAGGATCCAGACAGGAAATCACTTAGGACATCAGAGACTCGACAGGAAAGCAGAAGATGGAATACAGTCGTTATCCTGGCCTCTACTGCATCTAGGTAAGGGGCAGGAAAAAGTAGCCAGCCATTTTCTTGCTTGGAATGCCTTTCAAGTAGGCATTCTAGACTTACCGTAGTTCAGGGTTGTGAAAAATCCAAATATTCCGGTTAGCAGAAAGTGTAGCTAACAGTAAAGCATGGTAACTGCAGAAGACATCATAGGGCTAATGTTAGCATAGATATGGGTGATTGTCTAGATACATAGTTTCATTGTGGAAATTATAAAGATGTTGATGAGCGTTAGTAAATTTGAAATGGATCATTCAGTGCAAGTTGCAGCCTAACCGTATCAGTGGGAATGTGATTAATACTTTCTCTGATTATTTAATATGCCAAAATTTCTCTGAAAGTTTTGGTATAGAAAAAAAAAAGAGTCTAAACTCTGTTCTTCTGACCATATTTCTCAATAAAATAAAATCTGACACTCTTTCCACTAAGTTATCAAATGTTCTCTTCATGGGCACCAACTCTATAATATTTCTTAAGGTCTAAGGACCCGGTGCTCCAAGAGCCATTTCTCTTAAAAATCTTCTAGCAGCACCGCTGGGATGTTTGTACAATGGTTGGGGGCCCAGTGCGGGCTTTTCCCAGGCTGTTTAGCTCTTGGCCCAGCTCTAGGGCCGGAACATTTTTTTTCTTCGTTGTGTCTGGTCTCAGGCCTGGATTCACCTGCTTCCTCCTGGACTCATTCCCTGAGAGCAGGGTGCTGCAGCCTCTGCTGCAGGGTGCCCTGGAAAGGGATGGCTCTGCCCCTCCCCACACCCAGCCTGTCCTCTCCTACAAGAGAACTTGATCCAAAGCGCTGTTAAAGGTCTGCGCCCTTACGTATAACCACCACGAAAGGTACAGGCAGGGAAAAAAAATACTCAACTCATGGGACAATGGGGCAGAGATCTCACAGGGGTGGTTCCTGGTCTCTAGTTTCTGACTAACTTCTGAGATGGTAAGAGGAAGTCACGGCATTTCTGTTCGCTTGTTTTATGTCTAAGAGGGGGCCCTGTTCACTTTCTTCCCTACCTTTCTACTTCCCCAAGAGCTCTCCTAAGTCTGCATTTAGTAAATAAGCTTATCCCTTAACTCTAGTGCTGAGTTAACTAATTCTTGGGGATGCATCCTGGGGCTCTCTGTCCATACTCAGTATAGCCCTGTAAACCAGTTTTGTGAAATACAGGCCAAGTCTTGAAGCCCAGCCATGCCTGCAAGCAAAGGCTCTGTGCACGGCCTTCGCCCACAGTTAGTTGCCTAAAAGAGCCATTCATTCTCCCTTGTCACCCTGTTTCTTTCCGTCACTTAATCTAGCATCACTTGAAAAGAGCACAGTATATTTCCTCACCACTTTTTTCTCCTGACAGTTTGTTCCACTAAGTACAACAAAGGTTGGTAATATATTGAGTGCTTTACCATTATTCAGTATATTTAGTAATTGTATTACACCACATTTACTAAACATATTGCATTAGCAATGCATTCTCTGAAATGTATTGAGCATTTGACCAGGCATTACATTTTAAATTACTTTCCCATGCATTAACTTATTTAATCCCCACCAAAACCTTAGGTATTACATTATTTGTAATACTATTTGACAGGTGAGGAAACGAAGACACAAAGAGGCCAAGTAACTTTCTAAAATTGTTTAGCTAATAAGAATTAGAGCAAGGATTTGAACCCAGCCGGTCTGACTCTACTCTTCCATATTACAGAACGATTATATTGGTTAATTTTCTTGTATTGAATACTAGCCTCTTTTCTTATGGTATCTCATTTTATTCCTTATATTAATCCTATGACATAGACATTATTATCCATATTTTACAGATGATAAAGCTGAGCTAAGTGACATACTCAAGGTTATAGTTAATAAGTAGCAGAGGTAAGAATCAAATCATATCTGACTCTAAAACCAGAGCTCATCCAGTTTAGCCAGTGTTCTCTGTGAGAAACAAAAATACCAAGCTTGTCTGTTTTTTTCAAGTTTGCTGCTCAATTTCCCTGTGAACCATTATTATTTCCTTGAGGCCTAGAGTGTAGCCATACTATTTTTTTTTTCAGCTTATTGGTAGCTGTGGGTGATAAGGCAAACCCAAAGTAGGACGATAGCTCTTTTGAAATCAAAATTGCCTTGGTTCTATCTCCTAATAAAACCAGCTAATTTCCCATAGTACTTAGTGGCTCTCACATGCCAGGTAAATAGTTGTTCCCTTGATCGCAGGATCCTTTTTACTAGAAACCTTTGTTCTAGTAAAAAAAAAAAAATCTTCATTTGGGAACTTAGCTGAAATAGGGAACTTCTGGGGTTGACTTCTTTGAGAAGTAACCAAAATTACTTTGACTCTTATTTCATTTATTTGAAATTTGTAAAAATTCTTTGCCCGGGTCCATGTACAAATTATTCTTCTTGACTGGGATCTTTTCATGCATCTCCTGGACTCATTCCCTCTGCTTGCTCTCTGCAGAAGTCTGGCACCGGAGGCTTGCATTGTAATAGACAGGGCCACCCAGACGCCAGCCCTGAGGAGACACATCTTCGAGAAGCGTCTCCTGGGTTTCTGATTGGAGGAGGCTTCTTAAACAGGAGTCAGAGGCACCGTGAAGGACAGGCACATGATCGTTTTGAGGTGGTTATTGAACCCAATAAAATCAATGCAAAATTTTATTCATTTGTGTGTAAATGACATTTTCTAGGGAAAAATAGGCCATTGGTGACTAAATAGAGATTAAGAACCAATTGGTTCAAGTACACTGTTTAGGAAAAAGGGGAGGAACAAGGCATTTCTGTGCAGCCAGAGTCAGCCAAGAAAAATTATTTTTGGCCATAGGACATTTTTGGCACTTCAGGGCCAAGGTGTATTAGAGGTGCCCAGGTGTAGGGACAGCACACACTAAGGCACGTGGCTGCCAGGGGGCTGCAGGGGCGGCGGGCAGCGCTAGCACTGCTCGCCGTCCATTTGGCACTTACCCTGTTCATATTCATGGTTCATCAAGTCATCCCAATACCCCCGTAAGGCTGACATTTTTATCTTCTCTTGATAAACAATGAGTCTGATCCTCGGAAACATTAAGCCACTTGGTCAAGGCCATATGAGGCCAGTTAGTGGAAGAGCTGAATTTCAAATTCCATAGTCTGTTTATTTTCTTCCCATCCTATCTCATTGTTTCTCTATGTGGGAGGCCAAAAAGTACTGTTTAGCGTAACTTTTTATTGTGACAGGACGGAGAGTCCTTTTGGAACATGCTCACGCATTGATAGGAAGAGTCTAAATGTGTTATCAAAGGGGAACAAGAAAATTAGACATCTCTCTGGGTGGCAGAGGATAGGCAAGCCCTACTTCCCTGGAGGTGTGCTGAAGCCCCACACATGTGATTCTCAAGGGTCGCCAGGTATCTTGCTGAGCACCAAGTGCATAGCAGTCCACAACTAAGACGGCCCAGAGAGTTGATTTTGCAAGTGTGGCTGCAAGTCAAGACTTGATTCATTGCGAAGATGAATTTACTTCAAAGCTGCATTCAAAGCGGCTCAGTCCTCTGGGCTTACCTGTTACAGTGGCTGCGCTGTGATGCGAAACACGAACTAGGTAGGCAATCCTGGGAGGACCTCTGTTTCACTGATGACTTACATGCCTTTTAGCTTTTGGATGATATCAATCCTGAGATCCTTACGAGCTGCTGCTTTTGCTTCCAAAATGTTACTTAATCCCTAACATTTTTATGCTTCCCTCATATTCTTGCTATAATTTTATAGAATGACCCACTGTTTTATTTGGGGATACAGACCAGCTAATGCCATCGGTGAGGCAAGCACACAGAGAAGAAATTAATGTTAGAGTCAAGGGCATTCTTTATAATAAAAATGAGCCTCAGGCACTGGAAAAGATGATTGCATTTGATCAACAGATCTGCCTAGAAACAGATAGCAGTGTGCTTCATTACGCTTCAACAGCATTTCTCTCCTATAACTTCTAAAGCATTCATTCATTCATTCATTCATTCATTGTTTATTATTTCTATTTCCCTACGCCTGCCCCTTTGGCAACCACCAAGTTGTTCTTTCTGTGGGATTGTTTCTGTTATGTTTTGTTTATTCTTTTCAGTTTGTTTGATTTTTATGAGATTACACATATAAGGGAAATCATACGGTATTTGTCTTTCTCTGTATGACTTATTACACTTAGTGTAATATCCTCTAGGTCCATCTATGTTGTTGCATAGAGTAAAATTTCATTCTTTTTATTGCTGAGTAACTTTCCATTGTATACACTTAAACATACCACATTTTTCAAATCCATTCATCTATGGATGGACAACTAGGTTGCTTCCATATCTTTCTTGGCTATTATGAGTAATGCTTCAATGAAAATAGCAGGTGCATATATCTTTTTGAAACAGTGTTTTTGTTTTCTTTGGATAAATGCCAAGAGTAGAATTGTATGGCAGCTCTATTTTAATTTTTTTGAGGATTCTCCATACTATTTTCCATAGTTGCTGCACCAATATGTATTCCCGTCAACAATGCATGGGTTTCTCTTTTCTTCTCATCCTTGCCAGCACTTATTTATTTGTTCATTTATTAATAATAGCCATTCTGACAAGTGTGAGTTGGTATCTCATTGTGGTTTACATTTGCGTTTCTCTGATGATTAGTGATGTTGAGCATCTTTTCAAATGTCTGTTGGCCATCTGTATGTCCTTTCCGGAGAAATGTCTATTTGGGTTCTCTGTCAATTTTAAAATTGGATTGTTTGGGGTTTTTTTTTTTTAGTATTAAGCTGTATTTAGTTCCTTCTATATTTTGGAATTGATGGCTTCCCAGGTGTATTATTAGCAAATATTTTCTCCTGTTCAGTAGGTTGTCTTTTCATTTTGTGGATGGTTTCTTTTAGTGTACAAAAACTTTTTAGTTTGATGTAGTTCCATTTGTTTCCTTTTTTTTTCATTTGTTTCCCTTGCCCAAGGAGACAGATCCAAAAGGATATTGCTAAGAGCAATGTCTAAGTTATTAGCTATGTATTCTTCTAGGAGTTTTATGGTTTCAGGTCTTACATTTAAGTTTTTAAATCCATTTTGAGTTTATTTTTGTATATGGTGGCAGAACATGGTTTTGCTTTCTTTTTCTTTTTTTCTCCCCCCACTGGTATCTGTCTCATTTTTCCAGTACCGTTTATTGAAGAGACTGTCTTACCCCAGTAAAGGTGTGGGTTTATTTCTCGGCTTTCTATTCTATTCCATTAATCTGTGTATCCATTTTTATGCCAGTACCATGCTGTCATAAAAAAAAAATTCTTCTGTCTCCTCACCCTCATGTTGTAGGTTAGCATTTAATAGTTTTCATCATACATTTGAAGAACCACAATGCAAGTGATTTCCAGAATATTGTAAACTTTGGTATTTAAAAATGAAGGGCTCCTTCCCTGTCTATACTCTGGGGTGCCTGAGAGAGAGCCTGTATTTTCTAGCAGGGGGTCTTACATGGGGTAAATGCTCAGCAAGCTTTGTTGACTTGAAATATTAGCCAGAATAGGGTCCACTTAATTTTCCTTTTATTATAAGATTTAATTCTTTCCCTTTGGACCATTTTAATGTGTTTAATAAAAGCATTCGTGTCCTGAAATGTAGGCCCCACTACACGTCTGGGCCCAATCTGAATGTATGCTTGGTAATGCCTAGAATTCTGGAAGCCTTGCCTTCCTGAATCAGGATCACTTGGAGCATTTCTGCTGGGGGTGGGGGAGTCTTGAGGAGGACAACCTTTCATTCTAGAAGTGACAGGCTGGATGGTTTGAGTCTTGTGTTTTCCTTTATGAACCCCCGGGGCAAATTCTCCTGATCTGGCTTTGATCTGACAGTCTCCTCTGAGCAGTACTGTACTTTGGTTCCTTTCTGGTGGGAAGAGGGGAAATTTTGATTCATTTGTCAGATTTCTATTTTATACTAATGTCTAGAGTGAAGCCAAGAGCAACGTGTATGTTTTAAATAGTGCTAATGGATAAATAATGACACAATATTTTATATTCTTTGCCTACGGTCAATTTCCCTTTTAGAATGCAGATTTTTCTACTCTAACCTGAAATAGTACCCATTTCTTTGTTTGACAAGCTGAAGATTTTAGTAATTGAAATGGAACGAAGTCCTCTCCTTTTGAAAGTAGTTAGATCCCATACCGCACATATGGAAGCCTTTAGCCATTTTTCAAGTTGTTGAGTGTTACAGCGAGACCTTGTATAGGGAATGACATGAGATTCTGTCTCAGAATCAGCTCATGGAATTTCAGTAGTTGGTGGGTTTGGGTGGGTGAAAAGGTAAGCAGGCCCTGTGGGGACTCTGTGTTTTGACAGCGTCCGCTTTTAAAATGATGGGGTGTCTCCTGTTTCACCATCCACCCCATTAGGATAAAAATAGCAAGGGGTTGTGGGAATTGGTGTGTATTTTGTGAAAGAAAGAATAACAAAAACCGTCTCTGCCTGTTTCCTTGAAAAGTGTGACTTTGTTCACTTTCAGAAGGTATAGGTTACCACTGATTTGGAAAGAGGATCTTCGGCCTTTGAATGCTTTCAGGCTCAGAGGAAAGTGAGAATCTATTTACATAAGTTAAAATGCCAAACTAAATCTACCAATGCAAATATGGACCACCCAGGGACATTGTAAAGGCCAGCTTTGGGGTTTTTGAATACAGATTTTCTTGCTTCCTCTTTTAAGCTTTTTAATATTTTCAAATGCTGCTAAAAAGCAATTGGCATAACAGCAAAAATGAAATCCCATACCTTTTGCCATAAGCTTTATGATGGGGTGGGTGGGGGCGGGGGGCAGTGAGGGAGAACTGTATTCTGTCTTGAGAACCCCTTGTTTTTTAAATAAAGAAATGTGAGTTCTTAAAATTCAAGGCCCAAAGGCTGTAGATTTCAAAGTAGATAGAAAAGCCGGTTTACAAAACAGTGGTCCGGTGGAGAGTTGAGACTGCCTTCAAACGTTCCCTTTTTCTAGTATATTCTGCCCAAACAGAGCCATTTCCCTCAGTCAGTTGGGCAGGACTGCTTTTAGGGATGAGCCAGGGTATTGGAAACTTCACCCTTGACATTGTCAACCGCCCACCCCCTCACCCCCCAAACCTTCCCAAACCCAGGGAAGGTAGACCACAGGGAGTTTCTAAGCTCCCTGAGGGAAAATTCAAAATGAAAGTTGCTTTAACTAGGACACTACTCTGGTGACTGTTTGGTTAACAATGACACTTAGTGCTGCCTTAGTCCTTATACCTGTTAAAGGAAACGTTATTTCTGACACTTGTTAAAGAAATGAGAAGGCAGGTTTTATTCAGGGGACCATTGTGATAGATGTCTGACCACTGTAGTGGGGGTTTGCAGTAGGAGAAAGAGATCAGACTCCGCTCCGAATACAACAAAGAATAGTGGGAATTTATAACCAAGGAGCAAGATAGCAGCCAGTGGGTGGAAAATTACTAAGAGGAAACATCAGGATTAAGGGGAAAGATGAAGGCAAAGCCCATTTAACAGCATTCAGGGTGATCAGATATCATATCACTTGGGAGACGGTGGGGGGTGAGGAACCCAATCAGGTATTGATTAGATGTCAGTGATCAGATATTAATGGTGAGGGATTCTGGCTAAACTGACTTAGCAGGACTCTTGCTAAAACTGGGCTCTTGAGGACCTGCCCGCGTACGGGATCCAGTTGAAAAAGAGCTCAGTGGACTGTGACTAGAGTTTCGTTGAGGAGCACCCCCTTCTCAGAGGGCTTTCCATGGCAGAGCTCAGGTGCAGATGGTGAAGGAGGGGTACTTGCACTGCCAACACAAAATCAAGGAAGGTGAAAAGTAACTAGAAGGGAGTGGTTTGGGGCCACTGGAGTGTATTGATCAGGTTAGGCGGCGTCGCAATAACAAACTCCCAACCTTCAGTAGAGTAACATAAGAAAGGATTTTTCTCACTTATGTTACATAACCACTGTGGTCAATAAAAGTCTCTGTTCACCATATTCAGTGGGAGCCTTCATTTTCATATGTATTGCCCCAACCCCTCACATTTCATTGGCCAAAGCAAATCAGATGGCCCTGCCTGACTTCAAAGGAGTTGTTAAGTATAGTCATAGAGGAGGAGAACAGGAATTCGTGATTAACCCCAAGGATTATGGAAGGGAGGGACTTACCTGATTTCTGCCTGTTTCTGCTGCCAAGCACAGTTTCTGAAACGCATCTCTAGGAAGGTTGCTGAGATGCAACCACACGTGTAATGGTTTTAATATCCAACTTAAGTAGTATCTGAAAGGATGCCCATTTAGAATATAAAATGCTTTTGAATTATGTTAGCATCATGAGTAATAACAGGGTCTTGGAATTAACTTACAAATCTAGATTTTACTTATAATGAATAAACGAAATATACAGAGGTGAGCAAAAGTAGATTTACAGTTGTGAGTACACGAAACAGTTTATTCTCATATTACTATTTATTAATTAATGTATTATCTGTGTTATTTGTCTTCTTATAGTTATTATTATTTCATATCCTTATGACTTATCTTTTAGGTAATGATGGCTGGTAATTTAACCAACGACTGATGAAAGTGGGTCCTTAAACCTGCTTTTGCCCATCCCTGTATGTCGTCCTGAAAATCAGTTTCTGTCAGTTTTTGAATCCTAGTCAAGAGCATTGATTTAGTACTGAAGGAGTGCTAACCATAAGCAAGAGTGAATGCTTCATGGTTATGTTATTCGTATATCACCTGGTTGACACATAAAGTAAAATGTGATAAATATCTAATAGAGGTATAACAAAGTAGAGAGGAAGTTCAGACAAGAGAAGTGAATAATAATTAAGTGAATAATCTTGTCTTTGAATTTATAGGCTGAGCAGGCAGCTTGCAAGGCAGTGTTAACCAGGCAGTGCCATTTCTATTAATGTTTTATTTTCATCATCCTTTTTTGCTCTTGGGACTGATTTGATCTCAAAACAAATCATAACAGTGATTAATAGGTAATATGATGGGAAAAAATAAATAAATCAGATAATAGAAAAAAAGAGGTAATATGAGAGCATGACGACCTCTAGAGCCAGGGTTCAAATCTCAGTGTCACTACTTACTAATTGCTCTGTGGCCCTGACAAGTTACTTTGCCTCCCTGTTCCTCATGTTCTTCATCTGTAACACAGGAGTGATAACAATAGTACCATTTCCTAGTGTTGTGGTGAGGTTTGAAAGACTAAATCCCACTTAATTTTCCATTTCTTATAGGATTTAATTTTTTTCCCTTGGGTCATTTAGGTGTGGTTAGTACAAACATTGACTTCTTGAAATATATCACCTTTTGGGTATCTGGGCCAAAAATGAACGAGGACTTGGTAATTCCTAGGATTCTGGGAGCCTTGCCTCACTGAATCAGGATCCTATTAAGCATTTTTACCTGTGCCCAGGAAAGCACTACAGGGCTCACGACGAGTTCACTGTAAGGGCCAGATGGTCAGGCAGCATTTTCCTTGGCCTGGGAGGCAACCTTAGTCTGGAGACTTCTAGAGCATCAAGTTGGCCTCTATTCTGATCTTGGAATTCTGGTCCTCTGAAGCACATTTTCCAGCCCCCGTACACTTGAACCCAGCACTCCAAAGTTGTCTTTTTTTTTTTAAAGATTTTGTTTATATTTAGAGAGAAGGGAAGAGAAGGAGAGAGGGAGAGAAACATAATGTGTGGTTGCCTCTTGAGCACCTCCAACCGGGGACTGGGACTGCAACCCAGGCACGTGCCGACTGGGAATCCAACCAATGACCTTTTGGTTTACAGGCTGGTGCTCAATCCACTGAGCCACACCAGCCAGGGCCAAAGTCATCTTAAATTAAAACGTAATGCAATACAAATCCACAGAGGCATTCTGCTTGTTTGAGTCCAGAAACTTACAAGGTCCATATGCTTGGGGCCAGCACTGCTGGTAAAGGTATGATGCACTAGCCTGTGGGTATGACCGAGGGGAGGCTGGGTGGCTCATCTCAGCAGATGCACACCCTCTCTTTTCTCTCTCTCTTCTTTGGCTCCCTCTTGCCCCACAGCTCCTCAAATACAAAGTGAATGAACTTTGTATTTGATGCTGCTGAGAGCTTGTGGGCTCTCAGTACAGGACGAGGTGGGCATGAGGACTCTGTGTGTGGCACATAGGTATGAAGACACCTATCTATTGCAGCCAAAACTTCTAGGAGAAAAGGGTGTTCATAATATAGTGGAGAACCTTTGATTGTTTCAAGCTTTCAAGATATAAATAGGGCTGCCTTTATGGTAATGACTTCCCAAGGCCCAGAAGAGTTCAAGATGCCACTACCAAGTGAGGATTATCTGTGAAATGATTACTGTAGCAATAAAAGGTCAGACCAGTATTTGCTAGTTGCTACGTTATTTTTTTCTCCAAATTCAAGAATCTGTGATTTTGTGTACTGCAGAGAGTCTTGAATCACTCTCACCTGTGGCCAGCTTCTGCCGTCACTTGGGGGCCGCATAAATTAGGGGACAGATGCCAAGCTGGAATGAAAAATGTGACCATCCGTGTCTACTTTTCCCATGTGACTGTTCAAGTTGTAACATTCGTTCATTCCCTCTTTCATTCATAGAAACTCCCAAGGCTGCTGTCAGACACTGGGGACGTTGTACAGCAGTGTGAGGCCAGGTCGCAGGAAAGTTAAGAGCTTGTGACAACCATTAAAAACAAACAAAAAAATGCTTGCATCTAACTTCAGTCCAACTGGCCACATCACCATGCAGTTGAGCCCTCCTTCTTTTGTCCATTTATTTGTTCATTCAGTAATCCCTTAAAGTGCTCTGATGATCAAAGTCGGCTCCATCCTGCCAAAGGGAGAGGCAAGGCAAATATGTCATTTCAAAGGCTTATTTCAGAAACCCTTAACTTGCCTACTCTTTTTACAGTGTGAAGAACAGAAAACTACCAGATGACTTGGGAGCTAGAGTTCCCACCCTGAATGCTACATTTATGCACAGAATGAATTACAAATTCTAAGATTTCTATTTTGAGCATTTAACTTCTCACTTTTTCTTTATATGCAGCAAAGGTGGGATCTGTAAGGGAAGCGTTAAAACCAGTTGTTTGCTTTGTTTAACACCTTCAAATAGATTGGATTGGCTTAACATGCAAATGTTTGATTTTTACCCAGGCTCTTACATGTTTTAAAAGTAAATAACTTTCTTCTGAAATGAAGCAAGATGAGAGGAAAGAAGCAGTTGACCTGGGTCAGTTGTACCCTGAGAGTAGAGCACCGAACACGCACCTTTCCAGCTTGTTTCCCGTGGCACCGCCTCAAGCCCGTTCAACCATACACTACAGTCCATTTGAGCTGTTTGCCATTCCCCAAACACAGGACACCTCCTGCCTCTGCCATTTCACTCACGCTCACTCTCCTTCCATGGGAAATGCATCCCCAGTTCACATCCTACACGTATTTCAGTGTCTGGTTCTTATGGCCCCTCCACAATGCCCCCTGACCGGTCTCGTTCTTACCTGTTCCTCATGCTCTAAACCTCTATCACGTATTCATCCCATTCTCCCTTGTAATGGAGCTGGTGTTTTCAGACCCGGCTGTGTTACAAGCTTTTTGAGATAAATGCTGTCCCTACCGTCTGTGTAAGTCCCACAGTACCCAGAACAGCACTGTGCACTTTTAGGGGCTCAGTCCATCCTCATTAAATTGCATTAATGTAGAGAGAAGTTTCGCATCGTGGAGCCAACTAGTTGGGTTTTCCAGCTTTTAGCAAATTAGAGAAGGTGGTTGTTTGGGGTGCTTTTCCCTTCTTTACAAATGTGTGGGGGACCTTGCACATATACCCAGTGTGTCCTCACATCTCCCTCCATCAGATATATCATCTCACTCTCTCTCCCCACTGTCACCTGCTCTCTTCCTATAAAGGGTCACTGTGCAGCAGGGATGGGAGCGATGAGGAGAATTGTGCTCTGATCTACCAAAGCAATTTGGAGTTAGGTGACTCTGCATACGTGTGTGGGTGTGTGCTCACGTGCTGAGAGCATGAGCGGGTGACACTGCTGGGCATCAACCTTCCTTTCTGGAGTCAGGTGCCATATTGCAACTGTGGAGACAGAGACATGATCAGGGACAGCCAACTGTCAGCTATTCAGATGAGCAGGCTTAAGGTCTGGATCTTTGTTTTGAGGGTTTAGATATTGCATTGCTCTTCCGTAGCTAAAATTCTCTAGCAACTTCGTGATGAATTCACACAACCCAATGCAAGTATATGCTATATATTAGGCTACAAACATAAAATGCCAGCTTACTGACTTGCCAGGAGAAACCTAACTTCCCATGGGATCACAGTTCCTTTTCTTTTATGTCAGTATTCTGACCTCTTCTGAGAAGTCAGGTGCTTAGGCCCTTGGTTTCAGAGGTCTGAGCTGGGCTTGGTTGGGATAGTACTACCCTGAGGATATTAAGAGTAATAATCCTGAGGCCCTGGCTGGGTAGCTCAGTAGGTTAGAGCATCATCCCAATATGACAAGGTTGTGGGTCTCTATCCCTGGTCAGGGCACACGTCAGAATCAACCAATGAACGCATAAATAAGTGGAACAACAAATTGCTGTTTCTCTCTCTCTCTCCCTTCCTCCCTCTCTCAAGTCAATAAATTAAAAAAATTTTAAAAACATAAAAAAATAATGATCCCAAGGGCTCAGTCTAGCAATAACATGAGCAATGAAAAAAACCACTCAATGATCCAATTATGTAATACATTCAAAAGGGCCATGAAGGGAGGCAGAATCTAGGTGTAGCACTAAATATGACAATTGAGGACACCAGATCACAACAAACGGGTTGAGAGGGAAGGTAGGGGAGCAAGCTCAGGAGACTATCAAAGCCAATAGAGCTTTGACCCTATTTATAGAAACTACCGCTGGAAGGAGCTCACTCAGGCACATTTTTGAAGCCAAACTTGTTCACTCAACAAATATTTATTATCTACTGTGTACCGGTCTTGTAAGTCCTGGCCATAAGTCAGTGAACAGTAAGGACAAAATCTCTGCCTTCAATGGAGTTTAAATTATAGAAGGAGGGACAAACAATGAAACATACTTTAATATGTTACAGAACATGTTAGGTGGTGATACACGTAATGAAGAACAGCAAGACAGCAGAGGAGACTTGGGAATGCAGGTGCAGTGAGGGGAAGTTCGCTCTTTTAAATAGGGTGGGCAACGAGGACTCAACGAGATGGATTTTGAACTAAGTTTTGAAGAAGCAAGTCATTCAGATATTGAGGGCAAAAGTCTCTCAGGCAGAGAGAATAGTAGATGTAAAGTCCCTGAGGTGGGAGTGTCCCTGAAGCGTGTGAGGGCCAGCAAGGAAGGGGGCTGCAGATGAGGTCAGAGGAGTCATGGGCTGGACTGCGTGGGGCCAGGGCAGCCATGGTAGGACTTTGGCTTTCACTCAGAGCTGGGAGCCGTTGGAGAGCTTTATGCAGGCGAGTGACACGATTTGACTTGTGTTTTTAAAGAATCACTGCTGCATGCAGCTGAGAATAGACTGCAAGGGAGGCCACGGGCAGGCATGAGACTGTTCAGCAGGCTTTTGCAGTCATATGGATGATCAGCGATGGTGACTGGCACCGGGTGATGGCGGGCGCTGCTGAGAAGTAGACAGATTCAGGGTGTGCTTGGAAAGGGGAGCCCGGATAATTTGCTAATGTATCCTATGCGGGATTTGATAGGAAGAGAAACTGGGGGCGACTCCCAGAGTTTTGGCCTGACTTCATTGGAAGTTTGGACTTGCCTTTAATTGAAGTGTGGTTGGATCCACATGGAGCCAGGCCATGGGGAGCCGTTGTCACGGAGGGTGTTTTAAGAGGGTAGCCCTGGGGCATTGTGGTGAATCTGCTAACAGATGTACAAGAAAGACGACAAGAAAGACGTCAAATGGTCAGGGTGTCCTTTTCCCTGGACACACTACAGGAAATCTGAAAAATGCACTCTTCTTTTCCTGTCATTTCAAACTCCGTTCTCCTTTAACTGTAATTGTTTTTATAGTTGTTTACCACAAATGATGGGGTGGTTTTCTGTTGCATTTGGTCAACCCTAAAAGTGATGTTTTGACTTGGAAGATGTCCTCTGTTTTTAAAATTGTAACACTCAGAAAGTGATCAGGCCGTATTTGCATTAATATTTTTCAAAGATTTTATTTATATATTTTTAGAGAGAGGAGAGGAAAGGGAGAAAAAGAGGGAGAGAAACATTGATGTGAGAGAGAAACAGATTGGTTGCCTCTTGCACACACCTCAACCAGGGGCCAGCCAGAAACACAGGCATGTACCCTGACTGGGAATCGAACTGGTGACCCTTCTGTTCGCAGGCTGGCACTCAATCCACTGAGCCACACCAGTCAGGTCTGTATTTGCATTAATTTAAAATTCTTTTCTTTTTTTTTAATTGTTTTTTAGAGAGAGGAGAAGCGAAAGGGGTGGGGGAGAGAGAGAGAGAAAGAAACATCTATGTGAGAAAGAAACATCAGTTGATTGCTTTCTTGTACCCACTCCACCTGGGGATCAAATCCACAACCTGGGTATATGCCCTGACCAGGAATTGAACCTATAACCCTTCAGTCTATAGGATAATGCTCCAACTAACTGAGCCACACTGGCCAGGGCTAATTCAAAATTCTTGTAGAGTACCTAAAAACATAATTCCCTACCACCCCTAATGTTGTCATTCAAATCAGGAAAATGACTTTTAGGTCTCCACTCTGGCACTTTCCAAAGCTATGACTGGGTAGCAAAGCTATAATTACAGTGATGGTCAATCAAGAAATGGTCAGGAATGGCCAGGGAGAAAAGGAGATAAATGTGTTCATATAAGTTATTACTTACTCTGGATATTTTATTTCTCCTTAGCAGGGTCTTGAAAATTGAGATACAATTTTTCTTTCACTTTAATTCTTTCTGCCAAAACTGGTTTTCTTCAAAAGCTAATATATACAAGCCTACATCCTATTTTCACTCGGAGAGACAGATGGTTGAAACTGACTCCAACTAAAAAGGTTTTTTTTAAAGTCTTGAATTAAAATATACACGAGTATCAGAAGGGCTTAAGCCTTTTAAGACTGGTTGAGAATCTGTTCCTGGTACTGCTTCATTCCTCCGAGCTTCACAGTCACGTACAGCATGCAGTCCGCTGGTCCCAGCCAGGGCCTTTGCAGCCAAGCTTTTCAGATGGGTATTTGCTTTCTAAAAGAATATAAAGGTTATGCTGATAGGACAAATAGCAAATACTCAGATCCTGGGGTCAGTCAGCATTTGTGCTGATGTGGTCTGCAGGAACTATGCCGTGGTCCTGCATTTCTGGCAGTATTGATTTTTCTGGGCATGCCGGGTAGCTAAAAAAGAGGGTTAACCTTTGTAACCTTGGTGTGTTTGTGCTGTAAGTATCCAGGGATTCCTTTTATTTTCACTTTCTTTCTCAGGTAGATTTAAACAAGTAACACTGACCTTGCTGAGTGGTCCTGTGGTGGAGCTTCCCCACCAGTGATCTGCAAATGGATTACAGGTTCCATGTGACCCCGGATATTGATCTCTTGGCCCTCCGGGTAGTTACAGCTCGGGTCAGACTCTTGTGCAAATGTCATGATCTATGGGTGTCATGTCATGGGCAGTGTTGGCTGAGAAAGGACAAAGTCAGAGATAAATTTATAATGTCAAAGTCACCAATTTTAGAATCGATGTAGCCCAATATATTTCAAATTCCTTAAACTGCAATTAACAATAAGAAATACTTTGTATACATAACAGCGAATGTGTGTGTCCTAAACAAGTTCCACAAAACGGTGGTTGCCCTTACCATGTGCAGTGCATTCTAATAATTGTAATCTGTTGATCACAAAAATTGGTGCCTATGACTACTAATTTACTTGGTTTAGCAACTCAGCAGTGGGTGGCAGTCCATTTTTTAAAAGGCTGGAATGGTGTGTATTGTCCCTCTGTGGGACAAACGTGGAATGAATGATCTGGTCTTGTACTTGCTCCAGTCCTTCCGTGTGTCTTTGCTGCCTACAGAGACCCCTTTACAGCATGGCATGGCAGAACTTTGGCTGCACGGTGACCCGCTCGTCCAGGTTTGCCTGGGACTTTCCCGGTGTTAGCACTGGCAGTCCTGGATCCAGAAAACCCCTCACTTCCATGGGAAATGGGGCAGTTAGTCATTCCGCCTGCTGGATCTGATCTCTGGCTGCGTTTCCATCCTCCTCTTCTGTGCTCAGCGATCCATCCATGTCAGATTACTTGTCCCATAAACTGGCCATTCTCTTTCCTGCCTCCCTGCCTTTGTCCACGCTTTCCTCTGCCTGGGATGCACCCTCACCTTCTGCTCTGCGCAGGCCTGATCTTCCTCTGTGATAGTTTGTTAAGTCACCTGCGCTATGAGCCTTCCCACTGCCTTCCTGTGAGCACAGACTACATTGATTTATGGGATCTTTAGCAGTTCTGTGCTTTTCTCAGCTGTCTTATTCTTTATCACTTGTAGAACAAACATGAGAAGGAAAACTGCTGATACATAGTGGGTGACTTCAGCAAAGAAAAGATACAGGGGAAATGGAAGGAATCAATATAGATGCTAAGGCCCACAGAGTGGGACAAAGGTAGATAAGAAATGCAGAAGGTGACAGGCAAATGCAGTTGTTAAGAGCAGGCTCTCTGGAGCCTTGGCTTTGAGTCTTGGCTTTTCCCGTGTCAAAGTTGTTTGCTTTGAGTGTGAGGATAAAGTGTCACCTCAGTGCGTCCCTTCTCTGCATGTGTTTCTCCACTCATCATAACTTCAAGTCCTTAAAAACGAAGTTAATTAAAAATTCCTAAGTATTTTGTAGTTAATTTTGGAGGGTATTGAATGAGGTGGTTTTATGATGTGGAAATCTCTGCACATATTTTTAGAAATTGACTTTGAATTTTTATATTGCTGACTTACATTGAGAAAACCTATTTTGACTTTATTACTTAAACATTAAAATTTTTCCTTCTCTTCTATTAATGTGTTTTGATTTTATTTCTGTTAGTATGGTGGTTGAATTTATTCTTATGTGTGAGTCACAAGAACATCTGGGCAACTTGGACTTGCCTGCATTCTCTATCAGGATAGAATGCCCCCTTTAGGCCGGCCCACTGTCCAGGACTGTCTTGATTTAATTTTGCTGCACAGAAAATCTGGCGCCTTTATAGGGACAGCAGGCCAAGGACTCAGAATCAAAGCTGCAGTTGGTCTGAAGATTTGCTTGTTATCGGTTATTTTAAAGATCAGCCCCACAGGTTACCCCAGAGTCATTTATTTTTAGACATGTTCATTTATCATCTTAGCAACTCAGAGAAAACAGCTCTAAGTGGAATAGATGGCTCTGTTCTAAAACACTGATAGTTTTCATCACTTAAAAGGAAAGCCCAACTATCAGCATGATGATTTATCCTCAAGGCACCTTGCCTGATAGATTCTAGGTTGCTGAATTTGTTGGTTGAGGTAAACAATAGGGGCTGTCCATTATAAGCGGAATAGAGTTTGCCAAATGATCCTTTTGGAGTGGGAAAACATATTAAAAATGTAAACCAGGCAGGAAAACATTATTTCAATGGGTACATTATTGTAATGATTTAGGAAAAGATAAGTCAATGGATGAGGCAATGCTAGAATTATGTGGGTTTTGCACATTTGTACCAATGGGTGAAAAAATTCAATTCCCATCCCCCTTCCATTGGAATACAGATTTCTTGCATAGTAAGGAAGAACTTTTCTGAATTTGGTCATTTAAAAGCTTAGCCTGCTGATCCAATGTAATGCTTATTAGAAAAATTCCGATGGTGAAATTGTGGGAGATTTTGTGTTTCCATCAAAAGGTTATATAGCAGTTCAAGAGACATTTACTGAGCATTCACTGCTAGGCCCTGGAAGGGTAGAGGTACATTAAACATGGTCCTTCCCTTCGCAGAGCTTTCAGGATAACGGGAGCAGGGGGCCCCCACAAACAGAGCAGAGACATGTGTAAATGGAACATGAGGTCCATGGCACAGCAGACCATGGTGGACAGGTACTTGGCCCAGGCCTGATTCCTTAGGAGATCCTTCTGGAAGGAATGTAACTGAGCTGAGACAGAAACACAAATGGGAGTCATCAGAGAATGAATGGTGAGAAGAGCATTTCTGGAGTTTGCAAAGGTTCAAAGGAAGAAAACAGCTTGGTACATGCCAGTAAAATGTGAAATAGGGAGAGGAGGGATATATGGATATGAAAGCATCTTATGTGCCACGATAGGGAGTTGGGACCCGTTTTGCAACTCAGAGGAGATCATTGATGTATTTTAGGCAGGACAATGGACTCGTCAGACCTGATTGACAGAAAGATCACCCTGATCTGGTGCAGAGGGTGTGGAGGGTCACCAGGGGGCAAGGTTAGGACAGAGACACGAAGATCAGAGTAGAAGAGCATTTCATTGTGTTTTCCTACACCCGCCTTCCCCTCTGTTGTCAGTATCTGCAAGTTTGTTTGTTTATTTGTTTTGTTTATATACTTGTTGCTTTTTGTTTTATATCCACATGAGTGAAATCTAATATGGTTCTTGTCCTTTTCCGTCTGACTTATTTCACTTAGCATGATATTCTCAAGATCCACCCATGTTGTTGCAAATAGCAATATTTCATCTTTTTGATGGCTGAGTAGTATTACATGGTATATATGTACCCCATCTTCTTTTTCCAACCGTCACTCAAAGGAGACTTAGGTTGTTTCCATGTCTTCGTTGTTGTGAATAATGATGAAATGAACATGGGGGTTCACATAGCATTATAAATAAGTGTTTTCAAATTTTTTGACTACTCACCCAGAGGAGGGATTGCTGGACTGTATGGTACACAAGGGAATATATGGATGTTGTATTATAAAGTTGTACACCTGAAACTTTTTTAACGTTATTAACAAATGTTTTGCCAATACATTTAATTTAAAAAAATGTATTCATAACAAAAAGTACTGCAGTTGCCAGATGACCCATGTGAAGATGGACATGGAGCACTGTGAGTGGACATGGAGCGGTGAGGGCAGAGCTGGAAGTATTAGTGGTAAAACGGGGGCCACTGGTGAGAATCGACTGGGAGGGAGGATGTGCAGGGGGCTTGAGCATTTCAGGGCTGATCAAGGAAAGGGACAGGACCACCAGATGGCAGCATTGTGCAACACACTTTATTGGACCGGACTTGGATAGGACTGAGTGAGTGGGGATGTCCCTCGTAGCAGGGCACCTTCCAGAGACAGCAGCATAAGGCCACCACTTGCAAAGGGAAGAGGGAATCGGAGAGGGAGGCCATGTGTCTAGGGGTTGCCACTCAGCAGCAGGGTGGGGAGTGTCTGGGTCAGAGAGCTCCAAGGGGCAGCAGCCTTTAAAAGTCTCTTACAGCAACAGGGATTGTCCTGTCTATGTTTAGCAGATATTAGGTGCAATTTTGCAAAGTATGCAAAGCAGGTGATCTCTAAATGGCTTATTTGATATATATAAAAGATATGCTTATTTGAGATATTTTTTAAACAGTTGGGTGTATAAGAATTTGTGTTTGGCGTCAGTAGGTGCTCAAAGCTAATGAATGGTCCCAGCCTGATGTGAAGAAGTAAACAGCATAAAGTTCAGTACACAGAGTTCATTGTTAACCCATTTCTATAATATCAAGTGTTTATTGAATGCCTACTATGTGCTCAATATGAGGTGCCACTGTGCACGTTCCAAAGGCAGCTTACATTGTGGTCTGCAAAGAAGTTGCCCCTTGTAAAGTGCCCCTTGAGTGCCCATTTATTTATTTTTATCTTTTTATCCTCACCCAAGGACATTTTTTCATTGCTTTTAAAGAGGAAGGGAGAAGGGACGGGAGGGAGAGGAACTTCAACGCGAGAGAGAAGCATCGATTTGTTGACTCTTGTATGCACCTAGACAGGTGATCGTTGAAGCCCGGGCCAGGGATCATATGTGCCCAAACTGGGGATCAAACCTGCAACCTAGGTATGTGCCCTGACCTGGAATCGAACCCAAAGCCTTTCAGTTATGGGACGATGCTCCAACCCACTGAGCCGTACCTGCCAGGGCATCCTTGAGCGTCCATTTAGAAAAACTCCTTTCTCTTTGCTCTGAAGTGCTTTCAAACCTCTAGGAGCACAGACCATAATCTCATATAAAGTGCAGTGGTGGTAGCCTTCTTCATTTGGCTCTTGACCTGATACCTGGCTGAGTCAGGTAACACGTCTTTCCCATCTATTTTGATTCAAGGTGAGGTGTTTGTATCGGATCCTTGGTGCAAGGCCTCACTTCTTTCTTTGCTCCAGCTTTCTTTCCCACTCCTTCCTTCTGATTCTGTTTTCCAGTTCCTTTTCTGCACTAGTTCTTAGGGATCCAATGTAGCCAAACTACTGCCCTGTGGTTGTCCAAGCTGCTCCCTCTCTAGTTTTATACATTCAAAGATGCTACTTGAAACGTTCATTTCCCAAGGACTCTTGATATCGTCTGAGTGCTTCCTGAAGGAAGATACTCTACGAGATAAATGACTGATTCTTTTAATTGAGGAACAATTCCTTTGCCAAAGAGAAGTATATTGAGTCTCTAACATGGTTGAATGCACTGTAGGGGTCAGAAATAACTTCAAAATTTTCAGAACTTTTTGGAGAGGATGACAATGACTTTTGAGCCTTTAGAGCTTTAAGGGCTCTCATCTCTACTCTGTTAACCAGATGAGAGGGCTGATGCCCTATGGATTGATTTTTTCTCTCTAGCATAATGGGCCTCTGAGCAGAGTGCCTGAGAGTCTCTCCTGTTTAATGTGCCACAATTGCCAGTGCTCGAGTTACAGCTCAAGCAGTGTAATTTGGGTAGCTCGGAATTGTGAAGTAGTGAAAATAGGACTGGAGACAATATGCAGACACAGCAATCTTAAATATAGCTCAGAAACCCAACAAGAAAGACTAAAGGCTTAATTTAGAAATATTGCCTGGTTCCTCAGTCAGGAACTGACTCTATGAATTAGAAGGAGCCTAGAAAGATCAACATAGATGTTTAACTGCATTATGTACTGAGCTTTTCCTCCCTTCCAAAACAGTACTTGATATAAGTAGACCCTTCGTATGTGGATGCGATTCTTCCAGTGTTGGGGACTACCCAGTATTGGCTTTGGTGGTCGGGCTGGAAATATCAGAGGCAAAGCTTTTGCTCTCCCTGTCAGCTCTCATGCAATTTATGTTTGCTACCACCAGGTGGTGACAGAGAGTGATTGCAAGATTGCGCTGGAAGTAGACCGATGGGCTGGACCGTAAAAGCCTTTTAAGAAGAGCTTTTTTTTTCTTTTTTCTCTTTTTTTCTTTTTTTACTAAAATGAATAAAATCTTGAGTAAGTAAACACTGAGGGTGAAGCATTATTTAGTAAAAGTATTCAAGAGTAAAGAGACCCGGTGTTTCCAGTTCTGCCTCACCCACTTAATACCTGTGAACTTAGGTAACTGCATCTCAGTTTCCCTATTTAAGGGTAAAACACTGGTATTGGAGAATATCATTTTGAACTTCTTGTACTGAAACAAACCTGTATAATTGTAATTATTAAAAGAGCAAAATTAAAAGAACAAAAGAATGAAAACTTTTCCACACAAGAGAGAACCTGACATTTTATTAATTACCATCTTAGTTCGCTTAGCTGAGCTAAGGCCAATTAATTTTTGTGTGGGAGGTGGGGGATGGGGAGAGAATGCGGAGAGAGAGAAGGCTCTCAGTTTATCTTCCTTACCTGCTACCTGGCTTAGGCAAGTAGAAATGAGAAACCTTTCACATGGTTTTATGGAACCTTTTTTTGTTTTGTTTTGTTTTTTTGAGGCTTCTCTCCCTCCCTCACTTCACTTTCCATATGCTATATCCAGAGGTCTTAGATCTAATTGGTATTTTTAAGTCATTATAGTTACCTGACACTCACTTCAATTTTCTCTGCTCAGTGGTATTGCTACTGTGCTTTTTCTTTTCTTCAAAAGAGCGCTAACCACTTCTCTGGAGGTTATTTATATAACACTTAGCACAAATTTTGTTAATAATCGTCTCTGTACGCTTTAGAGGCCACTCCATCTTATCAGAAATGGGTTAAGGCAAAGTTTGGTTTGAGGATCCCTGGGGATCCCAAGACGTGTTCAGGATCTGTAAGGTCAAAACTATTTTCATAATAACATCATGGTTATTATGGTGTAAAAGCAATTGTGGGTAGAACTGCTGCTGCCTCCGCGTGAATTGAGACAGTGGCATCGAGCGGCACCCGCAGTGGCATCACACCTCACTGCCACACACTCACAGTTTAAAAGACATAAGAGTGTCCTTTGTGAAGCAGGAAAAAACATTAGTTATATTAAATCTCTACCCTTGATCATCTGTCTTTACTATGAAAGAGGAACAAACAAGGAACTTCTGTTGCCTACCAGTTGTTCGGTGTTTATCTCAAGGAAAGCATTTGTGCATTAGTTCCAGTTGCAAGCTGAATTAGCTGCCTCTTTTTTTCACAAAACATTATTTTTTTACTTGAAAAAACAATTTACTGAAAAACCATGGTTATTCAGGCTTGGGCATTTGGCAGAAACTATCTTAAAAGCCAATGGCATGAGCTTGTCACTTCAAGAACATGAGTGACAATATTTATTGCTAATGATAAAATTTGAGCTTTCAAGTAAAACTTAGAATTTGGGGAAACTTTTATCTGCCACCATGAGCTTGATAGCTCTACTCACTTTTCTGGAGAGTTTGCTAGTGATATTACCAAATATGATTTTTGGATGTTGTGCGATGAAATGTCAAATGTCAGCATTTGATAAGTCTGCATAATTTTCTAAATTAATGCACAATAATTTAAAGTCATACATGGATAAAATTCACTCAACATTTAAGATAGAACAATGGGTTTTGATATGACAGAGTACAAAAATTTCATTGATTGATATGATTTCATGTTCACATTGCAACTGGACTTTAAGAAATTGCTCTTTGTAGTCTTTTGGTGTAATATCAAAGAATATCTGCAATTACCTCAAGAAGCTATTCAAATACTCCTTTTTCAGAACACATATTTATGTGAGACCACATTTGCTTTACAACTGAATAGCATACCACAACAGATTGAATGCAGACGCAGCTACAAGGATCCAGTTGACTTCTATTAAGTCAGATATTAAAGAGATATATGAAAATGTAGAAGAATTGCCTTCTTAATATTTTTTGTCTTAAAAAGCATGGCTATTTTTTCATAAAAATTTTATGTTAATGGTTAACAAGTTTATTGTTGTTCTTTAAAAATTAATTATTAAATAAATACTTAAAGTTTTATCAGTTTCCATTTTTAAAATGGTTAATATTAATAAATATTGCCCAAATAAGCAAAAGCTCTTTGAAGTCCCCAATAATTTTTAAGGGTATCAAGGGATGATGAGATCAAAATGTTTGAGAACCGTTTCACCTACAGGCCTGGGCAAGTTCCTACCATGAGGTGGATTTTATTAAAAATTTTGTTTTCACAGTACTGATAGCTATTAAAATTTAGCAAGTAACCCTTTGCATTTTTCACTAGCCATCTTTCTCCTGAGAGTTCTTTGACTCTCTTTTTATTGACAGTGTGATAAAGCTTTAAAGTGGGCTAATGGTTGCGGTCCAATTCATCCTCATCCAAGGAGGCAGCTGTCTTTTACGAGAAGCTGGCAGGTGAAACAAGGTTGGGAAAGTTCTTGGCAGAAGAAAAAGTTCACTAGCTGATAGTGAAGAGCTGACAAGAGCAATTGTTTTCAGGCAGCAAAAGGAAACTTGTTTCTGAGTACTTTTTATTTTTTTTAGTGGGTCTGGCAACAGCTGGACAGTCGTTTTAAACCTCCTCAGATTCTGATTTTAAGCTTAAAAATAATTTGCATATGCCAGCATTAGACATGGAATCTCAAACCGCTGCCAACTTAGACAACTGAAAGGAAATGAAGATCTATTTTGTTTATGAGCTAAACCTTGGGAGGCCCCCATACCTGGCAGCTGTGTAAACAGAACTAAACCTTTTGCTTCTCTGTTAGACACTTGTTTCTAAACAGAACCCAAACATCCCGTGATGATTTATGCAGAAATGAAAATGAAGGCAAATGATTGCATTTTGGGTTCAAAAAAAGGTATAAATTTTCTTTCTTTATGGATGTGTGTGGACCTAAGACGTAAAGGAGGTTCAAGGTTAACTGGGAAGGGTGGAGGAGATGTGAACATGGCTTTTATTTTGTTTCTTCCCTTCTCGGTGTCTGTATTTTTCTTTCTCATGTTTTCCTCCTTTCTTCATCTCCCCATTCTTTCTTCTAATGGGACTTAGGCCCATGCAGCTGTTTCTGTGATGAAACACCAAGAGTGATATACTTATTGATTTTAGAGAGAGGGGACGGGAGGGAGAAAGAGAGGGAGGGAAACAGAGATGTAAGAGAGAAACATCGTGATCAGTTGTCTCTTGTATATGCCCTGACTGGGAACTGAACTCACAACTAGGCTTGTCCTGAGACTTGGAATTGAACCTATGGCCTTTCACTTTGTGGGATGATGCCAGCCAGAGCAAGTGTAACTAATTTCTTAACTAGAGAAGAAGCCATTTCTCCAGGTACCTCTCCATACTCTGGGGGAAGTGGTAAAGATGCCTACCTGGGACTGCTTGATATTTATTCCTGTATTCAACAGAAAAATTGAGAATTTTACTACTGCAAAATCACAATACTACATTTAATTAAAAAGTACTTTTTCTTGGAGTCACACCTCTTTAACCGCATTTTATAACTCATTTAGAATGAGGAGATCCTTCTGTTCTCTTGATGTGCCTTAGTATAATCTCTGGGAGTGCAGATTGGGTTTTCTTGCTCTGATTGTATTACTATTAAATAGTTATATGCTATATCTTTAATGTATTTCTCACTGTAACATTTTTAAATGACTGCAGTGAACTTTGAGTGATGACTTTGGTTAATGAATTAGGGTAGAATTAATGATGGTGGCAAGAGTTGGCAGGGTAAAAAAAAAATAGCAATAATAATTTAAAAAGCAAGCCCAGAATATGGGACTCGGCTAAGAGGAGAGCTGAGCAGGTGCGCAAAAATGCAACTGACTAGGGAATGGATGGAGCCGGAGGGAGGCTGGGAGGTGAGGCTGGGAGGTGATGGCTCCTGAGCCAGGGTACTGGGAGCTCCGGTTCGCTGGTTGGTGAGAGTGGGTTGACGATCAAACAGGGAAGAGACTTACACCCAGAGGTGGGTTTGATTTGTTTACTTGACCCCTTGCTGTTACTGAACTCAAGGGGTTCACCACTTGGGGTGCTCTATTCAAAAACCAGACACAGTTGTGGCAAAGTAGTTATATTCATTTGTGGCAAGTAGAGGAGATAGAAGGGTGGGGGAATTCATATCCAAACCTCTGCCCCCTGGAAGGGAGGCTTAGCCATTGCTCCTATACACTATTTGGTTAATTGCATGTTATTTCTTTGCAGTTGGCTATGCTTATCCCTTGAGTTCCTGTCAGCTTATCTGCAGCTGCATTTGCAAAATAATGTGCTACATTTTAACATGTAGCAAGAATAGCATTTAGAATTGCCCAGACCTTGAGACCCTTGTCCTCTCTAACATTTATAAATGAAAGGGAACAGTTTTTTGTGTACTGGAAGCAAGTGAACAATACTTAGCAGCAGGTTGCTCTGATTCTTATGTTCTTAAACTGAGAGCATCATAATTGCCTTTGCAATGAGAATTGGCCACAAGAATCTCTGTAACTCATGTTCACTATGCTTTGCTCCTTGATTTTGCTTTGTTTGATATGCAGGGAGATTTAGTGGGTCCGAATTACACCCCTACCTCCCACCCTGTGGGGCTCAATGCTGACACTGCATTTAATGCCACTGTTTAAACCATTTCACTATGTGTAAAGGCCCGTTCATTTACTCTAATGTGTACTTTCCAAACCCTTTATGAGGCATTTTCTTAAGATTTCATACACTCCTAGGGGCTGATGCAAAGTGTCTATTTTGGAAAAGAACCAAAAATAATTAAGTAGAAGGTACTCTGTAGCTGTCTAACATTGTGGCTCAACTACCTTTACAAAGTGAAGTGTGTTATTTGAAACATCACCACTTAATATAATTGTTTAAAATTTCCCTTGGTGATTTTGTTGTTTATTTTTAAAATATTGGCTCTGTGGCTGGTAACACCATATTAAATGACCAATATCGTCAGGCATATTTATTGGTTGTAAGACGACATTTGCCCTTTGCAGAAATGTATTGAGAATACACCTTATTTCCCACTGGTGAATGAAGTTCTTTACAAGAAAAATCACAAAAACATAGGATGGTCTTAACACAGTTTGCTCCTTAGTTGAAGTCCTGCTATTTGATGGACTGGGAAAGGTAGGTCAAAGTTGGGGAAATATGGAGAAGAGGGTAACTTAGAAGTTTCCACTGGCTGCTTTCAGCGTTGAATGACACAACTGCCGTTCGCACAGTGATGTTTCTGATTGCACTTTTATTATTGGCAGCAGAGAAATGTCAAAAACATAAATGAAATCAGCCCGCACTTCAGAAGTGTATACCTAGCTTCTCAGGTGGCTTCTGGAACTGGGTTCAAATTTTCTCTTGCCAAGCATTTTGCCCATTGGTGTTGAAAATTATTGACCAACAGTATTTTATTGACAAATGTGACTTCTATCAGCTCTGTGGCTTCACCTGAAACAAGAAAAGCAGAGGCTTTACCTGCTTGGGTCCACACTCTTCCACGCCGGCCATCAGCTGGAGCTGCATAGGGCTGCCTCCTTCAGGCATCCGTTCTTCTGCGCTTTGCCGCCTCGTGGTCTCTTCACGGCACGGTAGGACTTTGAATTTGTGACTCAGGTGTGAACAGTGCTCTGTAGATGAGTGGCTCTGAACTCTGTTCCACAGCCCCAGTCCCATCCAGCTTCTTACCGTCTGGATATTGCATTTTTCCTTCCCGGAAGTCCCACGGACACCCACAATGTTTTTTCATCATTTCCGTCTTTGCCTTCTCTTCCCAGTTTCACTGCCATCCTCTTCGCTCTCTGGAAGGGGAACTGTGACTGAATCTCTTTAGCGCCCACATCTGGCGGCTACCAAGAGTTACGTCTTCCTTGCTGGCTGCGCTTTCTCCAGTGCCCATGCCCCGTGTTCGGACTGCGTGGTCACCTCCCAGCGCAGTCCGCCCAGACAGCGGTGGGCGCCAGCCTCGCAGCGGCCTGCCGTATTTCTAGCTTCTGCTCGTATGCATTTTGCAGGCGGGGACAAGAGAAGGCTTAAGCAAATTTCACTTTTCTTTTGTCACTTTTCCTTTCAGAAAATTGGCTCTTATTTTCCGGCAGTCACTATCCCAAATGGAACCCACTTTTTTCTCTTTCCCCAAGGCTTTATCCGTCGCCTGCACATATCCATTCTTACAAACACAAGTTGCTATTTCTCGACTCGGGTTCACCCGCATCTCTGGTACGCAGACTGCCGTGGGTCTCCTTGGATTGCTGTGATTAAGTGTGATGATAAACGTGACGCGGCTGGCACTCAGTCGTCAGTACGCCAGTATTTCAGAGAACATCTCTAACCACACCACGTGCCCCCAGCGCTGAGTTATACACTCCTTGAAAGAATCTGGTTTTCTTCATCTTTATATTCTGACGCCTTATAGAGTGCCTCACACAGATATTAAATATTCAAGAATATTTTTTGAAAAAGGAAGACAGAGTGAGATCATGCATGGCAGAGATTGATTGTTGTGATTGTCATTGCCAGTATTTCACGAATCTGTGCCATCACAGCATGAGCAGTGCACTTCTCAACTCTGTGGATTTGTCTCAGGGTGACTGCAGGTTCTTGATTATCTTCCAAAGACAATGACAGGAAGTGTGAGTGTTTTTTCATTGTTATTACTTTTTAAAGATTTTATTTATTTATTTTTAGAGAGAGGGGAAGGGGAGAGAAAGAGAAGGAGAGAACATCGATGTGTGGTTGCCTCTTGCAGGCCCCGAACAGGGGACCTGGCCCACAACCCAGGCATGTGCCCTGACTGGGAATTGAACTGGTAATTCTTTGTTTCACAGGCCGGAGCTCAATCCACTGAGCCACACCAGCCAGGGCAGATTTTTTTCATTATTTTGTATTCTTTGGTTCTTTTTTGCCTTCTATTGCTCTGTCATCTACTTAGGGATACCTAACATACTCATCACAGTTGCATACAAATGATATTCACATGAGAACTTGTGGCATTTTTTATTTTTTTAAACTTCATTTTAGGAATTTGGGTCATAAGAGAGTCTTCATTTCTCAGTGTTCCCATTTTCTTAGTTTCCAGTTGGGAATACAAAGGAGACAAATATAATCATTGGAGGTTGCTGAGAGTCTTCTCCAAACTCAGAGTATTTGAAAATTTTTCCAGCACCAGGTACAGCAAAAGGAGTATAGGCAGTAATATTCTAGGAACTCTGCATGGTGTCAGATGGGTATGAGATTTATCAGGATGATCACTCAGTAAGTTACGTAATGTCAGTCACTGGGGTATACACCTGACACTAATATAATAAGGTATGTCAACTGTTATTTAAAATAAAAAATGATAAAATAAATATAAAATATTTCTGTCACCATCACCATCACCATGAAAAGTGAAATTAAATCTTGCTCAGATAAATTTTCCCAAGAATTTGCCTTGGTGTTGATCTCCTGTTTCATGTGTTCACAAACATTACTTGCTGCGAAAAGAGGAAGTGCCAGGATAAGCAATATTGCATTCAGTGTGCAAATATAAGCTTCAAAGAAATAGGGTTGTGCTGGAGGTGAAATTAATTGTGACAGTTCAGGAGAGTTTTACAGAAAAAGAGGATTAATATGTTAGGTCTTCGGTAGCTGTCTTCCCTGATGCATATAATGTCAGGCAAAATGAAATCTCCATGTGCTCAAGCTCAGTGGAGGAATGTTTACTGAGTCCAAAGAAATCTGGGCTAGCCATGTCTCCAAGCAATCAGGGCAGCCTATTTTCTTTTCTCAGTGTGGGCATGAAGTGATCCGTTACCATCTAATTTGGAAGTCATGTTCATGGTTCTTTTCATTCTCTTATTTATTTATCTTTTGTTTATTTAAGACACTTTCACAGAAAATGTGTTGCTTATTTTGAAGTTGCTATTACTCATCAGACCAGAATGGACTATAATATTGTATTTCTTCAAATATTTACATACACATAAAGGAGGAAGATTTCACATAGCGTGAGACCAGGTCTAACTTCACTTGTTTCTTTGATTCTTTGACATAGGCTGAATAAGACAAACCTGTTATTGCCCAAAAGCTGTACTTTCTTTGGAATGAGTTTTGCAATGATAAGGTGGAATTTTTATTTTTATATATTTACATTTTTTTTTCTTTCCCTCCAAGGAAACCAACATGTCTGATAAAAGTGACTTAAAAGCTGAGCTGGAGCGCAAAAAACAGCGTTTAGCACAGATAAGAGAAGAAAAGAAACGGAAGGAAGAGGAGAGGAAAAAAAAAGAGGTAAACACCAGGTATCGAGTGTTTTGGCAGTGGGGAAGGAAAATCACTTGATTCTGGGGGGCCAGTCATATTCATAAAGTGAACCCTCTAAAAAATCCTTTTATAATACTTGATATGCAGTGTAGAAATAGCCCACATCTTGTACAAAAACCAGATGCTGAAGATATTTTTGAAGAGTTTTCCAAAAAGGAATCTTTGTATACCATAATATGCTTGTATGTATAGAAACCAAAGTTGCTTCCTTCCTTGAGAGTTTTTCTTTAAGGAAACATGGAATGTATTTTGATGCTTCACAATCTAAGTAGGTGTTGTTTCATTCTATAAGGCTTGGGAGACCACAGTAACATATTATAACAATTATTTGCCGACAAAGTAAAGCATAATTGCAGTTGCGTATTAGCCTTCTGGCATCTTGTGTCTCTCCATTTCATTACACCGTGACTGATGCCATTGTTTATTTGTCCTTGACTCTGTGCATCGTGTTTTTCTTTGGAGATTGTAGCTGTTATATATGCAGTTTTTGAGTGAAATGAAGGTGAGAGTTGACAAGGAATGGCTATTCATTTACACGCAAAAATGCATTAAAAGAAATGCTTCCAAAAAAAAAGCATTAAGTTATGCTTCCTTTCCTTCAAATGTCAACACTTAATGTAGTTTTAAAGCACCTGTTATCCTTTGCTAATAACCGGTTTCCTTTTAAACTGACATTGTAATATCCAACTTGAATTTCACAGAATTACCACAAAATGCAGTATGATATGGGAAATCTGGTTCCGAATTATGCTGTCTGCTTCACCTTTGTTATTTCAGGTTGATCAAAACAGGCCACCCTTTCTGTCTCTACAGCATGCAGGCTTGCCTGCTGCAGATTTGGCTTGTTACACAGCAGAGAGGACCCTGGGAGGCTGGGGCAGCAGGTGGTGGGAGTGCGGAACACCTGCATTGTAGGAGTTCCTGGGCCTCGACAGAGTTCTGGAATTAAAGTCACATACTCTCCGTTTCCTGATTTCTAAACTGGCAGAGGGGTTTAAGCTCCTGGTATCCTGACCCTGCTCCATGGACTCCCCTCATAGTACAGACTCATAGTCTCCTATCTCAAAGCTTTTAGTCTGAGAGGTCCAAATGGGGCCAGAGTTGGGGACTCGCTGGACTACGTCGCCTTTAAAGTGTGCCCTGGCTGTAAACCCTGTCCCTCTGCAACGCATTCCCCCCAAAAGCACTTTTCTCCGTTCAGTCGCAGCGCCTTTGGTAGGCTGTGCTGCCGTGGTTTGTCTGACTGCCCGTGCTGTGAGACAGAAGACAGTAAACTTAGTGGTTAGGCACACAGGCTTCTCAGGGGAGCATGGCTGGGAAGCCTGGCCCTGCCCTTCACAGCATGATCTTGACTGGGTTTGGGACCCCTCTGAAGCTGCTGTCCTCTGTAAAATGGAGCAAAGAGCGGTGCCTCGCTCATGCTCTGTGGCGACCAGGAGATGCTGTAGAGCAGTGAAAGACGGAGCTGTTGTTCTGCTCCTGTGATCGACTGCCAGCGTGGAGAATGCAGTCCCGCAGACTGGCTGCACACGTTTATCAGGACCACAGCTGGTAAGGCCACCTTCTGAAAATGCCCCATCACTGGAAGGGTCTTAGAATTCAAGGCCTCTTGTTTCCTGGGATTGATAGCATTTTTTGATGAAAGAAACCTGGAAGTAATCTATTCTGATCCCTCTTTTTCAAATGCTCTTAAATTCCAGAGATCTGAGCCCTCTAGGTAACTGCCCTTTATCTCTAGTCTCAGGAAGCCCTCCACGCCTTCCAGCCAGCGTCCAAAGCAGAAAGCTGGGGTCATTCTTTCATCACCCTGTTCCAAGCTTGCAATGATCATCTGGCCTTGGACAGACACAACACTTTTTCTGTTCTGCTTCTCTCTATTGTCCTCCACCTGGACGTTAACTACATATCTCTCAGTTCTCATTACAAATGTCACTTCCTCCAGGAAGCCCTCCCTGATGCCTTTCTGCATCCATGACTAAGTCCTGTACCCCACCCTCCACCTATTAAACCGTTTAGCACAGAGCATTAGATTTACCTCCTCACGTGTCTTTGTCTTCTAAAAACGTGAAAGCTTAATGTCTAGCGCAGATCCTGCCACTAGAGTAGGCTTTCAGTTAAGGATTATGTAGGAGTGGGCAAAAGTAGGTTCATAGTTGTAAGTACGTGAAACAGAGTTTATTCTTGTATTATTATTTATTAATTACTGTGTTATTTATTTGTCTTACAATGGTATGAGTGAGTATATGAATACATAAATTAGTCAGGGCAGGCCTGAGATGCTGGCTGCTGACATTCTTTTCATGCATCTGGGATTATTTCCTGCAAATGTCCTTGGAAGCTTGTGATCCTGAGTCTATGCAATGCCCTAGCTAACTGCCCTCTGTCATTGACTCCTGAAGATTTTCTAGTTTTTATGCTGTTTACAGAGAGTTAGAAATAGCCTTAAGCTTTTAGGTTAGATTTTTAACTTTATTTAGGCGTATGTTGTAAATAAAACAAATTTAGAATTAACGGGAAACAAAATGATCTTTGATGCTAAACTGAGTACCTATTTTTGCCACGACTGAAAACTAGTGTGAATTAGGACCACCCAAGTTGATTGTCTCCACAGAATCCAGAAAACTGTGTACTGTACATGTATAAAATTACCACTCTCTGCTCCTTCGGATGTCAACTGCTTTCTTGGTTGTGGTATTATGGATGAAATCTGATTTTAAAATAAATATAGTGGCCACCATTTAAGACACAGACCCAATTTCGTGAAAAATTGGCTTTAATGCAATGAGGTGTGCTTAATGGGGCCACCCTGAAGTTCTGCCTTGTCCTTGGCCTTCTGCCGAATTGCTGCCAGGTAGGATGGACAGAGGTTTCCTGACCTGTCCTCACTTCTTCCTCTAATAACCACGGAGCTGTCTTTGGAAAAGTGACTGATAATTCTCAGCGGACAATTTTTCTTTGTTCGATTATTCTCTCTGGGTCTCAGCTGTAATTACCCTTCACAAACAGAAATATCATCCGCTGGGGAAGACAGCTTTGCATATTTTTAATTACTACTACTGCAAAATCACTCTTTGTTGTGTCATTAAAATATATTAGGGTTCTTTAGTATTTACATGCAAAAAATTGAAAGTTTCATGATTAAGGTACTTGGTGTAACTGTCTTGGATGAGGTAACATTTTGTTTAGCTTAAGGTACTAACTGGTAACAGACAGAAACTGCCTTATTTTCAATAATCCCCAGTAACCGAATTTTACATTTTTCATGGTCAATTTTGAGTGTTGATAGCTTTCCTAAGCTTCTGTTACATCTAGATGGACGTTTGTCCTTATTAAGATATGTCATTATAGTCTCTGTTTCTTTAAGAATTAAAAAAGGCAGTAGGCAGGGACTGAGTTGTAAAGGCGCCTTGTAGGGTGGGAGTGAGATTTTGGGGGTGGAATTCAGGTGTGCTTTTTTTGCACAATGTATGATTTTGCACGTTGACATGATTTACCCATTCGTATGTTTCTTGAATGCTTAGTGATTAACATTAGAATAAATTTAAAAAAAGAACAGATTCTGTGCCTTTCTGCATAGAACATTCATGACAGAAAGCAATAGATAATATACCCTAAGTTTATTCAAAAGAAGAAGATTAGGTAGATGTTTTTCTGTTCACTCTATGTAAGCCGCATTGGAACTCCTTAGTTTTATTCCTACTGGCACTGTGTTGTCCTTCAATAAGTTTTTGTTGAAAGAATGAGAGGAGGTGAAAGTTTATTTGTTTGTTTTTTAAATCTTTGAATGAATATAGAAATGGCTTTGTTATGAGCATAGGGTCACAGGAGGTTTAGGTGACTCCTAACAGTGGTATTGTGAAAGGCTTTCTGAATGGGGTACCATTGGTGGCAATTGGCTTGAATGATGTATCATTCTAAGATTCTATAGCTGTAGAATAACATTTACCAAAGGCAGATGTTCATTCATTCATTCAACACATTTTTTTTTATTAAGCATCTACTATGTGTCAGGCCCTGATCTAGATGTGAGGGTATAATGGTGAACAAAATAAATACATATCTGCTCCCACTAAAACTGATGGTCCATCTACAGCTTAAATCTTCACTGTCAAATCTGTTATACCATTCTATACTGGCTTCCTCAGATGAACTTTGTTTATCTTAGTTTTTTCATTTGTATCTCAGTAGCTGCTATGGTAATTCCCTTTTCTTTTGCTTCCCCACTTTTCCTTCCATCCTTCTTTTAACTTTGAGATCTGTGAATGTTGATATAGAACCTCACTCTGCAAGGCCCTTTTTCCCATCTTAGTTCTACCTTGCCTCCATCGCAAATTTTGGAACTTGCTTCAGTAGTTTGAATGTTACAACCAGAAAAGAACATGAACTATGGTATTTTCACTGATAGAGATTAAATTGTCATTTCAGAATTTTGAGTTGCATGAGACTGCCTAAAATCCTCTTGTATTCTCATTAGCCCTTATCGACCCTCAGAGTGGCAGCTTTCTCTCTAATGACAGATAGACTTCAAAAATATGAGTGCGTTTTAAACCTGAGGCAAAGAATAACAGAGGTGTTGAGCTCAGCACTGTGCAAAGATGCATTTTGCTTATAATCAGGGTATAAGTTACCGTCTGGGGGTAAGTCAGAAGTGCATGAACTCTTTCTTCTCTAGATGCCGGGATGTAAATTATGCTTCACGGCTTTGCAATGCCCTTTGCACTCCTGGAGGAGGTAACGTTCCTGTTAGTGTGCCCGCCTTGCCCCTGGGGGGGGAAGGTGTATCTGATAACTGGATGATTGGTTTTTGACAAGCTTTATGACAGCTTCACTTCTCTACACTCAAAGCCTTGAGGTGAGGGCGCTGCACTGAAATAGGGTATCATGTTTCAGACGCGGGGCCAGTGCCTTGACTTAAGAAGTTACTGTGTTCAGAAAAAGAAAACAAGACCTGAATGTTTAATTCCCCCAGAATCGTGGCACTGACCTCTTTAACCTGTGTTTTGACTTGTCACTATCCTGTAAAACACAAACGGGGCATAGGGTCTGGTTACAAGAGGCTCACACAAGATGTGAATTTTAGACAGAATTTGGGAAAGGAAGTCCTCCTAAGTGATGTTTTTGTTCTATACTTTTCTACACAATAATTTTCTCTTTTAAATTAATATGTATAATGGAAGCCTATGCAAGTCAGAAGTAACAAGTAACATGACATATTAATATTGTTTACATGCCTTGAGAACATTTTAAACTGGTTTATATATATTTTTTATTTTTTTCTAGTGTATTTTAAGCCATGGTAAACTTAGACTGTTGGTGCAAATATTGTATTTTACAGGGACAGATTTTCATAGCTAATTTTACTTTTTAGCCAGGTCCTAATTCCTTGTCTGCATAATCTTAAACATGGGGGGTGGATATAAGTATTACAAACACACAATCATCAAGAACTGATAGTATGTTTTCCCCAGAAGGTCAAGGAGGTCTAACAAAACAGACAGAATTTTCAAAAAATTTATTTGCCTTGATGGTTTCTTCCAAAACCAATGAAAGAAACTTTTATAACCATGTGATAGAGACAGGAAAAAGCCTTCAACTAAAAGAGAAAGCACTGGGTTAGTAATTATTAAATGGAGCAGTTACAGTCTTTTTTCATCCTTTATACACATGATTATATCTCTTTAGGGATTTTGCGTGGTCTTCGCTGCCATGCATTTACCATTTTCAGTTTCAGCCAGGAAAAGCACACATTTAGTTCTGTTATTAACTTTACTGACTGTCATCTACTTTTTAAAGGCTGATATGCAGCAAAAGAAAGAACCTGTTCAGGACGACTCAGACCTGGATCGCAAACGCCGAGAGACGGAGGCTCTGCTGCAAAGCATTGGTATATCGCCGGAGCCCCCTCTAGGTACTTAAAAGTGCTTTGTGTACTGTTTCCTTAAATTTGACTTGCATGGGATATACCATGTCCAGCGTTTACTATTCTTTTATGTCTTTTTTATTTTTATTTTTTAAGAAATTCGTGGCTTATGGTTCAGGTGTATTTATTTTTGGAATTGAGGGGGCTGGAAGGAGATAGGAGGACCGGTGGTAGAGTTGTTAGCAGTTCACTGCTTATTCACTGATTATGTGGCCAGCCATCTCCACTCTGTTACTATTAGATTATGTTATAAGCTGTTAAATGAGTCACCACATGGTAAATATAAGAAATCTTGGAATTTTTTCTTAAACTGTTCTTTCCATTGCTGGATTCCAACCTCTCTTTGCCAACCTAAATACGGTGAACCCGGTTATGAATTTCATAACTGCCACGGCCATAGTTATTCCATGGTGAAAATAAAATGCTCAGTGGGGAATTTGAAGGAAAACTTAAAATGGTGACAGATTAGCAGCTAATTAACAAGTTTAAATTTATTTGACTCTATTGTATATCTTGGTTTTATTACTAATTGGCATTTTCACTATAATACCCCTGCTCCAACTCATTTATTCTTAGTTAATTGCCCATTATCTCATTTTACCACTTGGGTTTGGATATTGAACAATTTGTTTATTTGTGTTGAAGGTAACCTGTACATATTGTGTTTATTCTGTCACTTAACTTTATATTTTTCATGTGATAAGTTATTTTATTTTTCTTTATTCATTTGCTTTCCTTACATTTCAGAGTAATCTTAGGGTGTCTGTAAAACTATGTAATATCCAGTTTAGTTAGAAAAACCTTTTGAAACAATACATTAAAATAAATACAATATCAAGCCTCTTAAAAAATCTTCTGTTTCCTTTTAATTCTATCATTAGCTTTTATATTAAAATAAGTTTTCAATGATTTCTTTAGTTACTTATACTAAGAACAAAAATTACCCCATATACAACAAAATACAAATATTTATATCAATGTAAATAAGAAAAAGAGCAATATATAATAAGCCCACAGATTGAGTATTGCTGAACATAATTTAACATGTACACACAAAACTGGAACACCGTGAAAAAGCATTTTATACTCAACCTCTATTTGTAGAAGGTAAAATCATGTCTAACAATGATTATAAGAATCCTGAATAAGCTGTTGATTACTTTGTTTAGCTACTCATGGTGTGAAAGATATAACCTGTGGGATACTCAATTGATGGACCTTCTTTGAGAAGGCTGACAAACATTTTTGTACTTAATTGACATATGATATAAATTAGACACTTTGTAATCAATTATATTTTTCCCTCAAAATAGCTTTGGAAATTCTGTTGCAATGTGAAGGAACACTGGTTAAACCCAACAGTAGTGTGTCCTATCCTTTCCTACCCAATATAAAGCCAGCAATTAAACTTTAAGAACAGAACAGTTAAATATCCCTAAACCATGACCAAATTCTGAACTATCCTTGCATCCCTACCAGCAGGCCTTGGCAAGGGTGGACCCCTTTTTAAGTGTTCATCCATCTCTCTCACTTACCCTCTGACTTACTGCAGAGGATAATCAGTGAATTAAATGTGAGACCACGTAAAAATTCCTAGTTTCTTGACAGATCTGCCATTGTGTTATAGGATTTGGACAAAATAGTTAAACCTTTTACTCTATTAAATAAATAAAAGGAAATTGCACATGATTGAAACCAAATGGCACTCCACACTCATGTCTTGAAGTTTCTGCCCATCTGGCTGCTTTGGCATGTGTGATACTGAGAACCCGTTGAATTCATCTGGCCTGGAGCCATCTTGGCTATTTGGTGCAGCTTCTCTCCGAAGGACATTTGGCTCCTATCTGAAGGATAGGGAAAAAGACACATTTGCATTTTCTTTAGCTTTTTTCTTTTATTATCCTTGCTCTCAGATTTTCAGCTCACACTGACCTTGATCTTTGAACTTGTCTCTGCTCTCCTCAGAATGGCAGTTTACTATGTGCACATGGCAGAGGCAAAGGAACCTGGGTCCCAAATGCAGTAAACAGTGCAATGGGATGAAACTATTAATTAAATGTAAAAATAAAGCATCCTGGCATTTTTCTTTGTTTTGAAAGGGATTTTTAAATTACTAGGTTCAGCATTTATCTTTTCTCTGTCTCCTAGTCTCTCTTGGCAAATGCAGTTTATAATCCACAGACGATAGATTTCCCTCCAAATTCAGATATACAAAAGATTTGGCCCTGCTTGACCATTTAAATAATTCAGACTCGCTTATTTCACGACCTTGTAAAGTTTTATAGACACTCCATTTTATTTTTAATAGGTCACATCTAAACTAACAAAATAAAGTGGAGAATTAGAATTATCTGGATAGTTCATACTAGAGAGATCTTTGACTGGAATTATCTTGATAACTATTTTGATTCTCCATTTTAGTTCGTTAAGGTGGACATGGCCTTAGAATCCCTAAGTTAATCCTGTCTAAATTCATTTCAAATTTTGATTTCCAAACTACAAAAGATTCACTTGACTTTCTTCCTTTTCTTTCCTTTTTTTTTTTTTTTCGTATCCCATCTCAATCTCTCCTGGCCATACGATCACTTTAATTTGGGCCCATTTGTTTTGATTTGTCTGACACTGCTCTTCCCCAGTGCAGTCGCTGCATTTTTTAACATGGGATACCTGTTATTTTCATTATTTAGTCCCAACCCCTATGTCTCCCTCCTCGAAATCAGTGAGCACTCCCAGTGAAGCTGGAAGCCAAGACTCAGGCGACCTGGGACCATTAACAAGGTAAGAATTGTCCCATTACAAGGGCCGTGGTGGGATGTCAATAGTACTAAAAAAGAAAAAGAAAAAAAAGAAGACGGCAATCTAACGACCATACCACTTCACTGTGCACTGTTAAATATGCATGCATCTGCATGTATACTTGGTCATTTTATGTTTAACTTTATGGTGGCTACCTATTTTGGTGGTATAGCAATGATTTTGAACACTAGAAATTATAAACATATATAATCCTTCCTTGAGTGGGCTGATTAACACCTTGTTTAACGAATACAAATATTCCATTTACTTTGGGCCTTTAAGAAACCAGGGAGGGACTAAGGACAAATGGAATATATATCTGGGTTCTTATTATCCTACTTTGGTGTTGGTTTCCATGAGAATCCTTGTGAATTGGACACTGAGACATTCTAACCCTGAAATTAATTTTTCTAGCATCTTTTTGCTTTCTTACTGGAGTTGACTAATTTGAGAACTCAGCCCCTGAAGTGTTTCTATTGTTACTACTAATTATAATAGTAATAACATCACCAGGGTCTACTGCTTTGTTTTGTGAATCAGCTGTCAAATTTTTATTACATAATGTGGCTACTCAAACATTGTGTAACTTTTGAAAGTGGATATAGCCTTTCTCTGATTTGATCCCTGAAAGGATATCCAAAAGATAAAGATGTGAGGAGGGAAAGGAGAAGCCTCGTTGATTTATATGGAGTCATGGCAACTTTCTTAACGCAGTTGCCCTTACCAGGATTCCCACGTACAGGTACCTGCAGGCAGGTGATGCACATGAGTGGGACCTAAGGCTGGTGGCAGCTGGCTAGCAAGCACCTTGTTTGTAAAGGCCAGATGGTCTCCTCACAGCTCAGGCTGGTTGAGCTCATGAGGGAATAGGGACACAGTTTTTCTACCTCCTTCAATTTTTCATGAGAAGCTAAAAATTCAACTGTGTATGCAATAATCTCTTACATGCTAAATGGCAATGACTTTGTTAGAAGTGGTTTGGAACCAGATTTGGCCTGTGGGTTGGCAATTTGTGACCTCTGTCTTTGACTCTTAATTTAAAAAGGATCATACAATACTTTAATAAACTTCAAATAAGAGAAGAAACATCATCTACAGCATTGTAGTGCCAACAAATCAGCCTTTGCCTTGTCTATGTACCTTTCAATCCTGTCTACCGGTGTGTATTTCTTGCTACCATATGTGTTACGGGGGAGAGGTATAAAATTTTGCATTTTTCTTTTTTCTCTGAACACATTGTCATAAGCAATAGCTTCTGAAAGTGCATTGTTTCCATATACTGAGTTGTTTTTGGTAGAGAAAGGTATGAGAATAGTTTAATATTAGCCTGAACTGTAGGATTTTTTCTTTCTTTTTTTTTTTCTGAAACCTACATGTAAGACTGGAATTATCCAACTCATATCTGTCTATTGGTGCATTGCAGACTTGAGTATGTATTTTGTTTTGAAAGGGCCTTTTGAAACGAGTGGACACTGCTTTCAATTTGAGAAAAATGAAAGTAGAGGTTTTTGTGGGCACCAGGCTAGTTTACTTTAGCAAATCGCCTTTGTGATTTGGGGCAGCACGCGTCTTCTCTCATCTTTTGCTTTGAACACTTCAAAAGGTCTTTGAGGGGAAAGAAAAAGTAATAATAACACAGTTATGTAAGATCTAACATTTATATAAGAGCTAGCTGGCACAATGTAATCACATTCCTTAGGGAGTCCATTGGTCTATCATTAAGTTAATATATTTGCCTCTTTCTATGCAATGATGGTGTTGTGTCCATTAATACTTAGCTTCAAGGGGTGCAGTTAGCAGCATTAAATTCTATTACTGAGTTCGCAGTTGATGAGCCCTTTTGAAAACTTTCTAGAGAATGCTGACCCAGCAGCAATTTTTCTTTCTCAGAGGCCATAACTCTTCGTATTTTCCCTTTTCTAACATGATTTTTTTTTTAAACTCAAGAAGTCACTTTGGAAGAAGTGCTGTCCACTCCTTTCTCATACAAACTCTGACTAGCTTCAATTCTTCATAAGAATATTCTGGCAAGAGTAGACAACGAGGTCAATGAGTAAATTTCTTGATAAGTGTAATGCAAGAAAATTGACATTGAGTAAATTATGATTTTCAGAACAACAGAGCACAAGGTTTGCTTGAGGAGAAGGCATTGGGAATAGCTTAGTAAATCTTGCCCTTGTTTTGAACTTAGGAAAATTCCACGCAAATTTATGTTTTTGCTTCCATAAAAATAAATATGAGAGTCAAATTTCAGAAGAATATTATATTTGTTTTTAAAATTCCACTTGGAATGTGTTTTTCTGTAGAAGAAACATCTCTGAAACAATTATGATTAACACTTCATAAAACATGAGACTGGGGAAAAGAGCTTGGTAATTTCTAAGAATATAAATCTCTAGTCGTAAATTTGTCTATTTGTGTGGAATTTGGACTTTAAGAAATGGAAAATCTTTCAGAAGATAAGTTAGGAATCATATTAACACATCTGGTCCTACCTAAAGGTGCACATAAATTCTGTCATTCATTTGCTGAAATTTCAAAGCAAAACTAAAATTGTCTTTACAGAGCCAAATTGGCAAATATTTCTTATATAACTCTTGTAAGTGGTTAATTTGCAAACAGGCACACTTACTATACCTATTAAAAGGAAAAGGTTAAAACAGTGCTTTTAAAAAATCAAGTATAACAAAAATTTTTTCATTGATTTTTAAGAGCAGTTAATTTTTTTAAAAGAGTGACTAGAGAGTTGGAATGTATAATAATTTTTCAATTACAGCAGTATGATTTAATTCTTTTAAACTTAAAGGGTCACAATTTGTTTCACAATTTTTGCTTCTGGTGTTACAGCCTGCTTCTCATTTACAACTTACATTTGAAGTATTTTACTCTTTGTCTTAATCAATTTTGGTAGAACTAATTAATCATTTCTCTTAATTTTATTGGACAAATACCAAGCTCAATATTGTTAATGAAATAGTTGAAAGGTTAGTTTTACTCTTAAACATAGATCTAAAAACCCCTAAATATACTATATGCAACTGGAATCCAACACAATATTAGTGAGACACTATGCTATGATTAATTTAACATTGATTAAACAATTTGAAGATATTTTAGTGCAGGAAAATGTATTACTGCAATTCAGCATATGGAAAGGTCAAAGAGGAAAATATAATCATTGCAATATATACTTAAATGGTACTTGAGATTTTTAAACATCTATCTCCAAATTTTAAAACAATAAATGAGAACTAGAAATATTTTTTCTCAGTATGATAGCAAATAGTAATCTCAAACCAACAGCCTGCCTCTTTTATGCACAAGCATGAAACATTTAGTAATTATAGCCCTTAAAGAAGAATGATTTATGTTTAGTTGAATACGTGTCTCTCTTTCTCAGTAGGTGACAAGTTCCTTGAGGGCAGGGAGTATGTGATATTTGAGATATGTAGCCATATAGTAGGTATCTGATAAATGTTTGTTGAATGAATCCACTGTTATCTATCTACACACATACACATATGCCACCATATATGTGATAAATGATATCATATCATACAAACTGTTAAACTTTTCTTCCTAATCAAGTATCTCCATTTTTCCATTTCCATACATTTTCATCTTGTCTAATATCTATACTATCTTCAATTTTTCCCAGCTACAACATAATCCCATTTGTATATACAATTGATGTCTGGCCTCCCAGCCATCAGCATCGATTAACCAAAACGCTTATATCCACGGATTTTTTTCTAGGAAGGTGACGTCCCTCCTCGCAAGAGGACCTAAATGACACAGATGAAGAAACATCTTCTAGGCCCTTAACAGGGGAACAAATGTGCCAAGAAGATGGAATAGAGGAAATTCAGACTTTCAGTTTCGTATATATTTCAGATGAGAGTCTGGGTCAACGGTACAGATGTCTGCAGATCCTCTGCTGTTCAGTGCGAACATTAGGCCTCCACACAGTTAATATTACGTTTCATGTTGACAGAATACTTTGGTAAAATTCAGATATTTAATAAACTCTGCCTCTCCCTGTTCTGCCACCTAGTGAACTCTCAAGTAAGGAAATGAGAGTAATTAGTGTGTGGTCAATTTGTGCTGGCGGTACCTGGTTACCACTTTCTTCACACAGGGATTCTAGTGGAGGAAAATGCGTGAAGAGGCCGCATGAGCTTAATGCCTCGGGGCTTTCATCTGTGTCCGCAGTCAGATCCCGCAGACTCCTTGGCTCTCCAGAAGCCTCGCAGAACGTTTGACCCTCTTTTAGTGGAAACATCTCTATCTTCCAAGGTGCTTTGATAAATCAGAGGCTAAAGGGAAGACAGCTAAGGTTTTAGTAAAGGTGAAAAGGCACAATAAAAGAACACAAAACCCTGGAGGACATTTAATAAGACTATTAACATTTTGTATATACAAAATTCTCTACATCATCATTCTGTAAAGAGAAGTTGACAGGATGCTACCAGCTGATCAAACTTCAGAGAGACCAATATCACTGATCCAGGGCTGCTTAAAAGTCAGTCTTGGAGATTAAAGGAACATATCCACTGTAGGATTTTCTCTTTGTGTAGCACGTTCCCTGATTGGTTAAACATTTTTGTCACTGCCTTCCTGAAAGTGTACTGTGCATACAAATATGCAGCACAGTAAGCACCTGTTCTAACAAGGGGTTGCGGAGCCTTCTTCCAGGGAGACTTGCTTGCTTGACAGCAGCTTTGTGATGCAAAGTCTTACATTTCTTTTTGAATTCTGCTTGGATGGCCCATGGCTTAGTGTGGCCCACTCCATGTTAGGGCTTTGATGTTAGGAAAAAGGGAAGATTCTCACACAGTAAGTTCGGGAAAAGACTTTGAAAAAAGAACCTGATATCTGTACTTGTTGCACTGTTCCAGCTTTATTCCTGACATCAGGAATCTGTATCATCATCATCATTGCCAATCCTAAGTGAGGATGTAATTGAGGGCTGGGAGTAAAATGTTAACTCATTATTTAAATGCCATCCTTAATTAATGACTGTGACAGATTGAGAGATAGGATGGGTTTTTATTATTCAGTGTATTTCTCTTAGAAATGAAATATAGGAAATAAATATTTGAGGAGAACATTGACTGGAGATTTTCTGTTGGGCGCTGTGCTCGCATTGTTCCAGACTGTTTTCTTCATCTGACTAGTGACTAGTGACTAGTGACTAGTAACTTATTTGACAGAGAAACTGTGGGCCTCCAGGGAGCTCAGCATTCTGCCTTCGAGCAGTCTCTCCTCCTCAAGGGGAAAGGAGCACTGTGAAAAGTCAGTCTGAACTGTTACCCTTGCCTCAGGCACTACCTAAAGCTGCTAAGTTCCTTTGATGGAGGAGATAGCTGGACTTCTCCCCCCCTTTTTTTTCTTAGTACAAGCCAGTATTATGCTCAGCATTTTAAAGATAGGATTTCCTTCTTTAATATGGAAGAAAGTCTGGAAATTCTACTGGGACCCTGCAGTGACATCATGCTGTACATCACAGAGTTCCTTTTAAGTGGCTTAGTAGAGATTAAGGGGGTCAGACAGACATGCCCGGCTTTATTCTTTCATTTTTAAATAAATAAAGTAAAAAGCATTTCTTTAGGAATCAACTTGCCCACACTCTTCATATTTATCTGCAGAAAGGCAAGTCAACCATTCATTTTTTTATTCATTCATGTATTTATTCAATAAATAATTGAGAATTTACTGTGTGCATGACACACAATGAATGTTAAATGTTAAACCTGACAGGAATGTAAAGATAGGGATTCTTCTTACTTCTAAAGAGCCTGATTCCAGTAAATTGACATTTAATTTGAAGCCATCTAAGGGAATGTAAGAAATTACAGCTCTAAAATGCTTCTACCTATAAGATGAGCAATAATGTCTTAAACAATTATTTCCAAATTATCTATAATTAATCTGTAGTGTATTCATGAGGGAGAAGTGACTTTGATTCCTTAGCACACTACACATATTAGATACTTTGTAAATGACCCTTGACTTGTTTTATGAGTGTGTGTGCACACATACTTATGTACGTGCACAGCTTGTGAAAAACTGCGTGGGATGGGTGAAGGATGGGTGGAGGGTTGAAGACACAGGTAAAAGCAGGGAAGTTCAAGGTTTCTTGGCAAGTTACCTGAAGCTGGACTTCCTCAGGGAGAACTGTGGACAGTAGTCATAGGACTGAGGTACAAGTTGAGGATTTCCTCACGGAAACGAGGCAGAAATCCAGCTACTGGGCTCAAAGCAAAAAGTCAGACTGGGACTAGCTGTGTGCTTGGCTTGCTGCTGAGTCGCTGGGCTTTGTAACAGTGCCCATTCCCTCCCGCAGACCATTTTCAGACTTGGACTTAAAGCCCGATACATGGCTACTATTGCAGTCAAGTGGATTGTAGCTTGGCAAAGAGAATGTGTAATAAGAGGCATAGGCATTTCTCTATTGTTTCATAGAAAGACAATTTACTTCTGAGTGAGTTTATCAAGGACAAATATATTTAGAGAGCAAGCCACTTGAGGTGGGCTTTGAAGGATGCATATGCTTTCGACAGGTTGCGATGGGAGAAAGGGTATTCCAATGATGGAAAAGGCACCAACAAAGGAAACGGGCCGGGAGAATGCGGTGTAAAATGCATGTTAGGGAGGAAGTATCAAAAGAGATCAGAGCCTGGGAGACAAGTATGACTTTTGAGATACTGAGATCCCTGGCTCCTTTCCCTAGTGGTTATTCATTGAATATACTTAGTAACTTGTTAAAAACATAGGTACCTTGGCCATAGGTCTGAAGTGAGGTCTGGGCCACAGCCATTTTATACTGCTTTCAAGGTCTGAGGACTTGTTTGGGAAACCATCGGTCTAATCAAAAGGACTGAAACTTGAGTTGTGGGAGTAGAAAAGGAAACAAAACACAGATGAGAGAAGGAAAGGTAAAACGGCGTTGGAGTGCAGATGCATCTGTCCAAAAGTCGTGTGATACAGTGAGACCTGGAACTCAGTGGTGAGGAGGACTCTAGGGTTATTTGCTTAAAAGATATATGGGAATGAGGAAGAAGTAACCCTGATTGGGGAATGTCAGCTTTTGAAGGGTGGAAAGAACAGGGGCCCTGCCAGAAATTGGTCATGGGATTTGATGATTTGGAGGTCATCATTTTCCTTTTCTTCTTCATCATCATCATCATCGTCATCATTTTTACTGTTTTTATTGCTTGTGATGTTTTATTTCCATAGGGTGAGTTTTTGGAAGTTAAACCAGTCTAGGAATTATTCTTTGTTTATGATTCTTGCTACACTTTGGCATATTGCTTTCCAGAAGAACTGTGCTAATTTTAAATGCTAGCAGCAATGTATAAAACTGCCTTAGCTGCCCTGACCAGTGTGGCACAGCTGGTTGGGCATTGTCCTGCAAAGCAAAAGGTCGCTGGTTTGATTCCTGGTCAGGTCACATGCCTGAGTTACTGGTTCAGTCCCTGGTTGGGGCATTTGCTAGAGGCAGCTGATTGATGTTCCTCTCTCATGTTGATGTTCTTCTCCCTCTCTTTCTTCCTTCCTTCCTCTCTCTCTAAACATAAATAAATACATACAATCTTAAAAAAAAAAGTGCCTTAGCCATATTGAGTGTTAGCATTAACAAATGACAGAGTATTGCCTTCCAAATATTGATCAGATATCACTTTCTTACAACCAACACCCACAAAAGGTGAGAGCAAAGACAGTCTTTAGGGAAGAATGTTAAGGCTTTCTACTCTGAGATCTAATAAAGATGGAAAGAAGAATGGAAACCACTAACTTGGCTGTTGGTAAGAGCTGTACAGGAAGAAGTTCACCACTCATCCGAGAGCAAGGTGAACACAAGCCAGATATCATGCATTTTACTCCTAAGTTATACTTCAACAGTTGACTAGGCAATGTTTTTGTTTTTTGAAATTTTACCTAATTCTATCAAAAACTGAAACTGAGCAAGTAAAATTAGACCAATGAAGGAAGAATTGGGTATGAAGTTGAATAGTAATGAATTGGTAGAAGGTTTAAAATATAAAGTTTTATTAGTTTCTTAGTAGGTCACTGCTAATGTGAATAATTTTGCTTTTTTTGGTCTATTCTTTCTTTTCTAAAGTTATTTTACCTACTTTTTAAAATTTTTATTATTTTTTAATTTTTCAACTACAGTTCACATTTAACACCATTTCATATCAGTTTCAATTACACATCAAAGTGGCCAGAATGTTGTGTCTGTTCTTAAAAGAAGTATTAAAAATCAAATTGCCCCCCAAATTGTAAACTAACTGTTATGTGGTCAGCCTTTTTAGATGAGATGCCAGAAACCACATTGTCTAGGATGTTTAGGTGGAAGAAGTAAATGATTATTTTACATGGTATGGGAAACTTCTATACCGAGTATTTTGAAACAAAGTTGAGAAATGTGACCTTAATTGGCATGTGCAATCCAATTATGGGACCATAGAACCATGACAATGCCCCTTAGTCCAGAGTAGGTAGGGAATGATAGGGATATTCAGGATTGGTGCCCACAGCAGGGTCCCTGTGAAAGAGGTCAGAGATCCTCCCTTAGACCCTAAAGAGTTAACCTAAGAAGTAACCTAAGACTGATCAGTGCAGACAAGTGCAACTCTTAAAAATAAGCAAATAAAACTAGGATGGTTTCCCCTACAGGAACAATGGACAAAATCTAACTGACATATTTAAAGCATGATTATGTCAATCAGAAAGAGTTTGGTCGGCCATCCCAGGCATATGGAAAATTAGAGACTCGGGTAGCAGTGAGGGATATGTCTGACCTCTCTGAAATATGTAGATATGCTGGGGGCAGAAGAGTAGGGCAGGGAGACGCTGTAGTAGTTACACATTCAGCTTTACTTGTTCTGATTCCAAAGACACTGCTAGTCATCTGGCTTTGTCAGGCTCATACAATTGCTGTGCTGGCAACTATTGTTCCTGTGATAAATTTGTAAATTGTCCTCTAAAATATAACAGTCTTATTAGACCCAGTAGACTAACTTAGCCTTCTAAATCCAATAAACTAGGCATTGATGAAAACGAGCTTGTGTCCAGATCCCATCCCATCCTTCAAAAACCAAGTCCAGCAGAGTCTCTGTTCTTTTCAGAGGAAGGGCGTCTCCCTGCTCTGGCTGCCAAAGGATAAGGGAAGTCCCGTCCCACCCCAGTCGATGATCATTGAAAGGGAATTAAAACTATCACTAGTAACCTTTTTTATGACATTTACTTATTTAGTTTTTCAGCTAATATTGATTGAAGCTTTAAATTGAGCCAGGCCCTAGGCAAGTGACAAGAGCTACTTTCTTCCCTGTGTGTATTTTGGTATGACACTAGGCATAAGTATTTGTATGTCTCATTCTTCTACTCAAAGGCAAGACTCTTAGGCGCAAGTTCCATGTCCCGGAGTACACCTGCGATGCCCCTTATTTGGCATAGTTTACTATCTGCCTTGTCTTACTAAACTATTTGTATATGTTTTATCTCTCCATAAGAGTGATAGATTCCTAAGAATTCTTTTAATACTCTATCATAATATTTTACATATCAGTCCTTTAAAAGATATTTTTGAGAAAGTCAGTGAATGTTTTTATCAAAAATATTCTCTCCCTGCATGCACTGATCGGCCCATTCCAGGAATGACTGAAAACTATAAGTAATTACTGTAGTAAACAGGAGGATTTCTATGTAAAAATATTTTGTGGCGGTATATTATGTTCACACATATTTACTTATACTTTCACTACTCCCTTCCTTGTCAGTATTCACTACCTGGTAATATTTCAAATTGCCTGAGATGCTGTGGGGAAACCATCATTTTATTTTCAATGATACAGTAACTTGATGATAAGGTGTTTGGAAAATAAGACTTATGCCACGTGGTTAAATAAAAGTATAGCAATTAAAGAAGAGGAAGCTGAAAGGCAATTTAATAATCATCTGATGTTGTTTTAAAAATCAGGCAGAAAGGTCCTTAGAGGGCCCCTTGGCCGACCTGCATCCCCATTTTGCTGAAAAGAGAAGACTTTCCTGGTGACACGCGGTCAGCAGTGCCCAGGACACAAAGCTGACGCCCCTGGGCCTCGGTGCCCCCTCCAAGGCGCCGCCCCCTCCAAGGCGCCGCCATGGACAGGGGAGGTTTTCTGCAAGCTTGCACAGAAGGAACTCAGTGGACGTTTAATCCCCCTTCCTAGGCCACCTTTGCCCATTCAATGTGCTGGTTTCAAGATCCTTTTCAAAGAAAAAGTGCATTTTGTGCAAGTCTGACTGCCCCACAGGTAATAACAAGGAAAATGAAAAGAACATAAAACGAGCACATTTGATAGCATCCTTGGCTTGACTACTCACCCACTGCTCATTATTGACAGTAACAGAACTATGATTTCTTTCACTGAGTGATACTATATGTGTGACTAGGCGGCAGGAGCATGGTGGATCCATTGCATAGGCCACCTCTGCCCTGGCTCAGTAAATGCAAACCTCAGACTGCGAACCTGTGGACTTCTTAAGGGAGGGATTCTGATGGAATCATCATTTGTACTTCTGAAGGGGACAGTGAGTTCAGGTGAGCTGCCAGATACATACTGGAAACAGCCCAGCAAACGGGGTCTGCTGCATTCGTCACCTGCCTGGGAGAAGTGGAAAAGGTCAATAAATGTCATTCCATCAGAAACCCCACGGCAAATTGAGGGCAAAGTACCTGATCTTACCCCTTACAAGGGAATGGTTCTCACAGTCAGCCAGAGGCTGCCGTTCTGTCTAGAGCCAAAGAAATGCCCTTAAAAGTAAAAGGTTTGCTCCCCAGAGATATGTGGGTAGCAAACATGAATCACTGTAATGATTCCGTTACCTCTCCCATTGGAAACAAGGGGAAAGAATCGGTGTCCAGGACCCGGAAAGGCTGCTTTTTTTTTGAGCAGAGAATGAGTCCAGAGCATTGGTTTTCACCCCTGGCTGCATATTAGAATTACCTGGAGAGTTTTCAGAAATGCAGATGCTTGGGTCCCATCCCACGCTTTCCCATTTAATTGGTCTGAAAGTGGCCTGGGCCTCAGGCCAGGTTTGAGTTAATCACAGGTTTAGATGCTGCCGTATTTGGGGATCAGTGATGCTTTCTTTCTGCTGACTGATGAAAGCAATAGTCCAGTCCAGTCATTTTCTGAAGGTGGTTTCAGGGTCAGCCGTAAGCACTTTCTGGGAACTTGGTAAAATGCACATTCTCAGGCCCTTCCCCAGAGGAACCAGCATTTCTGGCGGCAGGGATCAGCCTTCCGTATTTCCAGCAAGCACGGGTCATTCAGAGTCACCCCAGGGTTTGAGAGCCACTTTTGAAAGTCTGGACCTTGTTACTTAAATGAGGCCTGAAGACTGCCAGCACCTGTGTCCCCTGGCTCTGTCACTTAGATAGGTCACTGACTCAAACATTTGATAGTAGATATAGAGGATGTGGTACCAGTAAGGCAGCTACTCTTTATCATATAGTTACTTTGTACTTGATAGATATAATTATATGTAATCCCCGTGGAAGAACAGAGAGAGATCATCCATCCATTCATCCATTATCCATTTATTCAACTAATTCTGTGTTATATAAGCAGACATACCAGGCACAGTTCTAAGCATATCCCTGTAATCTAGGGATATAGCCACCCCTGCCATTATGAGGCTAAGGCCAGATCAACCAACAAGCAGTAAACTGGTTTATAATAAAATCATAGGTAAATATAAGTGCTCTGAAAAAAAGTGAAGCAAGATCAGGCAAGGGGTAAGTGTGACTAAAAGTGTAACTTGAGATGGGGCGGTGAAAGGAGAACACCTCTCCGAGCAGGTGGCATTTGAGCCAAGACACAGAAGAGGCAAAGACATGAGCCACTCAGCTTTTTGAGGGAAGAACATCATAGGAGGATGCAGCGAGGCAGAGGGACAGCGGTTGGAGGTAAGGTTTAAAGATAGTTGCCTGCGAGGTTATACATTGCCTCATACGCTGTGGGAAATCGTAACGGACAAGGGAACTGAGCAGGACTCCTCAAACTTGCAGGTGCCCATGAATTGTCTGGGACCTTATTAAACTGTACTGAGGAGTCAGTGAGTCTGGGGTGAGACCTGAGTCTCTGTATTTCCCACAAGCTCCCAAGAGATGCTTATGCCTCTGGTCTGTGGGCCACATTTAGAGTAAACACAAGGGTAGCAAGGTGAGAACTTGAGCAACATGCCCAATGTGACACAGCTGGTAAGTCGCAGGGGCAGGATGTGAATCCAAGATGCGTGACCCCAAAATCCTTGCTTGCCATCAGTTGCCTGCCACATAACCTCCTTCCAGGGTCACCTGTAATTGCTTATGTGCAGGCAATTGAAAGGACCTGCCTGAGAAAGTTCCTTGTGTGCATCCTGTTTATAGAAGAGATCTCTATCCTTATTTTGAAGGAGAAATAACAAGGGGAATGAATGCCTGGATAACAACTGACACTTTGTGCTATTGCTTGTGAAATATTTAAAAGCTGTAAGATGTTAGATATCCCTGGCATCTTAGAGACAAATGATACGGTTGATGGTTGTGGTGTAATATATAAGTACAAAAACACCAAAATACCCATGGGCTTTGACATCCAATGCATTGTATTTGCAATAACTGACCCGAGGCAGCCAGTTATTCACCAGGCCCTGCAGTCACGCTCCATCTGCCCGCCCGTCCCAGATGCCCTGCTCTGGCCCCTTTGCTCATGTGCATTTGGTTTTCTTCCCTGCATGGGATGCCTGGTGCTCCCGGGTGTGGATGGGCTCTGGGGTGTCAGAGACACTTGGAGCAGGTTACATGCTCAAATCAACCAGACTTCAGTAAAAAACAAAACAAAGCAAGGTTGTGGATTGCAGAGTGTGCAGATCTGCTTCTGAGCTTCCTCCCCTGAAAACAGCCGTAACTTCCAGGATTAAACAAATGCTGAAAGGAAAGGATGGCTTCTTATTTTCCCTGTCCCTTGACCTTCACAGGGTCTTCCTTGCACCTGGGGGTGGGGGAGGGGGCGGGGGCGGGGGTGAAGTGGGAGATGTCCTGTGTGTGTATTGTGTATGCCATGGCCTTGATGAATGACGTGGTTTGGTTTTGTTTGTTCCCTCCCCTTTTGTTAATTCTCTGTGTTCTTTTTCCTTTGTGCTGCACGATTAGGACCCTGCAGTGGGACACAGACCCCTCAGTGCTCCAGCTGCAGTCAGACTCAGAACTTGGGTATATGTCTGCTCTTTTGCTACTCCTTTCATTGTTTCTTTGCTACAGTTGTGTTGAAATGCTGGAGCTTTGTTGCTCTTATTTTTTTCCCCTTTTGTTGAACTTCCGGTTTGATAAGTTTGTTTCCTTATGTCAGTTTGTCTTATAAAGTTAAGCTTTGAAGAAAGTCTCCCTTTGTGGAAAATACCACAAAAAGATGGCTTTTGGTCTCCCTTTCTTAATTCCTATTATTGCAAAACAAAACTTCCCTCCTCAAAACACACACACACACACACACACACACACACACACACACACACACACACTCTTACACCCACCCCCCTGACGCCCATACCTCCACTTCCAAGGCAAGGGTACACAACATCTGCAATGGGAAATGTGTTTGAGTTTATCCTAACTGTCTTCCTCCTTTACTAACAAGTTGCCTTAGGCTAATTTTTGCATAAGATCAGTATTAAAATGTGTCTTATTTGTTTCTTTTCATTTTCAGTTTTTGGACACTTATAATAAGCATTTAATTTGAAATGAGTTTGAACATAAAAAGAGTCTTATTAAAGCGAAAGCTAATTTGTTGACTTCCTCAGTATTACAGAATCTCAAATATTTAATGATGGGTAATGTCTCCTACATCCTAAAGATCATATTTTTTTCCAGATGAAAATATATTGTCATAGGTAAAAAGATAGTTTCAAATTTGGAAATGTTGTATATATGTACAATGGAATATTATTTAGCCATAAGAAATGAAATATTGCCATTTGCAACAACATGGATGAACCTTGAGGGCATTATGCTGAATGAAATAAGTCATGCAGAAAAAGGTAAATGCCATATGATCTCACTTATATGTGAAATCTAAAAAAAAACCCCCCAAAACAAAAAATCCTCAGAACCAAAAAATAAAAACCTCATGGATATAAAGAACAGATTGGTGGTTGCCTAAGGCGAAAGGTTGGAGATTGCCAAAATGGGTGAAGGGAGTCAAAGGTACAAAATTCCAATTATAAAATGAATAAGTCACGGGAATGCCATGTGCAGCATGAGTTTAGTTAATAATACTGTATCGCATATTTAAAAGTCGCTAGGAGAGTGGATCTTAAAAGATGTTAACAGAAGAAAAAATTGTAACTATATATAATGATGGGAATTCACTCAACTTATTGTGGTGATCAATTTGTAATATATATAAATATTGAATCATTACATAGCACACCTGAGAGTAATAAAACGTTATTTCAATTATAGCTCAATAAAAAATAAAATGCAGGTATAGGCTAGAAAGTTGATTAATTTATCTTTTTGGATTGAAGTTAGCTGTGGTACACATGACGTATTTCCAGTGGGTTGCCTCTTCCAGCTCATGCTCAGGCTCAAAAGAGCTGACTGTGTGCCTCTCTTCCTCACTTTGCATTCAGTGACATTAGCTTGAACTCTGCCATGGTGGAGTATTTACACCACAAAAATTGGCCAATGCTACAAACCAGGGCTTGCTCCCTTTCCCCCAAGCCAGTTATTAAACATTTATCAGCACACCACTGGGTTACCTCAATATATGAATAGCAGATCTTATTACAGTATTTTATAAAACTGTTTTCTATTTAAATATACCTCAATGAATTCCAAATTGGATACTTATTTATTTACTTTTCATTTATTTTGAATTTCTGAGATTTCTGGGCATGTATCTATGGGTTCCCATCCATGTCAGTGCCTACTGTAGGTATATGAGGAAGTTGAAGGGCTATTTTCCCTTCAAAACTATCTGCCCATGACCCTTTCTTTGGATATAGACAAAAGTTTTTGGCAGACTCACAACAGGGCTAGACCATTGAAATACCTTGACACTTTAGGTTAACTGATACATTATTTTTAAAAAACATCACTAACTTCTTTGGCTATTTAGTTATATAGTTCATTTATATAGTTCCATATATTATATTTAAACTTGTGTTATTTAAATGGCCAAAAAATATGGCTTAAATGAATCAATGAAACAATGAATATACAGTATGTTATGGTTCAGGGGAACCGCAGAGTACAGTTCTTCCATATATCATTGTGCTTGAAAAAATGAGGATGAACTGGCAGAGACCCTACCTCATGGACTTAACATTAACAGATTTTCAGACAGACTGGAGCATTGATGCATTATACCTGCTGATGTGGAACAGTTAGGAATTTTACCATTTGTATCTGTTTTCCAAGCAAAAATCTCAGGTGACTCTACAGACAAAAACTTGTGACTCTTTCTGTAGAGGTGGCATATCTGTGGCTCCCACCTTGCCTGCCACATTTTACTTCTGAGCAGACCTGGTGAGTCAGAGGGAGACAAGATATACGACTTTCTGTTTACTGAGTGGCTCATGTTAGGGAGTTTAGAGGGAACATTTGGAGAGTATTTGAGAGAGGAGGTATTTTAGCCATGTTACAATTTCAAATATTGATTTAATGAACATTTTCCCTTTGTGATAGTCACTGTGTGCAGAGCACTCTTTCTCTCATACATAATTTTATGGAATATACCTCAGGCAACAAGATTTTTCCAAAGACAATTTTATTTTTTCTTCTTGATCCTTGCCGTGCACTTGGCCATGGAATTGGCCATAGCTCGCTCTGTCACTTGATTTTTTTAAAAAGATAGTTTTTTTGAAATATAATTGACATGAAATGCACACATCGAAAGCATTCAAATAGATAAGTTTTAATGTCTACACAGAGCCATGAAACCATCACCACTGTCAAGATGATGAACATATCCATCATCCCCAAAAGTTGCCCAGGTCCTTTTGTCATCCTCATTCCTGCTTCCCCCTGTCCCCTCAGTCCACTGATCTGCTCTTGGCGGTCCCTGTACATTAGCTTACCTATCTAGGATGCCATAGAAATGAGATCATGCAATAGGTACTCTTTTGACTGACTTCTTTCCCTGGGAATGACTATTTCGGGATTCACTGTGTATCAGCAGGTCCCTCTTTTTTATTACTGAGCGGTATTTTCTTGTATGGACATACCACAGTTTGTTTATCCATTCACTGTTTGAAGTACATTTGGGTTGTTTCCAGTTTTTGCTCATTGAAAATAAAACTTCAGTCTTTTTATTGACATGTGATTTCATTTTGTTGGGGGGGCGGTAAATACCACCAAGTAGAACAGCTGAATTATATAATGGATATACATTTAACTCAACATGCCGTCAAACTGTGCCATTATACATTCTCACCAGCAGTGTGGGAGAGCCTCAGTTCCTCCACATTCTTAACAATACTTATTTTGGACTTAGAAACAATTTTTTAAACCTCTAGATAAAGAAGGTAGTAGTATCTCATTGCAGTTTTGATTTGCATTTACCTAGTGAGCACTATTGAATGTCTATGTGTGCATTTCCTATTTGAATGTTTCCTCCGATGAAATGTCTACTTAAATCTTTTGTCCTTACTGTTTTGAACTAGGTTGTTGGTTTTCTCATTATTACTGGAGTTTTGAGAGCGCTGTATATATTTGGTATATAATTCTTTATTTGATATATAATTTGTAAATATTTTCTCCCAGTCTGTGACTTACCTTTTTAATTATGTCAACAATCTTTAAGACACATTTTAATTTTGACAAATTCCAATTTACAAATTTGTTCTTTTATGAATCATGCTTTTGTTTACATAATTTCAATGTTCAATGATTCCTTAAATATTTGGTAGGATACAATTCACCTGTGAAACAATTTGGGTTTGGAATTTTATTTTGAGGAAGGTTTAAAAATTCAATAACTGTAATAATAATGGAGCCATTGTGGTTATTTGTATTTTTCTGAGTGAGTTTTGGTACTTTGTGCCTTTCAAGTAATGTGTTTTTATTCTGCATTTGCAAATTTATTGGCCTAAAATTGTCTATGTAACCCCTTACCATCTTTTAAATAGCTACAGAACCGGTATTTGGTTTTATTGATTTGTCTCTATTTTTCTATTTCATTGGTGTGTACTCTAATTTTAATTAGTTCTTTTATTTTCATTCACATCAAAATATTTTCTAATTTCCCTTTTTATTTTATCCTTGATGAATTATTTGGAAGTGTGCAACTTAGTTTCCAAATATTTGGGGATTTTTCCAGAGGTCTTTTTATTATTGATTTCTAATTTAATTCTTTTATGATTAGATAACATGCTTTGTATTATTTGTGTCCTTTTAAATTTGTTGAGACTTATTTTTGGTTCATAGTATCATATGTTTTAGTGAATGTCCAATGTATTTTTGTAAAGGATGTATATTTTGGTGTTATTGGGTGAAATGTTCTATAAATATCAGGTTAAGGTGTTGATTATATTCAAATATTCAATATTCTTTGCTGATTTTCTTTCTACTGGTTTTATCAATGATTGAGAGAGAGGTATTGAAGTTTTCAACTGTGATTTTGTTTTTTCTGTTTGCAATTCTATCAGCTTTTGCTTCATTTATTTTTAAATTTTGTTATTAGGTGCATAAATGTTTAGCATTCTTACGTGTCTCCTAATGAATTGATTTCTTTATTATTATGAAATGAACGTCTTTATCCCATGTACTATATTCTGCTCTGAAATCTTTGTTGTCTGATATGAACATAATCAGTGCGTTTTTGACTGGTGTTTAGCATGATATTATTATTTTCTATCCTTTTACCTTATACTCTATTTGTTTCTTTATATTTAAAGTGTACTTGTTGTAGACAGCATATAATTGGGTCCTTTAAAGTTTTCAAAAACAATGATATAATAAAGACTTTTAAGACATAAAACTATCTTCACTATATGAAACACTGAAGGATATCCACCAGGTAAAAATCTTTTTATTTTAACATTAAAAATGTTGCTTCATTGTGTTTTCACTTGCATTGTTTATGACCAGAAATCCGCTGTCATACTTGTCTTTGTTCCTCTGTATGTAATATCTTTTTTATATATTTTATTTTTGGCTACTTTTACAATGTTCTCTTTTTCATGAATGTTGAGCAATGTGATTATGATGTGCCTTGGTGTAGTCTTCTTCATGCTTCTTGTGCTGAGAAATTTTGAAAATTTTGACCATTATTTTTCAAATATTTTTTCTGTCTCCCCCTCTTCTCTGGGGACTAAAATCACATGTATTAGGCAACTTCATTTATTTGTTTTTCTTTTGGATCTGTGTTTTATTTTGGATAGTTTCTACTGATATGTTTTGTATTCACTAATCTTTTGTTTTTAGCATTTAGTATTTCATGAAGTGTACCTAGTGAAATTTTAATTTCATACATTTTAATTTTCATCTCTAGAAGTTCAGTGAGAGTCTTTTTATATCTTACATATTTCTACTTAACTTTTGGAACACTTGAAATACTATTTTAATAACTTTTAATATCCTTGCTTGCTATCCCACCATATGTATTAGTTTTGGCTCAGTTTCAATTGATTGACTTATCTCTTCAATACGGTCATGTTTTCCTGCTACTTGGCATGTCTGCTAACTTTTGATTAATGTCAGACCTTGTGAATATTACTTTTTTAGGTGTTGGATATATTTGAATTTGTATAAACCTTCTTAATATTTCTTGTGAGATGGTTAATTCACTGGGAAACCGATCCTTTCAAGTCTTACTTTTAAGATTTATCAGTTGGGATCAGAGCAGTGCATAGTCTAGGGCTAGTTCCTACTACTGAAACAAGACTCTCTTGGGTGTTCTACACAATGCCCCATAAATCCTGAGGTGCTCTAGCCTGGCTGGTGGGAATAGACACCAGTCCTGTTTCTATGTAAGTGCCCAGAACTGTTACTTCTAATTCCTTCAGGTAATTCTTCTCTTGGCCTCAGGTAGTTTCCTTACATACATGCATTGATCAGTACTCAGCTGAATCCTCAAGAGCAACTCTCTGAAGGTCATCTGAGCTTTCCTTTTGTGCAGTTTTCTTCTCTCTGCTTTTTTGTCCTGTGAATTTTAGGTGCCTTAGTCTCTCTGGACTCTCAGCTCTATTTCCTCAGCTTAGGAAATCTCCTGCATTTCACCTGGGTTTCCTCCTGGCACCATGGCCTGGACATTCTTTCAATGCAGTAAGCTGGAGAGGTTGATGGGCTCATCTTTTGTTTCTCTTCTCTCATGTATTATCATCTTTCATTGCCTGACCTCCTGTGTCTTGCAAATGATTGTTTCATTCAAACTGCTGTTCATTTTTTTTTTTTTTAGTTATTTCAGACAGTGGGCAAATCTGGTCTCTATTACTCCATTTTGACCAGAAGTGCAGATGTGTCTGGTTTGCATGTTACCTATGTGATCAGCAAAGCAAATGGCAACATGGAGAGATGAGGGAGATGATATGGCATTCAGGAAAAAAAGTACCTTCAAGAATATTGCAAAAAAAAAAAAAGAGAGAGAGAAAATAAGGGCTACCCAGCTTGTTTGTTTGTTTAAAAACCAGGCAACTACTTATGAAAGTACCAAGAGCGCTTTGCTTTTTTAAGGTATAATAATAAATTAAGTGAATTGAAGATGGTAGAAGTAAAAATAAATGAAGTAATAGGATAAAAGATCATGAGATAGAAAAAGTCTATATAGGCTGGGAAGTGAATAAATGTCGTTGAAATTTGGGGTAGCAATGGACAAGTCTAAGAACAGAATTGTATTTCAAATGTTTTTGTTGTCCTAAGAATGGAGCATGAGTGGAGATGCCATCATCATGTTGCCAGTCTTTAGGCAACGTACCGAGTCAGCATAAGGAGAATGGTGGGGCCAATGATTCTCAATGATGGGAGATATCAATGAGGAGTAAGGGTGTTCTGTGGCCCCTCACTTCAGATTCTTAAAACCCAATGGTATATAGGAATACGGCTTATGGTTTCATGAAAGCCTCACAGTTATATTTCTTCTGTTTCTTAGTATATTAAACTCTTAGTGGAGTTTTGAAATATTTGAAAGCAAAGAGAGAACAAGGAAAACCTGAGGCTGTGAGCAAGGGTTTAGTTGCTCCTACCCTGGAGGAGGAGCTTAGAGATTTCTGCAGTCCTTGGAAGACATTGTCAGGAGGTGGTGGCTTCTTCTTTCTCTCAATCTTCTCTTCATTCTCGGCTGAAGGAGAAGGTGAGTATTACTCCTGAATGCACTAGGCACCATCCCAACTGCTGTGGTGAAACAGACGTCACTGTCAATAACAGAAGTTAAACCCCCTCTATAAATGTACCAGAAGAACACATGTCTTTCAGAATGGTGAGAGGTGTTTGAGAAAAGCTCACCTGGCCATTCTAGAGGTCTTCCTGTGTCTTCAAGTTACTTCCATTTGCCTAACAGAACAGTGATAACCTCATTAGCCTTTGATTCAATTGCCCTGTTTTGACTTATTCTTCAAGTTTTGTTGGTGTTCTTATGTATTATGTTTAGACCTCTGGTTTGAATGAATTGATAAGGTTTCCCATGTAGCAATTTTCTTGGTATTTTCCCTGGTATTTTCTTGAGGATGATTTGGATTGTGTTCTTGAGCAAACTCACAATCTTTGACTCTTCAGTAACACCTAATCAAAATCAAACTCTCTGCAGAAATGGAAATGGAATAGCATCTTGTAATGTGTGCATGCACATATGTGTATATGTGTGTGTATCAAAGGTAATGGTAAAATGCATTTTAGAATCTATAACAATAGAATAAATTCAGAGCCATGTAAAATTTCAATAAAATTGGTTTTAACAGAGCCAATCAAAATTTGGTCTCAAGAGTGAGAGAAAAAGTGAAAATACTCATATATTTAGTCCTCAAACATTTCTTGAGAAGGTTCTCTCAGCCAATCTTGATTCTCTGCCCTTAAGAATCTTGTGAAAGTAATTATGGGATACTTTCTGTTCCACATTAGCAACTGGATTTAAAAAAGCATTCTTTTTTTATTTCATTTCAGAAAAATGAATATGGCTAGTTGGTAAGGATGTGTGCTTGTACTCTGGTACTCAGTGTCTTGAACATGTCTGTAATTTATAGTTTTATGTTAAAACTCTATTGGAGGTTCTTCTTAAGTGTCAATGTAATAAAAGGACATTCCTATAAAATTTTTATATTATCATTGTTCGTATGTATGTAATATTGGAGAAGACATACTTCTGAACCTTTTGTCCTGATAATTCTGAACTTTAAATTTCCTTTGCAAAGCGGGCACTTTATAGCAGAACTTTTACCAATGCTGTCAAGCTCTGTTATAACCATGACTATTTTGACTCTTCTCTCTTCCCGGAAATGTGTGAGATTTACTTGTGTTATGAAATTCAAAGCAGACCCTTTGGCTGCACCCTGTGCCTGTTGACTGAGCCAGACTTGACATTTGCTTCTGTTCAGGAAAAATACTTCAGCTGCCAAACTAATATCTCTGCACAGTAAGAAGTAAATACCATGGAAGAGAAATAAATACTTCCTTAAATGATTTTTTAAAATGTGAACACAAAATATGGAAACTCATCCTTCTTGATGTCATCAGAAGAGGTCAGCCATCAAGCTGCGTCTCAGTCCTTGGGAGGAAATGCCCACCCTGAACACCAATGGTAAACCCGGCGGCGAGGGGCTGCCGCGCCAGGCGCCTTCCTGTGTGGGGCCCCAGGTTGCGGTCCTCTGTGTGGTGTCCCATTCTCAGCTCTGGAGATCCGTCCTTAAGGTGTCACATCTTGATTCCTCATTACATTAGCATATGGTGTTTGGAAGATGAATTAACCTTTTATCGTTTTTAAAAGCCTCTTTCATATTACACGAGTTTCCATGCCCTTAGTTCCCTTTATTTTCTTTTCCAGTGGATGCAGTGTTATCTCATATGATTCTCAGTGAGTGGCCCCCAGGGCCACATGTTCTATTTTGTCATCTTTCCTCAGCTTCTTCCTTATATCTCATATAATTGGAAAACTCCTTACCACAAACTCATCCCCTGAGGTACTGGTTTTACCCCAAACACATCTTTGGATTCCACTATGTCTTCAGTTACACCGCTCACTTTTCTTTCCATAAGGCATGAAGTCTTGAAATAATTTCCAATCTATTTTTTTTTCTTTACCCTCCCCATATCAAGTAAATCTCTAAGGTCTACCCTTAATTCTTTTCCAGAGTCACAAACTACAGCATTTCCTTTGTATCCCCAGTGACATCACCTTGAGAGCTTTCTCATCACCCTGGAGCAAGTCTCTACTTGGGTAGACGGTTGATCACAAATCCAGTCGTCATTTCTCTGCTTGTCCCTTTTGAATTAATGCTTTGCCTGGATTCTCTGATTACTGAACCCACCCACCTTTGCCTGTAGATCCTTTCTTAATTTCCCCTTGGCTCCACCTCAGCTGCTAAAGTCCCACACATAACCTCTGCTTGCTTATTTGTTAAACAGAGAGATTTTGATTATTCATTACACAATTGCTTCACTAATATATTTTAAATGTCTCTTTGAAGCTGTCATTTTCTTACTTAGTAACATGTAGCAATTTCTCATCATCGGCAACATAACATCTAAGTTCTTTAGCCTGAGATCTAGAGCTCTCTGGTCTTCTGGTCTCAACATACCTCTCCAAATTTATCTTTCACTGCTCCTCAAGTTAAAACTTCTGTTCTGAAAAACTGGTCTCTCAGGTATAAAATATGAATTCAGTCTTTAGATTACAGAGCCTCCTCCCTAGAAGAAACACGGTCTCTACCCCTTTCCATTTGACTGAGTCCTGCCGATCCTCCAAGATGCACATCAGGCCTCTATTCTCAGCAAAACTTGCTTTATTTCCCCAAACACATACTCTGTCCATTAGATTCTGTTGTCTCACTTATTATGCGAATTCTCATGTTAGCTGTTACTGGCTACCTCGCATTCTTTTTAAAAAATTTTATTTATTTTTAGAGATGAGGAAAGGAGGGGGTAAAAGAGGGAAAGAAACATCAATGTGAGGGAGAAACTTTGATTGGTTGCCTCTTGTACATGCCTTGACCTGGGACTGAACCTGCAACCTAGGCATGTGCCCTGACTAGGAATCCAACCAGCAACATTTTGCTTCTTGGAACGATGCTCCAGCCAACTGAGCCACAGTGGTTAGGGTACTGCCTTTCATTCTTATTTGCTTGTTAATGAATCTGTTTGATCTCTGCATTCTCTCCATGTTCTAAGTATCTGGCATAGTGTTGTGCTTCAAAAATTGTTCAGGATAGTTGATCATGATGTTGGCTGACCTAGTGTCTTTGGAAGTTGTCAAGGACATGGTAGGTACCCACATAAGATTTCTGGACAAGGAAGAAATGCTACAATTATTACTCTCTCTGTCTTAGGGGCCTCTTCTTTGAGAAACCTCAGAAATTTGTAAGCAGCACAAGGAAAAACATCTCCAGTAGCACCATCCATGTATCTTGGGGATGAAATACTCACATGCAAAAAATCAGGAATAAAACCCAGCAGGACTGAGTCTGGGCCCACTGCACACATTCTTTTATTCCTTGGTTTTGACCTACTTTGGCATCTCGCCAAATAACTCTCCATCTCTAAGAACATCTGTTCCTGGTTTTATCTGCTTGACTTGCAGGTCCCTTCCCTGCTTCAGAGGCTGCTCTTTATTACAATGACCCCTTTTGATTTCTTGGTTTGTGACCCAAGTTCCTGAATCTGCACCTTATTTATCCACACTCCTCTCCTGCCACCAGGTCTAACAATATATTCTCGACATTATGATTTCCAGTCATTGATCACACTGAGGCTACTACTCAAGACCATCATTGAGAGTCTTTTGTAATTTACAATTTCTAAAATTTGAAGAGTTGCTTATATGCCTGAGGTATATATTTATTCTGGGTTTGTTTGGTTTTTTTGTTTGTTTGTTTGTTTTGTTTTTGAGGGGAACTTCACAGAAGCTCTTGCATAGTCATATCAAAAAAAAAAAAAAGTCCTACTAATGTCAGGCTCAGTCTGTCTTGTGGCTTTGCCTCCCAGTATTGGTGGGTCAGAAAATGAATCGTCCACTCTGATACAAGTGCATCTCTGAGGGCTATCTGATGGTAGCTTTGAAGTTCTCAGAGCAGCAACTTGCTTAATGGTTGAGCTGCCTGAAGCCACTTCTCTGATTATATGAGCTTCCTTCATGTGTCCAATACAGACAATACAGCAGTATGTATGTGATATTATTTACTTATCTTGAGTATGAAATGCAGAAACATCAAATTTCCTGAATAGAATTCACTGTGGTCTCAAATGAGAACATCAGAACGTTAGTTGCACTATGTCTAACTGATTCAGGAAGAATTTTTTTTTAATTTTTATTTTTTGTTCAAATACATTTCTCTCCACCTTCCCACCACCACTTCCCCCTGCCCCCCTCCCCTCCCTCCCTCCCTCAATCCTTTCCCACTTTGGCTTGATTCAGGAAGAATTTGATGATGCTTATGCTCAGGTGCTCTGAAAGCTTTCATGAGCTTTGGGAAGCTTTCAGGTGATGAGGTTCCTCTTGAGTCCACCCTCCCACAGTCAGATTTGGCTCCTGGTTGAGGCCAGTGGGCATCACTGAGGATCGATAGTCATGACAAAGCCCTTTTCACCTCCCCTGCTCAATCTGGCCACTGAATAGTAAGAAAAACTAAGCACGGGGCAACTACATAGCCACATGCAAACAAATGAAATTGGACCCCTATTTCACACCATATGCAAAATTAACCCAAACATCAATCAAAGGCTTCAATGTCAGAGTTAAAACTATAAAATTCTCAGAAGAATACATAGGTATAAACTCATGATCTTAGATTGGGCAATGGTTTCTTAGCTATGAAACCAAAAGCATAAGCAGCCAATGAAAACATAGATGAATGGACTTTGTTAAAATTTAAAACTTTAGTACTTTAAAAGATACCATCAAGAAAGTGGAAAGGCAACCCACAGAATGGGAGAAAAGTATTTGCAAATCATATATCTGATAAGGGTCTAATATCCAAAATATAGGAAAATCTCTTACAACTCAGCAATAAAAAAAGACAACTAATCCAATTTTAAAAGGGGCAGAGGCATTTCTCCAAAGAACGTATACAAATGGCCAATAAGCAAGTGAAAAGATGTTTGACATCATGAGCCGGCAGGGAAATACAAATCAAAGTCACAGTGAGATACCACTCCACACTCAGCTAGGATGGCTACACTAAAAAAGACAGGCAATAATAAGGGTTGGCAAAGACATGGAGGAATTAGAACCCTTGGACACTGCTAGCGAGAATGAAAGGCGGTACAGCCCCTTGGGAAAACAGTTTGTCCTTTCCTCAAAAAGTCAGGCACAGAATTACCGTGTAACGCAGCAGTGCTGCTCCTATTTACATCCAAATTCCAAGAGGAATGAAACAATACATCCACATAAAAACTTGTACACGAATGTTTATAGCAGCATTCTTTATAATAGACAAAAGCGAAAACAACTTAAATGACCACCAGCTGATGAATGGATTAACAGTCACGTGTTATGTCCATACAATGGAATTATTACTTATCAATAAAAAGGAATGTCATTCTGCTCTGTGCTATAACATGGGTGAACCTTAAAGCATTAAACTAAGTGAAAGAAGCAAGACGTGAAAGACCACATCTTGTATTATTCTATATATATGACAGTAGACAGAAAATAGATTAGTGGCTGTCGGGGACTCTGGAAACAAAAAGTTAATGTAATTAGATAATAGTGAGTTTACACAATTTTGTGAATATACTAAAAAACACTGAATTGTATGCTTTAAAGGGGGGATTTTATAGTATGTAATTTGTATTGCAAAAAAAAAAAAATTAAGGCAGGCTTGATCTTCAGTCTCTGATCAAAGAGCTCCGAGTTTCACTTGCTATTTATAACCACTCCCTAAACCCATATCCTTGTCATGTCAAAATTATTTTCTCATTTAAATTCTTTACCTTAATTCTTAAAGGCAACTAGGTCATAGTTTCTGTGACATCTCATGGGTTTTCCTTAGAACTCCACACGTAGGCACAGAACAATGACTCTCCACATTTTCAGGTCGCAGGGTCAGCGGCCTCAGAAGCTGAAGTTCTGTTGTTCGTGGCTTTGGAAGGAACAGAGGTCTTTAAAAAAAAAAAAAAGGACAAACCTAGGGCTTCACACTTTGAATTTTCATCATCTTTGAAAGGAGAGAGGCACCATGTCGTGTCTATGTATTAGAACTTCACTGGCAGTATACGTGAGTCTCGTGCCGTTAACGACAGAATCTTTCTATTGGGGAGTAAGTCTGCATAACCCCAACTTTCTTGTGGGTGGACATCACTGGCCATGCTGAAGTCACACTTTGTGCTTCATCTCCTTGGAAAATGAAACTTCCTAAGTATCTAGCAAAGCTATGCTAACCTTATTGTGGGCTTGTAGATAAAGGCATCTCAAGTGATCCAGAAACAGCAAGGGGAATGGGGACAGCGATTCGTGCAAAGGAGTCATCTTCTTGCGATTCGTAGTGTCCAGCTAGGACAAATGGGCAAACCTGAAGAGACTGGGCTGTGCTAGTGGTGGACTGGAAATCTTCACACCTTGAGCAGCGGCAAATACCCTCAAACTTCAAAGAGCTCCATTTTTTATTCTTTATCAAGAAACATTTCAACTTTGGTGCAGTATGGCCTTGCTCAGCCAACTTGCTCAGTCCAGTTGATCGAACCAGGTGGAGAGAAAGCTTCCAGAACCTTTAGTGAGGAGTCCAGTCCTAGCCCTGGGAAGATGCGGACCTCATGTCACTTCAGGCCCATGCCAGGCCAGCTTCTGAGGGATCTTGGTTCCACCCCCGCCCCAAGTGTCTCTGGTACCCTCTGGCTGATTTTTTTAGTTTTGGATCTAGGGTGGACTCTGGTGCCAATCCCTTAATATTTTGTGCGTTGCGGTCTCCTTTACCTGACGCTCCTCTCACCCTCTGTTCTAGCTCCGTTCACCTTTGCACCTGGCCCATCTCATGGTGCTTTATCATCTGGGTCCAGAGACGTCATCCCTATTTTGTGTGACTAAAGCCTCATCCTCTGGGATTTGGCTACAAGGTGGGGAGGTCCAAGTGAGTCTAGTTAAACAACGAATTTCTCTATCTTTACACACTAATTGTAACTCAGTGGTGTTCCGCCTTTAGTGAGCATCAGGATCATGGGCTGGGTGGAGTGAGGTTTAATTAAAACCCAGATTGCTGGGCCCTCCCCCTCCCCCAGGTTCCTGGTTCAGTAGGCTGTGAATTTGCTTTCTAGCCTGTTCTCAGGTGCTGCTGCTGGCAGTCAGGGGCCCCACCTTGGGGACCTCTCCTCTAGGACTTCTCCCATTTGGTGTTCTCTGTGTTTGTTAAATGCCACATTGAATCCAAAGAAATGAGGCCTTATACTTCTTAAAGGATTTTGAATCATTTTCTTACAGTTACTTAGGATGTTATATACATTTAATTTGACATACTTAAACTTTTATGAAAGCCTCTTATATTAGAATAAATTACCAAGGTGAAAATGCTCACTATGATTTATTAATAATGCCATGTCCACCATTGCAGAGATAACTGAAGTCTTGATTTACATTTCCATACCGTACCGTCTGCCTTTTCCTCCTTCAATTCTTCTCTTTTCCCCTCCCTTTCTTTTTCAAATATTTATTTAGTTCCTGTTTTGTACCTGACTGAACTAAGGCCCAGGATACAGAGATAAATCAGAGAGATAACTAAATTTGCAGTCAAGTCAGGCATGAAAAGAGGTGAACACAGTGGCATAGAACAGGGTGGTGGCGGAAGTTTGCGTGTGTACGGCAGGAGGGCAGGAGACCAGGAGACGGATGAGCTCAGCAGGCGGGGTGGGTGCGGCGGCAGCAGGGAAAGTGTCCCGGGGTCTGAATGGAAGAGCCAGCACGGACTTACGGCCCAATTAGAAGGAAAGGGAATTATAGTGGCACCGATGCTACAATGTTTTTTTTTTTCCCCTCCTTCTTTGCTAAGTAGTTTAATTTGCACCCTTGAATAAAATAATTATGAACTAGTAAAACCTTGGGAAAAAAAACACACGATGCTCAGTGTTTATGCTTTTAAAGAAAATACTATATAATTCAATTCAGAAAATAATTTGCAGCTGATAAAACTGTAGAACTCTTTTAAAAAGTTGAAGAAGATCAGTATCACAGGGTGGGATAAGTGGATGGATTCTGGGTCAACTGAGACAAACAGACCCTTTCCTCCTCCCTACTGGCCCAGGACAGACTCAGAAGTGAGGACTAACTAGGTCGGAGAGAGCACGCCTTTGCCAGGGAAGGGCGCCACCTCCTGGGCAGCCTTGCTGGGCTGGCTGAGGCTGGGAACAACTGTGTGGCTACTTCCCAAGAATCCTTTCTCATGCTTATAAAATGAACTCCTGTGCTTGGACTTCTACCTTACTAGGTTGTAAGAGTGTGCCTCAGTGAGCGGGTGGACATGAGTCATTAGAAAAAAGCAGGAGAACGAGGTTAATTAACAAAGCAGTTTTTAAGAACATGGCCCTCGGATTTACCGTTGAACAGAGCCAAGGCCTAGTGAACAGAGTCACTGCCGTTGTGAATTTGAGCCAATCACGTAAGGTCACTGAGCCTAAGTTTTCTCATCTGTAAAACTGGAATATGATTTTAATAATAAAACAAGAAAATATGTGCAAAGTGTTGACTGACCCAGTTACTAAAACAATGTGGCTACAAAATAGCCACAAAGAATAGAAGCATTTGATACAATAAACAGCATTTAATCAATCTGGAGATTGCATGGAAAGGTACAGTAATCTACCAGTACCCTGTAAGAAGTGTTATAGAAGAAGTTGCTCTAAAATTATAAATCATTTGAGACAGAATCATCCTTAAGAAAGAAGAACCATAAATCTATCAATGTATCTATCAACTGATCACATTGGAGAAATCCTATGATCACAACTCAACTTTTACTTATTTTTGATGGCCTGGGTTGAGTTGGGGTTGTGGACTCCCAAACACAGCAGTGAGAAACTGGTTGAAACTTTTCAATAACTATCGAGAAAAGAAAATAATTTGTTTAGTGGGATAAGATTACTTATTAAAGCTAAGTTTTGAAAACTGAGAAGTTTCATAGTGATAATATTTTTAGTTAAAGAAAAAGCAAACGGACTCCCCTGAGTAGCCAAAACCTATCCATGAAGCCGTACCAAGAAATTAAGTGTGTGATTCTTCTGTTGTTTTGGGGGTTTTTTTGGCAGATTTATCTTCAAATCTACTATCTTCAAGAACCTTTAATTTAAATGATTCACAAATCTTCTTTTTCTGGTTTTTGAAAACAAATGAGTGTCATTATAATAAGTCACAAAGATAAATTAAAAGTAGAGCTGCTTGAGTTGGGAGTTGCTTACTATGTACCAGGCACTAAATTAAGTGCTTTACAAGTATTAGCTTCATTTAGTCTTTACAATAACTCGGTGACATGTACCCATTATACAAATAAGAAACCTGAGGCTTAGAGGAGTTTGTCACTTGTCCAAAGCTTTCACACACCATTCGGCTGATAAATGACAGGTAGGGATTTGAACCCATTTTTATGTGTACATGACTCAACCATGACACTCTACTGCCTTACTAGTTGCTTTCAGGTTGCCATGGTGGATTTAAAATAGATCAGCCTCCTATTGCCCAGTGCCTGCTTCTGGTCACCCAGTAAATAAGACAGTAAGGTAGGCCTACAGCTTATGTCCCATGAGCAAGATGCACTGGAGTCCCTGCCTGCGGGTGTGGTACTGCTTCATGCGATGGTGGCGATCTCTGGGCTTCACACCGAAGTCCATCGAAGCCTAAGATCCAGGGTGACCTCTCCATGCCAGAGGTGACCCAAATTTGAAGTGGTGGAGTGCATTACCAGTCCATGTTTCTTCTCCATCCCTTTGCTTGTGATGAAGACTGACCTCTTGGGGTCTCAGAAAGGTGCTCTGGGCTACTCAACACCAGGAAGGGTTCTGTCTCCTGCTGTCATGGGGTGTCATCTCATATCTTCTTTTTCACATGCCTGAAGAAAGACCCCTTTCAGGGAGGGAAACATTCATCGCTGACCCAAGGAAGCTTTAAAATCATACCTGAATTTCCTACTTTGAGACTTGGAACTCTTTACCTTGCTTGGTACTTTCGTTTGTAGTCCATGTTATGCGTTTTCCCATAATTCTGTGTGGGGAGGCGGCATGGAAGGGCTTGGGCCCCAGCCCGACCCTCCCTACCGCTGGACCAGAATTCTGGGTGGATGAGGCCCTGCAGCCCTGGGGCAGGCGGAGCGTGGCCGGAGTCTTCCCTGGGACTGCGAGGCGCCGCTGGGCTTGCTCTCCAGGCCGGTGTGTGTGCCTGTGTCCCCTCTATGTGCATCTTAGATCTCACCTCAGTGTTCAGTAAGTCACGGAAAAGAAGAGAGTTTTGTTTTCCATGAATGGTTGGGAAATGGTGCATAGAAATTCCTTGTTGTGCTGTGCATTTTCTTTCATTTTATTATGACTGCTACTTAAAAAATAAATACAATGAGTCTGTGCCATCTGCTAGTCATAATTAAAGGCAATAATGTGAATGGAGTATGCTTCTGCTAATCTCAGTGAGCTAGAGAATGGGGGATTTTGGCTAAATGGTTATTTCCCCTTTCTCTCTTCCCTCTCTCTGTTTCACATACATGCTGTACACCTGTAAGTTTTTTAAAAAATATAATAGGATATGTTCAATATTAATACTAAATGTGTCTACAAATATACTTTTCTAGAAAATATCACAGATTTATGTCTAAATTATGTCTACGTGTGTGGATAGTACCTACATTATATGTATGTGGTTCATATACATTACCCATGACAGTCCTAATAGTAAATACTAGTAATATCTCCATTTTACAGATGAGGAAACTGAAAGCACAGAGTGGTTAGATAAGTTGTTCAAGGTCACACACATGGCTAAGTGGAGGGGCTACTGTTTGTGTGCTTAATCACGAGTATGCTGCTTTCATGATTGACGGTCTCCTGGGCGACTCAGGAAGCTCTTTTGCAGTACTTTGGAACTCACCGTCGAGAACCTTAGGTAGGAGTTTGGCTTCGTGGAGAAAGCCCTGGACCAGGACTCAGGCCAGCAGCATTTCAGCCCCAGTTCTCACTTTCCTCATCTGTAAACTGGAGATGATGATAACGTCTGCCCATGTGCCTCACAGAAGTGAAGGGCATCTGAACACACGTGAAGTGCTACCGGACTGCTCAGAAACGATTCTTTACGTGGTCACATGGGGACCCCAAGCTAAAACTTTATCACTGTTACCCCAGTGCCCTGTTCATGCTTCTGTGCTATATCAATGTGCCTTTAGACAGATACGCGTGCCGATGTGTGGTGGTTACTCTCCTGGAGAAAGGAGAGGTGTGATGCTCCCCCTTGGAATATCTTCTCATCGCCATGCAGAGAATACGTTAATCCACTGAGGAATCATCTCCCTTTTCTTCACATTCGAGAAGCATATTTTTCTTTTGTTCCTTTCCCCTAAGAGACTAGAACTGTATATTACAAATGAAAATTCCCTTTATGAATTTAAATCAAGCAAAATCAGAGATGCTCGGACTGGAAGGGGTCTTCATCTGACCTGGACCAACACCTTAGAGAGAAAAACTGACAGTCACCATGAGGAACCCATTAGACACCACCCAGCAAATTAAGGCCAAAATGGGCCAAGATCCCAAGCGTCCCGACTCCCAGCCCAGGGTCCGTGCTACTTGCTCACCCTGACCCTTGTACCAGAAGCTGAGATATCTGGGGCTTGCTGCAGTCCTTTGTTTTATTCCTGATAGCTCTTCTGCGCGGAATGCCATCCCTTTCTAAGCATTTGTCCTTTGTTGCTTGCAGACGGAGACTACATAAGCTGGGAGTGTCGAAGGTGACCCAAGTGGACTTCCTGCCCCGGGAAGTAGTGTCCTACTCCAAGGAAACCCAGACTCCTCTGGCTACACACCAGTCCGAAGGTGAACTGTGTCTTTTGTTTACTTTCCATATTCTCTTTGGAGAAATTGCCAAGGGGTCACATCCTCCTTGTTGATTTCTTCTTTTACCATGAGATCTTCACAGAACACAAACATAATGACTCACCGAAGGCTTAAGTTTCCCTTGTCTCTGATTTTGAAAGCTGTAAAAAGAGAACCCCGTGATACTCCTCCAAGGGAAACTTCAACCTTAACACGGATAACTTAGTAAGGTCACACTTTGTCAAAACTGTGTGGGAGGCGGGCGGAATCGTCAAAGGGATACAAGAGAAACTTTTCTAAATTTTATCAATGAGAAGAGTGTGTACATTAAGATTCATCATTTGCAGGAGTCAGCAAATTACAACCCACCACCTGTTCCTCAAAATAGTGTTGTAAGAATACAGCCCCACCCAGTTGTCTATGTTCATATGGTTGCTTACTGGTTGCACTTGTAAGGCTGAGTAATGGCGACAGAGAATTTATGGCTCACATAGCCCCAAATCTTTAATCTGGTGCATAACAGAAAAACTTTGCTGACCCTGGACTTACTTTGCTGACCCTGGACTTGCTTTGCTGGTTCAGATGACAACACACTAGAGTTTCTTATCATAATTTAAAAAGCTTTTCAATGCAAGCTCAGCAGAGGTGAACGGGGATTGAACTCATGCCTCCTTTGTACATACCAGAAACATCAAGTGGAAAATTTGCATTCAAATCTCTGGATTAAAAAAAATACACTCCTAAAAGAAGTTGAAGCTGATAAATCAAAATGCCTCCTAGAAGTCAAAGATTACACCAAAGACCTTGGGCGTACTATTTTAAGTACAAATAAGTAAAGATTGCATTGTTTGAGAATGGTATTATTGTTATAGCTAAGCACATTCTTCTTTTTACTTTATGTTGTTCGATTGCTTGGCATGGTGAAGAGGATGCCAGAATTCTGGTTTCACTGTTGTTGCGCAGTCAATACTGTAAAAAAGCCATGAGAATGAAAAATGATTCACATTCCCTGCTTGGTTTACAGCAAATACATAAATCAGTGCAGTTTGTGCAAGCTACAGAATTTTTCAATTCGGGGTTTAAACACATAATGTCAAAAGCAAAGTGAAACCTGATTCCTTGAAGTAGAGCGCTGCCTGCAGGCCTTCTGAGACCCTTTCCTGCGTAATGCTGGCTGGCATGGGGACTATTCGATTCCTTAGTAGCAGGGCCTCCATTTTTCCAGTCCCATAGCAAAATGAAATGTTTAGAAGCAAACAAGTAGCACCCTCTGGTGGTGAAATTTGAAACCACCCACTGCAACAAATGTGAGACCTGTCTGTGTATTAATGTGGCAGAAAATACAAAGTTAGAAAAGCCTTTGGGAGTTTACCTAGTCTATCCTTGGGCCTCCAAGCAGATCTGGAAGATCGTTGAAAAACAAACTCACCACCCAACCCAAACATTTGTTTCAGTTAATTTGCTGCCAAAGGTATTTGCAGACTGTAGCCTGAGCTATGTGTATTTAGCCCCAAATTTGACTCATAACATAAAGTTATACAATGGAAATAGGAGAAGGAGTGAAAATTTTTTGAAAATGCGTAGACTTCAGATATTGGAAAAGGTACAGAAATATTTACAAGGGAAGATAAATTAAGGATGAACAGGCATCAACTCCAAACTTTTAAACTGGTCACATCAAAAGGAAAAGGCTGTGCATTTCGTTTTATGGCCACAGAGAAAGCTCAGGAGCCCTCACTGCGCTGTGGTCCCAGCAGCACGAAAGAAGGAATTTCTTTCTCAGCTATCGGCAAAAGTCCGTTCTGTTCTGTTAACAGAACTCATGGTTGCGTTTTGTGGTGATGGGTGTTTCACCCATCACCCAGTTGTTCAGATTCCACAATCCAGACTAGAACTCAAAACTAGCTACTGTACCTCTAGATATTAAAGCCATTCCCAATGGGTTTAGACAGGAAGAACTTTAGATTTGGGTTCAGCAAATTGTCCTCTCATCACAGACGATCCCTTGACCTTTGGCTGCCTGGAGCCATCCAGCTACCTGGCTGATGAAGGTGCCCAGTGCTTTGCTTTCACCTGCTCTGTGAAGGGAGGTGGCAGAGGAAGAACCGAGGGCAGCAGGGGGCAGCAGTCAGTGGCAAGGGTCTACCATGTGGCAGGTTTGGGTTGGCTTCCAACTGGGGAGCTTGAGCCACGGCAACGTCTTCAGGACAACTGCACCCTTCAGAGGCAGGGAACAACAAACTACTGAATTTGTGACACAGGGAGGCCCCTGAATGGATAATATTTAAAGCTGTGGTGTACATATGATCTACTTTAGCTCATTGTTGCGTATGAAGGAATGATGATTATTTTTTAAAGGCATTATGTGACTATGGTAAATTTAATACACTCGAACTAATGATCTCAGAGCATTGATCCGTTCTGCATCTAATGAGGTTCTTGTGCATTTGTTTTTTTTACATATTCCCATTTTAGTCTTTAAAATGAAGGGGAAGGTACTTGCAATTTGCCCAAGCTTTGACCTGGTTTGAGAAACACTACAAAGAATGATTTAAACGAGGAAGATTTAGGAATGACATCTGCATGAACACTGCTTTTTGTGTTTGTTTGTTGTTTTTTTTCCCAATACAAGTTTAGACCTTTCCTCTCCACTTCAGGTCATTAGCTGAAGAGAAAGAAGGCTGAGATTAGGAAACACTGATTTGGGGGGAGCTAGATCTCGCTACTCCACAAATATTTTAAACACATGCTTTTTATTCCCAAGTAGTAAGAAAGGAAAAAAAAAAAACCCATATGGTTCTCTGCCAAACTACCTCTGCCTTGCCTGTTATTAATATCTCCCTTTACTGACAATGAGGTCCTGATATTAGTTAGGAAGCCAGTCTTCTGCATCTTTGTTAAAGTAAGTGGCTGTCTTATAACGGACACCGAACAAATGCTGTTGAATGACAGGGATGATGCCAGACATCCGAGATATTCTAAGGTCTGTAATGACCCCTGGCAGAGTGAGAATTTAGTAACTTACTAAAAAGATGCAAACCAATCTGGAGAGAGAAGGAGGAAGAGGAGAATTCTATAACCTGTTGATAGTTTTGAAGAATTAGCTGATCTTTTTTTCGTGATATTATTAATTGGAATGTAGTGACCTCATGTTGGTCACCCCTCCTCCCTTCCCTTCCCTCTCATGCTCTGTTTCCTGTATTCAAGAGAGTCCACTTTTCTTGGATTTCCCAGGGTGCTGTGCAGCCTCGCGCCTCCATACACATGCATGTACTGCGATCTGCCTGTTCACCTTCCTTCAGGACCGCGACCAAGGCGCAGCACCTTGACAATTCCGCTTCGGGTTGACATCTCCGCTCACACCGGCACAGTTCATTCTCCCCTGATCATGCTGTATTTAATTTTTATTTAAATGTCTACCTTTTAGACAGTGGTCTTCTCGAAGGCTTGGTGTGCGATTTTTTTTTACCTCCAGGGCCAACACAGTGACTGGCACAAAGAAAGGACTCAATAGATAACGATGGAAGAAGTGAAGAGACAGATGATTCTAGAGAAATAAAAAAGGAACAGAAAGTGCTTCTTGCATTTCAGGGAGGATGGAGTATGATCCATGCCTTAAGGCTACGTTGGTTTTATGGGGTTTTTAAGGAAAAGTTATGAAAGTGAGGTTGGTTGTGTGGGGAGGAGAGTTCAGTATTTCTCCGGAGCTGGGCCCCAGGCCGGTGCAGACCCTGGCTACCCATGAACATGACAGGACTATGAGGGCTGAAGAGGAAAGGCACCGAGGCAGCCTGGGTTGGCCCAGGGTAGAGAACAGCAGTCACCAAGGTTTTACTGTGGCAGCAGTACCCTTTAAAGTACTTTGAGTTTAGAACAGGGGTGCAGGAAGACGCCTAAGGAAGGCTCTCGTTTCACCTTTGCACTTCACAAAAAGCATGGAGTTCTTTTTTTTAAAGTTCTTTGTTGATTGAGGAGGATTTCTACCTCGACTTCCCATCCTCTCTCGCACATACTCCATACAGAAGCTGCAAATATAGAGATGGTTGCCCTTAATAAACTAGCCCACCACTGTCCAATGGAAACATAAATGAGCTAGTTAGTTTTAATAATGTTTTATTTAACCCACGATGTTAAATACATGATCATTTTAATAAGTAATAACATTAGAATTGTCAATGAGATATTATCTATTCTTTTTATATTAAGTCTTCAACATTTGTTTTGTATTCTATACTTCCAGCATATTCTAATTCAGATTGTAAATTTTTATTGGAAAAGCTTGAACTGTGATTAGATTTTATAAAATTTTCAACTGAAAATGTAGAGTCATATACACTGTTATTCCAAACATACTTAAAAGCTCTTTTTTCAAAAAAAAATTATATTTTATTGATTATGCTATTACAGTTGTCCTGGTTTTCTCCCTTGGCTCCCTCAACCCATTGCCCACCAACTCCCTTAGATAATTTCCCCCGCCCCTTGTTCATATCAAAGTTCTTTGGCTACTCCCTTTCCTATATGTACTTTACATTCCCATGGCTATTCTGTAACTACCTATTTATACTTCTTAAACCCCTCCCCTCTCACCCGTTCTCCCTTACCCACCATCCCATCTCTTTATCTTTAATCCTTTGGATTTTAATTACAATGTGTCTTGAACTGGGCCTCTTTGTGTCCATCTTGTTTGGGACTTTCTGTGCTTCCTGAACTTGCATGTCTATTTCCTTCACCAAATCAGGGGAGTTTTCTTTCATTATTTTTTCAAATAGATTTCCATTTTTTTTCTCTTTCTCTTCTCCTTCTTCCACCCCTATGAAGCAAATGTTAGATTGCTTAAAGTTGCCCCACAGGTTGCTTACACTATCCTTGTCTTTTTGGATTCTCTTTTCTTCTGGTTCTGCATGGTTGTTTTTTCTTCCGTATGTTCCAAATCATTGATTTGATTCTCGGCTTCTTCTACTCTACTGCTGTTTCCCTGTAAATGTTCTTCATTTCAATTAGTGTATCCTTCCTTTCTGCCTGGATGTTTTTTATGCTGTTGAGGTCCTCACTAAGTTCCTCGGGCATCCTTATAACCAGTGTTTTGAACTCTGCATCTGATAAGTTGCTTATCTCCATTTTGTTTAGCTCTTTTTCTGGAATTTTGATCTGTTCTTTCATTTTGGCCATGATTCTTTGTCTTCTCGTGTTGGCAGCCTCACTATGTTTCTTTCTATGTATCAGGTAGAGCTGCTTTGACTCCGTGTGTTTGGTAGTGTGGCCTAATATAGTAGGTGTCCTAGAAGCTCCAGTGGCATAGCCTCCACTATCACCCAAGCTGGGTATTCAAAGTGCACCCTTTGTGTGGGCTGAGTACACTCTCCTTTTGTAGTTGAGCCTTCCTGTAGGTGGCTATTGGCAGGTGAAAAGGAATTTACCTGGGCCAGTCAGCTGCAAAGATTGGCTGTGACCACTTACAGCCAAACTTCACCCTCTGTGGAGGATCAGCTGTGCAGGGGCAGGATGGCGGTGCTCCAGTGTGGTCTGTAGCTGTCCACTGGGTACACTGGTCCCTGGGGTTTCCCAGTTAAATGGAGGCCAAGATCAGCCCCCGCCTGTACTTTGTCCAGGGGCCACCCTGCCTGAGTTGTACAGCAACCTGAGATGGCTGCTACTTGTGCTGAGCTTGGAGATTCCCAGGCAAAGCCAAGCTGTGAATCTAGGCTGGCTGCTGCTAGTGCCAGGCCTGGGGCTCACGGAGGCCAGCTGCTGCTTGTTTGATAGGATTTAGGAAGCTGTGAAGCAAGAGCCAAGACCAGTTATCCATCTGGAAAAGCAGCTTGGGTGGGCCCGTATGTTGGGTGGGGCAGAGTCTCCGGGGATCTCCAAGGCGGGTCAAATAGCATTAACTAGGTTGATGGAATCTTAGATACAGCACCAGTCTGCCGGTTCTGTGTGGGTAGGGCCCAGAAAAGGGACAACGGCCTCTGTTCGCCTTGATGCCAGACATGTCAGCCTCCCTCTGCATGCCACTGGTGCCCCTCAAGCCAGCACCCTGTCACTGGAGCCCAAAGAAAGTGAGTCTGAGGGGGTGAGTCTGTGTGTGGGTTCTTTAAGAGGACTTCTAGGGGCCCCAGAAGTTTCTTCTAGCAACTTAATCCCTGCTGGTTTTTGCAGCCAGAAGTTGTGGGGACTTATCTTACTGGCACCAGTACCCTGGGCTGGGGGGCCTGGTGTGGGGCTGGGATTCCTTGATTCCAAGATATCCTTTCCAAAATTTTATCCACCACACATGGGTGTGGGATCAGCCTGTTTCATGTCTGTTCCCCTCCTAGTGATCTGGGTGGATGTGGTTCCTTTAATTCCGTAGTTGTCAGACTCCCATTCAACTCAATTTCTGATGGTTCTGAGTGATGGTTGTTCGATATCCTAGTTGTATTTTGTTGTGGTTGTGCAAAAAAGCGAGCCATGTCTACCTTTGCTGCCATCTTGACAAGGAGTCTGAAAGCTCTTCAGTAATCACATCGAATATCAGTTTTTAAATTTAGACTTAAATTAATTGAATTTCAATAAAAGAAAACATTAAGTTTCTTAGTTGCATGAGCCACAGCTCAAGCATTCAGTCACCCCATTGACTGGTTGCTCCTGTGTGGACAGCGCAGGTCCCTGCAACCCATCATTGCACAGGTCCTGAAGCTGAGACTCCAAGGCCAGCCCATAGTCGCTGCCCCTTGGCTGGGCAGAAGGGCTTGGGTGAGAAGCCCTCCTGGACTCGTAGAGAACTCCAAGTGAATGATGACATCATAGATTCTCCTCCTTTTTGTGAGGTCAGTTATATCCAAGGTCACCCATAACACTCATTAGATGATTGGACAGGAGGAAAGTTGTACCCTCAGCAGGGAAAATTCTGAATAAAGCTCATTCTGTCATTGTGGAGGCAGTGTGGAACCCCAGCTGGGTTTTCCCTGCATAGCTAATAGTTCACAAATTCATTGGTCATTCATATCTTTTACCCTGTCTTCATGCTGCCCAAAGGACTATCAAAGACCATGCGTGACCTTGTCAGGTGTCTTCACCTTTGCTGCTGCCCTGTTCTTCTACAAGAAGTGAGGAGAGATGAAAATTACTATTGGACTTCTCAACTGCCAATGGTTTAATTCTGAATTTCCTACACCTTGGTGGCCCCAGGAACATAATTCTTTCATACGAAGTTGCCAAATGAAGTGATTTTCCAGAAAATCTAAGTGGAAATTAGTTTATTTGGAATCTTAAGTTTGAAATCCGATAGTTCTTAGACATACAGTTTCCTAACAGAAGCCAGCTCTGATGAGCTCTGACACCTGGAGCTGACTTGGGAGAAAACAGGCTATGGTGCTATAGTCTTGACTCAAGCTCTCCGATTGGCTCCCAATTTCCTGGACCTTGCACTCTTTCTCCGAACTTGTTATTTAAATCAGCCCTGTGTTTGGAGTCAAGCCACGGTGGCATCTGGGTTGCAAATTAAAATTCCCTAGTGAAGATGACACACACTAATCTTATTTTTAGCTTCTGTTCCTTAGATAAGAACTGACACTATTCCAGGGAGAGATTGACATCTGCCTTTTTTCCCCCTTCCTTGAAGTATGCCTGCTATTTCCCCTTTGACACTGGTTTAAAGTGTTAATCCTCTTTCAGAACAAACTATAGAGCCTCTGGGCCCATGTTAATAAGGTCAGGGATTGAGGGATCCTCTCCCAGGAGATTAGTTCTCTTTACACAATGGTAATCTCATATCTTGGCAAGTGTCTTGAAAGACCAAAAAATAAAACAAAACAAAACAAAAAAACCAAACAACCTCCCTCCCCCCCCACCTACCTAGGGAACATAGAAATTCTAGGCGTTATTTTTTAAAGATGCTATTTATATTAAGGAGTCAAAATGTTCTTGTTTAAAAAAAATCGTTTTTTCCTTATCTCCATTTTTTCAGCTGTTAATCATAAGAGTTTTGATGGTTTAGTTCTTGATTTAAGTTAGACAATAAAATAATATTGACCTCAATGATAGCCAGTCGTGATATTCCAGAGGAGAAGTCTTTAATCTCTACTTGGGTTCAGTGGCAAACCAACACTTATTTCTCAAAAGGAAAATAACATAATGAAATGGCTACACTATTGCTCTAAAATCTAAGGACCTTTTCTGTGATTTCCTTTAGAGCTATGTGTCTAATTTTCTCCCAGACACTAAGGGCATCATAGGATCAGCTGGACTATAATTTCTAAGTATTAAACTACTTAAAAGTAGAAGCCCTTTGAGTCACCTTGTAAATGGATTAAATAAGTACATGCAAATGTTAAATATGTTGCCTGCAAAAGCCAGAATGACCCACCAAGCAATATGATTCTTTGCATAATAGAAACAAGGTGCTTGCCATATACTTTGGAGTTTAACAGATCACTAGACCCATAGAAACTTTTCTGAAGTAGCAGGTCTCTGTATTTTTAAAGATTTCTCTCCCATTCTCTAGCCTACCTATGTCTTAACAAAATAGTGAAGGTACCAATCCAGCTTACTCTCCAGGTCCTGCCGGCATGATGCCCTGTGTTGAAGGTAAGATGGGCAAGGTCTGTAGACAGAACCAAAGAGCCAGCTCAGCCCTGATGTAAGAGGTGAAGATGCAAAGAGAAATGAAGTGGGTCTTCTTTTGCTGTCAAGCAAGGCTTTGTGTAGAATGTGGTTTGGGGGAAACTTTCAGGCCTCCGTGTTTTCCCCTATATTCAGTTTTCTATTATTTCCTGGTTGGCTCTGTCACTTTCACATAAATGAGCTGGTGGGGCTGCAATTCAACAGAATAAAGTCAGGAAGCCACAAAATTTGAAATTTGCATTTGATTTTGGCAGACATATATGTAGGCATTTATCACAACCAGAGACATCTCCTGGGCCTATGCTGTGAGCTAAAATACAGAGACTTGAGCTTGTCATCTCTTCTTTAAGCTGTCCAGTCCCATTAGAAGCTGTTCTCTCACTCTAGCATCTTTAAACTCTTCATGCCATTCACACTATTCAATGGCAGTGACAGTTTGATCCCTTAAATCCTTCTTGTCAATGGACACTTCATTAAAGATCACCACAAAAGGAAAAATCTAGTTATTTGTTATGGCTGACAGGTTCTCATTCCTGAACTCTAACTGAATTTTCATTTTCTTCAGCTCCTATTAGGGCAAATAACCAACACCAATTCCCCACGTGACTGTCTTCTGATACCAATTCTTTTACCAGTCTGGGATTGTGGTTGCCGGCAGTAGAAAATAACTCTGGTTAACTTAAATAGAAAAGAGATTTGTTGGAAAGATATGAGATACTTGATGGAATTGACAAAAAGTTAGAGAATCAGGTCAGAAATAGAAAGAAGGCAGCCCTAACTCTCACTGTGACTGTATTCGGAAACAGGGTTTAGAGGAAGTAATTAAGGTTAAATGAGGTCACCAGGGTAGAATCCTAATCTGATAGGATTGGTGGCCTCACGAGAGGAAGAAAAGAGATCTTTCTCTCTCTCCACGTGCGTGCACCGAGGAAAGGCCAAGTGAGGACATAGTGTGGAGGAGTCAGCAAGCCAGGATGAGAGCTCCCACGAGAAATTGAATCGGCTGGTAACTTGATCTTGGACTTCCCAGCCTCCAGAACTGTGAGAAAATAAATTGCTGTTGTTTAAGCCTCTCAGTCTATGGTATTTTGCTATGGCAGCCAAACCTACTGAGACAGCAGCTAACATAGCAAGGTCATGCCACTGAGCCTGTTCAGCCTGGTAAGAAGATCCTAACCTCCTAGATTTCCTGACACTGGATGGTCATCATTATTCTCAGGATTTAAACCCTGTAGTCACTGCTGCCTTGTAAACCTCTACCTCTCCCAGCACGTTGACCATGCTCCCTCGAGATTTAAGGGGCCACATAGAAGCCCACTATCTAGGGCTCAGTTACCTGCCCTGCCTTAGCAGAGAAGGGCCAGGCAGAGGAACAACTACCCTGGCCCAGCTTCCTTAATCTTAGGGGAAGCTATGGCTCTCCTTTGACTTAGTTTGCTATATTCCCCTCCAACAAAAGGTGTTTAGATACTGGGCAGCCAAAAATATATGTTTAAAAAATTGCCACTTTTGGTGTGAGAAGAAAAAAATGTAGGTACAGCAAATTATAGAAATTATATTTATTATGCGCTCAGCACATTCATGTATATTATTGTACTTGCAGTGTTGCTGCAGAATTTACTCACCTTATGTAATAAATCAGAAGTGCAGAGAAAATGCAGCTGTTTTGTTTTGCCCTTGTGCTACTATGTGCAGCTGATGAGCTGCGGCTATTCTTTGGGCTTGACGATGTTCCTAGGGAACATTGGGCCATTTCCCTCTGGACGACTTGGTCTCTGCTCATCTTTCATTGTCTCCAGACTTTGAGTCAATACCCTGTTCTCTGTTTAGCCCCTGACCTAGGCCATCCCTAGCCCATGCTACATAATCCCTTATCCCATGGCCGTAGACCCCCTGGCAGACTGGCTCTCAATTCAGTGTCCATGCCTCAGATGATCTGAGGGAGGCTCGGGAGCCCTCACCAGTTATCTCTGTCTTATTGTGCCAGCCAGCTCCAGTGAGGCTGGTTACCTTGTGGTGAATGAGACCCGTTGCATAATGTTCTCCTAGCTTCCCAAACAAGGAATATGGTTCAAGTGTCCCTATGTTCATGTCTCTTCTCAGTTATCTAACAATCGACCTTTCCCAGTGCCTCTCCCCAGAGAGTGCAAAGGCATATATATTTGAAAATTTTTTCTTCTCCCAAAATACACCTTTTCTTGCCATTTATCCGGAAATAAATTTAGTCTTCACTAGGGCAAATAACCAACACCAATTTCCCAAGCGACTTGTCTTCTGATACCAATTGCTGTACTATACATTTAGGAAAGGAGTGATCTTTACTGTTTTTGAGATTCTAAATGATAAGAAAAAGGAATTTGGAATATCCTTTCTACCTCAATTAAATCTAGCTCTCATCCTAATGCACAATTCTAAAATTCCATTTTTTTGAGAAGGGGACTGAATCTTTAGCTGTTTTACTTTCATTCTTCTGTATCAGAGTCTACCAATCCTGTAGCAAATGAATGCCTTAGGTAGACTAGAGTGAAGATCACTATGTTCAGAAAGACAGATAGAAAAGCACATTCATAATTTTCAAATATAACTCTCACTGCACACCAAAATGAACAGAATGTTTCTGTTCATTTCTCCTGATCAATGATAGAGCCAAGAAATACTGGGATTAAAGAACACTAAGGGTTAGATCAAGTCTTTTATTCCCTTTAGAATAATAATTGAAATGTTAATTAACTCTAAGAAGTATGTAAAGATTCTACTTCCAGCATGGCAACATGGAGAGCTGGCTCTGTGGATCTGCTTTCCATTGACACTAGTGAAAATCATTATTTTTTAAAACTATTTAAAGTCTCTGGAAATGGTTCCAAGAGCATAGAGCAAATTAAAAAAAAAATTATTCAAGAAAACTTGCTAAAATTTGGTAAAAGCGGAGTCTGTGGTGTTTGAACGTTCCCTTCCCAGTTCAGCTAGAAGCAAACTCCACTTTAAATGGCTCCATTTAAAAACACAGAAGTTCCTCTCCCCCACCACCCAGTTGAAAGATGGTATCTTTCTGGGAGGAGAAGGATATTAGCATTTCTATGTCTGCCCCATGCTAACTGTCACAAAGCTTAAGTTCCAAGCAAGTGCAGCTGAGATATGGGTATTCTCTTCTTTAGTCTAGTCCTGACTTGAGGGATGGGAACTTTACCTTGGGTTCAACATGCTAAAAATACTGGAGCCTCAATTACCCTCATCCCAAGTTCAAGTGTAAAGCAGAGGTTCTATTCAAGGAGAGGCAAGCCAAATAGATCAGAGGCTACCCAGCTCTGAAGAGGGGAGTCACTCAGCGGGATGTATGCCACTGTCCCTCTTCCCAGCTCCGGAGTCTTGGCTCAGAGATTTTTGCCCAAGGAAAGAAGCAGTCCATAAAAAAGCTCAGAATCTTTTCTTAAAGAAGTTAACTTCATTTGCCAGAATGTGGGTATGTTTAGCCCTAAGGGAATTCTCAAAACACCAGAGGTTATGGTGTAAAGCAACTAAGAAGCAACTGGTAGAGGCATTTGAGATATAAGCTGAGCTATAGGCCAGCTAGTTACCCGGACAGAACCAAGGAAACAGACAGCCTAGAAGACCCTTCCTGAGATCTGAAAAATCTCAACTGATTTTAAAAACCACCCCAGTATGCCTTATTGGAGAGACTTATTGGAGAAATTCATAAATTATATAAATGTCTAACCACTATGTGGTACACCTGAAGCTGATATGAAAGAATATCAACTGAAATGGAAAAACACAAAAAAATAATAAATTAAAAAAAAAAAAAAACTATCCCTCTAAAGGACCTGAATTCGATTAAATCAATCTGTGGAGAAATTTGTGTCCCAGGGAATTGTTGCTGAAAACAACAAAGCAATCAGTCAATAATTAATGGAATTTAGCAGCTGAGTATGGTCAAGGAAAGAGACAGTTAAAGGGACTACACAAGACTATCATCCTAGGATGTATGTGCCCATGCCCAAGGCTGCACCCTCCTAGGAACAATATCAGAGGTTTCACACTATGGGGGTGGGGGACAGAAGCAAGGGGAGAACAAACTTGACTAAAATAATTCAATCACTAAACAAATAAACAAGTAAATAACAGTAACCAACCCCCAAAGAAGGGGAAGGGGATCAACCAGTATCCAAAATCTCTAGAATATATTATCAAAAATAGTCAGTTTCCAAGAACAACAAAAGTGAAGCATACAAAGAAACTTGCAAGTCAGGGAAAAAAGTAGAAAAAAGAAATGGTGAGAGTGACCAGGTATTGGATATAGTAGATAAAAACTTGGAAGTAAATAAAGGTATGATTATAATATTTCATCAGAGAATATCAATGAAGAGGTAAGGATTATTTTTTTAAAAATCAAATGTATATTATAGATTTGAAAAGAATGAAAACTGAAAAGAAAAATTCATTGGAGGGCACAAGAGTAAATTGAAATGACGGAAGAAATAATTCGCAAACTTAAAGATAGATTGATAGAGTATCCAATCTGAAGATTAGAGAGAAAAAACTGAAAAAAAAATGAGATCCTCAGAGCAATGTGTGTACCATTTGATGAATCAGCACACATGCTACAGGAGTGCCAGAAGTAGGAGAGAGAAAGGAGCAGAAAACATTTGAAGAAATAATGGCTGAAAGCTTATCAAATTTGATGAAAACTGTTATGTACAAACTCAAGGATCTCAACAAACTACAAGTACAATAAATTCAAAGAGTTCCAGAAAAGACACAACATAGTAAAAATACTGAAAACAACAGAGAAAAATGAATTTTCACTTATGGGGAACCCAGTAAGATTAACAATTGACATCATATCTTAAATAATGGCAGCTAGAAGAAATTGGGATAACATATTTAAAGTGCTCAAAGAAAAAACTGTCCACTAATATATATGAACCTAACAAAAACTGTCTTTCAGAAATAAGGTGAACTAAAGACATTCACAGGTAAGTAGTAAGAGAATCTATTGCTAACAGACCCACCTTATAAAAAATACTGAAGGAAGTTCTTCAGCTTGGAGGCAAGTGATCCCAGACAGTAAATCAAATCCACTGGAAAAAACAAAACAAAGAAAAACAAATCCATTGGGAGGAAAAAAACAGAAATCAAATCCACTAATAACAACTAATAAAAGAAGTCAGTGAGAGCAAAGCTTCATTTGGTCTAAGAAAATGATTCCAAATTGTAATTTGAATCAACAGGAGCCAATGAGGAAAATTAAATACTAAAGCTAAGTAACAAAAGCTATAAGTATATAATTGTTCTTTTCTTCTCTCAACTTCTTTAAAATACATAAAATTATATAAAGTAATAATTATAACAATGCATCGTTGGCTTTGTAACATAGAAATATATTATGTATACCAATAACAGCATAAAAAGAAAGAAAGGGCATAGAGCTATATAGGTGCAACATTTTTTTTATAAATTATTGGAATTAAGTTATTATAAATCTAAAGCAGACTCTGATGTTAAGATGTATATGATAAACTCTAGGCAACCACAAAGGAAATAACTAAAAAAGGGAAAAAATCATTAAGTAATTAAGTTGTTATATTAAAAATATTCTCTTAATGTAAAAGAAAGCAGTAAAAGAATAATAGAGGAACAAAAGAAGACATGAGACATATAGAAAACAAAACAAAACAAAAAGATGGCAAATATCCTACCCTGCAGCGTGTCCAGCCCATGCCCTGTGGACTGCATGCAGCCCAGAATGGCTACGAATGTGGCCCAACACAAAGTCATAAATTATGCACGGAACTTTTTTTTTTTGCTCATCAGTTTTATTAATGTTTAGATATTTAATGTGTGGCCCAATACAACTCTTCTTCTAGTGTGGCCCAGAAATGCCAAAAGGTTGGACACTATGACAGTGTAGTAGTGCATGGGGACCTTGGTAAAACCAGACCTGCCAGACAGAGACCTACAGGGGTCCTGGCTACAGAAGATACAATACCAGGCAGGTGTGCGTGACAGGGGAATAGAGTAACAGCACAGGCATACCTCATTGCCCTTTGCTTTACTATGCTTCACAGATGTTGCTTTTTTTTTTTTTTTTTAACAAATTGAATGCAAGATGCTTCACCAGCAATAAGGTTACAACTTGCTTTATTGTATTAGTCTGGTTTCAAACCTGCAATATCTCCAAGGTATGCTTGTACAGGCAAGAAAATTATAACCAAAAGAGATAATTCAATGGCTTACAAAGAGATTGCATTAAAAAAAGTATTAGAAAAATGGTGTAAAAAGTGGAGAAAATCCTAAGGTGGCAGAAAATATTACATGTGAAGGTAGCATAGTGTCAAGAAACTGATGATAGGTAAGTTTTAAAGAAATAATGGTATGAGGTTATCTGTCATAAAAATAGGTTATATCTTGAGGGTCAACTGAAATCTATTCGTAGTGACCGTCTAGATTGTTGTAGTGAGGATTTGGAGGCTCCATTCTCCTTTATTTCAATGAAAGATGTCTCCCATGGGCATGAGGTGGGAAGCAAATATGCCTTTTGTTGTTTTTTTTAAAAATTGTATTTATTTATTTTTTAGAGACATGGGAAGGGAGGGAAAAAGAGAGGGGAGAGAACATCGATGTGAGAGAGAAACATCCATTGATTGCCTCTCGCACGCACCCCAACCAGGGCCCAAACCTGCAACTCAGGCATGTACACTGACTGGGAATCCAACCAGTGACCTTTCACTTTACAGTAGAACTTCCAGTGAACTGAGCCACACCAGTCAGGACACAAGCATGCCTCTTGTTAGTAAACACTGGTTGAAGCCATTTTTGGGCAGGACTGGAGCAATGAGAATCTCAAAGTTACCATTCATGTTTTATTACATAGAGACTATGGAATAACTCATTTGAGTACTTTGTTACATCAAAAAAAATTCTCTGATGTCTATTATTTTTCTTTGCTGATTTTCTATAGTCTGAAGTAACTATCATTAAAACTCTTACAGGAAAATGAGAAATATTGGGGGGATAGTAAGAAAGTGAAGAGCAAAACAATTTCAGGGAAAAGGAACTACAAAAGTAGAGTGAGTGTTGGCAATCAAAAAGTAGACAGAGAAGGACACTTGGTTCTTGTGGCTTCAAGCAAGCAAGAAAGCTGTAAACAAATAACTAACTAGTCAAGGACATGGCAGTGGGGGCAGGAGAGCTCCATTGGTCTCCATACATTTTAGGCAGACAAGGGGTTTAAATCTGGGGCATCCAGTTGAAGTCAATGGAAATTCAACCATACAACCTGGGCTTAATGGGAGCGGGATGGATACAGTATGAAAGTTATGCCTACTGTTCCATTCTCCTGGTTTTTAGGAAGAAAGACCTTCCTTCAAAATGCCTGACTCTTGCCCTTCTTTTCTTCTAATAGAGGTAGAATTGTAGGAAGTTTGGTGGACAATAATTATTGGCCAACATTTCTTGTTTGGATCTAACTAATTTGTCAGTGGTCCTAAGCATGGTAAATTTGGCCTATTGATAATACTGTCATCCCCAGACCAGTTAAAGGTAGTGATATAAGAAAAAGTGTTTCCTCTGCCCCATATGAACTGTTCCAGAATCTGGAATTGGGGGGAAGGTGCAGCAAGTTGTGTTAAGTTACAATTGCCAGCCTATCCCTTATCCATAGTAATGATGAGTTTGGCCTTTACTTGTTTTATTCTTGATCTTATTTCTCAACTAACTCAGAACGTGGACAGAAAAGAGTGATGCTATTCATTTGAGTGTTTAAAACCCCAGCATCTTGGTACATAGCCTAGAAATCTACCCCAAGCCTCCGATGTGGTAAGAGAATTCCATCAACTTAATGCACTTCCCACCCACGTATGATGTTTCCTTCAATATGAAGCTCAGTTAGTGTAATACTCCTGATCTCTTTCTGTCTCTGTAATCACTCCACCCTACCTACCCTGCAGCCTCCATCCCCGGAGGAGGCACAATGTCTTGTCTCAGGCTAGCTCTACTTTTTTCTTGGGAGACAGAGCATACCTGTAGCGTACAAATTGCCTTCTGCTATTTGACATTCATTACACTCAAGTCACACTCAGTTGGGGAGGCCTGTCAAGTCTCGCCTTACCCATGAGTGGATGGGTAAATCTGCCTAATTTGGGAAATCAGTTAGCAGGTCCACTTGGCTTTCTCAGTAGGTTGTGTTCTCACTGAGTCTTTTTCCATGTTGAAAGTGTTATTTTGGCCTTGCTCCATTTTTATCTTTGTCTTATTTCTCATTTGAGTGCCATTTATATGGTCCTCTAATAATCTCAACAAGTATTAGAAATATCATGGCAAGATATCAGTTCTGGAGAGGTGAAAGTACTGAAAATAACATTAACAGCTGTAGGTAATTTGACAAAAAAAAAAAAAAGAGTAACTGATGTCAAGGGGACAGGTTTATGTTCTACTTGCAGGGAAAGAATTTATTTACAGAAGTGGATCTCAAGGTCCAAATGGAACCAATAATAAAGTCACCTTAATATTGAGTCCTAAACTCCTTTTAATTGTTCATAAATATGTGTCAGTCCTGGATCTGTGTGTGGCAGGACCAACTGTACAAATTAGGAAGTGCTTTGTGAGACCAAGGACACAGGGAGGCTGTTACACTTGATGGAAAGGAAGGAAGGAAGGAAGGAAGGAAGGAAGGAAGGAAGGAAGGAAGGAAGGAAGGAAGGAAGGAAGGAAAGAAAGAAAGAAAAAGAAAGAAAGAAAGAAAGAAAGAAAGAAAGAAAGAAAGAAAGAAAGAAAGAAAGAAAGAAAGAAAAGAAAGAAAGATTGGGAGGGAAGAAGGAGGAAGAAAGAAGAAAGGAAGGGCGAGAAAAGGAAGGAAGGGAGAAAAAAGGAAGGAAGAGAGAGAAAGAAAGAAAAGAAGGAAGGAAGGAAGAGAGAGAAAGAAAGAAAGGAAGGAAGGAAGAAAGGAAGGAAGAAAGAAAAATCACTATCATTGTAGAACTCTAACAAAGAATGAGATTTCCTATAAAATTCTTAGCACAGGATTCCAGTTTTGTTAATACTTTGGATGGGTTTGTTGCAGGAAAGCATATACCTGAGAGAGAAGCTTTCCTTTTAATAAAATAAGACAGCTTTTTGAACTATGGCAGAAGAGTTGATCTCATTTAACAGCCCCAAATCTGTAGTGTGAAATTTGTGACCTTATGTTCAACAGAGGGAGTGGTCATTTTTCCTGTGAGTGTGGCATTGAAGACTCAGGCTATTGCTAAACATGTTTTTCTGGTACTGGAAAGAAAGAGTGAGTTGATAGCTCAAAGGCAGTGAGAATAACCTTCAATTCCCTCTACCTGATGGCTCTCTGGTGTCATGTGGCAGTCCCTGGCAGTCTACTCATGTTTACTGGTTAAGTAAGCAATTGGGGTCAGGCATGTGGTTGTGCATAGGCATGCTGGATAATATTAGCTCCAAGGCAAAGTGCAAAATAGGGTGAAATGTGTATTAATATGATGAAATTGTATGGGTTCATAATGTATTAGCTGTTCACAGAGAATGGAATTTGCATTGTGTGTCACTAATCTCATAATTCCTGTAGATTCCATACTTGCTCTCTGCCTGAGGACACCCAGGTTTCTGCATGTTTTCCTCTCTTCAGGGGTACCATTTCATATTTTTTTCCATCCCTATTTTCTCCACTGTAGATCCTACTTAAAAAACCATTCTCTTTCTCTTGAGCAACCATCGTGATTTGTCTGGACATCACAAAATTCGTATCTTTTTCCAACCCTTTTCTTCAGAGGATATTACAACAGTAAATGAGAAAATGATTGGAAAATTCCTTCCCTTAAACTATTATCTCAATGATAATAGTTTGGTTTTGTTGCTGGAGGACTGAGGAAATGTATATGTAATACCAATCTTCCCCTCGTAAAATGGATCAGGACAGTGTTTTTGCCAAAATTTGAGAATTTCTTAGTAATGATGAGTTTTGAGTGTGCCTATTTTCCCAGAAAAAGAGTTCAGAGAGATGTACCCTATTTCTTAAAGTACCTAGACAGAGAGTTTAAGCAGCTGTTATGCTTGCACAGTGGTAGCCTCGGCAGAGTCATCTAGCAGAACTAAGTAGTGGCCCAGTCATCTTCAGGTGCCCCGACAAGCAGTGATTTTGTCTGCCAGAGGGATTCTTGGGTGGGCTGGTGGTAGTGTATCTCCCAGTAACCATTATTGAAAGTGTCAGTCTAGGTAAATTCATGTTCATCTGGGTCCATTTTATCTTACTTTGTTTTGATTTAACCCAGATCTTGAGATCCAAGTGTTACATTGAGCATTAGTTTACTGAGCTTCGGTGAAATTTGAAGAGGAGGGGAAAAAATGTTCCTTGCTACCCTTACAGAGTGAACACACTGAGGAAATAGGACTTTTCCCCTCCCTATTTTGGTAATCCTTGGCTTGGCATATTTGGGTAAGAAAATGAAAGGTTTGCCCACATAGTTGAAATCTCTCGTCACATTATATCATCTGAAGCCTATTTGTATGTTGGGATCATTTTATTTGGTTTTGGTTAGACATAAAAGTGTTTTGTGGTCTCCTATTTTTTCAAGGCCTCTGGCTTTTGGAAAATTGAGTGATTTCATCCCTGTCCGGGTTTCCTAGTGAAATCTTGTATTTTTACTCAAATTACTTGATCAATTAGTTATGTCAGCTGCCCCAAATGTGCTTTTTTATTAATAGCACCTTTTATCAACTCATTGGAATTAGACATTGCAACCATGGTCTGAGGCTGGTAACATCTTGCAATAATTTATAAATATTACTTTAAAAAATACCACCACAATTGCTCATTCGTGAACTTTTTGGATGTGTCCCTGTGTAAGAAATTGCATTTGTATTATTATTAGTTCTGACAAACTGGATTAGGTCTTGGCTATTGTTAAGTGGTTCTATCTGCCCTCAAATCTACTGAGAGACACAGCATTTTTAATGAATTTAATTAAAACTGCATGCAGTTTATAGAGTTGCCTCTAGCCAATATGCCATTCTTCTTGACTGAATGGAGTTTCTGCTAATGTGTAATGATGTTTTATATAAGAAATGTTTGAAACCCCTTCATAGTAGCCCCAAGGTAGTTTCCATGGAATGACATGGTGATGAAATATTAAAATCATAAAAAAAATTTTTCTACTTAAGTGAGTCATGTTTACACTAAGCAATGTATGCACAAATGTGTTAAACATGTTTGTTGAAGCTGTGAGAGACATGAGTTGTATTTCAACACCAGCAATATGTTGGCAGTGAAAGATTTTTAAGAAATTCAAATCTGGCAACACTTTGGATGATCTGTTATATGTATTATTCTTTGAAGTATAAAAAAAGTCATTACAGAATTGCCTCTTAATATTTAGTTCATTTGGCCAACTTGTTTTAACGATTCTTCCCTAACAAACAAGAATTGTATATAAAGATATTTCTCAGCATCAATTTTAAACAGTCTTGGAAAATATCAGTGGTAGAACTTTGCTTTTTTTCAAAATAAAGACTTCACTGCATTTTCTTTTTCTTAATCTTTTTTAAATTATATTTTATTGATTATGCTCTTCCAGTTGTCCCAATTTTTCTCCCTTTGTCCTTCTCTACCCAGCATCCTCCACTTCCTCAGAAAATTCCCACACCATTGTGTCCATGGGTCATACATGTAAGTTCTTTGGCTACTCCATTTGTTAAACTGTACTTTACAACCCCATGGCTATTCTGTAACTACCTATTTGTATTTCCTAAACTCCTCCCATCTAGCAACCATAAAAACACTCTGTATTCGCAATTCCGTCTCTGTTCTTTTTGTTTGCTTAATTTGTTTTTTTAGATTCAGTTGTTATAGATATGTATTTATTGCCATTTTATTCTTCATAGTTTTGATCTTCTTTTTCTTAAAATAAGTCCCTTTAGCATTTCATACAATAATGGTTTGGTGATAATGAACTCCTTTAGTGTTTTGGGGTTTTTTTTTGGTGGGGGGTCTGGGAAGCTCTTTATCTGCCCTTCATTTCTAAATGATAGCTTTGCTGGGTAGAGCAATCTTGGCCGTAGGACCCTGCTTTTCATGACTTTGAATATTTTTTGTTAATGTCTTCTAGCCTGCAAAGTTTTTTTAGATAAATCAGTTGACAGTCTTATGGCAACTCCCCTGTAGGTAACTAACTTATTTTCTCTTGCTACTTTTAAGATTCTCTCTTTATCTTTAACCTTTGGCATTTAATTATGATGTATCTTGGAGTGGGCCTCTTTGCATCCATCTTGTTTGGATTCTCCATGCTTCTTGGGCTTGCATGTCTATTTCCTTCACCAAATCAGGGAAGTTTTCTTTCACTATTTTTTCTTATAGATTTCCAATTTCTTTCTTTTTCTCTTCTCCTTCTGTCACCCCTATGATGTGAATGTTGAAACACTTGAAGTTGTCCCACAGGCTGCTTATACTATCCTCTTTTTTTTGGTTCCATTTTTCTTCTTGTTCTGATTGGTTGTTCTCATTGATTTGATTTTCAGTTTCATCCACTCTACTGTTGTTTCCCTGTAAATTGTTCTTTATTTCAATTAGTGAATCCTTTGTTTCTGACTGGAATTTTTTATGCTGCTGAGGTCCTCACTAAGTTCCTTGAGCATCCTTATAACTAGTGTTTTGAACTCTGCATCTGACAGGTGGTTTATCTCCGTTTCGGTTACCTCTCTTTCTGGAGTTTGTTCTTTCATTTGGCCATGTTTCTTTGTCTCCTTGTTTTGGCAGCCTCCCTGTGTTTCTTTCTATGTATTAAGTAGAGCTGCTTTGACTCCATGTCTTGGTAGTGTGGCCTAATGTAGTAGGTGTCCTATAGGGTCCAGTAGCACAGGCTACCCGATCGTCCAAGCTGAGTACACGAGGTGCACTCTTCGTGTGGGCTGAGTATACCCTCCTCTTGTAGTTGGGCCTTGATTGCTGTTGGGAGATCAATAGGAGGGATTTACCCAGGCTAGTCGGATGCAAGGATTGGCTGTGACTACTGACCACCAACCTCCACCCTCCGTAGAGGATCAGCTGTGCAGGGGCAGGGTGGTGGTGCTCTAATGTGGTCTGTAGCTGTCCGCTGGGCACACTGGCCCCTAGGGTTTCCCAGTTAAATGGAGGTCAAGTCAGCTCCAACCTGTGTTTTGCCTGGGGGCCACCCTGACTGATTTATACAGCAACCTGAGATGTCTGCTACTTGTGCTGAGCTTGGAGATTCCCAGGCAAAGCCAAGCTGTGAATCTAGGCTGGCTGCTGCTAGTGCCAGGCCTGGGGCTCACTGAGGCCAGCTGCTGCTTGTTTGATAGGATTTAAGAAGTTGTGAAGCATGCACTAAGACCAGCCATTCATCTGGAAAAGCAGCTTGGGTGGGCCCCTATGTTGGGTGGGGCAGAGTCTCTGGGGATCTCCAAGGCAGGTAAAACAGTGTTAGCCCGGTTGATGGAGTCCTAGATATGGCACCAACTTCCTGGTTCTCTGTGGGGAACATTAAGAAAAGGGACAATGGCCTCTGCTCACATTGATGCCACACACTTCAATCTCTCCCTATATAAATGGTGCCTTTTAAGCTGCTACTCCAGTGCTGGAGCTCAGAGGAAGTAAGTCTGAGTAGGTAAGTCTGTGTGTGGGTTCTTTAAGAGGGACTGCTTGGGGTTCCAGCAGTTTCTTCTACTAACTAAATCCCTGCTGGTTTTTGCAGCCAGAAGCTGTGGAGACTTATCTTCCTGGCACTGGAACCCTGGGCTGGAGGGCCTGGTATGGGGCTCAGACTCCTCGGTCCTGAGATATCCCTCCCAAATTTTTATCCACCACACATGGGTGAGGAGCCAGTCCGTTTTGTGTTTTCACCCCTCCTACCAGTTTGGGTGGATGTGGTTTCTTTAATTCCTTAGTTGTTAGTTTTCCATTCAACTTGGTTTCTGATGGTTCTGAGTGATGGTTGTTCTATATTTTAGTTGTAATTTTGATGTGGTTGTGTGGAGAGGCAGGCCATGCCTGCCTACACTGCCATCCTGACCGGAAGTCCACATTTTCTTAATGTTTTTTTAAAAGGAATTGTTTAATAAAACTTAATGGAGGGGGCCAGATGAAGCCTTCTGATTGAATAGACTCAAATTTTGACTCTGGAAATTGATCTTTGATGGTAATGATAAGAGATCAGCAGGGAAGTAACACTTGTCTTGAGGATTTTTCCCCCTCATCTTATAACGTGTCGAAACACTATTGAAGAATTCAATCTTTTCTATCATCTCTATTAAGTGTATAACAAAATGTCTAATGGTTTTGTAGAACCCAGTAGGGCTGAGGTTTAGAGATTTCTGAAGACTGTACAGAGGAAGTGGTCCAGTGGAAGTCAGAAGGTTCCAGGTAGATATGTAGCAGGATGGGAAGAATTTCCTCTACGTGGAAGTTGACAGGTAACTGAAATGAACTCAGGTGGGAGAAGTCTAGTGAGCAAGGAAGGGAACAATTCGCTTTCCTTGGGAAGAGAGTTAAAATGAAGGAAGGTCACAGGAATCTTGGGCAGCGATTTCTTGAGAAGTCAGTGAATGGACAACTAGCGTAAACAATGAAGAGGTTGAAAGGGTAATAGATGCAAGAAAAGCTTACAGGCTACATAGATAGTAGTGTTCTCTTGATTCCTTCTCTGAGCTTCATTTCTTCATTTACCTCATAGGTTTGTAGTAAAGATCAAATGTAGTCCATGTAGAGAAAAATTCATATAAAATGCTAAGCACAATACTTGTTATAAGGGCTCATAAATTTTAGTTTAAAATTAGCTTGCATTTATTGTAACTAGATGTGGAGGGAAAGGATCACCAAAAGGATCATCAAAAATCCTCTCACTCCTAGGAACTTTATCTTTTCTCCAGCTCAGAATGACATGTTATTTTTGAATTTTTATTATTTGATATACACCTGATCTTAGCTTCCTAAACTAAAATAGTTTTAAGTAGTAAGTAGTATCACTTTCAAAATGTTATTGAGCAACAGGAAGAAAAACATTAAAAATTTTTTTTGTTCCTTGCACTTCATTTTTCTTCCCTAAGTTAGGGAGTTGAACATAATTTCTCCAAAGAAAAGAGGTCATATTCTGAACCCTACTTTCAAAATTTGGGTGACACTAATTAATAATAGCAGCTATCCTTTATTGAGCTCCTATTACTTGCTGAGTGGGACATGCTATCTACATATTTTTCTCCACAATTTTCATTCCTATGCCAGACATATTGCATTATTCTATATTTTATAAAGAAACTAAGATTCAAAGAGCTTAACTTGCTGACATATAGCCAAGCCAGGAGTCACACTCTGAGCTCCCTGACTAAGCTTCTCCCTGTGATACCACTCTGCCTCAAACCTCCTTTCCTTAGAAGAAAACACATTTTTAAAAGCATTTTCAAGGTTGTTTTATTTTGACATTGCTGAGTGGACCAACTATGCTGCTTGACTGACCAAGCAAACCTTTGCCAAGGAGGCAAGGTAAAAAAAAAGGAGTGGGGGGAATTGAGGAAATGCTGGGTAATCGAGACACAATAAGCAAAATATGCCTCTGTTCCATTGAAGAACATATGGAAGAGAGCAACAATAATCACAAAGAACAAGTTGGAAACATGCCCTTTATGAGTGATGGTATTCTGTTTCCAAGGAAACTAGACAGGGATGAGAGAGTCTGTGCCCCATTTCTATTGACTCAATCTGTATGTGCTTAGTGTATATGACAGGGTTTATACCTGTCAGGGTTCAGCAAAAAATAATTCAAAAAGACAGCTCTGATCAAGTCACCTCCCCTGCCTAAAATTTCTCTGTGACTTCTGGCTAAGTGCAGGATACAGCGTGAGCTTAGGAGGCCCTCCCATGCATGACACTAACTTCCTGAGCCAGTCTCATCTCTTGCCCTCCACAACTCAGTCTCTGTGCTCTGGTCCAGTGGTTCCTAACCCTGGCTATATATTAGAATCACATGGGGAGCTTTGAAACTATACAGAGCTGGGCTTTACCCCTGGGAATTCTGGTTCAATTGGTCTGAGGTGGGGTTTTAAAAATTTCTCCAGGTGATTAGAACTCACAGCCAGGATTAAGAATCAGTGCTCCCATCAAAGGAGATTCTGAAAACTACTCTGTGCTTTTTAGTGAGCTTCTTCCATTCTCCTGAAATATGTTTTTCCTCTACTCTTCTGCCTCCTTTGGCCAACTACATCCTTTCAATTCTTTCCATCTTTTAGGGCTCTTGTCTAATGCCTCAAAGTTTTCCTTACTCCGCCCCTTCCTTTTTAGTGGAATGTCCTCTCTCTCGTGTAAATGCTTCCAAAATGTGTATATGCCTGTGCTATATCATCTTTAGCTTCTATTATAGCTTCCTGTCACTCTTCCCCATGAGAGAGGACTAGGTTTTACTGATTTCTTTATACATGAAAGGCTCAATAAGAAATTAAATACATATATTTCAAGTTTTGCAAAGTCTTTACACAGATCCTTCCTTGGAGAAAGAGTTAATGGCATCCTTCTTTTATGATGATGTCTGGATCCATCCCATAACAATGAGATGTCTTATTTTGGGGTCGGCAAGCACTCTGACATTTGTATTTAGAGTTCTAGAATACCTGGATGCACTGTTCTCAGCAGAGGTTCCATCATTTTAATTAGGGTCTCAGAGGTACCCTATGATCCATTGCCTTGTTATTGTCCTGGAGGATGAGTCCCATAACTCAGCAGATAGTGACTATAGTGGCCCTGTCTGCTGATCACTGACATTCCTTTTTTCCCCCTACTACACTAGCCTAACTTTAGGACACCCCACCTCCGTGTAGATTAAATGCCTTCATGAAAATTTCATTAGTCTAAAGTGTACTCAAGCATCAAAGGCTCAATAGCATCTATCATTTGAATGATTAAAATACTTTTTACATGAAAAATAAAAATCAGATTAAAGGTGCTTTTGTTATTGGCTCCGAAAAGGCTGAATCCCCCACTTGATGGATGATAAAATTACAGTGGCCCTGCCACTGTCCCCCAGTAATTCACAGAAAAGTGCTCACGTAAGCGTAGCTGTGAGTGAGTGTGTATGTGTCTGTGTGTTCTATGAGTGTTTTACCAAAATATATTTTGTGATAAAAATTGCCGAAGATCTGGTTGTCTGCAAGAGGAATACAGTTTATTTCGGCAGGCCACTTCTAAGTTTCTTATGTTTCATCATTTGCTGCTGAAATATTTAGGACTAAAACAACAATCAAAACATGACTTAGGAGCTGTTAGATGTCATTTTCCTATTCCTGGACACAAAATAGCCAGAAAAACCTGTCTTCTCAATGGAACTGATTTGTAATTCTAGAGTGCAAGAGGGAAAAACTGGAAGGACCCCCACTTAAATCTAAATTTTGGTGATTCTGAAGTTCTGTAATGTAAGGAACTTTGATGAGTGCTCAGTTCAGCGTGAGAGATCTCCTTTCAAGGAATGAGAAGTGCCTCATTGGGCGAAGCAGTTGGAGGGAGCTGCAGTTGGGATTTGACCTGAAAAAAAAGAAACAGAACCCGGGAGGCAATAACTAGTGAATTATTAAATTAATACACTAATGGTATGGGCTAGCAATATGTGTATATGCACATATATATGTATATACTCTTCAAAATAATTTTCAAGAGTAAACATCAGACTTAAGTGAAATAGTGATGTGCCTTCTGATGTAAACAAGCTAGTGTTAAAATTCAAAATTTCCTAAATACAAAAATTGGAGGTGATCATTCACATTTTTAAAAGGGCTCTTTGTTTTACAAAAGAATCTCCCACAGTACTCAAAATACCTCTAAGAGTATGTTGATATTGCCATTAGTTTAATTCCAGTGGTTCTCCAACTTCAGCATGCATCACAATCATGTGGAGGGTTTGTTAAAACACAGGCTTCCCAGCTCCCAGCTCCTACCCCTTCAGAATTTCTGATGCAGAAGTCTGGAGGTGTGTCCCCAAAATTTGCATTTCTAACAGGTTCTCTGGTGAAGCTGATGCTCACAGTTTGAGAGCTGCTTGCTTATTAAAATTCCCCTGAACATAGCTTTAAGAAACAAAGATATGATGTAATAGGAGGTGCACCTTCAAAGAATTTTTCATGGGTGTGTAATGGGCTGACTGTCATGCCAAAATTCATATGTTGAAGTTCTAACCCCCAGTACCTCAGAAGGTGTCTGTATTTGGAGATAGGGTCTTTAAAGAGAATAGTGCAATATGCCAAGTGTATGTGAAAGAAGAAATTTGGACACAGACATGTGCAGAGGGGAGTCCATGTGAAAACACTGGGAGAAGATGGCCATTTGTAAGCCTAGGAGAGAGGCCTCAGAAGAAACCAACCCTGCCGGCACCTTGATTTTGGACTTTGAGCCTTGAGTACTGTGAAGCAATACACTTCGGTTGTTTAAGTTACCCAATCTGTGCTATTCTGGTATGGCAGCCCGAGCAAACTAATGTAGGTCGTGGGAGTCAAAAGGAAATAGCTATTTAGAAAGCTTAATTTACTATTTTGCATTTGGCCTAAGGAAAAATCAAAACCAGTTATAAAGTAAGAGAAGCAAACAGACAGAAATGCAGTCTTTAAAGTTTTAAAATTTGTTTCACCATTTCTTAGTTTCTTAATAACTCTTTATATGTCTTGGCACAGTTGATTTTGAAAAGGGAGGGTTACAGCATAACTTTCTGCCCTGGCCATTTGGTTGGAGCATCGTCTTGTGCACCAAAAGTGTGGCGGTTAGGATCCTGGTCAGGGCCCATACCTAGGTTGTGGGTTCGATCCCCAGGTAGGGCATGTGTAGGAAGCAACCGATCGGTGTTTCTCTCTCATATTGATGTTTTTCTCTCTCTCTCTCTCCACCTTCCCCTCTCTCTTTCTAAAATCAATAAGCATAATAAAAAATGATAACTTCCCAATTTTAGCTGCTACACACTAACATGTTTTAGAACTGTCTCACAGCAGACACATTTCCAAAGCAGCATAGTTTTTATTCATCATGATGGGCTGTGATGTTGAAAAGTCAGGAAAAACTCACCTATTTCATGAAGATAATTTGAGAAATATAAATAAGGAGGTATGTTCTTAAGCATTTGCAGTATGGGCTTGTGACTCAAAGTTTTGTTCCTCCTTTTTTGATCATTTTTCCTGGGGTTTTATAATCAAAGAAGGGCAGGATAGGGGAGTACTTGATGTCTGTTTAGGAGAAATATCAATACTACATAAAAGGGTCCTTTGTGTGTCATACAGTTTGGTTGGTAAATGTCTAGTCCTTTTGTTTAAGACTCTAAAAATGACAAATGTGAAACATCAGTCCCAATAACTCCCTTGAGGTTCGGTGTAATAGCCATGTCGCCTGGGCTTTAGAGCCTCATAAACTGCTTAGCTGAGAGAACATGAGCCTTATTCCCGTTTCTGTCCAGGTCTGTCGCGCTGCTGGCACCCTGAGAATCTCAGCTACCCAGCACACAAATTTAGGCCTTAAAGCCTGCTGATGGAGCAAAACCCAGCAATCTAGGAAACACTGAAGAATAGCACAGCCTGACTCAAGGGGTTTTTTCTTTGAGATGCCAAAGCTAATAATGTCATTGGAAAATACAGTGAATATGGACAGATGTCAAACAAAGCCAAGTGGTAAGAATAGGAAACGAAAATATAATACAACATTGTGCTGACTGGGTTGGGCCTTGGAGAACTGGGTTTGGAAACTCTCGAAGCAATCTGTCTGGTGAAGGGTTGAAATAAAGATTTTGAAGCAACATGAAAATTTACTTGGTCCCTCAGTGGACCAAATAATATAGGATGTCTGATGAAGCCTTGGGTTGTGCTCTGCTGTTGCTCATAAAGAAGTTTTGTAACTATTTAATATGTTGGTATTACACTTTTGTCATATGATGTTGTAATTACATGCCCATCCCTCATCCATTGAGACCCAGCATCCTTGGAGATCCAAAATTATTAGCACTACAAGCATAGGATGTGTGAATGTGTGTCTTCTTCTAAACCTGGGTCATGACCATTTCTTAATAGATTCCTCTAGGTCATAGTAGTGTAACAGTCCTATCTTATGCCACTGTGACCTGAGGGATCCATAATGAAAGCAGGACTGGCTGGCCCTGGAGAAGGACTCTGAGTTCAGGGTCTACAAGAGAGGGAGGTCGGAGAAACCATCTTCTCTGCGCTCTACTTCCTAGGGCAGTTATTTGCAACAAGAGCCAGCAGAAGGCACTAGGCCTCCACAGTCTATGAAGCCCTGGCTGCTGGGCTAATTATAGCAAAAACCAGGCTGCTGCAAAAAAAGCGTGGTTGGCAGTAGCTGCTTAATAGAGAGGGCTGCTTTGTCACGTAATTCCAGAAAGAGCATGTAGGGGGTTTGGGTGGGACTAGAACAGGAAGCCCATCTGCTAAGATTTGCCCAGTGAAGATCCCTGAGTTTTCAGCTCGTGTCCATTTATCTAAAAGGAAGGTATTCGAGGAAAAGTGTGCCAAGCTTCAGTGCCTCATAAACATCTCAGCAAAATGCAACACAAAGAGGTAAACTGGACAGGATTAGTATCAACATTAATAAGTACGATTTTATCATCTAACCTCCACTACATAGTTACTATATGTCAAGTCTTATACTGAATACTTTAAATTCAATGTTTCATTTAATCCTCTCAGTGATTAAGTACTTATCTTGAGTTAAGTACTTGAGTTAAGATCTTATGAGTTAAGTACTATTATTATTCCCACTTTCAAATGAGATCGCTGACAAAGAGAGAATAAAAAAATTTGCCAAAAGTTACACAGCAACTAAAAACTTGGAAGTGGGTTCACACACAGCTCAGTCTGAATCAGAATCTCATATTCTTTCCATGAAATCATGTGGCCTGAAGACAAACACAGGAAAGGCCAGTGAGTAGTCAGAAGGCAAGTTTATTATTTCATGGTGTCGGTGGGTGTTGTGGGAACTACACACGGCTGTAAATTATTACCCCTACCTTCCAGCAGCCTAGAAGGTCAATCTATGACTTTTTATCGTCAATTCTGTTTATGTTCTATTTAGCCTCATACAAAGACAAAAAAGTAAAATTTGTTTTGTTTGTATTCAACTGAAGGGCTTATTTTGAAATTCCTAGAACCCTTCTTATGTCAAACGTTAGTAAATACCGCTGGTCACACTGACTATATTGGCGTAACATACTGAGAATAATGAAAACCACTTAGAAGTTGGATTTTTAAATATATGTTCAATGCCATTTCTTCTAACTTGTGAGACCGTCATGGAACATTTGTCTTGGATCTATCAATGGAGGTTGATAAACTGAGATTTTATCAGTTAAAAAGAGAAAAATATGCCAGGGAATTTTAGAAAAAAGGGAAGCCTCTAATTGGGTGAAGAAAAGTAGAATTTGAGTTATAACCTCTTCCATGGGCCGTTTATGAGCACATGGTCATTAACATCTATCCCCAGGTTCCGAAGCAGGAAGCAGGAAAGGCAACAAACCAGAGAAAGTTCTGAGCCCCCTTTGAACTTTATAGAAAGGCACTTTGTAAATCTTAGGAAAATGAATTTATGCTATAATTTGTCTAGAGTGACTGAGTTAAAACTCTTTTGAAGGTAGAGCCTACTCTATATACCAAGTGGAAAACTGCCTCTCTGTCTCGCCCGGAGCAGTGGGAACATTGTGTTGACTTGTCCTCTGTTGCCCATGATTTCTTCTCCACATTCTTTCCTGTGGACCTAGCTTAGAAGTATTAAGAAATACACATAAAGGGAAAAAGTCTGAACACCAGAAGGCCTCAAGGGCAGGAAAGAAAAATCTAGCCCTTTGTCATGAAATGAGAACTCATTCCCAAGTGTTCATTAAACAAGATTTTTTAATTAGCCGTGGACAGTCGCGACTTAATTGGCAGGTAGATCTGCTTTCTATGCAGAGGAATATATTTGTATGTGTTCATTGTTTTTTGTTGTTTTTTTCTTAAATGCGTTCCAAACCCTTATAGTCAAGTTGATTTTTTTTTCTATAATAATGATATGCTTTTAGTAGCGTGTCATTTTCTTTGCCCTTGTAGAGAGATAACATGCAATTAGGGAGTGATGTCAGCCTATAACATTTTGGTGTAAAATTTTGGTCACACCAAAATACCAGGCTCCTTAACAAAGCTGGCAGACACATCTTTTGGCAGCAGCTGCTCGCCATGTGATTTAAAACTTCCTGTCACTATAATTGATGTGTTTTTATTCTTTCCATTTCCTGAAGCCTGATCAGAATTAAAATTGCTGTTGGAATTTCCTGTCAAAGCAACTCACTTATTCGCTGAGCTCTGCCCTTTGATTGGATGTGGCCTTCAGCAACGGTCAGGTGGAGATTGCTGGGAATTATCCTCTCCACGCAGGTTTGATGGCCACGCAAACCACATCTGCAACTGTACACAGATTGTCCATCATGTGGTGAACTTGTCCTAATGAGAACTCCACATGCAAAATGTTAATGATTTGAATATCAAACTTGGCCACCTGCTGGGGGCTCTGGGTTTTGTGTTAATTTAGGGAGCCCCACAATTTTCAACTGATTGCCTCACTGTTGAATTTGGATTCTTGATCCAAGATGCTCTTGTATTTCTGATCTGTCCCTGTTTTAGATAATATGACTAAAAGATAACATGACTAAAAATTCTGAATTTTCTCAAGCCCATTTCCTCAGCCTTTCTGTGCCTCATATGCTATCTACATATAACATCTTGAGATGATTTGGTTTGAAGGGTGAGTGGTTCTGAACCATGCCTTAGTGGGCACTTACTCACAGACCTGTGGACCAAGATACCTAGAAAAGCTCAGGGTGTGAGCTTTTCAGGTGTACTTCATTTCACTGCACTTTATTGCTTTTCATGGATGTTGTGCTTTTTACAAACTGAAGGCAAGACCCTCCACCTGCAGAAAGATCATGACTCACTTTATTGTGACACTTGCTGTATTTCATGGTCTGGAACCAAACCTGCAATATCTTAGAGGTATGCCTGTAGTAGGCGGTGGCAGTATCTACATTTTACTTCGTTGTTGTTTTGTTTTTATATCTGAAAGGGAAGATTCCCTGGCTTTCCTCAGTTTATCTGAGATTACGTAGAAGGAATTATTTAGCTCCAAATTGTGAGTTTATCTTCTTTTTAAACATCACTTTTCAGTTCAGGCAAGTGAAGGGAAAAACTTGTATGCATTTGAAGAGACAATTGATTAGACACAATGCTCTGAACAATGAGTTCTGTTTTTGACCATCCCAGGGATAGGTCCTAAGATTTCTTCTTGGAAGTGGGAATCTGTTTTAAAAAAACAATCTGGCTACTAATATGCAGGGGGTTTTTTGTTTGTTTTGTTTTGTGTTTTTGTCCCCAAGCCAAGGTAAACTTTTGAATTTGAGATTCTTCAAGCACTTTTTTTAAAATTTTATTTTATTTTTTCAAATACATTTGTCTCTGCCTACCCCCCACCACTTTCCCCTGCCCCCTCCTTTCTTCCCTCCCTCAGTTCTTCCCCTTTGGTTTTGTCCATGAGTCCTTGCTATACGTTCCTTGACTTTCCCCTACCCTTCCTTTTCCCCGCCCCCCCCTCCCTCCTTCCCTCTTGTCTCTGTTGATTTCTTTTCCTTTCAGTGTTGCTGGTCTTATTTTCCTTGCATCTTTGTATTGTTGGTTAGGTTCCGCTTATAGGTGATCATATGGTATTTGTCTTTCATCCCCTGGCTTATTTCACTTAGCATAATGCTCTCCAGTTCTATCCATGCTGTCGCGAAGTTTAGTAGTTCTTTTTTTCTTTCTGCTGCGTAGTATTCCATTGTGTATATGTACCATTATTTTTTGACCCAATCATCTACTGATGGGCATTTAGGTTGCTTCCAACACTTGGCTATTGTCAATTGTGCTGCTATGAACATTGGCGTTTTGGTGTTCTTAGGGTATAGTCCCAGCAGGGGAATCACTGGATCAAAAGGCAGCTCTGTTGTCAGCTTTTTGAGGAAATTCCACACTGCTTTCCACAGTGGCTGCACCAGTCTGCATTCCCACCAACAGTGGACTAGGGTTCCCTTTTCTCCACAGCCTCGCCAGCACCTGTTGTGAGTTGATCTGTTTATGATGGCCATTCTGACTAGTGTCAGGTGGTACCTCATGGTGGTTTTGAACTGCATTTCTCTGATGGCTAGTGATGCTGAGCATCCTTTCAAATGCCTCTGGGCCCTCTGTATCTCCTCCTTGGAAAAGTGTCTGCCCGGGTCCTTTGCCCATTTTTTGATTGGATCATTTGTCTTCTTGGAGTGGAGTTGAGTGAGTTCTTTATATATCTTGGAGATCAAACCTCTATCTGATGTATCATCAGCGAATATATTTTCCCATAGGGTTGGCTCCCTTTTCATTTTGCTGATGTTTTCTTTTGCCGTGCAGAAGCTTCTTATTTTGATGAGGTCCCACTTGTTTATTCTTTCCTTTATGTCCCTTGCTTTAGGAGACATATCAGTGAAAAAATTGCTGCATGGGATATCTGAGAGTTTCCTGCCAATGTTGTCCTCTAGGACTTTGATGGTGTTGCAATTTATATTTAAGTCTTTTATCCATCTTGAGTTTATTTTAGTGTATGGTGTCAGCTGATGATCCAATTTCAATTTTTTGCATGGAGCCGTCCAGCTCTCCCAACACCATTTGTTGAAGAGGCTATTATGGCTCCATTTTATGCTTCTGCCCCCTTTGTCAAATATTAGATGCCCATATAGACCTAGGCTTATTTCTGGTCTTTCTATTCTGTTCCACTGGTCTATGGGTCTGTTCTTGTGCCAGTACCAGATTGTTTTGAGTATAGTGGCTTTGTAGTAGAGTTTGATGTCCGGTATTATGGTCCCTCCTACTTTGTTTTTCTTTCTCAAAATTGCTGAGGCTATTCGGGGTCGTTTATGGTTCCATATAAATTTTTGAAATGTCTGTTCTATTTCTGTGAAATATGTCATTGGTATCTTAATAGGGATTGCGTTGAATCTATAAATTGCTTTGGGTAGTATGGACATTTTGATGATATTAATTCTTCCAATCCATGAGCACGGTATATGCTTCCATTTATTTGTGTCTTCCTTAATTTCTTTTTTCAATGTTGTATAGTTTTCTGCGTACAGGTCTTTTACATCTTTGGTTAAATTTATGCCTAGGTACTTCATTTTTCTTCTTGCTATATTGAATGGTATTTTTTTCCCTGATTTCTTCTTCTTCTATTTCATTGCTGGTGTACAAAAATGCCTTTGATTTCTGAATGTTGACTTTGTATCTTGTCTTCAAGCACTTTTAAAATAGTTTATTTTTTAAGAATGTAAACTCCACAAATCTGGTACTTTGTTTTGTTCACTGACTATTCCTATTACATAGGACAGTGCCTTACGAAATATAGGCACTTAGTATTTGTTAAATAGCTGAACTCCTTTAGGCTTCTAAATGTATCAAAGCAATGGAGAGGAGATGGTATTGTATCTGGAGACCCCAAACATAGCAATCTTTCTTTGAATAAAGAAGCCCAACCCTGCTTGTACATTAGAATCACAGAAATGATGTGAAGGTCAGCAGTCAGCCTTTTTACCCACCAGGCGCTCTTGAGATAGAATCCTAGACTCGTTCCACTCTGGACTGCCAGGCCTGATCTGGGGGTCCTACCAAGCCAGAAATCATCCAGGACATTTTTTAATTTGTTAATTTGAGGCTCCTGATCAATACTTCGAAAATGGAAATGGAAACGCCTGTTAGTGGGGAGAGCAAAACTGCTCCTTTAGGCACACTGTGCGATGAAACAACAAACTATTTGAAAAATCACAGGTCAAAGAAGGATGGTTCGACATTCTCAAACCAGTCAGTCTGATATACCACATTACAATATTAAAAATAAAAATTGTATGATCATCTCAACTGATGCAGTAAAGAATTTTGACAAAATTCAATATTCATTTATGATTAAAAAAACCCTCTCAACAAAGAGGGTATAGAAGGAACGTACCTCAACATAATAAAGACCATATATGACAAACCCTCAGCTAAAATCATACTCAACAGTGAAAAGCTAAAAGCTTTTCCTCCAAGATCCAGAACAAGACAAAGATGTCCACTCTTGCCAGTTTTACTCAACATAGTATTGGCAGTCCTCACCATAGCAGTTAGACAAGAAAATGAAATAAAAGGCATTTAAATTGGAAAAGAATTAAAACTGTCATTGTTTGCATTACATATAGAAAAGCCCGGAGACTCCATTAAAATAACTGTTAGAACTAATAAATAATTGGGTAATGTTGCAGGATACAAAATCATCACAAAAGTCTGTGTATTTCTATACACTAATAAACTATCAGAAAGAAATTAAGAAAACCATCCCATTTACAACTGTATCAAAAATAATAAAATACCTAGAAATAAATTTAACCAAGGAGGTGAAAGAACTATTTATTGAAAACTATAAGGCATTAATAAAAGAAACTGAAGAAGACACAAATAAATGGAAATATATTTAATGCTCATGGATTGGAAGAATCAATGTTGTTAAAATGTTCATACTACTCAAAGCAACTTACAGATTCAATGCAATTTCCTGTAAAATTTCTAATGGCATTTTTCACAGAAATAGAATGAATAATCCTAAAATTTGTATGGAATTATAGATCCCAAATAACCAAAGCAATCTTGAGAAAGAAGAACAAAGCTGGAGGCATCATGCTTCCTGATTTCAAACTATTTATAAAACTACAATAATTAAAACAGTATAGTATTGGCACAAAAACATAGCTCATGGAACAGACTAGAGAGTCAAGACATAAATCCATGCATATATGTTCATTTAGAAGAAAACAGGTGGTAAGCTCCTTGACATAGGTCTTGGTGTTGATTTTTTTAATCTGAAACTAAAAAGTAACAAAAGCAAAAATAAACAAGTGAGACTATATCAAACAAAAAACCTTCTGCACCAAAAAGGAAACCATCAACAAAATGACAAGGCAACCTACTGAATGGGAGAAAACATTAGCAAATCATGAACCTAATAAAGGTTAATATTCAAAATGTATAAGGAACTCATACAACTCAATAGCAAAGAAACAAATAATCTCATCTAAAAATGAGCAGAAGATATTTTTACAAGGAAGACCTACAGATGGCCAATAGGTACATGAAAAGATACTCAACATCATTAATCATCAGGGAAAGACAAATCAAAACCACAAAGATATATCACCTCATGCCTGTTAGAATGGCTATTATAAAAAAGACAATAAATGAAAGTGTTGGAGAGGATGTGGAGGAAAGGAACCCTTGTGCACTATTAGTATGTAAATAGGTGTCATTGCTACGGAAGATAGTATGGAGGTTACTCAAAAAATTAAAAATAAAACTACCATATGACCCAGCAATTCCAAGTCTGGGTATTTATCCAAAGAAAATGAAAACACTAACTTGAAAAGATATGTGCACCACTATGTCCACTGCAATATTTTTCACAAAGCCAAGGTATGGAAACAACCTAAGTTCCATCAGTGGATGAATGAAGAAGATATGGTATATGTACCCATGAGCCTCATAACAATAACAGACCACATATGCAATGGTGGTTATACCATAAAACTTAAGTGTGTAATAGGCTATACCATCTGTGTTTGTGTAAATGTACTCCTGATGATTGCACAATGAAAAAAATCATCCAACAATGCATTTCTCAGAATGTATCCCTGTCGTTAAACAGTGCATGACTGTATATACAATGAAATATTATCCAGCCATTAAAAAAAATGAAATCTTGACATTTATGACAACATGGATGGACCTTGAGGGCATGATGCTAAGTACCAATCAGACAGAGATAGAGAAATATGATATGATCTCTCATATGTGCAATCTAAAACCAAACCAAACCAGAAAAAGCATCACTCAATGATACAGTGAAACGTTTGGTCATTGCCAGAAAGTAGGGGTGGGGGTAGTGGGGGGTGGAGTGGAAGAATAGGTGAAGGAGGTCAAAAGAGTAAGAGAAAAAAAGGATAATACCTGTTTTTCTCTTTTTCCTTTAAAATTGATCTTCATTAAAAAATAATTTGATGGTATACTACTTGGACAGTGTATGATTTATATTAAATGTAAACAAGGAAGCCTTGTCAGTGATTAAGATTTTTAATATTCTGTCATTAAATATCAACATCTTTAACATTTCTAGTAATCTAAGCAAAATCCACATCAAACTTAAAATAACGTAGTAGAAAAACAAATGAAATCACTGACCAGGAGTTAGATAATAATATAATCAGGGACGGGTGCTTGGAATCTGCTTCCGTTTACTATTGTACCAAAGGCATTTCTTCTTTATAGTTCACTTCTGAGAGACTGGGGGCAAAAAGATTATTTTAAACTGCATTTTAAAAAATGTGCTTCTTCAAAAGGATATCATAAGAAACACACAAGGTATTCTCCAAAAGTCCAATGTAAAATATTTTGATGCCCACTATGAATAATGTGGAATATAAATCACACATGTATACACACACACTCACACACATGCACACACAAAATCACAGATAAGGATAATCCTATGTGAGGGGCATGTTAGAAACCACATCTTTCATTCAAGGCCTCCAGCATGTTAAGGATATTCAGAGCTGGGGCAAGAAAATTTATATAACTGGTTTTTTTAATCATAAAAGCAAGTTTTGAATATTCTATTTTTTTCTATCACTATCCCCCAGGTGATTTTAGCTCCTTATTACTGTCTACACTCTGTTCTACCTCTGTATCTGTCTTAGCTTATTCCCCAAAGCCCCTGTATTTGGAACAGCCGGCAGAAATTGTAGGTAAATAATACATTTAGCATCATGGTAGGGGCTCATCTACATGTGCACACAAAGGTACTTAGATCTTTTCCATAGAGCACTGACTTTGCCCTGACAATGATCTGGAAGGAGTTTGTGTATGTGTTTCCGTTGCCTTCTCTGGCCACAAGCTTGGGGAATTCACCAAGGAGGGAGCCTGAGGCTACGTGGGCTTGGAGGCGCATCCTACTTTAATTCCAGTAGTGCTCCGCAGCCTGCGTTCAGCATACCACTGGAAAGGAATCCTAGTTTGTGTTTTTCTTCAAATTTCCCTTCCCTTTTAATTCTTGTTTCCTTCTTATGACATTTCTGCTGTGCTTTGCCACAAACCATTGCAAAACAACCCATACAAGAATTTTGCCTCTTTCTTGGCTAGGGTAGAAGGCTCTTTGGAAACCGCAAAGCCACATCTCCAGAGAACAGTAGCTTTATTAATGTAATAATCACCACCATCATGGAACGGTTACAATGCACACATTGCTGTAGAAAGCGAAATAAGGACAACCTGGGGTTTGCTGGAGAAGCAGCACTTGAGGTTAGATGTGTACAGTTAGATTTGGAGTCAAGCTGAGGTCATTGCTGAGGAGATTTGGAATTGGAAGTCTGTGTGGAAAATGGTTGCCCCATGGAACCTCCCCGCTCACCATTAAAACTCATTTTCAATGATATCAGAGCAAGAAAATACAAGGGTTTGATCCCAAAGACAGACTTGGGCTTTTCTTGAAGTCTTTAGTTTATTTGGAAAAAGAGTTTGATGGTATTTAATCTTTGTCATCCACCCCTCTTCTGTAAAAGAAATCCTAGTAAAAAATGAAGGAAAAATTTTATTGGGAAGATACATCCCATATATCTCCCACGGGAGCTTCATTGTAAATAACAATGAAAATCGAGTGTTTTTAATGAAATGTTTTCTCTACTTGGAATAGATATAAAAAGAAAATATCAAATATGAAGAGAATCTTTAATTTCCTTCTTGGTTGTTTCTTGGATGGAGAAGGGGAGAAGGAGAAATAATAATGTATGACAAGCAAACTTGTCATCCTCTTTTTAAGCAACCGCGTCAGCTTGGATGCAAATGACTAGTGACAAAAGAGCCAAATGAAGTGTGCCGGAGCCTCAGGGAAAGGCAGACTGCTGACATGGCAGCGGCTCTGTTTCCAGCTGATTTTAGGCCTAGATAACTATCCCTTTCAGCTTAAATGATGCTCTGCCATAATTGACCAATGCCCAGTTGGGCTGGAGCAGAGTTCTTTTGGAACCTGTTCAGACCAACTTTGACGGCCTGTGAGTGCTGGGCCAAGCTCAGACCGGTTTCCTGGAGCCCAAGGTATTATACTGGCTGTAGTCAAAGGGACAGAGTCCTCTGTTCTCTGAATGTTTAATAGAATGTGTCATTGCATCTGTTTGCTCCATTTAACATATTAAAGAATAATTATTAGCAAATGAATGAGGCTATACTGCAATCTTCAGTCTAAAGCAAGGTGTGCACCAAACCTCACTTGTAATAGTAAATAAGTTTAATAGGTCATTTCATTTTAAGAACAGTTTGTGCTCTTTCCCAGCTTCCCCCCGCTCTCCCAGCAGTTGCTCTTGAACTGTGTTCAATACGTTGCCTTTTTGAGGGCTCTAAATCCTTCTCATATGAAGCTGGCTTTAATTGGCAAAAGATACCATTTTCAAGATGTTCGGTTCTCTGCCGCGTTGCTTACGGATCGCGCTTCTCGAGGAAGGATGTGGGATCTGGGGGACATGGATGGATTGAACTCTTGCGTGATTCGATGGTAGCTGTCACCTGCCTAAGGGCTGGCCAAACGCTTGGATACTTCGGTGAAAAGACCAGTCATTTCTTCATTCTGAATTTTATACCGGAAATTACTGCTATGCAGATTTGGCCTTAATGAACAAAAACTGATTTCCCTTGTGAACCCTCCTGATTTAGGAGGGTAAAGAGTGAGTTCTCAAACTGACCCTCAGCTCTAGCGAACCAGCGAGCGCATAACATGGCCAGGTTCCTGGCATGTGCTGAGCTTCCTGCTGGTGTGTTTAGCCTATTTGGTGCTATCTTTTGTTTCTTTAGCTGCTGTCTGCAAATACTGGTATTTAAAAGTGGCCCTGAGGTGACCAGAGAAAGTTGGTAAAATTCAGGTGGCTGCCTTTTTTTTTTTTACCTTTCCTCCAAAATAATTGTGTTTAGAATATGAGTCCAGCAGATAATTGCTTGCTGACGTCTTGTTCTCTAACAGAATATTTTTCTGCCATTGAGAAGAACCGAAATGGTTAGCATGTAGAAAAATACATGGAATGTTAAACTGAAATATGTCTGTCTAGGGATCCATTTAGTTCCCCCCAAATAGCCCTTTTCTTTGTGCATGCCAGTATGTTTATATATATTTAAATGCCCCATTTGCTACACTGGTTTTAGCTTCTTGTTAGCATCAGTTCTTGTTAGCATGATGTTCTACAGCACAAGGCAGCTGGAGAAATGAAACATGTGTTGAAGAATTTATGCAGTGTCCTCAGTTTCTTTCATTAAGAGAACCAAGAATAATAGGTGCGTATTATAAGTTTGGTGTGTTAAGCAATACGTTATAGCTCCGCTTGACAGACATCTTGTTTACATTCATGTTATACATTGGGGAAAGCATAGCATTTTAAGAAACATGGCATTTTTAAAAGTAATATTTATACCGTGCTTCTACGCAAGGGAAACAGTCATCTAAAAAACATGGTATGTTTTAAATCCACTTGTCTCCTTCTCCTAATGAAATATTCCAAGTGATTTCTCCACAAAGTAGAGAGTTCAACATGTTCTTTATTCAGGCTGTTAGAATTACTGCCAAGGAAAACCCTGCTGTGTGCCCCTAGTTTATTATAAACAATGGGCCATCTTATTTCATTTTGGTTTAATTCACATGTGAAAACTCGACCCCACCTTTTCTCCATGGGGAACGGTATGAAAGCTATCTTTCTAGTCAGTTCAGTGTTTTTGTTTTTTAAAAAAGTACGGACTGTTTCCAGGCTGACTTGAGGACCTTCATTAATGCTGTCGAGCATTGTAACATTGTTAATGGGTGTGAGATACCGCAGTGGTTCAGCCCCATGGATAGTGCACAGTATTAAGGTGCTCCACAGCCGTGTGTGGGTAGCAAGTGTTCTTTGCTACCCTTACCCCCACTGAGAGGAAGCTTGACGTGTTGGACAATTTCTTACAGCTAGTGTTTTGGTACTAAGTGCATTGAAGGTGGGAAAGGAGACCATATCTCCCTCCTTTTTTCATGTTTTTTGAACTTCGGTCAGATTCCCATCTCTCCAAAGTGCTTTGTGCTATTTTACCCTAATGTTTCAAACCTGCGTGCAAAAGCATTTGTTTTGAAGAGCGATGCCCCTTGGATTTTCTGAAGCTTAGAAAAATATTATTATTATTATTATTATTATTATTAAATAATAATTTAATCTCTCTCCAGGAGAGATTAAACTCCAGGAGTAGTTGGTCCAGCTGAGCAGTAACCCCTACTTAGAACTGGACCCCAGGTGAAATAAAGGTGAAGGAAAGATACAAAGCTGTGATAGAACGTGGCGCCACAGCTTGGAAGGCAGATTAGAGGAAACACTGAAAGTCTGAAGCATTTCAGCCTGTGGAAAACTGGCTTTCACGTGCCTGTTGTGAATATAATAGCACCATCATTTCATTACCACCACTAGTCAGTTTATTGAATGCTTCCTTTTTCCAGACCTTGCTCAGTGCTTCACGTCTCTCATTTAATTTTTATCCTCACAACAACTCTGTGATGGAAGGCCAATGATTCCTCTTTGACAGATGAGGAACCTGAGGCTTAGGGAGGGTGCACACCTTGTCCAAGGGCACGACTGGTAATGCGGAGAGGCAGGATTTCAGTCCTTCTGTGTTCAACTTCAGAGAGAGGCAATGTGCATCGCTGGCAAGGTGAAGTTAGTGGAATGCCAGAATTCCAGGAAATAGTGGCTGCTCCTCAGGGAGCACTCGGCATAGGGCTGAGAGCCTGGAGACAAAGGCAGGCAGAGAGCAGCGGCGGTGTCCTGGGCATGTGTTGACACGTTGGCAACATTTTATAGCTAGAATAAAAGATTTCAAATCCAGTTTTGCCTTGCTGTGTTGGAGGCATAGGTGCTATTGAGTTTTGAGTTTTTAACTGAGCTTGGTTAGCCCTTTATTTTATGGAATATACAGGACTAAGATTACCCCTAATCTGGCACCTACCTTACGGAAGGGGGTCATCCGTGTCCCAGAATTCACACTACATCACTGCAATAGTCCTGTGAACAAGGACCCGGACCACAGCACGACCTCAGGCTCCTGATTCCCAGTGTTTCTTTTCCTGACCATTTGTGGGAGATAAAGGCAGCAGGGGTCTAGAGAGACTGCTGGGTGAACTTCTAGGCAGAGGAAGAAGCTATGTTTTAAGAAGACACAACAGTGAGCCCTAAGTGATGTGCTTTGCCTGGGGGAATTCTGCAAGAATGTAGTGAAAGATTCACCATTGAGAAATTGGTATGATTATTTCTTTTAAAAATGGCAAGAGATTGGGAGTTGAAAAGATGCACTGGCAGTCAAATCCAGGACACAACAGAGAACAATTGTTTTCCATTTACAAGTTGATTAAATCTAACTAGATTTAGATTCAGTATACTTTTTGTACATAGAAGAATGCAATATGATCTTTAATTCTTGGAAAATTCTTTTCTTTCTGAAATCTTAAATCCCTGAAAAGACATTTTCAGTTAAAGATATATATTCTAAAGAGTGTTTTAGTCCAAAGAAGGAGCTATCCACCTTCCTCTTGAATCTTTCCTCTTTAATTCATTGGCATGATATTTCCACTTTAATTTCCTCAGCACATTTTGTCATATCAATGTCTTACTTAGTAACTTTCAGGACTTTGAAATTGCCTGTTGCATAAGTCAAAATTCCTTATCATTGAAATCAAGACTTACCATACGTTTCAAGGCTCGTCTTTACAATTTCCCTATAGACAAAATAATTAGTTTAAACAAATGGGTCAATTTATTGTTTCTGAACTTTGTTTAAAATGTTGTTTTCACCTATATTGCCTCCACTATTTTTTACACTCCACTACACAATCGGAGTGTAAAGTTATTGGCCTAGAATTATAAACTATAGCATGCAACAAACAATGTATAAATTGGCTTGGTAAGTAAATGAGGTCATAAAAAGCAGTTAGTTTGGGAGTGGTAAAGAGATTCATGTGATTACATTACAAGGTCAGATTACAGACACACTAGGGCAGATCTTGGTCCACTGGGTCAGAAATTGGGGTGAAATCAGTCAGTACCCTGGATAGCTCCCAGGAGTAAAAATCTGAGTGCTGACAGGGTTCTATATTTTTAGTTGAAGACCTACTCGGCTACAGGTCCACATTCCCTGGGTCCTTTTTCTTTATGAGGCCACTTCCTCCCTCATTCTCACCCCCTCAAGCTTATCAAGTACAGATCTAGAGATTCATTCTAATATCAGCCGTTCCTCTCGTCTGACCTGGGCCTTACTCACTCACACAAGGTCCCTGGTCATGCTAAAGATGTACCTTCTACTTCATTGCCCGAATCATTCTCTGGGGTCTTCTTTTTTTCTAGGACAGAGACGGGGACTGGGATCCTGATAAGACTCCATTTTTTCTAAGCCTTTTCTTTTTGATAGACGACATTTCATTGTCCTACCAACATTGTGAGCAGGTTAAAGTTTTGCCCACCCTCCAAGAGTAAGCCCCAGTTTTATCTTTGCTTTGAACTCCCCAGTGACCCTTGTCTCAACCAGAATACTTTATAATCTTCACCACTTATTTCAATAATAATCATATACTGTCTTTTATAAGCTGTTTTAACTCTGACTGTGCCTTAACCTGCCTGTGTCTAAACTCTCCACTCAGCTTATATACTTCTTGGGGGCAGGCTTCTCACTAAGAATGTATTTCAGATTATTTTCATGAAATGTACTTTTTTATCTGGGAAAGAGAGAGCAATCTTTAAGTTTTCTAACAGACATGTTCAATCAGTAGCTCTTTTCAATTACATGTTGAAGTTTCTGTTATTTCCAGAAACCTCCTTGATGTAGTGTAATGAATATAGTGCAGGCTGTTGTGAGCCAGCGAGACTTGTGTTTCCAGTCTTGTTTCACCACTTATAACAGTGACCTTGAGCAAGTTACTTAATCTCCTTCCTTGAGTTCTATTTCCCACATTTGTAAATGGGAAAACTGCATATTATAACCATGAAAATCAAACGAGATGAGATGTAGGCAAAAAGGATCTTGATCCCTTGACAGAGTGAGAAGCTCAATTCATATTGACGCCTTTTCCTGTTTTCCACACATACGTAGCTCTCCTTTTTAAATCAAACTTTTCTGAAAGTTTTAAAAACATTGCTTTAAGAGGGTTTAAAAAAAAAAAAACAAACCACGTGCTTATGATGGCTCCCGGATCGTAGTTAAGGAGTTACTTTCTACTTCCATTTATGCCTAGAAGGGGATTTTTTACTCAGTATAAAATTGAAAATTAGAGTTGCCATATTCAACATACAAGAAACCTACCTTTAATCTTTATTGTTATATTTGGGGACAGGGAGCAGGGTAATGTTTGTCTTTATGGAAATCAGGGTGAATTTGTTCTTTCTTATTTTATTTATAGAAAGCCACCTTATCAAGCAACCAGAAAGAGCACAGTCCACTAGATCTTTGGGGAGATAAGATCCATGCGCCAAACACAGCACCCTTAGGATGTGTGTTGGGCAGCCCAGTCTCTTCATGCCTTAGTTCTCAGAGACTGCTAAGGAAGAAAAAAGTCTCAGAAGAATAAACCTGAATATTTATGAAAGAAAAACCAAAGCATTTTTAGCTGGGCTTCCATCCCCTTAAACAATACCAGTCACAGAAATGTGGTTTCCTAGTCATTTAAAATACAGTTTACAGAGGAATTAAGCTAAATCACTTAAGCTCTCCAAGCAGCTGGCTTCCCGGCTTCCTTACTGAGATCTGCTTGCAGAGAATCTTCTTTGAAATCTGCAGCTCAGCCAGAGACAGGGCTGTTGAGCTCTGAGCTACTTGCTTTTTCTTGTCCTGTTCTTCTCGGGTCATGCAAAGACGGGAAAATATTTTGATACAAGCACATATTCTGGCCTTGTGTTTTAGTGTTTTCAGGGGCATTATTCTCATGAGTTTAAGTGAGTGAGTACCTGAAAGTGAGTTAAGGTCATGTGTTCAATGTTCTCATAAGCTATCATATAATTCCCAGAATGACTGCGCATTTTGGGAAGAAATTCAAGGCTTCTGCCTCCCAGGAGAGTAAGCAACCCCCAAAATTTTCTACAGTTTGCCTTTCTAACCTCTCCTTCCTTCCCACACGTGAGCCCCTGGCTCCAGCTAGCCTGGTTTCTTCACTCTGCACTGAAGTCCACATACATTCTTGTTCCTGTACCTGTGGTCTTATTGTTGCCTATTCTTTTCAAATGCTTTTCCTGCTACTGTTTGATCATCCGAGCCCTACCCATTCCAGTGCTTGTAGCCCAGGACATATCTCACAAATATTTCCCTGCCCTCCCTAGTCCAAGTTCATGTCCTCACTCCAACTTTGACCCTGACTGTGTCAGTCAGTTTGGTCCTTGTTCTCTGATTTCTGAACTAGAATGCAGCCTATTTGAGGGAAACTTCTTCATTGGTCCCAGCAAGTGTTTTATATATTCCACACTCAGTAAATATTGGTTAGCAGAATTGTCAGATGAAAAATTAGAAAGACATAGGCAATTGAATCTAATTTTTTAAAAACAAAATATACTAAATATGAGGGGTAAGAAATAAGAGTGAAAACAGTCTAGAAAATAGGCAAGTAAAAATTCATCTACATGTGACATATGGAAATTTTTGTAATTATTAAATATGTTTTACTTTTTATCATTTATATTTTAATAGATGCAAAATAGTATCTAGGCATTGGTAAATTTAGTTAAGCAGCCTATGAGTATGTTATTTAAGGATGAAAATCATGAAGCATTTTCTTTAACCTTAAAGCAACCATGCAGGGACATGGTGTTTCTGATAACACCCTGACATTTAATATAAATGTACACATTTTCATGTGCAGTTTCATAAAACAAGAAAAGTATTTTTTTTCTGGAACTATATCGTGGAGAACTCTAGCAAGTCGGTTATATTTTTGTATTTCAGTCTTAAAGCAATCAGGCAGTACCTGAATAGTGATCTATAAATAGATTTAGCCTCTAGTATGCTATACCCTTAAATATGTAATATTTTAAGTGCATTGGTAGGCATTATTGATGTAATAATTAAAAGACTTTGGGGGAAAATAATGCGGTCTTTTGTGTCAAAAAGCAATAAAAAAATAAATGACCCATGGTGTTCCTTTAAAAGAAAGTAAAACACCAAATGTCTCTATATTACTGGTTGAACAACTCTTCTACCCTCTGCTGCACCTAGCAATTTTCTAGCTGATCTGCAGGATTTAAGCCAGTGATCTCGCCTCTCCTGGGGGTGAAGGGTTTTCTTCCATACCCAGATGCACGGGCTCTTCTGTAGCCATCGAGGGTTCATAAGCAGCCCAGGAACCTGGGATTCCTGAGTGCGATTCGCCCTGGCATCTGGTTCAGAAGGAGTCTGCCAGGCTTAACTTCATACTGAGCCGTGCTTTCTGCAGGCCCCTCCCAGTGGGGCAATGCTGGAAAGCTAGCATTCTGCATCATCAAGAGGCGGTAGTAAAATGTACCTTGTTAAATGGGATCTCGACCTTTAAAAAAACCAAAAGGCTACTTTTAAGATGAGGCATAAACTGCCTTACAAGACAGGGAGTAGGGGCTGAGGGAAGGTCTATGAGACTGCAGGGGAAAAATTAAAGAGTGGGGCATGGCTCCCCAGACAATGTCTGGACTGGGGCTGTTACTGGAACAGAAAGAAACGGGAGGATGTAAAGAATGATGAAATACCCAAGGGAGGCTCGGGATAAAAACAATTCTAAATGAAAGGGAGAGAACGGCAGGACAAAAGTTCATGGAGAGGAGAAGAGGAGTGCAGTAATTAAACAGCAAAGCGAGCGTGGCCGAAGCTCTGGAGGAACTTGAGAGGAAAAAAACTGAGCCCTGAAAGTATTCCAGTTGTATTTTCTAGTAGTAATGAGGATTTTTTTGAAACCACATCCTTAGCTGTAAGAACCTTATTGCAGGTTACATGTAAGCCAAAAAGATGTGCCCAGATTCGGTTTTTCTCTTATTTATTTAACACGTGTTTGTTGAGCACCTTCTTCGTGCCTCCCTTGGGCTGGAACTGGGGACGCGGAGGCCAGCAGTGGATGCCCACTCTCTCTGCTCCTCCAGAAAGTAAAGGAATTTGGATCTGGAACCATGGACAAGAAGAGAGGAAGGAGAAAGGCCAGGGACTGATATATGAAGGAGGGGTGAAGCTAGAGTGATTTTTATGAAACATAAATAGATTCCACCATTGTTTTACTTGAAATCGCACCCTCTCGTGGCTCTGTGTTGCCCTTGAAATCAAAATCAAATCAGAACTCCTTACCATGTCCTGTGTGACCTGTCTGAGCCTAGCTCTCCATCCTTGTTTCCCATTCCTTTCTTTGTATCATCCATTTTCACTGGTTTCTTTTCTGCTGCTTCTGAATGCCCTGAGTCCTTCCATGGCTCCCAGCCTTTACCCTGCTTCATCCCACCTGAAATACCCTTTCTTTAGCTCTTTGAACGGTCCACTGATTTCCATCCTTAACTCTCAGACCATGTCATCTCCTCTGTCATGTCTTCTCAACCTACCCTTGCCCCCACCGCCCCTCCCCTCTACCCCATACCACCTATTGGCTTTTGGTCCTATCACCCTATTTCATTTTCCATAGCATTTCATCATAACCTATAATTATTTTACTTATTTGGTTATTCACCTCCAAGCCCCACCAACTCAGGGAGCCTGTCTGGTTTGCAGCACCCAGCACAGTGCCTGCCATCTGACAGGCGCTCAGTAAATAGCTGCTGGATAAAGGAATGTTTACCCCAACTCTTGCTCCTCTCCTCTCCTAGTGGGACATATTGTGATTTCCTCAAATGGAGGCCTGCCTCACTGTCTCTCTGAGCCCCGCATCCACGCAGGTATGACCCACACAGAGTGGACATTTCTCCGTGGAAGTTGTAAAACTGGAACTGGGCTCTGAGGCATGGATTAAGATTTAGGGAGCCTTGGGGGAAGGGCAGAGCCTCCCAGGCAGATGATTCCGCCTTAGTAAGGATTTGAAGGCAGGTATGTAGGATAAGTAGCACAGTGTCTCCATGAAATAGTGGGAAATCCAGGTGTGTTGGGCATTTGATGACTTACCAAGGCATTTAGAGGTTTAGGGATTGGTATTAGGATTATGAAGGTATATAAATTAGAGGCTGGAGCCAAGTCCTATGTCTACTTCTGGTTTACCTACAGGAGCTTGGAAAAGCAACCAGATTTCCCACTGGTAAAACGGAGGTCACAATAACACCTCACAGGGTTTTGAAAATGAAAGAAGATAATGCCCGTGACTCAGTGCTGCACGTGACTAGCATATATAAACGATGACCACCATTGTCTTCATCATCACTGTGTTTGTCATAATCATTATTCCTCTGGGAAGCAGTGAATGGTAAAGATTTGTAATCTTTTTAAATGGGAAGTGAGGAGGGCTAGCATGATGAAGGCTATGCTTTGGGGCCTTGACTCTTTCAGGAGGTGAGCTTGGAAAAATGCAGGACACGCGATCTCGCCCCAATGTGGGTGCAGCAGGAACCCAGCCAAAAGCTAGAATTATGAGTGCTTTTTGTACAGTACAAAAAGCAGGCAGACAAGACTGGATAATCCCATGGTTGTTGAAAATCAGGACAGGACAGTGGTCTTTAAGGCAGGGAAGCCTCACAGGCTTCTAAGCTTGAACTTGCCTGTGATCAAAGCAAAGTGATCTGAAGCCAGGAAACAGGAAAGAATAGTCTGAAGCAAATTTGAGCGGAGCATCTGAATGGCCTAGAGGCCCTGTTAGAACAAGACTGCTGGCCCATCCTTTGAGAATTTATTTGCCCCTGGAGTAAGTTCTCAGGCAGCACTGCTGCTGCTGGTCTAAGGATCTCATTCTGAGAACTACCACTCTAAAGAGGGCTCTATGGTGAAACCCTCACCTAACGTCATTGCATTGATAGTGTCTTGGATCTGCAGCCAAGTGACGTCTAACAAAACAAGTTTTACCACAGGCTCATTGCTATAAACAATAGTTAAGTCCCTACGGCGTCTCTTCAATGTCATAATGAAATGACGTTGAATGGACCAACCTCATTCGAGGACCTGATGTACCACCATTAAGAGAAATTAGAAAATACATATGTAGCTACTGTCTCAAGCCCACTGCAACTAGTTACAAATTATCTGGAAGAAAAGCTTCAGAGATTCTAAGGGGTGCCTTTCATCTCTAAGACAATTTCCCAAGCACCGTATTTTTCATCGTGTAGCCCAAACTGTTTTTAAGGCTTCTCCTTTCTCCTGAAAAAGGAGTGGAAAGGCAGTTTCAGAAGGAAGAAGTTTGTTCTGTGCTCCACAGCATGGGGACTTTTTCTGTGGATGACACCGAATCCCACCTGGTCAAGGTGTGCCGTGTGCATGGCTCTTGTTGGAATGTGCGTCTCTCCCACCCCTGGATTTGCAACCGCATGAAGAATGCATAGTTAGTAATGAGACTCGTTTTATTTGGATCATGTGAAGATTCTCCCACAAGAAGGATCTCTTTCAAGGCAGCTGTCTAGCAGAACTGTCCTAAGCAGGCATGGAGTCTTGCCCCTGGGTTTGGACCAATGTGAGGTGAAGTACCAACCAGCTTTGGAAGCAGGGGCGGGAGATGCAGACTTTGTCTGTGTCTTGACCTTCATTAGCGCCAGCTCTGACCAGAGGCTGACATCCCACAGCCTCCCTCTGCCTTTGGATCAGCTTCTGAACAGTGGGAGGATCGTCCTAAGGGCAGGAGATCTGTGGGGCACCGATTAAGCTGGACTTCCTGTGTGTTACTATTGTGGCCATGAGTTGGTTTCATGCATTTTTGGAAAGAACTACTCCCCCGTGCTCCCAAAATGAAAACCAACTTTTGCAAAGTTGGCAGAAAAGAAAGCTAATTAAATTCCCTTGATTCATGCTCTCTCCCCATTGGCAAAGACAGTCTATTAACCTTTTTATGCAGGCCTTTTCATTTGGTTTGTTCGCTTAAGGCAAGCTAGCATCTTTTTCATTATTAGCATCTCTATTTAGGAGCCAGAGCCTGGTTCATGGCTCTGTCCTAGATGGGCAAAACAGGCGTTAATACGGTTGTATCTTCAGGTTTATGGATGGACATTATTTGTGAATTCTCTTGAAATGAGGTTGAATCTTGACCCTCATTCCATAAACTGACCCTTGGCTCCAAGTAAGGTGGTGGCGATGTGAGACTTAAAGCGGGAGGTGGGAGGGTGGGGGGGGGAGGGGGCGGGATTGGAGTGATGAACAAGAGCCTCGCCGGGGATGCCAGGAGAGGACACTCAGGAAGCCGCGTCCTAGCCAGCCTTTGGGGTTATGAGCTTGGCTTTCGGTCTGCTCACTAATATAGCTATGGTTTATTAGCTCAGCTGTCTGGAGTTGTGCTTCCCACTATTTCTCACATCAAAATCACAATACTGGTGTGACCCACTGAGGGGAGTGGAGGAGGTGGTACCCCAGTCTTCATCCCAGGCTGAGGAGACCAGTAGCTCGTGTGTAACCCAGCAGTGACAGAGACACACTTGTCAGGAAGCTCTGATATTGTGCAGAATCACACATTGGGTTCACATACCAGCCTTTTAGCTTTGACCTGTTTCATGGCCAAAACTATGCATTAGCCCAGGCAGGCCCTGAGTTGGTAAGTGACTGCAAATGTTAGGCAAGAAAGCCTGGTGGAAGCCGCTGACCTATCACTCCTGGGAAAAACAAGTCAAAGCACATTTTACCTACAGCCATGATGAATCACTTTTTTACTTCCTAAACTCATAAGGAAGCTCTGAACCACTTCTGGCAGCTGGACAGGAGGGGGCTGCTCTTCCTGTCCGTGACTTTATTATTTCTTTTCATTAGAAATTCCTCATTTACTTATTTTACCCTTTTGTATTTTGGGTTCTTTTTGTAAGCCACTTGAAATCTTTTTTTCACTCTGGCTGGTGTGGCTCAGTGGGTTGAGTGCTGGTCTGCAAACCAGAAAGTTTACTGGTTCAATTCCCAGTCAGGGCACATGCCTCAGTTGTGGGCCAGGTCCCCAGTAAGGGGTGTGCGAGAGGCAACCGCACATTGCTCTTTCTCCCACTTTCTTTCTCCCTCCCTTCCCCTCTCTCTAAAAATAAATAATTAAAAATCTTAAAAAAAAGGGAGAAAGAAATCCTTTTTCATGGGTTGTGAGTAAGAGAGAACAAGTAATTAAAGAAAACTAAAAGCACACACCCTACCATATTGAGTCAGTCATGTCATTTTTGTTTGCAAAAAGGGTATTTTCACCCTTTAATAACATTGGCAACTGAATGCGATATTAGTCATAATATGAAATGATGCTCCTTTTTCAATGTGATGATCGTCTTGCTTTATTTCCCCATCTGCAAGAGGAAAATGATGATTACCCCTCTGAAAATATCATATGGTCAAATTAGTTAATGTTGGACAAGCCTTGCAAAGTGAAGATACCTAATAATTTATTAGTGGCTCCACTGGTGTGCAATTTAAGAATGAAGCCTGCTTGTGAGGAGCCGGCATTTGTATTGATTCCTGTTTCCCTTACGTGCCTTACGGGATCTGCTCTGTTTTTTCCTCTGGGTGTGAGCTGTGCCCGCCTGCAGCACCTGGTCCTGTGGCCTTTGCCCACAGCTGTCTTGTTCTAGTAGCCAGAGGTGCAATGACCATGTCCTAAAGGGGAAACTGAGCAAATAAAATCACCGATGCACTTCTTTTAAATTGACTCACTTATTTTCTTTTTTTAAAAAAATGTATTTTTTCTATTACCATCTGCCCCCCATACCTTCTGCCACCCCCGCTCACCCTCGCCCCTCTGTGGTCACCACACTGTTGTCCATGTCCATGAGTTCTTTCTTTCTTTTCTTTTTTGATTGATCTCTCGACCTCTTTCCAATACCTCCGAGAGCTGTCAGCCTGCTCTCTATGAGTCTGTCTCTATTTTGCTTGTTAGTTTGGCTTGTTCATTAGCTTCCACATCTGAGTGAAATCACTTGGTAATTGTCTTTCTCTGACTGGCTTATTTCACTTAGCATGATGTTCTTCAGGTCTACCCATGCTACCACAACGAGTAAAGTTTTCTTTTTCTTGGCCAAGTAGTATTCCGTGGTGTAAATGCACCATAGCTCTTTAATCCATTCATCTAGTGATGGATGCTTGGGCTGCTTCCAGATCTTGACTATTGTAAATAACAGTGCAGTGAAGACAGGGGTGCATATATTCTTTTGAATTAGTGTTTTGGGTTTCTTCGGATAGATTCTCAGAAGTGGGAATGCTGGGTCATGAGGCAGTCCCATTTTTAATTTTTTGAGGTAACCCCATACTGCTTTCCACAGTGGCTGCACCAGTCTGCACCCACCAACAGTGCAGAAGGGTACCCCTTTCTCCACATCCTCGACAATGCGTTATTTGTTGGTGAGGGCCATTCTGACAGGTCTGAGGTGATATCTCATTGTGGTTTTAATTTGTATTTATCTGATGATTAGTGGCATTAAACGTCTTTCATATTGTTTTCTTCTTAATAAAAATGAAATTTTGAGACAAGAGAAAATCCGGCAGCATTTTATTTTCTCTTCTGTACTCTTAACGGTATATTGTTTGACCTCGAAACGAATGATCTCAGTTATATCTTAACTGAGACAAGTGAAGGAGCTCTGTTTCTTGTGCTATCATTTCGTTCCATGTTTTGATGACTAAGCTCTTCCTGATTCAGAGAGCATGAGATTCTTGTATAGTCACAAGAGAGCCAAGGAAGATACACATATTAATACATATAGTAATCACTCTCATTCATTGAACACTTATGTGCCAGAAGCCTGGCGCACATAATCTCCAATACAGCAATTGTAAAAGGCATTTACAGATCAGACTCTGGAGGGTGAGAGAGGTTTAATTCACACGCACAGTCACATAGGTATAAAGAAAAGTACTTCTGGGATTTAAACCTAGGTGCATCTCCATACTTTTATTTTTAATTTTAATTTGTATTTCATGAGCCAAATCATTAATGAGTATTTATGTTTTATTTCTATACACTTCTGGAAAAGCCATCTTTTGAAACAACTTAATGCTACTAAAAGGAGTTACATCCTGATGAAGCAGCATTAGATCAAATGATCTACCTGTCCCTTATGACTGTCAAATTACACAAACTGACCCATGTGAGGAACTTCCAAAATATTCCATTTATTTTACCGAGTGCCTGCTGTCTACCAAACTCTGTGGCAAATTACATCTGTAAGTGCCCAGAATAGAATTCCTTTTTGTCAACGAAATGAAGTTAGAAAACGTCACTTCTCACTTTAAAGGGCTACACATTTATATAATACAAATCCCCACATCAACAAAGTCAGAATATTTTACTTATCTGCTTTTCATTTAGGGTAGACTATTTCTTCTGTTTGAGTTGGGACATGTCAATAAAAGGGCTCTCCTTTCACGTCCACACACAGAGACACCGAAACTGCTTGGTCCTCACTAGACTCCATTCAGCAGCAACAGAAAGAAGTGAATTCGCCAAAATGAAAAGAGATTGATTTGCCTTAGCGTAAATAACCAGTTGTCTTTACTGTAAGAAATTGTGGGCCTGTGAAGCTTTGAGAACTGATTTGTGTCTTGGAGTATATACTCATTACTATGATATTGTGTCTGAAATGCCTAACAAAGAGCATTTAGAAATCATACGGGTCCCCGCATTTAAAATATTTATTTAAAAGAAACTAGCCACAGATGGAAATGTTTTTAACTAAAAATTATCTTTCTCAAGTATAAAAACATTTCTCAAAATCAAATATTTCCCACATACAGTCAGTTAGTTGTGGGCTTCGGGACTTGATTTTCCATTGCCATTAAAAGCCTTTGATTGGCAAGCTTTTCTTTGCTTTAAATTTGAAACTGGAGCATGTAAGCAGAGCTCGGATGTGAGTGGGAAAACTGGCTTAAATTACGTGAATTTCAGAAATATCACCGTGTGTTTATTTGTACAGTTTCCTCTAAAGGGAAAAATTTTGTTTAATATTTGAATATGTTTATTTATGAAAATTATAGAATAATCAGTAGACATTTGTATTCTATTAGACATACAGGTTCTCCATCTTCTTTATGTACTTTATATTATAAGGGCCTAGTTTTCATGTATTATGGAAGAGCATGCACCCGAACATTTAGAATCAGCTACGATTTCACAGTTAATCTTAAATATGTGTGAATCCATACTTTTCTACGACATACACAATTTTCCCTCGGACGTTTTTCTGTGTCTCCTGAACCCAGCTTTGTTGCTTTGCCCTGTAATTTTCGATTCTGCACGCTACAGAAAAATAGCCAGGAGAGGGCGCTGGTGGCTTACTTTTGAGAAAACTGCTTAACGGATTTCAGCACTTAAAAGCATGCAAGTACATGGAAATTATTTTTCTTCAGTCAAAGCAATCAGAATGAAAAAAACTGTCTTAAGTTTGTCAAAATTGTCTCTTCATGTCTCCTGCCACCCTAAAGGCATCAGTAAACTGGGCAATGAGTTTTTCTTCACACATCTGCAGAGCCCTTAACTGACCCACAGTAAGGATGAGTACAGGGCAACTGGGTGTGATTATCTAATTTTTCCATCAGCTTGAGGTTCTTATGTGAAAGTTCTATTCATGGAGAGCCAAAAGAAGGGGAAAATAAAAACCTGTTTACACCTTCACTTTCCAGCTAGCTTTGCCAAGTTATCCCCTGACCTGGTACAATGATGAGAACATATCTTTGCAACCTCGGCTGTCCAGGGTGCGGAGGTGGTGTTGGAGGCCTGGGTGGGGAGAAGTCAGTGGGAGGTGAGCATGGTCTTACAGACTCAAAAACATTCTCTCCTCTCACGCAGGCCTCTCCCTCACACACAGGGGCAATGCTAAGGAGTGATCTGAGAAGGAACCTTTACATTTCTACCAGCACCTCCATTCTTTCAGATGAACTTCTGACAGTCCCTCCATATTTTATAAACTGCTAGGCAAACACAGTTTCAAGTCAAAATTCCTAGCCAATTTTCTCCTTAGTCTCCTTCCAAAGAAAATGCTATACCTAAGCCTGTCCTACAAAGAAATTCTAGAAGCTCTACCACTAATACAAGTCTTCTGCCGAACTCCCTCACCCCTCCCGGGAACATTTACAAGTTGTTTAAGATGTGGCAGTGAAATAGAAAATATCGAAATGCCTATGGTAATCACATCTGCGATCACCTTTATGGCGGTGGCAGGGAGTGCCAGCAACGCCCTGATAAAGTCCTTGGTGAGTCTGAGCTTTGCTCAATGTGGTTTTCCTTTGCCATGTGGGTGTTGGGCACCGCTGTCCTTCGTAGCTGGTGGGTGCCACTTTTGGCTGGCCCTGGGGCTGGCTGCAGGCATCTGTCCTTCCACGGGATGAAAAATGTCTTCCATTAGCTAATGGCTGTGTTCTCCGTGAAACATTCTGCCCCTTGGCCGGGGGCTGCAGGAGCGCATCAATCAAGTCTCTGAGGTGAGGCCTCGGAGGCCCGAGGGAAATTTGTATAATCCTGAACTATAAACATGGGGACCAGCGGTTGAGGTTTTGGATTTGCAAACATTGAAAAATGTCTATTTGAGTATCGAAAGTAAACCTTTATTTTAAAGAGAAGTTGAGGCCCAGGAGGCTCTCTGGGTGGCCTTGAAGGTCCATGAACCTTTCTGCCTCTGTTTCCCTTTCTTCAAATCAGAAAAAAAAAAGTCAAAAAACTTTACTTTTCTATTCACAGAAGAATCAGTTTAATTTAATTCCTGGTGAGAGGTGATCCAACTAATTTAGTTTTTACCAACCAGATTTACTTTATGCCTCTCTCCATGTTACAGACCATATATTAAATCTTCTGCCCTGAGGTTTACGAGTCCACTAGTGCTTACTCCTGTGTGTTAGTATTTGGCTGTAAGTGTGTAGTTTTCCCTTTAATTATTCCCTTGCTTGGCATCCTCTTCGTTCACCTTCCAGCCAAGGAAGACGGGCTGAAGTGCTCTCCCCTTTCTGGGGGTGGCAAAACAGCTTCTAGCTCCTGAGGGAATTTATGAAGGTGTGGGTGGAGAAAGGCAGAAGTGAGTGTGTGTGTGTGTATGTGTGTGTGCGTGCGTGCATGTACACACATTCATGTATACGTCTGTGTGTCTTATAGTAGGTTTTTCTGTGTGTGTGGTGGTTTGTTGCTATTGGCACCTTTAAAAGCAGTCAGGCTAAAGGAATTCCTTAGGAACACGAATGAACTACCTTCCTAGAGGTGAACAGAAGGTTGCTGAGGCCTTGGGGGGGCATTTATGTAGCGCTCACTTTCCCCTGGGCTCCTTTGTATTACTTATTTTAAAATCTTTATTGTTAGGGCACATTTCTTGTTTACCATCTCCCTAGTCTCCCATTTTTTTTTCTTTAAACAAGTACAAGTATTTTTATTTGAGGAACAGCCTAGATTTCCCTGAATTCATGCCTTTTCCATTTTAATAGTGTACCCGAACTTAAATCTTGGAGACCTTAGAGCACTGCTCAACAGTTTGGCAAACTCTTTTCACTCTAACCTTGAAAGATGAGATGGGAGGGACACTGAGAAAGCTGTTATTTCTGCACAGAGTAGGCAACCCAGAAATATTCATGAAATGAAAATTTAATTACATACACAAGGCTGATTTTCTTCTCAGTAGTAAACTTAGAATTTTGCTATGTATTCTTATACACTTTTATAGGGCCATGCTTTCTTATAAATAAGCAATTTATTATACTGAAATATCTAAATAGTGTTTTCTACAAGGGACACTATCCCAAAGAAGTAAAATATAATCCAGACATGAAACTTGACTACTAAAACAATGTCACAAACCCAGAAGCTTTTTGTCAAAGAAGTGGGAGAGCACCTAGGTCTGGATTGTCTAGTTAGAAATACGGCATGCTAATTTCAACTCTAAATGTCATGGTTCTCCATTTTCTTTTCTTTCTTTTTTTTTTAATTAATTAATTTATTTTTTAAATACATTTGTCTCTGCCTCCCCCCGACCACTTTCCTTTGCCCCCTCCCTCCTTCCCTCCCTCAGCTCTTCCCCTTTGGTTTTGTCCATGAGTCCTTGCTGTATGTTCCTTGACTTGCCCCTTCCCTTCCCTTTCCCTGCCCCCCCCCCCCCCCCCGCCCCTTCCCTCTTGTCTCTGTTGATTTCTTTTCCTTTCAGGGTTGCTGGTCATTATTTTCACAAATATAGGTTAGTTTCACAAGCATAAGGTTAGTTAGGTTTGATGGTTTCATATTTGTGAACATATAAAAATGAGCTTCTCTGCATGAGCATGTTATAGGAAAACATGTAAAAAGAAAAAAAGAAAAGAAAAATTATGACAGTTTGTGAGAAAACTGGAATGGTCCATTGTCTTCATTCGGAGACATAGCTGTGCTCTGGGCCAGAATCTGATCATCCCTCAACTGTTAAAGGACTCAGCCGGGGTCCTGTGGGAGCCACTGTGAACCAAAGTGAAGAGTCTGGCTTTACCATTTAAAACAGTGTACTTGAAAAGTGGTGTGTTCTTCATATAACTTGGGAGAAAAGTTGTCAGAACAGGAAAGATAAAGCTACCTCTTAAAAAAGTAGTATTTAGGAGCAAACAGTAAGATCTCTCGTTGGCGAAAGCTGGAACAATTTGAGCAACAAAATAAGTAGCGAATCATTGGATTGGATTCATAACTGAAAGTTGAGTATTAGACATAATTCAAAGTGTAAAATATAAAGCTATGAACCCATAATGATATAAATCAATGCTGGAATACCAAGGTAAATCAGGGAGGATAGACAAGTCCTTCATACAAAAAGATCCCATTTGTCTCTGTCTAGGCAGAGACAAATGTATTTGAAAATAAAGAAAGAAAGAAAGAAATGCTTGGGGAAAAAAAAATCCCAAATGATTTATGTAGAGTCTATGTCTTCAAAGAAATGGAGCACAACTCCCTGCTCATGTTGTGTAGTTTACGCAGATAACTTCCTTCCATTGAGTAGAGTGTAGAAAATGGGAGTGGGGTAGAGGGGAGAGATACCTTATGGCGGAGAAAATAGAACTACCTCAGCCCAGCGATCAAGGTCCACATCAACAGTGACAAATCATATTGATAGCATGTGCCCTTGGTAAGATTTGTCAAGAATAACACTTTATTTCTATGTTCTTCCTTCTCCAAACCAATAATCCCAGTCTAATCATGAGAAGAATATCAGACAGATTCAAGTAGAGAGGCCTCATATAAAACACCACACCAGTATTCCTCAAAACTTTCAAGTTTATTAAAACAAGGAAAATCTAAGAAACTGTCACTGTCTAGTGGAGTCTAAGGAGATGTGTAATGAGGCATCCTGAATGGGATTCCAAGACAGAAAAAAGAATCAAGTAAAAACTAAGGGAATCTGAATGAAGGATGGACTTTAGGTAATAATGTGGCAAGATTAGTTCATTAGTTGTGACAAATGACATAGTAATTTAAGATGTTGAAAATAGGGGAAACTGGGTGAAAGGTACAGAAGACAACTCTGTACTATCTTTGCAATTTTTCTGTAAAACCATAACTATTCTAAAATTAAAAGTTCTTATAAAAAAGGAATTCTTATGACCATATGTTAGCCCTACATCTCAATATAGTTATTATCCTAACTCTTGATTTATTTTTGAGAGATAACTTTATTTTATTTTTTTAAAAGATTTTATTTATCTTTAGAGGGGAAGAGAGGGAGAAAGAGAGAAAAAGAGAAACATTGATCGTTTGCCTTTCGAACACACCCATCTGGGAACGGAACCCATAACCTGGGCACGTGCCCTGACTGGGAATCGAACCAGAAACCGTTTGCTCTATAGGATGATGCCCAACCCACTGAGCCACAACAGTCAGGGCAAGATGACTTTAAATTGCATTAAAGAAGTCATGTTTTCCAAACTTTACCACTTTATATATTTATAATTGTTAAGGATGCCACCTGTAGAGCTATGAATATTATGATTACCTTTACTTAAAAATAGACTCAATGTTCTACTTTATGAAGAGTGTCTATGAGGGATCCGAGGTATAAGAAAGTTTGCTCCCATATTTAACTGCCGTGACCACCCACAGAGGGGAAACTGAGTCCCTTTGTGGGGAATAGTCATTTACTATCCAGTCAAGAAGAATGTAATTTTAAGTGGGTGGTTTAGAAATAATATTCAAATGGTTTCTTTCCTTCTCTGCTAATATGATAGCTACCTTCATAAAATAAAATTTACTGTAGTCTTTATCAAAATGGCACTGTATGTATTTTCTTGCATTCGTAAGTACAGAGTTTTTGAAAGAAAGTAAAATATATTCCCTCTGAGATGAAGTAATGAATTTTTCATCCCAAAATTGCGTCTGTTCATAAGGGATGTAAAATTTATCATGAATATTAATAAACCTATCAAAAATTTTTGAGGCCTTTTTATTTTAAAACTATAAATAATATGTTATTATGACTGCACAAGGTTAAAAAATATTACGAATCCCTAAACATGCCCTACATTTGTACAGCAAAGAGACATTTTCTGGGAGAGCCCTTTGGTGTGGGCCAACAGTCCCCTCTCACTTTCAATATCGCCTTTGTACGCAAAGGCAGCTCTTTTCACTTTTTCCATTTTAGTGTTCAGCTACAGCCTGGGACAGCTTTTTCTTCCTACAGTAAGAAACACATGGTCTGGGCTTCATCATTAAAAATCTTTGTGTGATTTGGGGGTCTTTGAGGAACCAATGGCTTCCCTAGTTGTCCTCTTGTCTGCAAACACCCCGCTCATCTTCCAAAATGAAACCCTATCCTGGGAGCTGAATGTGCACCATATTTATGAGTGTGTTGACTGACCAATGACTCCTGAGACTATCCCACAACAACTGATGATGAATATGTCATTTTTCCTTCTCTAAAACAACTCCTGTCATAATACAGCTATGAACAGTGTAAGCCGCCAGTTTCCTCTCCTCTAACCCAGTAAATCCTTGCTGTCTTCTCCTTTAAAGGGATATTTTAGTCATTTTGAAAGAACTGAGAGTGCCCCAGGACTGTATGCAGTAACTGTGTATTGTATCTAACCCTGAGATAATACAATGTCCCAGCAGATACTACTTTATCTTTTAAGCACACACAATAATTTAAATTCTTAACTAGAACACACTTGAATTTTCCCATGTTTAATCGTTAAAAAAGCAAAACTTAATTTCATCAAGTGCAATCAAAGAATTTTAATAGTAGCAATTAAAAATATGAAACTGGAATTTCAATGACAAACTTCAAAAGCTGACTATGGTATATTTTGAATCTTCATCCAAATCAAATGGTAAATCAGGTTTTTCCTCAGAATTTTTTTAAATTTTCTTGTTCAATGTGAGTGGGTCAGTAGGTGGTTTTAGTAACTCAGAAAGCTCCTTAAACATGCTCACGTGTATTTTGAAATGGATATCAAATGTTACTCCAAAGTGAGCAGTAACCTTTATATTTCTATAAGAAGGCAAAAGTCTTCAGAGAAGTACTGACTGGTTAGCTTGCTTTGGCATGAGGGCACTTCCAGCTCTACTGAGCTGTTTAACTAAGGAAACCAAACGCTATTTTGGTCGGTTTGCTGTTCTTACCGTGCTCCGTGTGTGGCATTTACAATCAGAGGAAGTGAAAGCCACACATGAAGCTTGGGTCCTTCTCCTCATTCCTTCCTTTTTCCATGCTGGAGCTCCTTTTGAGGTACCCAGACTTTCCCCACACTTTGATGTGTAGGACAGCAAGCTGGGACACAGGTGGATATATTATTAGCCAAATGGTATATTTTTCACTCCGTGCACAAACATGTCCCCTCTGATTTTCCTCCTTGACCTTCAGGTGTAGACACCAAGGAAAAGCAGCACTCAGCTGAGCCAGGACTTTGGGTTTTGAAAAATATTTAAATACTTTGAAAAGGTGGAGCTATTTAATGAATTATTTAACAGTTTCAAAAGTCATCTTAGTTTCTCTCTGTATTTTTTTTTCCCTGACAATGGGAATTTGAGTTACCTGGTTTTAAATAGCATCACATCTAACGACTCCTATTTTAGTGTTTTTGTTTTTGTTTTTGTTTTTTATCAAAGCTCTCTCCAGACTTCATTTTGGTAACAGATTTTCAGAAAATCGAAAGTCAGTGTTTTGAATTTGGAGTTTTAATTTCTTCAGGGACCTTTTATTTTCAGACTGTTTTTTTCTTTGTTAAGGATAAGAGGAGGCCATTGTTTTTTAGCTGTCCCCACATCTGGCAGGACTACACATAAAGTGACTTACAGGGTAAGTTAGTCTTTGGGTCAAGACTCCAGCTCACCATTTTTCTTATGAATTAGAATTAACTGAATAATAAGGGAGTTGCTTTGGCCAGTAGAATTTATTTGACCAGAATTGAGTAGGACAAGAGCTTTGACTTACTCCATGTGAAAGCCAAATGATCGTTAAGACATAGTTTATCAAAGAACCTGAAATAGTTATTGATAATTTTTTTACAAAACTGAGAAACTCCCTAAAGGGAACTTACAAATAGTCAACATGCCCAAAGGAAGTAAAATGTTGGAAGAAAGCCAGTGACAAAGACTTGTATTTTGCTGATTTTGTTATACCTGCCTCACAAAGTTTTTCTGTGAAACTTCATGGGACAGTGTCAACCATGCTTTTTAGCAGTAGAGTACTATCTACTTGTAAAATGTTATTATTATTACTGAAAGATAGGCTGTGTTTTATGGAGGAAAACTGTAGTTGGTGAATCGTTTTTGTGGGATAGCAACATTTTATAGGTTATTCGCAAACGTTCTCTCCGTGGTTAAAACAATATGTCATTATGGGGATGCACTTAAAACTCTCTCATAATATTTTTGTCGTTTTTTAATTTCTTTGAACCAGATGCAAACACTTGGAAATTATATAACTTCATCATACGAATGGCACTGAGTGAAGGGGGAAATTATAATCAAGTATTACTTACTAATACATTTTTAAAATCCAGGCCCTGCATGGCAGTTACAGAAACTTAATGTTGGTATGACGGCTATCAGGAACTGGTACCATGATGACATCGGAACAATTTTGTGTGTTCTTCCCATTTATCTTCTTCACGTCGGGCACCTCTTTACAGTTTTGTTGTTTGCAAAGGGAAAACATGGGAGGCCCATTGCTTTGCATTTTGGGGCTATTATTGAGAATGATTTTCTCTATTGAAATGTGATGTAATCAAGCTTGTTGAAAAGCACAGGTCGGCGTTGAATGGATGATTTGTAGACCATCTCTCCAACTTTCTTTGCATTGCTGGGTTTATGAAGTGAGCATCGTGGTTGTGAGGCACAGTCCTCTGAGTTTTGGATCTTGAATTGTCCTTATTTTCCTTTGGTAGTCCTGATCCATGTTTTAATCTCTATTTGTGTTCCTTCTGACACAGTAGCCACTAGGCACATGGGGCTATTGAGCATTTGCAATGCGGCTAGTCCAAATTGAGATGTACTGTAAATATAAACTATACACTGGATTTTGAAAACTTTAAGTGAAAAAAAAATGGAGACGATGTCAGTAATTTTTATATTGGTTATATATTGAAATTATAATGTATTATATGTATTATGTTAACTAGAATAATTATTAACAATAATTTTATGTTTTCTACTAGGAAATTTAAAATTACAATCTGTGGTTCACATTGCATTTCCATTGGATAACACTGGGCTAGAAGATGGTAGACAGCATTTTTCTGCTTTTCATGAGAATGGGGAGTGAAGAAACACATTAGGCCACACATTGGAAAATATTTTTAGTGTCCATTAAATTTCAGATAATTTTCATGGGAGGCTGAGGTTTGATCAAGTTCTGTTTGCTCATAGACAAAGCTTAGGGCTAGTCAATTTGGAAAGCTAGTGTGTACAGCACAGTGGTCAGCTTTTAGGGGCTGGAGCCAGAGAATCTGGCCCGTCCTGATTTGTGGTAGAAGCAGCCTTGACTGACTGAACTGAGATGCAGTCTGCATATTTGACCTATCCCAAAGTGGGCTCTCTCAGATTCCCTCATTTGACAGTAATGAGACTTTAGTCAAACCTGCGTAACTGCTGCAGACTCTTATATGGACAATAAATAATCTTCTGATCTTGCAGCTAGAATGCAATTCAGCATAGACTTTAGCAACTGAAAATCTTAAACCTAATTCTTTTGTTGGTATTCATGAAAATGTCTTTCAATTGATAAATATGGATTGCAATATTTGCTTTAGTATCTGCTCACCATCCTCTCCTTCTGAACACGTTCATTACCAGTAGGATATTTTAGGTGGTTGGCATGGTTCACAATAAGTGGGAACAAAAACTTGCCAATATGTGATCAATGTCTTGAGCTTAAAAAGATGTTTGGATCTTCACCAGAGTGCAAATTTGTATCTAATCACCCCCTTTCCACCTCCCTTTTGATGAAAATCATCAAAATGTGAGATGAAAGGATATAATGGGCTGTCTGAATGTTTTTCCCAGCCCTGTTGGAAATGATTGAGGCATTGGCTCTTCAATGTTTCCTCTGAGAAAGCAATTCCAAAGGTTGGTGTCAACTTACAGCTTAGTAATGGACTAATACACATTATCCTGTATGCAACTCTAAATTATAGCCTGCCAGCTGTGATTCTGGAAGTTTGGAATAGGTTCCTTCCCAAGATTCTAAACAGAAATGGGTTTGAATGTTGCGGGCATAAGCCTGTCTAACCCTTCTAACGGCAGCATGAATGCTGTAACATTTCTATTGATTTTTAACATTCAGCTCTCTAGAAAACAGAAAATAGCCAAATTTGACAGGCACTTTACAAAATGATTCGATCCTTCATAGATTCAGAGCAAGAGCTATGTTTACAAGCAGCATTGTGCTTAAACTTGGAACAAACCTTCCTTGTGTCTTCTTGTGCCTGTTTTATTATGTGGAGTGAAATTATGTTTCTCTAGGTTTGAAATAATGCTTCAAATATTGTCTTATCTTCTTCCCAAAATCCTAAAAGGAGAGTGCAAATTTTAGTTAAGTTATTTAATGTTTAACCTAATATATAAATGAAAGAAACCCAAATTTAAAGAAGGAACCATGTTGCATATATTTAATTGTCACAGATAATGTCTGGGGTTAGCAAAGGTGTGGGTGAAGAGGCTCTCTGACATTATATGGGGGTTAAAATTGTCACAATATTGCTGAAAGGCAGCTTGACAATGCTCATCATAAGCTTTAAAACAGTGTACACACTGAGCAGTTTCATTTCTAGGAATTTTCCTGTGGGAAGTAATTAAAAATGAGAAAAAAAGATTTAACTAAACTGCAAGAATTTTCATTGAAGTTTTATTGAAAATATTAACAACAGATGAAGCTGGGTATAGCGTATATGGTGTTCTCTGAACTATGTTTTTGCAACTCATCTATTCGTTTGAAATCATTTCCCAGTAAAAAGTTTCAAAAACCAACATTCACATAGGAGGAAACAGAGGATAACTGTCCTTACTTATTGTCTTTTGAATATCAGAACTGATGCCAGCTGCTTTATTATTTCCTAATTGTAAATTTTTTAAAAAACCTAGAAATATCTATTATTAGAGAACTTTTCATATACATTTTGATGCATCCACACACTGTAACACTATTTAGCTATTAAAAATGACAGCTTATGACTTATGATGTACTTTTAGTGAAAAAAAAACAGGTTTCAAAATAAACAGATTACAAAAATGTATAAGAATGTGATTTAATATTAAGAAAATATGTGTTTTACACATATGCCATAGAAGACTGAAGTAATTATACCCAAGTATTAATGGTAGCTATCTCTGGATGTTAGAATTGTGAGGGTTTTCTTTTTAAAATCTATTTATTTCCTGTGTTTGAAAACAACAACTTTGGCTTCCTGGGCAGTTTTCTGCAACTCTTTTTGCACCTTCAAGTTTTTCTCTTCCCTCTATGTGTGGTGAAGTGAATAAAAGGCACATAAAATTGTAGTAAGGATAAAACACAAATGAGAGATATAAGGAACTGCATTGTGATTCAAACCAACAGTTCTGTCGGGCAGTCGCCTTATTAGCTACTTTGTTGACCTTGGTCTTTTATAATGCTAGTGAGCCCCTGAGACTCCTTCAATATAGATACTATATTGTCATCATTCCCATGCCTCCATGTGATATTACCTTTAATTTAATGTTTGGTGCGTAGTCAGCTAGGAGCTCGGTTGTTCAAACTACTTTTTTTTCATTCATTATGATGCTTTGAAATTGTAATCCATCCTGTCATATACCCCAAATAAATGACAATACTATGAAATCTTTGTAAAATATTTTAATGAACTTACCCCATAAGCAAAGACTGTGGTACTTGATCAATTCCATTTAAAGATTATTATAGTATGTGAATCTTCTTAGGCTAAGAGGGAAAAGCATTATTTTTTAAAAATCACATAGGAGTCTTAAACCATCTTATACAAATTAATTAACTCTACTGTCATTTGTGTTCGTATGTGGCAATTCAGCCAACAGATACTTGCTCTGCCTTCAGGAAGCTTACAGTCCAGTGCAGTAGAAGAGGTGAACAGCCACCCTCTGCAAGCCTGGACATAATAATGCTCACAAGAGAAGCAAATATAAGGGCTAAGTAAGAGAGTGTCACAAAGGGAGAGGGGAACGTTAGGGATAGGGCCGTGGGCACAGCAGCATTTGCGTTGGGCTGGAAGGACATTATCAGGTGAACTGACAAAACTGAGAACAAATAATTAGTTTAAAATGCTGTATCAATGTTAAATTTGCAGTTGGTTAGCTGTTCTGTGGTTCTGTGTGAGTATATTCCTTTAATTAGGAAATACACAAAGAAGTATGTGGGGAGGGGGTGGGGGGAAGGAGGAGAGAGAGAGAACAAATAAAGAAACTGAATTGGGTAAAATATTATGGGTGTTCTTTTTCCTATTTTTACTTTATAACTTATCTTCTCATTTGAAATAATTTCCCAATAAAAAGTATTTAAAAAACCAACTCTCAGATAGGAGGCAACAGAGGATAACTGTCCTTATTTATACTGCCTTCTGGAGGCCAGCGCCAATGCTAGCTGCTTTTTTATTTCCCTCAGTGTGGTTCATTCTAGTTATTTGTTGACTTCACCAAACCACCGCATAATTTCACACAACCCAGGATGGAGGGCAGCGGCGTCTGTTTTACAGACCCTAGGCCTGAAATAGCAGGAGGGCTGTGTTGTGGGTGGGGTGCAGCCTGCGCCTGCCTGGCTGCACTTGGCTTGGCCTGGGCATTTTGCTATCAGACCCTTCACGGTGGAGTAAACAGCCAGGACAAATAAAGTGGACAGGATGACTGAGAAAACAAAGCTTTCCGCCTTCCATTTGAATGTTGCCTTGCCTCCTCCCTCCAAATAGCACACAATTCCTTCTTTAGAGATAGTTCCCAAATGGCACTTGAGTCACTTCCCTGTCATCATTGTTAGATTGGCGCTTCAGTAAACGGATGCCAAGTCCTCATTTCTGGTCTCAGGATAACCTCCTCCTGGTGTGTTTTTAGTATGGCTCAGACCTTCACCACACTTCACCTTTCAAAGCCACTTCTAGTCAAGAAACACATTTTCCAGAGTGCTACAAGCTTTAAGGATCCCTCGGTAGTGTCAAAATGCTCCTGGAGAGGAGCTCAGTGCCACTTGAGGCCAAGGATGGGTAGGAGCCCCAGGCAGGAAGAGGGGTGTACAGTACCCACCTTTCGCCCCTCCCAGCTATAGCTCCAGGGAGCTGAATTGGAAACACTGAGGTAGATTCTCCCTTTCTGCCTGGGAAGGGTGGATCTTGAGAGTGTAGAGGGAAGGAAATCACCCACCACCCTGTCCCAATGTCTCCAGGGTGTTCACTTCGTCACTCAAAAACCAGAAGGCCAGAGATGCTGCAGTCACTCCTGGCTGGGGTGGGTCTGTAGCTCTCTGGAGCCTGCCTTCCACACGGGCTCCCCGGCTTAGCTAGGCTGCAGGGGGAGAGCTGATGCCTGAACATTCAAGAGTGTGTGCAGCTCAGCTCAGGGTGTTCACTGAGCAGACAGGCCTCAGAGGTAGACCCGCCAGGTTCTAGCAGAGGCTCTGCTGCTGTGTACATGGCGGTAGGCAGTCAGTGAGCCCAACTAAGATTTGGTGCCTACCAAATGGGGGTGATAATAGTCCTGAGCTCCTTGGACTGGTATGATTAAATGCATCAGACAATGCATATCGAGAACGAAACATAAATGGTGGTTATTGCTGCTATTGTTGTGCCTGTCTTGAGTATTAGTGCTTGCAGCCTGGCTGCTGTCCTTTCTTCCCCAAGCTCATTGGTGTTGCATCGTCAATTCAGCTGTTTGTAGAGATACTTCTCCTTTGAAGAAGAGAACCTTGCTATGAATAAAGTGCTCTTTGAAAAACTGAATGCTCAATGAATGAATAAAGATGAAGACGCTTAATTGTCCACTCCCAACCCCAGGTGTGCAGTTTTCATTTCCTAACACCCTGCCAGGCCCTCCGCAAAGGCGTTGCTGTTTCCTTGACTCTGTGATTGTTGAACCCATCACTCAAGGCTTGGCTCAGTGTCACCTTCTATGAAATTTTCTCACCATGAGGGCAGAAGAAATTGCTCCTGCCATGCCTTTTACCTAATTCTGTAATAGATCATAACCATATAGAATAATACAGTTTTGTTTTTAAATTCATCTCCCCTGCTCAACTACAAATTTCCAGAGCATAAAGATTATCACATTTGTTCTAGTTCCAGCATAGAGCCAGGTGCATGTGCTGCTCAATAACTGTTTTGATGGGGTTTTTGTTGTTTGTAAATTCTTTGAAAGTGGGATAAGCATACAGAATAGTACTCAAATCAGGAGTATAGTGTGGCGATCTCATGGTAAGTTATATAAATGTTGAATCAATATATTATACACCTGAAACAAATATAATATTTTATACCAACCGTACTTAAATTTAGGAACCATCAGTAGATGAGTAGATAAAAAAAGCTGTGGTACTTTTACACAATAGATTACTACACAGCAGTAAAAAAGAAGAAAATCTTACCTTTTGCGATAGCATGGATGGACCTGGAGTACTGTGCTAAGTGAAATAAGCCAGTCAGAGAAAGATGAGTACCCTACAATTTCACTTATATGTGGAATCTAATGAACAAAAGAAACTAACAAAGTGGAGACAGACTCATGGATCCAGAGAACAGACTGACAGATGTCAGAGGGGACAGGGCTGAGGGCTGGGTGAGAAAGGTGAAAGGATTAAGCAAAAAAAAAAGAAGAAAAAAAAGAAAGGCTCATGGACACATAAGGGAAAGAGGGGTAGGGGGAGGTAGGAGAGAGTATGGGGGGGGGGTTAATGGTGATGGAAGGAGACTTGACTTGGGATGGTAAACGCACAATACAATATACAGATGCTGTATTGTAGAATTGTAGACTATATAATTTTATTAACCAAGGTCACCTTGATCAATTCAATTAAAAAAATAAATTAAAAAAATTTAAATTGAGCCCTGGCTGGTGTGGGTCCGTGGATTGAATGCCAGCCTGACAACCAAAGGTGGCTGGTTTGATTCCCAGTCAGAACACATGCCTGGGTTGTGGGCCAGGTCCCCGGTGGTGGGCACACAAGAGGCAAACACACATGGCTGTTTCTTTCCCTCTCTTTCTCCCTCCCTTCCTCTCTCTAAAAATAAATAAATAAAATCTTTAAAAAAAATTTTAAATTGAGAGCCCAGGAAAAAAAAAAGAAAGCATGATTATACGGCTTGATATTTTTACAAAGTGAACACATCAGTGTAATCAGCCTCCAGATAAAATACTAGGGTTAATCTAAGGAGGCTTTTAGGGGAAATTTAGAAGTCAATCTTCAGTCCCTACTCCCTCCAGGGACAACCACAGTCCCACTTTCTAACATTATAGATTAGTTTGAGATTCATTCATACCATTGCATGTAGTTCTGGTTCATTTACTTTCATAGCTCTGTAGTATTTCACTGTGTAAACGTACCATTTATTTATTCATTCTACCACTGATGTTACACTGGAGAGTAACTATTTTGTGAACTGAATCGAATACTAACATCTGGCTCTTAAGAAACACTTTTCAACAAAGAGCTGACAGGACAGAAGGTTAAATTCACGAATGCTAGAAAGGCACCCCTGATTTCTCCACCTTGGAAAAGAGCAGTGACTAGGGCTCCTGATACCCAGCTCTGGCGCGGTCTTTCTGAGTCAGGACACCTCAGGTTCCAGCCTGTGAGTTCTTGACGCTGCTCTAGCCTGGCTGGTTGCTCACTTGGTAAAAATCAGCCTGGTAATGGGGTCATGGTGGCATCTCTAGGATTCTGTTTGTATTAAATATTGGCATACAAACGTATGTACAGCTAAATGCGTTTTACTAATGATTGTGGTGGCATTGGCTGTAATTCCTTGTCAATCTAACTTGCTGCCGGCGTCTGAATTTCCAACCTGTCTGAGAAGGTTTTTAAAGGATTTCACTAGCAGTCTTTTGAGTCGTTAGTCAATAAATGATGAAAAGACTTGGCTGTTTATATTTCGATGTTATCATTTTAATGGGCAACTGTCTACATGCCACCCACTGCAGAAATGCCTTCCCACCCCCTCCCCCCCTTTTTTTTGAAGAAGGTGTCTAAGGTGAAGGGAGGTCTGGTTGCTATGGAAATCTGAAATTTTGTGTTTACATTTTAGAGGTAAGCTGAAACCCTCACTATTTGGTCTCCACCTGAGTGGCATTCACATTTAGAAATTACAAGATTGTTATTGGCTATCTCGAGCTCTAGGATGTGGCTCAGGACTGGCAGTTAATTAAAACTAGGCTGGCTTTCAATATCAGCCTGTTTTTGTAGGATGCCCCTGAAGTCTTTACTACCCTGCAATGTGTTTTTGATGTAAAAAAAATATTTAAAAAGGAAACATAACACAGGGCAGCTTGTCCTCATTTACTGCAGAGGTTGGTTGCTCCGTGAGTTTTTCAGAGTGGGATTCGGCCCTACTGTTCTTTGTCCTTGACCTCTGCCGGCTCTGGGCTGCCATACTTCGTGTGCCTGAGGGACAGCTGATAGGAAAACAAAGCCCAGGAAGGAAAATTGCCTCAGGGGATGCAGATGGGGAAAATCTTAGAAAAGTTTGTCAAATCACAGTATCGCTACTCTAAGGGGCAGGAGAAATAGTTTTAAATTATTCTTTTAATTCTTATTCTTTTAAATGTGTTTTTAATTATACAAGTAATTCATAAATACATTCTCAATGTAAAAACAAAATCTTACAATGTAGAGAAAGAGGAAAATCTCCTTGACCATCCCATGTTAGTTCTAGTTTCCTCCCAACGGACAGTGCTTTCATGATTTCATACATATTATGCTAGATTAGGAGTCAGGAAACAATAGCCCAAGGGTCAGTCCAGCTCCCTGACAGTTTTGTAAATAAAGTTTTATCAGAACACAACCTTGCCCTTTTGTCTCTGGCTGCTTTCACATTGCAATAGCTGAGTCCTATGATTGCAACAGAAACCCGCAAAGCCTAAAATATTTCCTAGAAGGGTTTTTACAGAAAAAGTTTGCTGACCCCTGTACTAGATATTTTTTCTTTCCAATTTTATGTATTTAAAGGAATGCGTAATTTTATAAACAATGTTTATATGTACGTATAATTTATTTTATATAAATCAAATCACACAGTACATATTGTTCTATACTTCGCATTTTTTCATTTAACACTTTGCCTTCATGAACTGTCATCCGTGTGGAAAGCTTGCTCTTTCTTATTATGTTCATTTAGCTGTTGCATTTTGTCCATCGTTAGACTGAATTAAACTTATTTTATCATCCTCTCTGGGCAAACATGTGGCTTGCTTTCAGCTTTTACTGTTAAAAAGGATGCAGCAATAAAAATTGGCAATAATCTCTATTTTTCTCTATCAATATTGGAAAAATCACATTAGAATGTGCTGGCACATTTTCACAACAGAGAAGTTCCATGATAGTCATGGCTAATATGAAGGGAAGAGCGGTTAATAAACTTGGTCTGGGACTTAAAACATAGCAATGGGCAATACTCAGGAGGGACATTTATGCTTCCTATTGCTAGGCAGTGCTTACTCTGAGTGAAGGCCTGTGTGGAATTGAAAGTCTCTTTACCTACAAGACATAAGAGGGAATTGGAAGTGTCCTTAGTCAGGGTATTTGTAACCTGGCCTTCCCTTAACTATAGCCTGAGAAAATGTCAAGATTATAGTGTATGTGTTAGAAATATGAAAACAAGGAATGCTACGCTTCTAGGAACTTCCACAGTGATCCAGTTGAGCCCCTTCGATTTTTACATGAGAACACCAAGACTCACAAATGTTTATTTGAAACTATAGTATTAGGTTTTGATCATAACCTATCCTGCCTACGAACTCCAACTCTAGTGGCCTAGAACTGAAGGACCTGATTTCTGTAACTTAGGAGGACGAAGACTTACAATAGCATGTCGTTTATACGTTTTATATTTTGTCAGAGTATTTGTATTTATAGGCTTTTAAAATACATAATTTAAGTATGAAAGTTTATATTAAAACCTTTTCATTTCTGATCGAGTATTAGGTGTTGTCCCCTCAACAATCACACAAAACACGTATCCAATCCTCTCGCGTTCTAAGCAGTTTGAAAGTTTTTGCTCCTGAAAACAGGCCATTAGTTCATGTACGTCCAACCCTGCAGAGGTCATTTTAGCAGATGTGACTCAAAGGGTTAATCTAATACAGAAATACAGTATTTTCTGCAATTGTGAGAAATTTCTGTTTCTAGTAAGGTAAAAATAATAATTGAGGCTCACGTGAATTTACATTTTTGCCAGGCTAGAAAAGACATCAACAATTGGCACAGCCTACATTTGCGCAAATCAATGCCTTTTAAACATGTCATGATTTTTGTTCATGGTAGACTCACCATTTGAATCCAAACTCTTGCACAGGTGACATGAATCTGCACTAAAGGTAGTGACATTTTTTTTCCCCCAATCTCACAGAAAATCAGGTAAATATTTAATGTTAAAGAGACTCTCCCCTTTAAGTTCCTCTTGCTATGCTTCTCACAGCCTTTCCTCCTTTGCTATTCTTAGCTAATTTATTTTGAGCCTGATGGTAGTAAAAGAAGTAACATAAAGTGAAACCCAATACTCAGAACCACCTATTTCTTAATTCAGAAGTTCAGCTGGGGTCGTCATTGGTCCCAGTGAAAGATTTGCCTAGAAAGTAATCATAGTCTGTGTTCTTTATAGTAGAATAGAAGAGATTTTTTTTACTATCGATAAATGTCTTTATTTGAGTGCCAGCAAAAATCGCTTGGTGGTCTTGGAACAGACAAAAAGAGGGAAATTACTAGAGCAAATTCTGCCATTCAGTTTCTTGGCCTAGAAACCATGGGGAGACAAAGGAAAAAAAGCCTAAAAACAACAACCATGGCTAATCTCAATGACTGGAGGATGTGAAACAATGCTGGACATTTTGTCACATTAATAGATGGTCACTAAGGATTTCTAGAGTTCCTGTAAGGTACATTACTAAGTAATTGGGGACATATATGAAATTACAGACAAGTGCTTTGTTTCCCAAATTACAGCCCTTGCTAGGAGAAAAGCAAGGGAAACAAACCATAATCAGCACCCAAGTAGGAATTTCTTCTTAGTTGATCTAGGAGCAAGGCTCTTAAAGATTCCATTATTTAAAACTGTGGTCGAACATATAAAAATAATAAAACAGCTCACTGAAAACTAATCAGTTATATATCCACAAATAAAATGGGTCGATAAGTAGTCCTTTCTTATGGACACAATTATGTTGTTGTTTTGGCTTCATGTAGACAGCAAATGAAAGCAACCATTCATAGAATAAAACCAAAGTTACAGAATAAAACACCGAAGTCATAGAATGAAGAACCACCGAAACTGGAAGGGGCTCTAAGGTCACCTAGTCAAGTGCCAATATTGTAAAAAATATTATCCACTTGGTAGATTTTACTTATAAATTTTTTAAATCCCAGCCTGACTTTCCCTTACCTCTCAAATTTTAACATTGCCCCCTTACATCACCACTTGAGTATATGAACCTTTTTTAACATTAACATAAGAACATATGAGGGTAAGGGGTTAGGGTGAAAAATGTGAAGGGATTAAGCAAAGAAAACCTCGTAGACAGACAACAGTGTGGAGGTTACCAGAGGGAAAGCGGGTTGGGGGAGGCGGCCGTTGGTGGGGGGTGATAATGTGATGGAGGGAGACTTGACTTGGAGCAGTGAATACACAGTGCACTACACCGATGATGTATTATAGGAGCGTAGCCTTGAAACCTATATAATTTTATTAACCAATTTCACCCCCAATAAATTCAATTTTAAAAGGAAGATAAGTATATATGAAAATACTATTTAAAAAACAACTATATGTGGCATCTCAAAGTTTAAAAAGCACTGGCGCTTTTGCTTTTTTGCTTTTCAGGTTTGGGGGTTTTGTGTTGTTTTGTTTTTCTCTTAGCTGAGGCGTACGCTAAGATGACCTACTCTCTCCTCCCCATTAGAAAAGCTAGTCAGGAACCTCCCTGGTGCTCTGGAAGAGCTAATCAGGTGTACCCACGTGTAGCTCAGATTTGCCTCAATACTCCCCTCCAGCTACTAAGCCGGCAAGTGAATATTAAAGTCAAGAACGGTGTATAGGCAATAAGAATAGTTACTATAGGGAGTAGTTATTGAGAAATGAATGAAATATATGTGCTTGTCCTATGATAAAATGAGGAAACTAAAAAGATTCAAGTATATACATGGCTGATATGCTGAGAAGGAAAGGGAAATGACTGGAAAACAATGCCAAAACGGTAGCTAAGTTGTTAGCAATGAATTATTTCCCTGGACTTGCATCAGTGATAGTGCAAATAGGATAACTATAAGCTAAACAGTTCTTAAAAATAAGTTCCTGGAGTCCTGGCCAATGTCGTTCAGTTCGTTAGAGCATTCTCCTGTACTAGAAAGGTTGCAGGTTTGGTTTCTGGTCAGGGCACATACCGCGGTTGCTGGTTTGATCCCCAGTCAGTGCACGTACGGGAGGCAAAAGATCGATGGTTCTCTCACATGGATGTTTCTCTCTCTCTCCCTTCCTCTTTCTCTGGAATCAATGAATATATCCTCAGGTAAGGATTAAGAAATAACAATAAGATCCTGGAATGTTGATAGGCTCTGGGAATTTGACATTAAGGAGAGTGCCCAGATTTACAGAGACAACCGCAGAAGGGTGGGTTTTCATCTGTATCTGGTTTTCAGGTTATTATAAGGTGTGTTTAGTTAGAAAATATACTTAAAGCAGAGACAAAAACAAACAGAAAAACATATTTTGAGTAATAAGAGATGATCTTACAGTCATGAAATAAGACCAAAATGCTGTGAAAAAATACAGAGAACAAGAAAGAGTTTTACAAATTAAACAATAATTCCTTGAGGAAACAGTCAGACAGAACCAGAATATGAAACATTCTACAAGAATGTGAATGTCACTAAAAGTGAATGTCCCTTTAAAAAAAAAAAAGCATCCGTGGGAGAGGTGGGGCGAACACTGGGGACAGGGATCTATTAGGTTGAAAGATTCTTAGGTACAGAACATCCTCACTCAATGTGCAAACCTTCACTGGATCTTGGTTCAGAAAGAAAGCAGTTATGAAAGACATTTGAGGCACAGCTAACAATATGTGCATATAGACAGGTTATTATAAAATTCTGGGATATTATTAATTTTCTTGGTGGAACAATAGTATTGAGGTTAGTAGGAGATTGTGCTTGTTTTATGAGATGCATGCTGAAGTAATTAAGAATGAAATATCATGATATCTGAAGCATTCTAAATGGTTCAGCAAAATATTAAAACAAAAATATGCAAAAATTACATTACATTTTACTTTTTTTATGGAAGAAATCTGTTTGCAACATAGAACAAGTAGAAAATACAGAAAAAAAATCAACCATAAATAAAACTCATCCCAGCTCCGCTAGCACTTGGGTGCAGTGCATGCATGCATGTAGTATTTATGATATATATTGTGTACTAAAATATTTATATAACATATATATGCATTATTGCATATGTGCATAAATATATAATACACATAATGCTCGTATATATTCACATCCATAATACCTATTTTTCTTTTAGTAATATAAATATGATATCATTACATTAAAAATATTAATTCTATCATATTATTTTAATGATTGAACTTAGCATTGTTCTGTATGCACACACCCTAATTTATTATACCTGTCTCCAGCAAAAGGAGTTTTCCTTCTTATTATGCAGGTACATCTCTCCCACTGTGTGCCTGAGGCTCCCCTTTAGAGTACTTTTGAATTTCCTCTTGCCCAGACCTTTGTGGTTTGTTATGTTTTCTTATCATGCATTCTGTCAAGGACATTTTCTCTCATTTACATTAGCCCAGAAGAGCAAAGAGTATTTTTATCTTGATGGGTAAATCTTACACATAACAAATTGGTTGCATATCTTTGCTCACTGATACTCTCTTTAGCAGACTAATCTGATAAACCACCTATTTCTCAAGTTATAATAACATTCATGGTGGTAGTGAACTTGATAAAGTTTCTGAATCTCCAAAGACAGAAGCCAGTTGATTGCTTGTGGCCACATTGCATTTTAGCTAATGCAATAAAGGATTGCTTTCCATACTGAAGCAATAGACTGGGGGCAAAGGGGATGCTTAGCGTATTAGGGAAAATGAAGAATAATCTCATATGGCAAGTTATTACTTTGGAGTGTAGACTCTTTTTATTGTAATATTCTCATTTTAAACAAGGGTACTTGGCATCTAATAGGCCCAGCTTCAAATAATGACTCTGCTGCTTTGTAACCTTAGCCAGGTTATAATTCTCTGCTCAGTTTTCTCACCTGTAGTATGAATGTGAGGTATGTATAGAAATCTCATGGATCTGTAATAAAGATTTAATGAAGTCATGTACTGAGAGCTTTTTGTAAACTCTAGAGGGCCAGTGATGGTGGATTTACAGGGGTTGTGGTAATATTAGTAGTAGTGGCAAGAATTAGTAGCAGTAGAATAAATAGTAATAGAAGTAGAGAACTATTAGTAATGGGTAACTATTATTAATAGATAATAAACTATGGATATGATAGTATATATTTATATCTATATATTTTAAGATATTTGTATTTTAAGTTATATTCTAAGATAATTATATTTATAGATATTTATATTTGTTTTAATATTTATATTTTAATGTTTTTATTTTAAGACAAATTTTTACATTTATATTTTATTTCTCTATATCTTATAAATGTGAGATATTTGCATTTTAAAACAAATTCCCTGTGGATTAAAAACCTGATCTTTTAAAAAAGTTATTTTTCAATTTCAATTTACATTCAATATTATTTTGTTTTAGTTTCAGGGGTACAGCACAGTGGTTAGGCAATCATATATTTACAGAGTGTTCCCCCTGAAATTTCCAGTACCCACCTGGCACTATCCTTGGTTATCAAAATATTCTTGACTACGTTCCCTATGCAGTACTTTACATCTCTATGAATATTGTATTTCTCAATCCCTTTACCTTTTTCACCCAGTCCCTAACCCCACCCCTCTTTGGCAACCATCAGTCTGTTCTCTGTACCTATGAGTCTATTTCAGTTTTGTTCATTTATTTTGGTCTTTGGATTCCACACATAAGTGAAATCATATGGTATTTGCCTTTCTCTGGCTATTTCACTAGGCATAATACCCTCTAGGTCCATACATGCTGTTCCAAATGGTAAGATAAAAGTCTGATCTTAATCAGATGCATTTATTATAGTTGTCTTTTTAGACACTCCAAAGGCCACTATAATGTAGGTAATTTATATATATTTGGAAGTAGAGGGGGAAAAAAGGTAGTACTTGCTCCTAAAATTTTATAGTGGAAATTAATGTTTATTTTATGTTTTTATTATGTCAAGAAAGGGTTTCATTTTATTGTAAACTACAATAGCGGTTTAATAATAGAATTTTCTAAATAATTTCTGCTAAATTTGTAGTATCTTTGATTTCTCATTAAGATTCTTAATTTACATAAGTATTCCTTCAATTTAAGTTCATATTTGTCATCACTTTTGAGTTTTGACTATAAAGAAGAAAATGTAAGAAGGAGAAAATGTCATCATTTGTAAGTGATATAAAATAGCCATATGTAAGGTTAGCTCATGTAATAAATTCACTTCAAAATACCCTTTTTTATCTTTATTTTAAAAGATACTCTTAGGAAATATACAAGTTTCTGGAGCATTAAATTAGCACCATTCATTTACTTAACTTTAAACATCAAGGTTTTCTTGTGATTCAATAGACATAATACAAAAAGAATGAACACATCTTTTTGTTGAGGATTAGTGGAATAGGTGTTTGTTTTGTTGTTTTTAGTGATGAATTAGTGGGTTGGGTGTTTTAAAAAGCACCAGTACATCAAATTATAGAATTATATTTAAGATAAAGAAAGATATTCTTTCTACCTATTGGGATTATTTCATCTTAGAGGGTTTGGAAAAGCACATAAGCATGATGATATGAGGTACTGAAATAAACATGCAGATACATATAATCCTCTTAAAATCCCATCTCTTTCACGTACTCTTTGTCAGCACCATGGAAGAATATGATTCTTGTTGCTTGCAACCTACTACACATTCAGCATGTAAGCAGTATACACCTAAGCACTGAGCATCATTCATAGAATATGAGGGTGTCATTTGAAAATAAATTGGAGTAAAGCAGAAAGGGTCATGGCCCATGCCACTTACAGTTCATTCATCAATTCATTCATTCATTCATTGATTCATTCATTCAATAAATATTTAGTAAGTAACTACCCTGGGCCAGGACCTATCCTAGGTGCTAATGACACTATAGTGAACAAGGCAGACACAATCCTTGCCATTATGGAACTTAAAACATCTTGGTTCAGGGGAGGAGGGAGAAATACAACAAATAAATTGAACAAGTAGATACAAAGCATATCAGATTGTGGTCTGTGTTTTAAATGAGAAAAAGCAGAGCAGAGATTGAGAAAGCAGGTGGATGGAGGGTACTCTTTCGTACAGGACAGACAGCAACGACCTTGGCGATCTTCCCGAGTAGGAACAGAGGCATGGAGAATGGAGCAAAGGCAGCTCTGGATTATGGGAAGGAGTGACTCCCAGCAGAGGGCTTGCAAAGATGCTGATACTGGTAGCAATCTTAGTGTCTTTGAGGGACAGCTCAAGGTAACTATGTTCTCTGAGTTACAGTTTCCTCTGTGGTCAAAATGAAAATAATAATACTTATGAGAAAGATAGTTTGAGGATTGAATGAAATAGTGTGTGCAAAAAGCTTAGCTTACAGTGGGTGTTCTGTGAATCTTCAGTGCATTTTTTCTGTAAATATCTGTTAATGATGGTATATGTGCTTGTCTGCATCATCATGGTCTCTCTTCCTTGACAGTGACGTCTTTTAAACACAAAGGGCAAAATCATTACCAGATCATACTACAGAAAACACTAAGGGAAGCAACTCTGTTATACAGTTTAATGACATCCACAGACCACTTCAGGAAGCATGTCTTCATGTTTCACTTGTCTTTCCCAGGTCCTGCGACCACTGGTCCATCCCAGAGACTCCTGCAGCTGAGGTCTTCTTCTAGAGATGGCAGGGTTGGGGTGGATATGCCCAAGATAGCTCCAGACCAGCTCATTTCTCTCTGTCACTCCATCCCTGGGAAACTCATGTCCCCGTAAAGGGGGAAGGGCATGTTTCCCCACCCCGACTCCTCTAAACCTGACATTTCTCTCCAGTTCCTTCTTTTCCATCTTAGGCAGGCAGGGGAGCTAAGACACACAGCTGAAATCCTCTGTATTAAAGAGTGAGAGAAATTTAGGAATAGGGTTGGTGGTTACACTGGAGAGGGAGAGAAGAGAGAAAAGAGAGGAAAAAACACTTTACATATCATGACAGAGCATCTGAGAAGCTTTTAGGAATAGAACGGATCACTGTGCATTCCTAAGTCATTTGTGTTGCTGCATTGTAAGTTCTTTTTGTCTCCTCAAACCTTTGATAATGTCTCCTACAAAAACAGGCCTATGTATATGGCTTCTTTTAGGTACCAGTCAAGGAAAAAGTGTCACGCCCATTATGGGGTCAACGTCAGGGCAGAGATGAATGAAAAGCTTTGTTACCAACAGAGAAGGAGTAAGAATTCTGCAGAGGCAGGAAGCAAGATGTCCATCCGTCAATCCTGGAGAAGTCTCCTAAGGGCATTGAGCATTTTGTGCGAAGAGGGTATTGACCTTGAGGGGCAGGATAGCCTCAGCTGACGTGCGCATGGCAGCATCCCAAGCAATGACTCCAAACCCTGTGGGATGGTAACATGGAATTCAGGCTGAAGCAGAAGGTCTGAGAGCGCTTTTGGGCCTGCCAGAAACAGACAGGAGGCGTCCACATGCGTCAATGTCTCTGAATGGACCAGTGTGTATTCTCAAACTGTGCTGTCGAGATCCCAAGCTACACTTGGAAGTGATGCCACGGGAATGGCTCTGCCCACCTTAACAGTTCGCTAGTTTGATCTTGGGTCAATACTTTGATTACTTAGAAGAGAAAGAGATTAAGTTCTAGGTAGCTGCCTTGGACTGCATGTTTCCCAAGCCATATGTAAGCTGGTTGTAATACGGAAGTGAACATTTATTGAATACCTTGTGTGAGGAAAGGCTATGCCAGGCTTTTGCATGGATTAACTCATCCAGTTCTTGCAACAAATCTTTGAAGTAAGCACTATTATTGTCATATCTAAATGAGGACCCATAACGTGACCCAAAAACAGGTTTTGGGGAACTGGAGCATGTAGAATTAATAAGCCCTGAGGAGAAATTTTGAGAGGATAAGTGAGAGTTCAAGAAGCAACCATTTCAGCAATTCTTTAGTAGCAGAGGGGCTGTTAATTCTACCTACATGCCTGGTGTCTTCCTTAGGCTTATAGGAAGATGGTGTCATTTCATTTACATTTGTCTGATGTTTCCTTTTAGACCAAGTCAGCATTTCTTATGTTGCAGGTCTTTCTCTGTCTTTGCAACTCCACACTGCATGGGAGGGTTTGGGTCCCACTGAAGGAAAGAGTGGAAGATGATGGTGATGAAGCTTGAGGAAAACTTGGCCTTTGCAGAGAAAAAACAAGGATGGAATTTAAGCAAAGATCATTGAGATGAACAAAAAGGAGAATGTGGTCTGTGTTAATAGCAGGTGTTTCTACATGTACTTCACCTAAAATGTAGTTCTGGAGATCTGTTTCAGGGTCTGTTACAGTGTGCATATAAGTAATCTTTGGAATTTATACACTCATTGATGAAAGTGCACCGATCCTTAGAATACCAGGCCACCCAGTATTGCCCTGGGCAGGGCCCGTGAGGGGTGGGGGAAAGTGATGCAAGCACCTGCTGGAAACCCCATCTTTGGGGAAAGCTAATTTACTGCGCACTTGAATGTTTGGCTCTCAGTGGCCATTACTTTAAGCCTGACTCACCAGAGTACCTGGCTTTTAATGAGGAATTGCTTTCCTGCCAAAAAAAAAAAAAAAAAAAAAAATTCTTAAGATTTTTTGGAAAAGGAAAAAGTAAATCCCAGGAGATTGTTAGAACTGGTAGACGAGGTCTGTTCACTAACAAGCCTTCCTGGATTTCCTTTAAACACTAAGATGAAAGTCATTCAGCATGGAGCTCTCACTAGTGAGGATTTAAGAGGTTTTTATTCTTATTCTTTACCACTGCCAGGGACTATAATTAACAGGTAAGTGGAAGAGATGGAGATGTATTTTCTTCCAGCTGATGTAAATATCTACATCTATCATAATCAAAATGGACCTGAACATTGGAAGTCCAAATGGATGGATACCTTCTTCAGATTCACAAAAGCAGTGGCCTGTTAGTTTTTCTTTGGGCCTGAGGATTAGCAAAGGGTCTTGGAATAGTCTGCCACTCATCTCTCATCTTTTTTTGTTTGTTGTTTGTTATTTTTGTTTTTATTTTAGTAATCTACAGAATTCGAAAGTCTTGATTTTTAGATGTGTTCACTTTGAATTCTTTCGCTTTTTCCCTTTCGGAAATGTTTATCACACTCTTAGGCAACTTGATATTTCTTTTACATAGAGAAGTGTCCCATTAAGGAAATGGAAAAAATGGCTGCTTAGAAAATTTAAGGGCGCCATGAGACTTTTATATTTCTAAAAGGACTCCTATTAAAAGAGCATTAAGGACACATAATGATAAACACTTGTCAACCTTTAAATATAAAGATGTCACTACTCATTATTCCTCTTTTGAAAGTTTTGTTTTGCTTTGGTTCAGTTTTTTTTTTTTTTTGGTTGGTTTTGCTTGCTTATTTGCTTTTTCAATAAATGTGAATGGATTTGCATTGACTCATCCACATTTACTGCTTCTTCCCCTTTTGACCAAAAATATACTTTAGTGTGGAAAAAAATCATGAGAAATCTTATTGGTGTATAGTATTGGTTTAATATATCCCACTGAGTCCCATATAAGTAAATAGCTTATGTTGCCAGTAAGGAATGGCTAACCATGGGTTTCCTTTATCATATCCTGTTCTCACATCTGCAACTCTCACGGCCGAGTTTGGCAAACCTGAATCAGGAGTCATGACCAGGAAGTCGGTAGGTCATGTTCGGTACAAGATACAAGAGGAGATGGGGAAGCAATGCCATGGTCAGCTGGGAAAGGCGCAACTAGAACCCTACTCATAAAACAAGTGAAAATCAGGACCAAGTGCAACTTAGAAACACCAACAAAAGCATCCTGATAAAATACTCAGCAAAAAGGATCATGGAAGTTAGCCCAATGTAGAATAACCATGACACAATAAAGTTTCGAATCATCCCTACTTCAGTGTGCGTAAAAAAATCCATTGCCTATTTCAAAGCATCACCATTTCCTTTAGTCTTTCTCTCCCCAAGACTGGTCTCAGAACTCTTCAGAATAAAATAAATGGTCTGCTGAGCTAGGATTGAACAGGGTTGAATAAAATAGACCAGTGTATTTTGGTGACAATGATTATACCTTTTAAAGTTGTCATAAATAGTACTTTACTGTTATCATTATTTTCTGCTCAGTGGATAGCACCAGTTCCAGAACTTTTGTGATATAATTGAAATTGATTTTTTTACTAAGCAGCACGTTTGATATTTCTTCAATGAGACTCCAGCTCTCCTCCCCATGCCTGCCCCCAAAGTTGTGGTGAAGAAAACAGGGCTTCACTCTGTCTCATTCTTAGTGTGGCCTTGGCCTTCTTCCTCACAAGACTCTGAAAGCCTTAAAGGTCGTGGGCAGTATTTATGAAGGCTGGGATGTGCTGCGGGAGATGAGCGACGGTGCTCACGTTTTCGGTCAGGACAAAACATGGGGTAGTCCGATTGTGGATCAGTTTGGGATAGAGTTCTTTGAATTTCGCTTTTAAAAGTTTGCTTGGGACCTGAGAAGGCTTCTTTTTCTTTTTCTTTTTTTTCTTTTTTCACTACCAAGGCTTGTCTATTACAATTTTAAATAATACATCCTATACAACCTGTTCTTATTAGAGGTTACGTTGAAAATAGCTTGTGGCACGATGCTAAACTTATGCCTTGCTCTTCAAATGCCTCCAACTCACAAAGCAAAAGAAAGGCTTTGCATGAGACGATGGTAGCACCATCTTTTTTCCAGTGGGAAGAATGCACGCCTACACAGGTTTTCTCTGTGTTGTGGTCCTGGTGCAGCAGAGGGCTGCCCTTCTGAAGGGTGTCTTGTGTAAGGGCTTTCATGTTTCTTGCCTTGGAGACTTCACCCAGACATCTAGCCAAGTGGAGGTCAGGAAGGACCCCGCCCCGACGCTTCTTGTCTGTATGGTTCTCTGCGGCTCTCCGCAGCCTCATAGAATGTATTCTTCTCAATCTCCCTCACAATCATTTATGTTTCATCATTTGCAGATGGAAAAAAAAGAAATTGACAGACAGGGAAGGGTCATTTTATTTAATAAGCCTTTGGTCGCCTACTTGATTCTGAAATGTGTGCTGTGGGCTCCAAATGAATGAGTCTAATGGTCGAATGTAAGAATCTTCCTTACTATTTCCTCCCTTCTTTTCCTTTGTCCTTTTCATTTGCCCTTTCTCTCCTTCCTGTTTTCTTTTCCTCCCTTTGTGTTGTAGCTGTGTTAAGGCTAGTTTGCCCCAAGATTGTCCACTTTTGCTCCTTTCCTCACGATGGCATCTTTTCGTCCTTCTGACGCTTAGATTTGTTCCAAATCGCTGTTAATGCATTTATTGCTTCTGACATAAGGTGGTAGATTTTTTTAGCTTATATTTTCCTCCCCTTTGCAACTCCCTTCCTTCACTAATGGCGGAGAGTGACAACTAGTGATTACAGAAATCTTGAAAATGCCACTGGGAACTCCTCGACAAGAGCTGCCTCATCAAGATGAAGACGTGCATTCAAGCTCAGATCCCCAGGTGCCCCCTCCCCCTTTTATCCTCACTTTAGTAGCGAAAGCTAAATAACCTCTTTTTCCCGCCTGACCTGGGGTTCTAGCTGAAAACTTCAACAAACCCAAGAGTGGTCCTGCTCAGTGCATTTAGTCCTCTCCCACATGCAGTCTATTTTGAAGTGAACACTGTGGTATTTCCACACCAGGCAAAAAAACCTTTTTGCATAAACGGAGATAAAATTTGTATGTGCTACATAATAAGCTTATAGAAAAAAAATGTTACAATGTGTTTCCACTTTATGGTCCTGTTTCCTCCTTCTTGTCCTTCCTGGGTCCTTCATGATGCTTTTGTCTCCTCCTTTCTTCATTTGGGACTTGCTGAGGAATGTGGCTGAGTTCAGAGAGGAGCTTAGGGAATGACTGGTCCCCTTCAGGGTCCGCCCATCCAGCGGAGTGCAGCAGGGAGCCAGGTAGCAAAACCACTCTAGTCTCCGTGGAACAGCATGAAACAAGTCAAAGTAGCTAACGGCCTTCATTAAGTACAGTTAAGAATTACTACAGCAGGCCTCTAACTTAACAAATTCCTGCATCGTTTAGCAAGTATTTGTTTTGTGCCGACCTGTGGGCTGGCTGTTCTAGCTCTGAGGATCCTGTAGAGTACAGAACAGACAGGTGTCCCTTCATGTGCTAAAGTTATATTTTCATAATCTCTTAGGCAATAGCGGTTTTTACAAGCAACTCTAGCATCTTTTAGAAATAAATTCCCCAAAGTTTTAATGACTGTAAGCATGGTGTTCAGTTTTATACATTTTTAAAAAGACACAAATGCTGTAAACCAAATGAAATATTTTTTGTCTTTTTTTTTTTTTTTAATGTGAGTGGAACAGCCTTTTGCAGGACATGTTTTAATTTCTTGTCTCCCATTCCCTTGTCCCTATTAAAAAAAAAAAAAAAGGAGAAGAAGAAGAAGAAACATGTTTGGATTTTCACCACCTGGTTATGGTTAGTTCTTTATTTTAAAATCGCTTTCAAAACAGATCAGACATTACACTGTTAAAAACAATTTTCACTGTAGGTATTGAATATCATACTGTGCTTGTAGTAATAACTGATAGATATCTAGAATAATCTTCCGTAGGACTAAGACCATAAAGAACTGTCAATCACTGAGTTTAACTTTAAACACAGATGATTTGAATTCATGTTAGCAGCGTGAGGAAGCCAAGAAGATGGAATAGTGCTGGTTGGAGAAAAGATGATAGGATTACCTCTGCAGTTTGCCTTTCTTGCTGGTTGTTTGAGTCACTAAATCAAGGCAAAGTTTATGAAAAGCCTGTGGTTGGGGTCTCCAACTCTTTATTCCTGCTGAGATTTTCCTATTATAAATCTGCTGTCAGAAATAAGTGCTTTACTTGTGACTTAATTCTATGCAGGCGCACACACCTTGGTTCAACACTTGGCCAGGCAGCAATGACCGTCTTGAGAGCTGCAGAGATCTCATTAACTCGAGCTGTTACAAGGAAAAGGGGCTCACATGCTCTCTGGTCATCATTCACTCCTCTGGCAACAGCCCTGTGGATGCTGAAAGAAACCATGGACTCCAAGGCGCCCAGAGGGCCAGAACGCTGAGGACCAGAGGGGTGCAGCCGACTGGGGAGGAGGGAGCCATAGACTTTGTGAATTCAAAAGCACTGTCCTTCTAGAAAGAAGCCACTTTCACTTTTTAATATTTTCCACACCACCTCTTGTTACATAGGTTATTTAAAAATATTTCCACTGCTATCATCCTTACCTAGAGTTGTACTTTCTAGTATGGTTGCCCCTAGCCACATGAGACTATTTAAATGGAAAATAATTAAAATTCTATGAAATTTCAAATCCAGTTCCTCAGTTTGCTCTCGCCTCATTTCAAGTGTCCAGGCACCACATGTGGCTCAGGGCTGTGGTACTGAACGGCACAACAGAAAGTTTCCATAACCGCAGGGAGCTCGGGGAGACAGTGCTGGTGCTGATACCGTTTGTAGAGTGCCTCTTGGTCTTTGGCCATTTGTCACCGTTACAGTGACCCGGCATTTAAAAGGCATAGAGAGTAAATGCTAAATGCTAAAAGATAAGCGTATTTTCATATGAATATTTTGACTTAATATTAGTTAGTTTTTTGTTAGAGATACGTGGATGCTCACTTTCTTTGCTTTGTCTTTTAAATGTCTTTGAATGTCGTGCATGTCCGTGCTAGGCAACATGCAGTCCCCAGAGAGCCCAGTCCACAAACTGTCGGTTGCCAATCTAAAATGGAGAAGGTAGAGAAGTCGAAAGTAAGCATTTCCACATTCTCATAGGGATTCAGCATTGCTGCAACTTCCAGTCACTCATGTTGATTGTATTTTACAAAAAGATCGGTCAGAGACAGAATAGAAGTTTCTTTTAAAAAAAGAAACTGCTTCTTCATCACAGAGAGTTAAGAAGCAAAGATGTATAAAATATTTCACCTCTGGAAACAGATTAATCAGTTCACCTGAGAATTTCAGAAGGAACCAGCTTCTACGAAAGGAACAGAAGTTCAATTCAGAGTAAAAAAAAAAAATCTATTAAGTGTATCATTAGGCATGACCATATATATAATCTACAGTAGTTTTCTCATTCACTCTTCAGTGTATGTAAAGGGCGTTAGTGCTGGGTGCTCTTTTCTGTAAGTGTAGTTCTGCTTTTCTGTAGCATTCTCCACCTCTGGGAGCGTGGACCAGAGTACAGGGAATGGTCCATGTGGTGCTTGTTTATTCCACTTGGCCAATTTAGGAAGATTTGTGCTTTAGCTAATAAAAGTCACTACTGTTTGAGAAGCATTGCAGTATTTGAATTGGAAAAGGATGTGTGTTACTGTATCTCAGCTCAGTGGAGATGTTTCCCTGTGATGTGAACTGGTGCACTGCAAAAGCATCACCCTTGGCCTTGTCCTGGTCCACCTCTGGGTACCTGGACACATTTTAATACACTAAGCACAAGGACCAGAGTCTACGTGGCACATGCGTGTTGAGTTGCTAAGTAAATAATATGTACTATTAAGTGCTTATTTGCTACCTTCTCTGATAAAAGTCTGAGCTCCCTAAAGGAAGGAGCTGTGTTGAGTCTCCTAGACTTGCCCAGTGGGAGCTCAACAAGATTCCTTATTTAATTGTCTATTGGAACTACAAGATGCTATTAAAGCAAACATATTTAATGATCCAGTCCATCATTCAGTTCATTCAATATGATAGCAAATCACCGCTTTGCCATTTGTTTCATCTGGTTGTTCTGTAGTCCTAGGTATGTTGAGTTTAAACTCCAGCAAGGTCAATAACCAGAAAAACCCTCATTCTGAGGTATTGTTCTTCCTTAGCTCTAAAATGATAATACTGATTTGCATTAGAGGCAATATAATGAACAAATGATTGTGAAATGAAAAAAGGTGAAAACATTCCTTACATGAAATGTCACTACCAGAAATCAGTCAGTGTTCATTAGAACATTTTCTTTTGTAAAACTTCCCAGCATGAGAGGAAGTTGGAGCTTACGATTTCAGAATCAGGGGCATCTTCATAACTCCTGGCACTTGGGAAATGAACAACAGGGTAACCTGCTTCCCCCATTCCACCCTTCCATTTCTTTGTATCACGTAACTGCCCCTAAAGTCAGTACTTTCAAATAAGTCAGTTGTTCAAGCTGTTTACTGTCTGCACCTGCTTCTCATTGACTTGGGATTTCACATCCCTCATTCTGCCCAAGGTCCCACTCTCTGGGGCTTCTCTGGGGCCTCATGTGGGAGCCCTGGAGCCCTTGACTTGGGACTCTAATGTTCTGAGGAAGGAGGAAGCCGAGGACCTGCAGACATGAATGATGTGGGTCACCTTGCTCACTCGTGTGCATGAGCTGGATGTGTCAGGCTTGGGGAAATGCCTCTTGCAGCCTGAAGCCTTCATCTAGAGGCAGAAGTCAAGGACAAAGCACATACTAGGGCAGGCTCTGAAAGGAGTGAAGTTCTCCATGCTCAAGACCACAGAGCACATCCTGCTGGCCTTGGTCTTAAGCTACAGTCACACCCAAAGGAAACAGTGCCACCCTTGAGAGCTTCCACCGGGAGAAAGAAGTACAGGCTGAGTGATACCAGTTTATTACAATTATAGATATATGTCTTCAGAGACTGAGTAGATCTGATGCACCATAAGCCAGGGTTACTCCACCTTAGCACTATTGGCAGTTTGGGTTTAAGTCTTTACTGTGGCAGAGGGAGGGGGGAGCATGGGAGGGTGTTTAGCAGCATCCCTGGTTTCTACCAACTAGAGTCCAGTAGTAACTACCCCCAGCTGTGACAGCAAAAAAAAAAAAAAAATTCTTCAGATGTTGCCACGTGTGTGTGTGTGTGGGATGGGGAGGCGGGGTGCAAAATTGCCCTGGGTTGGGAACCAGTAAAATATTGAGACTCTCATAGGATTCCAGATATGCCACTATTTCTCAGAAAGGCCCAGTAACTTTCTTCTAGGAATCTCTGAGAAAATGATTAACGATTGTATACTTCATGTTATAACCAAAAAGTATGTGTAAGAACCCACTTATAGAAGATACTCAGATGAGTTCTAAACAAAACGATCAAAACCCTTATCTGGACATGAATTTTCTAAGCCAGTCAAGTGACAATCCCTGCTTTTTAGACAATCTAAAGATAAATCATAGTCAAAACACATCAGTCGTAATTAACATTGGCCTGTGTCTTAAAATGTGCTTTAAAGAACTTGTCTGTTGATTCATCACGCAGAAATGTTTATTGGGCATTTACTATGTATGTTCCAGGCAGCTGACTAAGCATTGGCAGTAAAGGACAAGTAAAACATTATTACTGCCCATAGGAGTTTAAAGCACAGCTGAGACAGAGAGACAATCATCAACAGCAAATGAGAAGTGGGAAAGCGCTCCAATGGAGGTACAATTGAAGCTACGAAGCTATGAAGCTATGTTTTGAAGGAGGAATAAAAGTTACCTGGATAAAATGAGCAAGGATGCTGCAGGCAGAGGGAGCAATGTGTATGGAAACTCAGAGGGATGCAGTAGCACAATGTGGAGAACTATGAGAGGCCTTGAATGCCTGAGGGAAGGCATCCTGTGGGGCAGGGGTAGAGAAGGAAGGAAGAGAATCAGAACCAGTGCTGATCATAAAGTTACAACAGAGACACACTGGGAGAATGTTACCAGGGACAGACAGGGCCTTTTTAAAAAATACATATATTTTTTTTAAAAATATATTTTATTTATTTTTCTTTTAGAGAGAGGGGAAGGGAGGAAGAGAGGGAGAGAACCATCAACGTGTGGTTTCTTCTCATGTGCTCCCTACTGGGAACCTGGCCCACAATCCAGGCATGTGCCCTGACTATGAATCGAACTAGCAACCCTTTAGTTGACAGACCGGCACTTAATCCACTGAGGCACACCAGCCAGGCCAAGACAGGGCCTTTTTGCAGCTTCTTCCAGCAATAGTATTGGGGTCTAGATGGAAGGGCTTAGGTCTGGAACAGAGGTACCAGTTAGGAGGAAGGAGTTGTAATTAAGGAGGAAATTGAGAGGGACCTAAATCAAGGCCACGGCAATGGGTTAAGAGGAATTTGCTTGTATTCATTTAACTAAGCCTTTGTTTCCTCAATTGGTAAATGGGACTGACAATAGTACTTACTTAGTAGTAATTGTAAGGATTAAATAAGATGATCATTAGGAAGAGCTGTGCCTAGAACTTAGTAAGCCCTCAATAAATAGTCTTCCACCTTGGGGCAAGTTCATGTAAATTAAATTGTTGGACTGTAGTCTGCACTAAGGGTGGTGGTATGATAAAAGAATAACAAACTCACACATGTTAGTTCACAAGAGGTTTTTACATGTGACACGAGGGAGTTTGACCTTTATCTTGGGTGAAGAATGAGGGAATCCTGAGGTTTTAAGCAAAGAAGTGACGTGTCCCAATTTACATTTCAGCATGATCACTTCAACAGCAGCATAGAAGGGATGTATTTACACCATAGGAAGGGGCTGGAAGAAAAGGCCCATTAATTTTCCCTTTTCTCCCTTCCTAAGTGTAGAGAAAACTCACTTGATTTGCTTGTTTCCAAGCAGAGGGGATATAAAACTGACAGAAACTTGAGGTGTTCCAAGTATATCAGCGTGAAATATGCTTTTGCTCAGCTGACCCCCACAGCTGCAGATAATGTGGGTCCAGAAGGTTTCACTTTGCCTTATAAGGCCAATGCCCAATACGGGGCAAAGCAGGGGAGGAAGTTCCTTCACGGATGGAGAATAGCAGCCAAGCCTGTGGGGACCACAGCAGGCTCTGATCCAGATGCTAAACCCTGTTCAGCATCGTCTAGACCTGTTTGAGCGATTTGGTCTAATTAGCCTGTCCAAAAAAGAATCTTCAAATTTTAATGGTACATAGTTGTGTTTGCAAACTTCCCTTTGCCAAGTGCGGGCTCTAGAAGTGGGGATTTGATGGCCCGCAGTGGCTTGGCCAGTAGCCAGGGGGGTGCTTTAATGACTTTGTATAATTTAATGACTTCATTCAGAAAGAAAAATTTGGATTAGAGAAGGGGAATAAATAAATGAGGTAGTAGCCATCTTGACAGGTGAGGCTTCCTGAGAGCGTGTCAGATAATCCTCTGCTGGGATGCATTTCTGCTTCAAATCTAATTGGAATTGGGCTTTTCTTTGTCTCCATGACTGTCTTGCTGCCACAGTGTGTGGAGTGGAGAGAGCTCCAGTCCATGTTCTGCCCCAGGCTGGCTCTATGGGCCTGGGGAGCCTGCATCTCCATGGATGGCAATGGCTCATCCATTCAGTAAAGGACTAACCTAGGTATTAGGAAGGAGGAGAAAGAGAGGGAAGAGGGGGGAAACAGTTAGAAAATAATATTAATTTCTACTAAGCTAGTGTTTGATCTAGTTTCTGAGAACCATGCTATGTGGTTTACACACATCATTGTAAAATCTCACAGCAGTAGTTCCACAGCTCTTTATGGATCTATTCAGCTAGATGTCTTTATGATCCTGCTTGGATGTAAAAACTCGAGGAACAATATGGAATGGCAGAAGATGAAAACAAAACCTTCTGCTATAAGAGGAGGCGATATTTTAAAATGGTGAAGCCACCTCAACAGTGGCCACAAGTAGGACAGGAGCAGGGATTGGCCCACGTGGAGGCAAAAGTCCGTCCCAGTGGAGCACGTGACCAAGTCATGGTAGTCCTGATCTTGTTCCTTTCCCCTTTGCGGGACCGTCTGAGGCCTGCATTACAGCTAGGACTGTAGTAAGCCTAAGGCTATCAGATAATACTTATTTGAAATCTAGTTGTTTTCCTGCTCTTACCGTTTAATCAGAATGCAAGCCTCAGCCTAGCTTCCAAACTGTCACGTAGCTTCCCCCCTGACCACCATTCCTGTCCCTCGCTCCCTTCTTGCACAGCTTTTCTTCCCTTGCCCTTGAATGTATGCTTATTCTCTCCTGGCTTCATGCCTTCCTTCATCATGTACCCAGATTATTCAACACAGATGTAAAGGGTCCCTGTTATGGGCTAGATAATAGGCTCAGAGCTGGGAGTATAGTGAGAAGTCAATCCTTAATTGAATGTCCCATGTTTATGTGCCTTTAAAGACAAAGTGTAGCATGCAGTGGGGGACTAGACCATCTGACCTAGATGAGATGGATGCTAGCACCCTTTCCCCTGCTCATCATGTTCTTACCTGTCCTTCAAAGCCAAGCTCACGCCTGCAGTAAGTTTTGGCTCTACTCGAATTCCCATCTATGACCCACAGTTTAAAAACTCTCTCTAGTCTCAACAGAATTTAGAGTCTGTCTCATACAACTTAAACCATGATTTTATTTTCTGACTTTCGAACTGTGCTTGGTGCTCAAATCCTACCACAATCCAGCAATAGCTGTCTCTGTGGATCTTTGCCGCCCTGTGTTTCCATGGTGAGTCCTAACTGGAATGGCTCCCTCCTCTTTATGTTGCATAACCCTCTTCCTACCCTGCACATGTTTGTGTCTGGGTGGTCCATGGGACACCAAGAAACTGTCATTATTATTGTTACAGTTATCCTACCTTATTAACTGATACCTTATAGCCTTTACCACTGGCAAAGCATCTTTGCATTCATTATCTCATTGTTTCACACATCTTTGTTATATAAATAACACAGATGTTACCATTCCTGGTTTACAGGTGATAAATCTTAAAGGAGCTAAGAAACCTATCCTGTACATATAATACAGTAAAAGGTCATGAATAAGACCGGGCTTTCTCTGTGCTATCTCTGGGAAAAAACTATGTAGATCATTTATCTAACACAAAATTTCTAAGAGGAAAATTGTCCTTCTGGGTCATGATACTGCTAAGCATATGAGGATCATTAAAACCCTCTTTTGATATCAGTTGAAGCAATGTGATTTACAATGCTTCTCAACAAAGTAGAGCGAATTAAATAGCAAATGTGCATGACCCTAGTTATCCTGGTGTTTAAGACCTTTTGTTATTTCCTCTGCTGAACTACCTGCCATTCGCTGTCCATACGTTTCCATTGTTACACACCAGTACATGCTCCCTTCTATTCCTAGAATGACACTCTCTGCATTCTCACCTCTACATCCTTGGCCAGACCCCGCCATTCCTCAGCAGCCAACTCACACGAAACTCCATAAAAACCTGCTGCCTTTTCTTCTCTCTCTGCACATACTCTCCCTGCCACAAGCTATCTTTACCCCTCTTGAGCTCTCGTAGCACATCTCTAAGCATTCTCCCTTCTCGTGTAGATATTTACAAACAACTTTCATTCCCATGCTCAAACACCAAACCCTGTCAGTTCAAGCATCTCTCTGATTCATTTCTGCGGCCCCCATAAGATGTAGCCTATGCCTTGCACATAGCAGTTTCTCAAGAACATGTGTTCAATTGCGATGAATAGAAGAATTATTATTAAAAGGGTCAGTTTAGGTTGGGTAAGGACACCCAGCATGAAACTGAAATAGCTGAGAACAGGCAAAAATTTCAGAACTGCATGCTCTAACCACTAGGTTATTTTTTCCATTCCGAGTAGGACAATCGCGGTCATTATTTTTGTTGTCACAGTTTCATTCTCACACTCACACTGAGCCTTTGAAGTGAAAATCTCTCCCAGCACCACTGAGGTTGTTCTTCTGTTTGGGGGGATATTCCATAGAAAGTTTTGAAGTCTCTGGTGAAGTGCCATTCGGTTTATTCTCTAGAGGTTCAGATTCCTTTGACAAACTTGATGTTTCAACAGCTTGAAAAATGAAGGAAAGAACCATGTCTGTCTAGACTGACCAGAAAGTAAAAACAAGGGGCACTTTGAAATCTGTGAACCTGACCACAACTGAGAGTTGTACATAATCCAAGTAACTGGAAAATCAGTTTCTTGGATTAGACAAATGCTTTTCTTAAGACTCTCAAACTGCTAACTTTCTTCTTTTATAATTAATAGAAAATTATTATATTGACAGATGAGGGACTTCGTATTTGAGCCAATGGGAAAACTTGACGTTGAAACCAGGGGAAATAATTTAGCCCCAAATAGAGTTATTAATGCCAGGATAAAAGCAAACAAATGTGCTAATGATCTTCCCTGAGAATTGGACTGTGATAAGTTTTTACGTATTTCCAGATGGAAAATATATCAGTTCTCTCTGGGTTGGGGACTAGACACCTGAATGAGAAAATGCTAAATTGGAAGTCAGTGCAAAGTGCTCGGAAGATGTCTTTCCATTTTCTAGAGAGTATGAAATCGAAAGATATAGGTAATTCCCATTTGAAGGAACTAGGTCTGTGGGATTGTAACATCCACAACAAGAGGGGATCATGATTTTCATAAAAAGGATGCATTACTCCACTGGCTTATGGAATTTTGTGCATGTTGGTTTCACATTGTGGGGCTGCCTTGCTGTTCTTCTGTGCATTCAGTCACCTTACCATCCAACAGATATTCACCACTATTTACCACATCTCCAGCCATTTTCTAGGTACTTCGGATACAGCAAAGAAGAGGCACAGTTGCTGGCGTTGTAGAATTCCTTTTCTAGTGGTAGGAGGCAGAAAATAAATATATACATACATAAATGTTTAAAATCGGATAGTAATCAGTGCTATGAAGTTTTTAAAAAGTCATGATGGAGGGAAAACAAGTGCCTTGTGTCAGGGTAGAATATTGTGAGGCGTATCGCTGTATTCTATAGACTGGATAGGGAAGCCCTCACAGATGATGTGGATTTGAAAAAGGACCCTAATGTGAGGAGGGCTGAGGGGTTGAGTGTAAAAGGTAAAGGGATTAAGAAGGACAAATTGGTAGCTACAGAATAGTCACGGGAATGTCAAGTACACATAGGAAATAGTGCCAATAATACTGTAATAATTATGTATGATGCCACGTGGGTACTAAACTCATTGGGTGGATGGATCACTTCTGAAATTATATAAATGTCTAACCACTATGCTGTATACCTGAAGCTAATGCAAAATAATATTGAACATCAACTCTAATTAAAAAAAAATTTAAGTCATGAAAAAAGGAACATGAATATTTGGAGAAAGCATTCTAAGTAGAGGGAATAGCAAATGCAAAAGCTGTGAAATGTGAGAGTTCTTGGTAAGACCAAGAAAAGGGGAGCTATCTCCGTTGGAGCAGGGTCAGCAAAGGGGAGGATGTGTAACCCATGGAGTAAACGACGGATCAGGACACTTCTTATAGACACGGTCTTGTGCCGAAGAAGACAAGACTGTCCAAGGTAGACCTCCCTGCATGAATCATGAAGCAGCCCAGTCACGGTGCTGAAACTATGCTGACTAAGCAAGGAAAGAAGAGCTGGAGTCTGTTTGATCGAGTATGGGTGGCAGCTTTATTTTCAACTCTGTTCCAAAGTGGCTTCACCACCTCACGATCTTTCTTCTCCTCTGTCTGTGCTCATTCTCATCCCCACACCCACTGAGCCATCTCTGTCCTTCCCAACCTACTTCAAGCATCTGGGAGACAGTGTGGACACAGTTGAAACAGAATGGAACTTGAGTTCAAAAAATCTCCCTTGGTATTTTAGTAACTGTCTGACTTTCAGTAATTCACTTAACCTCTTTGAGTCTCAATGTTCCCATCAATAATAATAAAATATTCTTGAAGTGCACTGAGCAATTAAAGAATCACCATTATCCAAGGAGGGAAGTTCTTTAGGCAAAAGCCTGGGAAACTGAGGCACAAGGAGATAAGTAGCCCAAGGTTACTACTAAATGTTAGAAGAGGATTTGAATCTCACCATTATGGCAAAAGGATTCATGCTTTTACTCCTATGCTATGTTGCCAGATAGTGTTTATTTGGAAAGAGATTATGTAGAGAAAATACAGAGCGCACAGTAAGTACTCAATAATTATTAGTTCCTGACCATTTGTACTTGTTTGGTTGCAAGTGACATAGAAACTAACACCAAATTATTTAAGCCAAAAGAAAGTTAGCTGGTTCTTACAAATAAAAATCTGGCCCTAGATTCTTGAGGCATGCTGGCTTCAGCTACCGCCCAAGTTAGTTTTCAGACTGTGAAACCACCATCCATCTTTTGGCTCTGCTTTATCTATTGATTTTTTCGCAGGCTCTGTATGGAGAGCCAGCACAGCTTCAATTCCGCTTAGTATAACACGCAATCCAATGGAGGAGAGGTATCCACTTCCTGATGGTTCAGATGACCATGTGTCCTGGTATAGCCAGAACAGTCACCCAGTTCAATGGAAAAGAGGAATCTACTTCCTTGTTGCAGGGAGTGACTATACATCCTGGATTGTCCGGCATAGTCACCTTGTCCAAAGGAGGAGGAGAGTCACTTTATTTATGGTTAGGGTGACCGCATGTCCTGGTTTCCCCAGGCAGTCCTTATTCATACCTGCCACCCCTGCTTCCACATTAATTACAGCTCCATTTCCTCTCAGATATATCCAAATTTGGACAGTAGATCATATGGCCACTTTACTGACAGTTCAAAGTAAAAACACTTGAGATTTAGTCCCATTGGTTCAGCTACAGCATTTTTCCCTAAAACTAAAGGAGAATGTACTTAGCTAAAAGACGGAAGGGATGGGTCCACCAAAGAATTCAGGGACTGTTATTCCAAGAAGGGGGTGGTGGAGTCTGGGTGGTCAAAGCTACAAATGTCCATTACCATCCCTTTTCTTCCTTTATGCTGTTTGGTATGATTGAGCAGTGAATTAAGGGAGTTTGGGAGATGGGAAAACACGGGATTTGAATCTCGGCTTTATTGCCACCTCGAGCTCCATCAGATCATCTTCTCTTCCAAGCCAGTTGCTTCACGTACAGAGAGAACTAATTGTGTATGCCTCACTGAGTTGCTATGAGGATTAAATGGGCTAATGGACATAAAATATTTACTACAAAGCTTGACATAAATAATTTAATAAATCGATAACTATTTTTTCCCATGATGCCTAAAATAGACCTGAGCATGCATTAGGCAGTGACTAGAGACCAGGGCAGGAAACAAACTCAAGGACCATGCTCCTTTCAGTGAGTGTGGGAAGCCTCTGGGTAAGTTTAGACAAGTGTTGCTGTCAATGATGATGAGACCTAGTGATCAAGAAAAGGAGCCTTCAAGAAATCCAGTTCGATGTTTTCAGCTAAAACATTGGGGAAACCGTTGACAAAATGTACTTTTTAGAACTTCTGTAGAAATGAGACTATTAACATTTAAAACAGTCAAGAATGTTTATTTAACACGCATATTGGAGCAAATAAATATAACTAAGGAATGCATTCTACTCACTGATGCAGTGAAACTTAGATCCTTGAATGAAGAAAACTCATCAATGTAGAGAGGTGTGTTCTGCTTAAAATAAAAATAAAATTGAGAAATGATAAGTGCCATAATCTTAAACATAATAGTTTTTTGATTGGATGAAAAAATTAAGAGAAACCCTTTGAAGGATTAAATGGGAAGCAATCCCTTCCAAGAGGAAGAACAGGAGAGAGATGGTGACCTGGTGGGTATTTGATTCAGATCTTGTGGTAGAGCTAGAATTTCCATGCAGGGAAGGCATTGAACACTCCGGGCAAACTCTGGCCCTTGTGCTTTTGTTTCCTCTACCTAGAATGCTTTACTCAGGTATCCACATAGCTTCATCCCTCAGTTCCTTAAGTCTTTTTTTCCAATGTCACCTCTCAGTAAGGACCTCTCTAGCTACCTATGTAAAATCGCGATACCTCCCTTCCTTGCTTTGCTTTGCTCTTTAACATTTGCAGCTGTGTCAGTTTGCATACTTGACCTGTTTATCTTCTCTGTTATCTGTCTTTCCCACTAGAATGCAAGCTCCATGAAGGCAGGAAGTTTTGTCTGTTTGGTTCACCGCTCTCTCTCCAGTACCTGGGAGAGTGCCTGAGACATGTTAGAAGCTGAGAGAGCGACGTGAACCAAAAGACTGATGGAAATTTGGCAGCAAACAGAGTATCAACGCAGGCTGACCGCAGTGCATGTGGGCAGGGGCCGGGGTTGGGGATGAACACAGGAGAGGAAGATCGGGGAGGAAACACGTTGGGGCCAGACTCTAGAGGACTTGAAGACTAGACCAAGGAATCCAGCTTTTATTTTGTATGTCATGTGCACTGGTGAATTTATACAAGCAGAGTTCTAAGAGGATTAATCTGGTGATGTTGTTTGGAGCAAGGATAAGGATAGAGGGAGGCTGGAGGTGGGAATGCCTGCTAGGAGTCCATGATCGTAAGCGACACAAAAGGTTGTTGTGGCCCTAACCAAAGAGAAGGAGGTGGGAAATGAAGAGGATAAAGGGGGTTGTACAAGGGAAGGGAATACAAAAAGATAAGAGTAACAAGATTTGATCCTATTACTAAAAGGAAGGCTGGAGAATGTGTAATAGTGGGATGACCTATATGTACAGTTGATGTGACAACTGCTGCCATTAATAGAGTTGAAAATACTCAAAGGAATAAGGTGCCACTTTCTCCTCATTAACAATTTCTTTACAGGTAAAATAATGTTTCCAAATGATCTTTACTAATTAGCAAAACAATAATAATGTCAGTACCTAGAGACCTGGAGATTCCAGTTTACTGGGGACATAATGACAGTTGCTGCTGAAAGTTAGAAATGATGACATCCCTGGTTCTGTGACCTGAGTTTTCTTTTTCACAAGCAATGTTCCCTCTTAAGAGGAAGTGCAAATTTGCACGTTTGGAAGAAATGGTAGAGAAAACAAAGAGTAAGTTATGAAATTAGCCAAAATCAAAAATAGGTAACAAAAGCGATTTAAGTCTGAAAAAAGAAAGCTAGGAGTCCCTTCTCTCTTTCCACGCAGCCAAGAATTGCATTTTACAGTACTTTGAGCCCTGGCTGGTGTGGTTCAGTGGATTGAGCGCTGGACTGCAAAGCAAAGGGTTGCCAGTTCGATTCCCAGTCAGGGCACATGCTAGGGTTATGGGCCAGGTCCCCCATAGGGGATTCACAAGAAGCAACCACACATTAATGTTTCTCTCCTTCTCTTTCTCTCTCCCTTTCCCTGTTTCTAAAAATAAATAAAATCTTTAAAAAAAATAAAATTTTTTGAATTATTTCCAAGACTGTGTATGTGAGTATATGTGTGTGTGTTAGACTTCTAAACAAATGAGGCTGCCAAAGATAGATGTAGAATCTGTGCTCTATTCAACTCAAGAGGCCCCATTACCAGGAGGACAAAGGCAGCGCTGCTTTCTGGAGTTGTGTCATGGATGATTCTGGATTTGAGGGCGGCTCTGCTCCTTCAAAATCTCTCTGCCTCCAGGTTCTTAATGGCAAGAACCACAGTTTGCCATTAGAGATTAATTTATTTGGATTACCATTCTCTAATCCATTGGTATGAATTAGTTCATGCAACTGATCTCGTCTGTGGCTGAAGGCTTCATGACTTTCTGAGAAAGTTTGGAAGATGGGGGTCTGAAAAATATAAAAAAACTAAAGAGAGGGAAAATAAGGGATGATTTTTTACAATAAACTTGACCTATTTCATGCACAGTTGAGGGCTGTTCTGCTTTGAGCAAAGCTGGATGTTAAATTGGGGTCAGATGGTGATAAGCCTTAAATGCTGAGCTAATCTTGGAAATAAGGAGCCATTAAAGGTTTTTAAGGAGGAAAATGTATGGAAAGACCGGTTAAGTCAAGACTTCCCATCCCAAACATCAAACGCTGGTTTCCCATGGACCCCTGCATGGATGTTTCTGAGAAGAGCCTTGTTCTTTTCCTTCTGTCCTTCTATGCAGGCCGACTAATTCACACTAACTCCATTCAACACATATTTACTGCACATATATTATGTATCAGCACAGTTACAAGTTTCAGCAACAGCTGCTAAAAAGTACTATTCTCTGGCTTCCTCTCTCGTTTTGAATATTTTCTTTCATTTCCTCCCATTCGCAATGCATTGGGTGACATTCCATCAGGAAGTAAACTTTCCAAGTACTGTCGTGTTAGAGCCTTAGGAGAGAACTGATGTGGCCTAGAGTGTTAACAGGAGTGCTCTGTATGATGAGAAATGTATGTTTTCTTTACTCTGGCTAGAGTTTTCTAGACCAGCAAGTGAAGGTTTTTTTAATATTAGCATGTAGTATATTTAACAAAGTGCTTACTGAAAAGCCCACAAAATATGTCATTCCTGCATATTTTTAAAACACAGAGGCGCTCACCTTGGTTTGTGTAAGCATTCAGTGGTGCATGTTATACTTTATTTTGGCCGCTGTGATACGTATCGGGAGGGTGGCTCTCTTTGGACTCCTGGCAAAGTTGGCAAATGGTACACAAAGCTGATCCAAGGACAGGGTGACTTGAGTGAGTTTTCACTGTCTGCTGTACAAACACGGGTCTAAATTTACAGTTCAATTCATCACACTCACTGGCAGCTGAGCCATCTGAAGTCAGGTTCCCATCATCTGTTGCTTGGACTACGCTATTGCTTACCTTCTAGCTGTCTTCCTCCTTCCAGGCTTCCCCACTCCCCTGCGGCCTCCATATTCTTAAACAGAATCAGACCTTGTCTACTGTGTTTTTAAAAGCCTCCAGTTTCTCTTCAGGGATGGTTGGCTGCAGAATTTTCATCAAGAGTCAGGAGGCCCCTTAGAGAGATATATCAGAATGTGAATAAAAAGTTCTCTGGAAAGTAGATAAATGAGGTTTCAAAAGCTGTATTTAGCATCATCAATACCTTGAATTCCTTCTGAAATTGTAAATAATACGTATTGTCTAAATGAGACCTACGTTTATTAAAAGTTGGATACTGATCTCCAGGAAGAAGCTCAAATTTGTTCTATCATGCAGTATCCTAAATGGGGTGTCATAACTTCTACTTTTCCAGAACAATCACCTGTCTTTGTGTTACTTGCCTCAGTACTTGACATTGTTGAAACGAACAAAAGTAGATCTTCAAGGGATTTTTTTATCTGGAGCTGGAAATAGCTGCATAAACCTAATTTCAAGTGGACTAAGATGTGTTACCACGGAGATGTGTACAAGGTGGGTTGGGGGAACAGCGGAAGGGCTCAACAAATCTGCTTGGGAGGGAGTGTTAAAGCTCTGGTTTGCATCATGAAGGGCTAGTGCTAACCACCTCCTGGATATTGGAGGAAAGCTCAAAACCGGCAGAAAAACAAGTGCAACGCACTTGAGGCAGGAACCTATTGGGACATCGGGTGATTGAGCATTGCCCATAGTGGAAAATGAGGTGGAAGAAACAAAAGGAACAATGGACTTTTATACTACAAATTTTAGGGAGCTAGAGAAGTTTTTCTGTTTTTTGTGGGGTTTTATAGTTTGTTTTTTTGTTTGGTGGAGAAAGGTGTTTTTGGTGTTTTTGGTCTTTTTGAAGTGGAAAATGAAACTAGTATAAATATAGAGCGAAATGGGTAATGGGAGGAAGACCAGTCAAAGTTACTGGAATACTCCAGGCAAGAGATGGCAATGGCCTGGACTAGGGCAGTGCAGGAAAGACCGAGGTGACTTTGAGACAGGATTTGGAGGAGGAACTGAAAGGACTCAGAGACCCTTTCTTATAGGCTCTGATAGGAAAGAGGACTCAAAGGCGGTACTCTGGTGTTCAGCTGTAACCTGATGCAGATAGGTGGTGGTACCCATTAGGCAGGATGGAGAATGCCATCAAAAGGGCAGATATTAGCAAAAGGCAGGCGTTCTGCTTTGAACATGTGAAGCCCGTGGTGCTGGTGGGACATTCACGTTGGAACGTACAATATGCAATCTGAGCCTAGGAGGGCTGTCTCAGCTGGAGGCATCAACTGGTGGATGGCAGTGGGGGCCATAGGTATAAATATTATTTAGAATCACATTTGATGTGAGAAATGATGAGGCCAAAAACATAACTGCAAAGACTACCTTCATTAAAATCCATTATTTTTTAAATTGAAAATAAATATTAACTTGAAAGTTAACTTAGTTTTTCTACTGAAATATTTTAAATGTTATAAAGAGAATCACCATCTGCAACATTTATACATAGAACTGTATTAGAAATGGCTAGGATATTTGTTCTTACATTGATAGCAATACATCTGAAAAACAAACAGACAAAAAATAAAAGTGGCTTTGTATCTTTCCAAGCCTGTTCACCAACAGCAGCACAGTAGTAAGCTTGATTTAGAATTGACTCTGTGTTCTTGCCATTTCTTTCATCTTTTGGAAACTAGTTTCTATTTATTTCTAAGCCACAGATTTTATTAATTCCCACATTCACAATTTTTCACATCAGAATTGATGATGTGTTATAGTTTAATTAGCAGTAATCAGTTTTTCTCAGCGGTACATAAAGTAATCGTGCATCTTACAGTCATTGGCCCATTAGATTCAAAGTCACGTGGTAATTGCTTTGTACCTCCCCCTGTTGGCAGCAGCAAGGTGGCCTTTGGAGTCGAGAAGGACAGAGGGAAATGGCCTGCCGTCCTTCTGCACGTGACCAAACCCAGTCTCCCATGCGTTGGCAGATGGAAGGGCCATAGCGGCCTCCATGGAAGGCCAGGAGCAGGGCAGCAAGGGCTTGA